>NC_088683.1:198984748-199609748 GCF_028017835.1 Emys orbicularis
AGTTTTTGTCAGCAATGAGTCAGTTTCTGAGTATAGACAGAGCTGGAGTTCAGCAGTTACATTATTGTATATGTATCAGAGGGGTAGCCATGTTAGTCTGGATCTGTAAAAAGCAACAAAGAGTCCTGTGGCACCATTGGAGCATAAGCTTTCGTGGGTGAATACCCACTTCGTCAGACACATAAGTGGGTATTCACCCGCGAAAGCTTATGCTCCAATACATCTGTTAGTCTATAAGGTGCCACAGGACTCTTTATTATTGTATATGTTATTGTCCTTGTTGTTTTCAGAATACTTCCACTGCACATTTTGGGCAGTTTAAAAATGACATACAGCTCCCACCCTGACAATGGTAGTATAACCTATCAAGGTCATTCAGATACTTAACTTGCTTATGCGACTTCCCAGGTACTGTGGGTGTAACGTTTAGGTTTCAGTTGCTAAATCTCCTGCTGGGGCTGCAACGCAGAGTCTGCAGAAAAGGTTACATTTTAAAGAGAATGCACTGAGTGTTAACTGCCAGTCATGCAACGTACAAGAAACTTGGTCGAAGGCAGGCACTTTTGGCTTCCTGATGATTTTTCAATCTGTCACATCAGAATAAAAAAAGGAAATTTGAGGTCTTTTTGTCTCTAGTGAACAGGATCATTACATTTAAATGGAAATACAGAAGGGAAAAACATTTTCATATTTGATGCTTAGTACTGTTAAAATGAAATAAAAGTTCTTTCAAAATAGCAAAATTAAGGACTAAACTTGGATTTTAAATTAAATGTTGATTTGTAATTTTCTGTTAAAACGTCTACTTTCCAAAAACTGGAAAATATAAGCATAGATTTTAAACAGAGCTTCATGTTTTGTTGGGTCATATAATCTACCTCTTGCTGAATATTTTGCTGCATAAAATAAACTTTCACTTAAACACTGTTTCTAGCCCTCCTGGCTCTGAAGATAACTTTGAAAACATGAACTGAACGCGAGCAATGCAAAGTTGCCTTATAACAGCTTTGAGAATGAACTGCCCCATTCTTCTCAATGTGGTTTTCACTCTGCAACCTCGTGGTGATAATTTAAAGATAAAGATCATTAACTATTTCACTGGTTATCATTTTAGCATCCAGCTGTTTCCAGTGTGACTAGCTCACAATTCCAAACTGCCTCCCTCTACTCCCCAGGTCCTAAAAGCTCCAGCTGTCTCCTATCCCACTGCTAAAACCTCCTGCAGTCAAGAGTGCTCATAGGGCATGTCTACACAGCAACTGGACACCCGTGGCTGGCCCGTGCCAGCCAACTCAGGCTCATGGGGCTCAGGCTGCAAGACTGTTTCATTGCTGTGTAGACTGCTGGGCTCAGGCTGGAGCCCAAGCTCTGGGAACCTCGTAGCTCACAGGTCCTAGAGCCCATTGTTAAGGATGTATGAATTATAACTAGGCCTGGAAGGATTTGATTTTTAAATAAGTAAATGTTGCTTTCACCGTACATCCACAAACCAATGAAAAACTATTTCCAACAATAATAATCTAAATTTACAGATAGGCAAAGTAAGAAAAATGCTGCCTGAGAACTTAGAGTCAAAATCTAAGAGTGATTTAGACTTTTGAATTAGGCTTGTGATTAATGGACTAGCAGATGAAATTGTAAAAACAGGTACATTTGTTGATTTAAGGATATTTACTTTGTATATTTTGACATGTGATGGTGGCAATTTGTGTTTTAAAAGTTATAAATCTTTAACTTTTTGAATCTATCATTAAATAATTGTTTGGTCCTCCCCATAATTTCATGGAACTGTGAAAATTTAAAATCGATAAAAAATGTTTAAAAAGCTTAAAAATAAACATCAATATTATCTGTCAAAATTATAAAACATGCAAATTGAATTCTGCTAAGCCTAGTAACAATATTACAAGAGACACACACAATATGTGTATGCTGTGGCCCAGTTGGATCTGAGCTCTTTGTTCGTCGTATATGTAATGTTAAAGACACAGCACACAATGCACTACAGCCTGCAGGAGAGTTAATGCAGCCTTACTGTTTGATGCTTTTTGCTTAGTGCTGCATGATTTCTTCACTGTGTTTTCTCTGGGGCTTGGCGGGATGAGCACAACACATATTCCAGGGCAGTGTTTCCTACTTCATGTCCTAGCCTAGTCCATCCTCAGCCATGAATCCCACCTCTAGGGGAGGGCAGCTCTGTCAGGCACAGAGCATACTGGGACAGCATCATGGAGGTGGCTGTCACCTCTAGACACACATGAGAAGTCCCTGGTACCCTTAATACTGATCTAGAGAAACTAAACATCTGTCCAGATGGACATTCAACAGATTCTGAGTTCTTATGGCCTCTCAAAGGGGTTTTAGAATCACCACTGTTTTCGGCAGAATGGAAGTTTTCACTTAAAAGGAGATGCTCAGACTTTATACCATGAACACAATCTTCTCACTGTGAACCAATCCAGTGATCCCTGGTCTAAGGTAACTGTGACCTACCTCCTTCATCTCAAAAGCTATAAACACTGAAATCTAATGAGCAAATGCTGTTAATTATTTCTTTTGCTGATCATAAGCAGAAACATCTAACTTATTCCTCTTACAAAAACATTTTTTTAAAAGTTATGATTATAAATTTCCTGCAAACGACTGCTTAACTTCAAGTTAAAGTTAAGATGTGCATAAGTGTTTGCCAGATAAGGGCTTAAATGTGTATATGTTAGGAAATTCTTATTTACAATATTCCTTGTTCTCTTCTAGTTAACTTCAATTTTTCACTACAGCAGTCTTTTAAAACTGCTGCTCCAAAGGGAGCAAATTATTGAATTAACTGACAACATGTTTTGTTTGACTGTTTCTGTACATTTGAATAAGCTGAGGTAGATATTAAGGGGGGGGGAGTAGTGGGTGAAGGGATTTCAAAAACTTAACCTACCTGAGACAGGCAACCCAGCCTACCAAAATATAGGTAATGTATTTGGAACCTGAATTGAATGACCAGAAAATTACTGTTTGGGAACTGGCCCAAGTATTCTGTCACAAGCCTTCAATCAGCACGATCTCTGCCATATGTGGAAAACAGAACTAAGCTGTGGGAAAACAGAATTTCTTTAACTCTGCTGTGGATTTGCCCATACGACCTCAGATACTCCTCCCAGCTCAGAGTAATTGCCACGCGTCATGCAGTGCAGATGGTTGAACACAGCAGCTGTATTCAAACATACCTGGCACCCAGGGTGTTCAATAATGCAGTTGCCAAATAGCCTGTAGCAGTCAGATTTCAGAGGGAGTTGCACAGTTAGGCCCCGATTCTGTAGAGACTTTCTCACATGCCTAACTTTACACACTGTGAGCGGTCCCATTATAATTCATGGTCCATAAAGTTAATCATGTGCCTAAGTCTATGCAGTACTGAGGCCTTATTGAGCAGAGCAAGTGAGCCCACCAATCCTCTTCTCCATGCTCCGTGCTTGAACTACAACTCCCATTCCCCTTCCAGGTTTAGATTTTCTACCTGAAGCTATTAAGGGATTGAAGAGCCTTTTGATAAGATTAAATGGGTTCACTTGGCGGACATCCTCTTACCTCTTTACACACAAAATAATCAAACACATTCTTAAAGGATTCCAGGACACCTTAATATGGGTGTTTACTCACTCACCAATCCTGAAACTTGTATTAGAAGAGTGAGTTTCTTGTTTGATTATGGATGTTTGATGTGCATGGAAAGGAAGCATCTCTAGGCCCTTATCTCTGGAGTTAAAAGTGTAGATAAAGCTAGTACATAGTATGTTTTAAATGTAAGGAGGCTGAACTACCTACTGATTATTTTGGGTAAGAAAAGCAAACCCATGGCCTATATTACTTGGACCCATTCTACCTTGCTACCCCATGTGATCACTTAAACTGAGTGCCCTTGAAGGTGGCATTTTGTTATTGTTAATATTCCCATTTTAAGATCACACAACTGCCATCATATTAATTCATGAACAAAGGCTCCACCCCCTGCACACAGCTCATGTAAATGGGCCATATGTTGAACATCTCCGCTAGACTGGGAATGAAGGATCTTTCTCCCCAGGCTGCTCCACAGCTGCTGCTGCTGCAGCCTGAGTTTGTACCCATGAATCTCCTGCTTCATGAGGACAATAGCCTGTGACTCTGCATGGGGTATCTCCACTCTGGTTGTCTCCAGCCCACCTTTGCCTCATTTCCATACATCCTCCATGCAACAATGCAGATGCTACCCTACGAAGTTACCCTGAGCTCTCCTGTGTGAGCTTCCCAAATCCACTCTCCTAACCCTGATCTGGACCCGTACATTCATTGTATACAAGGGGAATGCACTGTATACAAGGGGCTGCAGAGGCCTTCCAGAGCCTTCCCCAGCATCTCCTAAAGTCAGATATTCACATGGCTATTTGGGTGTAGGTGGTCATGGAGTAAGATTATTTATTTAACTAGCTTCTCTTCTCATGCCTATCACCATGGTATCTGAGTGCCCTAAATTTAAGAATTATGCCATGGGTAGGGTTTTCAAAAGTAATAAGCCCCAATCTATTTGCAAAGTGCAGAAATGAGCCCATAGTTCATGATTTCAAAACAACTGATGAAAAGTTTTCAGAATTCTCCAGGAGCCATTTAAATCCAGGGTAGAATATGGTAGTGAAACAAAAATCTATTTTATTCACTTTCCAAAAGCAACTTTTAGATTTTGCATGAAGAATGAAGGGCCAAATGCTGCTCTCAATTACACTAGTTAAATCTGGAGTAGCTATTCACTTCATTGGAGTTACATTTCCATTTATACCAGCATGACTGAGACGAGAATCTGGCTTAAAAACCTTTAATCTTCAAGTGTCAGTACTCATGGAAGAAGAGGGCCCTGGAGTTAGTGCTTTTAACATGTGGTATGGCATTAAGTAATTCTAGCCCCAGAGCAATAAAATATAAAAAATGGCTGCTTCAGTCTGAGTTGGTTCCTAAGAATTATATGGTATCTGGTTGCTAATTTATACAACCACAAACCTAAAAGAATGGTAATCTTGTTGTCTGCATGAATCCAATGCTAGTGAAGCATGTACTATTGATGCATGACCTGGAAACTTTCTGGTAGTTGTGTCTGTTGGTATGGCACATGCACCCCACCTATCTCCTCATGATTCCATTACCTGAGGCGATGCATGGAATGTAGGACCAAGTGCTAAATCATGAAGAGTGGGGAAGGAGATTGGGGAATATGGATCCATGTAGACAATCTTCTCCAAGAATCACAGTTACTGTGATGACCAGCCTTTTGTCTTTGGGCACTGGCTGAATGGATTCTCGGTGTTCGTCATTTACAGGTAGTCCCTAAATCCAAAGGAGCTAGGTTCAACGAGTCTCAACTGAACAATGGTTGCAGGACTGCTCTCCCGTATTGAGCGTCTGACCTGGCAGCTATATCCAGAGAGTAATTCAGTGTCAAGGTATGGCGCGAACTCCAAAGAGGAGTTTTGCATATTAAAAATAGAAACATTTAAGACAAGAAGTTGTGGCTACCTTAGACCTTTAGGAATGTGCTCTGACACACATAGGTACTAGAATCCCTGCTAGTTCATTGCAGACAGGATGCAGAGTCAAATCCATTTGGCCAATCTCTGCATGGAAATCGATAGATCGCTTTGTAATATTCCCACTTTCTACAAGCAATCTATGTGGCTCAGGAACGGCTTGGTCTTGTTCAAATATCTGACAGCCCAGACTTCCCTGGTAATGAATGAGGCTTGATGAAAAATACAGGTAGACCAACAGACTGATTTAGGTGGAAATGAGAGGCTTCCTTTGCTAAGAGGTGATGGGCTGGTCCAAAATAAAACACTTTACACTTATGGAACACCATATATGATGGATCAGACAGTGACTGCATCTCAGACTCTCCAGGGCTGACGTGACTCCCTCTAGGAATGCAGTCTTCAGAGGTGGTGCAGAAAGACAATTATGCCATCAATGTGGTGATACCCAGAACTTATCACTGTGATTGGAGAACACCACTGTACTAGTGGTGAAATTGCAGCCAGGTGACCTTTCAGTGAGCTGAGGGAAAGGTTGGTTGCTTGAGGTGAAGCAGGGAGCCGGTACTAAGAGGAGTGGAAGACTGGCAAGATTCAGATCCGTTGGTCTTACCCAGATGACTAGCCCCTTCCTTTTCAAAAAGTAAAGATCCCTCAGGGAAGATTTCAGTCTTTCCAGCAGAATTTCTGAACTTTTATACAGCAATTACTGACCAAGCTGCTCTGCCAGCCAGAATCCAGGCCATCAGGGACTGCAGATTGAGATGCAAGGTAGAAATTAAAAGTTAGAAAACTTCATTGAAGTACATTAACAACATTTCATACTGAAGATATCTAGTATTTGCCATAGTCAGATTATTAACTAACATTGGATACCCCCATATAATCTTCATCTATTTGATATCTTAATTGAAAAGAAAGAAGCTAATAAGTTGTATAGAAGATACCATAGGCTTGTCTGTAGGCCTACAAATATACCAGTGAAATATAAAAACACAACAGAGAAGAAATTTGTCAGTGTATACATTTATGTATCTTATTTTTTTCTTAGCTGCTATTACTACAACATCCAAGGCCCCCAATCTAAGTCCCGGTGAAATCAATGGAAGGCTTTTTGTTGATGTCATTAGTCTTTTGATTGGGTCTCATGTAGTGACCAATAAAAACTACATTTAAACTTGAAAAGTTTAAATAGTACAGATATTTTAATTTACCATTTTTAAATCAATTAATTCATGGTATGATAAGTCATTAGGGAGAACACTTCATCTCGTAAATGAAAATAATATAAAAAAATAAGATTTTCAAAGGTGCCTAGTGATTTTGGGTGCTTCGATTATTGGATGACCCATTTTAAACACCATAACAGGGCCTAATTTTCAGAAAGAATACCCATTCTTAAAATCTTGCCCCTATTTAAGATTCTTCAAGTTAGGCAGCCAAAAACTGAGGTACCTAAAAATCACTGGTTACTTGAAAATCTTGGCCAAGAACTTTACCTTTGCCTATATTTTACATTGTATAAAAGCATAGGCACCAACTACTACCTTGGGACTTTAGCTTCAGAAACAATCTATATGACATAGGGATGTTGGGTAAGAGGGAAAATTAAGGATGACATAAATAAGAAAATATAACTTAAAGTAGTTTTGCAGGAGAACAACTCAGGTTTTCCTATTTCCTTGGCAATAGCTGTAGGCTGTAATGTTAACTACTTGGACATCTGCATCCTTAGAACAATTTATTCCTTCAGTAACCAGGGTAAACACTGGTGTGCTGCTAAGAACCAGAATATATCACTACCCAACAAAGGCAGTTGAATGCAAGGAAAGAGCATAATCTATTTTTTAATTTAATAATCTTGATTTTAATGCCTGGAAGGGTTTTAAAATTATTATTTTTCTTTCCTTACAAGAAAGCAAATGAGCCATTTTTTAATGGCAGGAATTTCCTGAGCTTTGCCCACCGTGGGTGTTTTGGGGACTAGTGTTAATATACTTTCCCCATGTTCAGGTGGGATTATTTTTTATTATTATTAATCTTGAATTTGGCACCTGATAAAGCATAAATTTTCTTCATAGGATGCAGAACATTGGCATTAACATGAAACCCACACGCCAAACGTCATTTTGCTTTCAAATGACATGGGTTGTTTGATCTCCTATGTGAAACTTTTACCATTAGCAAAAGACTTGCTGCCAACCATGTATAATTAAAACAGACAAAATGCGAAGAGCTGCTTTCACCCTTGAACTTTGAACAGTTGTTTGATTATAAAATGGGAATAGGACTAGATTGACTCATTGATTCAAAGGATAAGGGAGATTGTGAGGGCGGAGCTAAACTTGGTTTGAGTATCTGTCAATCAATTGTCTCTTTTATTCCATTTTATGAAAAGGCAACTAGTATGATTCACAAATGGATTTGCGACACTATGTTGGATATTAGTGCAGATGAGATGCACAGATGCTGTAGTAATTTTCAGCTCGCCAACAGCTATCATAGTGGGAAGGGGGAAAGAAAAGAAAGTGTAGAGAGATAGAGAGAGATTAATAAATGACTCAGATATCTTCATGGCCTCCTAGTTCAGCTACAGTTTCTGGAAGACAGGCTTGCTTTAAAAATGGCTTGTAAAATTTTAGATTATAGAATAAAGCGGTCAACACTGGCAGCACTAACTAGGTTTCTTCTGTTTGCACCAGCAACAACAAAGTGGCACCCAAGTACACAGTGAATTATGGTAGGTTTTGCCAGAGAAGGCTGCAGCCAGTTTTTCAGATCCCAGTATACTAAGGTGTCTTTGCCTGAAACTTGTAAACCTTTCATTATGGAAATATTTTTCCACCAATATACAGGCAGATTGATTTTGACTGCAGCACTCTGAGGTGATGAGTTAAGGCCGAACTAGTTCAAATGTTCCACAGCAATGAGAAATGGCGCAGGTGCACTAATAGTTTTTCCTGCTTATAGCATTCATGTGTACTTTACTCTTTTCTCTTGCATTCCTTTGCGTTCTGGAATACATTTTTCACTTCTTTTTTTTTTTTTAGATGTACTGTACTGTACATTGCTGCAGAGTAGAGGAACAGTGACATGGGCTCCGCTATAGTAGGAAAATACCATTCCGCTGATCTTTATAGGACTGAAGCACAGTGTTATTTTTAACACGTGGACGAAGAAATGGCAATGATGGGATCTGAAGACATCTTGGTTTTCCACCATCATGACTGCAGCATCTTGGTTTAAAACTCACTTCTCCCCACCTAGGGAAAAGATGTTGATGCCAATAAGAGGCAGAATAAGACTCATGTTCTAATGCCACTAAGTCCTAATGCCACTGAATAAAGCAATATTATATCAGTGAACAGATAGGAAAACATTGATCAGAATCTTTAAGCTGTGTACAAAGCATGGACTGTATACAGTATATACATATTCACTCTCCTTTACATGCAAACTGTGGAAGAAGCAATGTTTGGTGTAATAAATTTGAGGAACAAAAACTTGGTGAGCATGCCTGGTCCTAATGAGATGCTGTATATCTTGCAAGTGAACTGGTGTGGTCTTTTCCAAAGTTCTCATGCAAGTTTCCCGATGATGCGTAAGAATACATTTTCAGAACAATATACACCCAAATGTAGCTGTACACCCTCTGTTAACATCTGAATTCCTATGCACTGCATTCAAAATATACTCCAGGGTGTACAAGATTGACAAGGAAAATCAGAATACGGTATTTTCACCATTTATCACTGCCAGCCCTCGTAAAGGAATCCTCAGTGACTCAAAGTGTGTGCATTTTTATGGGAACCCACCAAGGGCTAGAGCATGTAGAGCCTAGTGCCTGGAATGTCAGCAGCACTTGCCTGCAAGCTCTTGGTACACAGAGCATGCTACCATGCAGCTAGAAGGGACTCAACACTCACAGTGACACCCTGCAGTGGAGACATTTATAGTGCCTATGGGCTCAGCCTCAGTCCTGCTCCTAATGAAGTCAATTCAAAACTAACATTGACTTCCATCACTGAGGCCAATAGCTTACCAGGATTCAAAAAAGGAATAGACATTTCTATGAAGAATAAGATTACCTTGATTTATAATAGAAGATATTACAAAAATGAACAAGTTTCATAAAGGATTATGCTTCAAGCCATAAACCAGCCCCAGCCTATTGAGAGGTTAGGAAGTAAATTTCCCACAAATGCTTTCTGCAGGGTTTGTTTTTGTTTCTTCACCTATCTCTGAAGCAAGTGGTAGCAGCCACGGTTGGTGACGGGACAGTGAGCAAGATGATCCAGTATGTCAGTTCCTATGCTCCTGCACAATAAAGGTCTGACTTGGAGTTGTGGAGTTTTGTGACCTAGAATTGATCAGACACCACCAAACCATTTCACATAAGGCACCAAATAATGATTGTCAGGACTCTGCTCTCCCATACCGCAATACAAAACAGGAGTATGTCCATTGTAGCCAATGGAGTCACAACAGTGTAAAACTGGGGTAGGCGAGAGGAGAATCAGGCTCGGTGTCTGTGACTCAAATTAATGAAAATGATAAGGGGCTCAGTCTCCTATGATCAGCCTCATCCTGAGCTACCCATTCCCCTGTAATCAACACATATATCACTGATCCATATAAAAGGTCCATAACAACATGGAGATAATGACTCTCAAATTGCTCAGATTGCACATTCTAGGGATACATTAAATAAACTGTGGAACAGAAGAAAGAGTGAAACAAAAAGTAACAAGAGAAAAGCTACAGCCATGACTTATGACAGATTTCAAGGAAACCCCATTAAAAAGCAGCATTAGTTCAGAGATCAGCTGAACAATGTCCTCATACTCAATCTGTGCAAGTGGATTTTTATAGTACCACCTATTTTTGATCAGCAATTCACACTTGTCATTTGGCTAAAGAAAACTCTAGTATTGCCAATGCACAGCTGAGATTACTACAAGTTTGTTCACCATTCCCACAGGGCTCTCTGAGCGTTTTCTGGTCCCTCCAGGAAAATCCAATGGAGAATCCCTGAAGTATTCTGCAGAATTGGCAAATCCCCTCTGATGACTCCCATAGGAAACAGCCAATTTTTATTTCTTGTCATTGTATAGTCACACACAAGGCCTGATTCCCATTTCCACTAAGGCTACTTTACACAACTCTAGCTGTGTAAAGGTGACTTAAAGTGGACCTAAATATAATTTATTTAATCTTTGATGCCTTATACACTGCCAAAATGGTTTAAAGTATTAATGTGAATCAGATCCCTAGCTTTTATGCTGTGGAATCTTATTACGTGCAGTGGCATGACTTGGGAAAAAATCTCAGCTAGTATATTCTGAAAATGGTCTGACATAGATTCTGTCCCCCAAAGTATCCAGAGTCTCATCCAGCTGCTTGTTATCTGTGGATTTGATTAGCATACACTCCATTCCAAATGTATATCTACACAGCAAAAGCTGCGGTCATCTAGCCTACCTGAGCTAGCTTGAATATAGCAAGCATGAGTAACAATAGCAGTGAAGACAGTGCAGTGTGGGCTTCAGCACCAGTAGTACAAGCCCGGACCCTGAGTATGTACTCAGCTTGCTAGCCCACCCAAACAAAGATTTATTGCGCCCTACTCAACACTTTCTCCCAACATTACTTGGTTTCCAAATTTTTCCTATGCCTTCTTGCTTTATTTGATTATCACATTAATCAGCAGCTACAAGCTATCTCAGAAAAAGACATTCTTTCTCATATGCATACAAGATTATAGTAATATAAACACCCCAGGTCAAATTCAGCCCTGAAGAAAACAGGTATAACCCTGCTGAAATCTATGAAGATGTTCCTGCTTATACCAAGATTAACTGTGACTCCATATAGTTATTTGTTTCATTATAATATTTTGTTTTTAAAGGAAATCCTGTAGAGTGGGTGTGACTTGAGCTTCTAAATTCTCTTCTGTATAATACAACATGATTTCTCACTCTGCTGAGACTCATTAAAAGATTTGAAAAAAGAGAAAACTGAAACACAGCAGTAAAACAACACATGCTCTGGTAATCCAGGTTTCTGTGGGGCCTTTGGTTTTGCCAAAGAACTGTCATCAGTTCACCAGTCCTGAATAGGGGCATGTTGCTGCTAATACTTCTGTGGTTAACACTGCTGTACGCATGCCAAAAATATTATTTCCAGAAGGGCAAGCTATCAATAAAAAAAAATAAAGATGATCTAAAAGGAGAAAACCCTTTTCCTGCTTGCGCTCATCTTCACACCAAGATTCTTCCTATGTGCTTTAGTGGTACCAAACCTCTAGGCTCAGCGAGGCAGGACCGGCTAGTGGGTAGGGCACTAGGTTGGTATTTGGGATACCTGGGTTCAATTCCCTGCTCTGCAATGACTTTCTGTGTGACGTTGGGAAAGTTACTTAGTCTCTCTTCCTCCTTTCCTATCTGTGAATTTGGTATAACAATTTTTCCCTGCTACAGAGGATGTTGAGAGGATAAATACATTAAAAATTGTGAGGTAATCAGATATTACGGTAATGGGGACCATATAAGTCCTATAGATCAGAGTTCCCAAACTGCGGGGCATGGCTGACAAGGTTATTGGAGGGTGCAAGGATCTGATGGGGCTACGCTGAAAGGTTGGGGTCAAGAGGGTGCTGCCTTCCACTCCCCTCCCCACCCCGCTCTTCAGCATGGCCCTATTCGCTTCCCCAGAGCAGCAAGGAGCACAAAGAGCAGGGAGCCAGGTCCCAGCAGCCAAGACCACGTGACCGCTTCAGAGAGTGGAAAGCTTCTTCAACTGCCACATGGTGAACACCCCTCTGTGTCCCCATAGCCCATGGGCACCAGGCACCCCTCCCCCACCACCCAGGCTCCCATGACAGGGGAACACATAGAACATGAATCTGCAAAGGGAGTCACTCATCAAAATGTCTGGTAACCTCTGCCCTAGATAAATAGATGCTTTGGAAAGAATCATTGTGGTGGCAGAACTGCCTAGCGAATGAAGCTGGAGAAGATAAAACCAGTTATGGTGTGTCAGATGTGCTCAGACTTGGAGCTCTCCAACCAGCCAGAGGCAAAGAAATAGAGAACAGCATATTGACCCGAAGTGGAGGACTGACCAAATCACTCTCAGGGGAATAAAAAGGGTCAGTATCAGTCTTCTCTAGCATTCACTAATGCCTCCAAGCCCAATGTTCAGAAAATCCTTATCAGCCCTATGACCTATTTTATTTGAATGGACAGCAAGAAAACACTGGGTTGCTAGCGCAAATAGTTAGGCAAGCAAGGTATCAGTTGAAGGACAGTTTTACTGGTTGAAGAAAAATTTCCCTTTGTGTCTCCATAGTCTTTTAAATTCCAGGAAGTTTAAAATCAGTTGAAGGACAGTTTTACTGGTTGAAGAAAAATTTCCCTTTGTGTCTCCATAGTCTTTTAAATTCCAGGAAGGTGCTGCTTTCTGGGGGGAAAAAATTAGGCACTACATGCCCTAAAAGTGAATGAATGTTGAGGTTCATGGTGCCTCTTCTGGCTGACAAAGCTTTAGGGCTAAATGTTCAGCGTTTCTGCTCATAATCTGAGCTGTAGCAAAACCCGGGGGTAAGAGCATAGTGCATCTTCAAAAGGAGGTGTAAGTGGGGCAAAAGCGCATTGCATTGGTACCTGGCTTGAGCGGCATGTTAGGGACCAAGCCAGAGAAAGGAGCATATAGGAGTTGGGTATCCCTTTAAATCATTTGTGAGCCCTCTCTTGGCCCTCACTGTCTTCTGTGTTCCATAAGCTGTTGGAAGCTTGGTTGTTGTTTAGAGTTTGTAAACTTGGTCACTTGGATCCCACTGTGCCCATGTGGTTCCTTCATATTAGGTAAGTTGGGTAAAGAGCAAGAGCCACAAAACACCCAAAATGGATCTTTTTGGTGCTCAAGTGTGTGCACCCAGGGAGCAGCCCACACCAGCTGCACTGCATTGTTTTAGTAGCCCAGCTGATTAACAGCCAAAATTCAGAGTGACAATAATTTGGCTTCAGTTTGTGGCCGGTTTTCACAGGACAAAATCCTTCCTGCTCGTATTTTGGCCAAGTGAAGGCTCAGGGAGAACAGCTAAATGTAAATAACATATTTTTAAAAAAATATGGTCAGTGATCCTCACCATTCTAATGTTCCATTGTTGTATGCGGTGCTGTTGTAGCCATGTCGGTCCCGGATATTAGAGCGACAAGGTGGGTGAGGTAAAGAGAAGTTGATCCAATAAAAGATATTCCTCACCCACCTTGTATCTCTTTAAAATATTACCATTTAAAAGTATTAATGTTGCCACAGAAATAGCCATATTGCCACAGTAATGTTAATTATTACCAAACTGTAAAAGCCAACAGTTCTATGGTGCGTTGTAAATCCTTACCGGGCTTGGGTGAATCTAAAATTTCTTCAACCACATGAAGGAACAGTGCCGGGCGGGGAGGATGAAGGGTGGTATGAGAGTGAGATGGAAGGTAGAGAATGAACCAGCACATAAAGTTCCTGGCTTGGCACTGTGCAGTTATGTCTCAGAAGAATGACATGTTCACTGAATGGTATAATATATTCTGGCTGCTAGTGTTTGAGGGGGTACAGGATCTGACTCTTGAACATAATACACCTCTACCCCGATATAACGCAACCCGATATAACACGAATTCAGATATAACGCAGTAAAGCAGTGCTCCGGGGGGGCAGGACTTCGCACTCTTGTGGATCAAAGCAAGTTCAATATAACGTGGTTTCACCTATAACGCAGTAAGATTTTTTGGCTCCCGAGGACAGCGTTATATCGGGGTAGAGATGTATTCAAACACTAAAACAATCCTTGTCAACCACTTATACTATAGACCTACACACACACACAAGTGATAAGTAATTTAACTATTTGCATTTTCTTAGGGCTAGATTCTGATTTGGTAGGCGCTGTGTAGGGCCATAAGGACTGCAGCTCTGCCAGAAGCCCTGCCTATGAGTTGCACTGCCCCAGGTGCACCGGAGAGAAGGAACTGTGGCACTCAGAGTCATATAATGGGTGAAAATATGCATGCAAAATGAACATCAAAAACCTTCACCTAACTTGAATTTTAAATTCACATCTTCAAGTCTTTGCACTGCAAGTGCTTGTGTTTGGATTTTGCTCGTGCAAATTAGGCAAAAAAATTATTTGTTGCAAATTATTCACTCATCTCCAGTGGAGTTACATGGAACTGATCAGCCTTTCAATGAAAGTGTATCAAAGTACATTTAAAAGAAAACAAAATAGAGAAATACTACCTCGAGCTGTAACTAGTCAACCTGGAATTCACTAGCTCATCAAAAACAAATATTTGAATAAGGTTTTAAGAATAATTGGATCATTTTAGAACCCATGAGAACTTGGGAGTTACGCAAACTATGAGAATGAAATAATAGGATATTAAACTTCATGCTCCAGGGCTTAAATTTTACCCACTGGGAGCCCAGGAAGAAATTTTCCCCCTAATAGCATTACACAATGCCTGATCCAAAGCCCAGTGACTTTAATGGGATTCTTTCCACTGACTTTAATGAGCATTGGATCAGGCTTCACACGGGAGAGAAAGGCTTACCTTCCTCTCAAACCTCTGGTATTTGCCATTGTTAGACAAAACATCCCAGGCTAGGGGTGCAAGCAGGGATCTGTTTGGGGAAAGGCAAAAAAAAGTAGTAGTACTCTTCCCAGCTCCACCACCCACAGTAGAGTGTGCAGGTGTTCAAAGTATGACCACACATGCTCTCTGGGCTCACTGGGCTCTGAACACACCCATGGGCTCTGCTGAGCTACTTGGACTTGGCTTCCCTTCACAGAGGCTTGTGTGCCCCACTTGGCCTCCCTGAGCTTGCTTCCCTCTTGTGAAGTGCTCAGATGCCCCACCGGGCCCTGCTAGGCTGTTGGACTTGACTTCTTGCCGCTATGGAAAAGCAGCAATATTCTCCCAACCCCATCTTTGTATTGCCAAAATTAGCTATCACCTCCCGTAGATTGTGCAGATCTTCATAGACCACTTCTGCTTTTGAATCAGCTCTAACTTTTTTTGTGGGGGTCGGGGGGAGGTTTCAAAGTCTGCTCTTATTTTCTGCTACAAATTCCAGCCAAAAGCCTCTAAGAGTAGATGTTAAAGTAACACGAGTAATATAGGCATCTGATCCAAAACATGTAAAATGAAATATTAAATGTGGGTATCAGCAAGAAAAGATCAATGTGTTTCATCTCTGCAAATATGCTATTGGGGATATTTTACTATCTGCACATCTGTACAGGTAGTGTCAGGAAACCCGATACTGGCTGTATCTTGTCAGTATCTTGGGAGCCACTCTGAGCTGGTGTGAAGCCAGTGTAGCTGGATCCTACCACTACCTCCATCAAAGTCCCAACGTAGGATGAATGTTGGGCAGAGGAGGTCATGGCAAGAAAGCCAATGTGATCCACCAATTTTCAGCAGGTTTATGGTTCCTTGGACACTGTGTCCAGCTAGCAAATACTTCAACAGGCCCTAGGCTGATTTAACCTGCACTGAAGCCAGGGCTGGAGCTGCACAGGGCCAAGAATCCGCGAGTCATAAGCAATGCATGGCCTTGTGCTCGACCTCTGCACTAGGTCAGTTTCATGTAAGGGTTTGCACGATCACAGCTCTCAAGTGTCACATTCCCAGCCAGAGTGACTTTACAATATGTGATGTGCAATTTTGACAGTCAACAGTAGCAGCCATCAACCAGAGAGCAGTTAAAATACAAATATTGCATGTTAATGCAAAAACCACATACACTTCAATTTTACAGCTGGAAGTCAACTTCAGTGACCAGAAAATTAACGAACTCCAAGAGAGTTACTCTCCTAGGAGCATCACACAGAAGCTGGTTTCTGGTTCCAGCTCCAAACAGCAACATAGTTTTCTTTCATACGAAGAAAGTGAAAATTTCTGAAAATTAGCTGAATAAAAATATCAGTGGTATTTGGGGTCTGATTATTCCTTCAAACCTAGAACAATGAACTTTGCTGAATAGCAAGCAAAGTAGTTTAAAAAGATAGTTATCAGAAGATGCTTTGATAAATAAAACCCTGAATCTAATTTTGAGATTTATTATTAATTCTGTCAAATTGCTTTCTTTAGCTTGAAAACGAATCAGGATTTGACAGAAAGTCATAAAATATAATCTCCAAGAACCTGATTTTGCATAGTGGTGAGCTTCGCCTGTACGGTGCTGATCATCATCAACTCCCAATGAGATTAACGGGATGGAAGATGCACAGCAATTTACAGAAGGTGTTCATTGCCTCTTAGGTGGAGGCCAACAGTTTTAACATCATTATGTCAAATCTGTGGGCTTCATCCCAAAAAGTGCTAAGCTGAAGGTTCTTGGCACCTCTCAGGATCCGTCTATATAGTTGTGCTATCATTCTATATGCCATGGATCATTTGCAAAGTGTCCCATACAGCATTCATATATTTAAAATGTGGATTACATTATTTAACTATGCAGGTATTTTACCACCAGTCAGAAACATTTTCCCCAAGCACCATCTTCCTGCAGCACTCCCTCTGAGCACTGGCAGAAATGGAGGTAAACCATGAATCTTTCATCATAACATCCAAACTCTGATATACAGCCTCTTCATCATACCAGTGACATACAAGAACACACAACTACACAATTGCTATAGTGGTAAAGATTCTTATATATTCATCATTGCATGCTAATGCCTAATTGTGGCAACAGTTCTCTATAACTGTGTCTAGGGGGAAAAAATCTTCACAGTCTTGAAATACCTGCCTTTCCTCAGTGATCAAATAGAAAAATCATTCAACACTTCTTTGCATGTATTCATTCATTGTAGTTCATCTCCATTCAAGATGTAATATTTAGGATTCTTCCACAATAGGATTGTTTCCATTAGCCTTTTCTTCATATATCACTCTTACAATCGTTCATTTTAACCCATCAAAGAGTTTGTTATAAAATATAAAAATAAAGACGATTGCAGAGAAATCTATGTGTAACACACTAATCCAGTATTGTTCTGGGCTAGTGTAATTGACAGCATTTATAAGGAAGCAAGACAGAGAATTGGTAAAATTTTCAGAAATGCCTAAGTGACTTACAAATCAGTGCAACTTGCTGCTGTTTGAAACAGCACACTCAGAACTTACTGTGGGCGGTAGCAAGGTCCATGGCCAGCTACTGCACTGAACATTCACACCCGGCTTGCCATGCACTAACTGACCATGTAGAGAAGCCCCATGGCTCCTAGGTCACTTTTGAAAATGAGCTTTTGGGCTTCTAAGTCACTTGGTGCTTTTGACATTTTTATGCAACATCTCAGAGAAAAGCTGAATAAGATTTATATGATTCAAGTGGCATAGTCAGAGTACAAGAGGGGCCCTATTCTTCACAACTGCTATTGGCCTTGATTGCAAAGCCCTTATTCATATACTGAGTACTTTCATACATGAGCAGTTTCACTGAAGTCAGTGAGACTACTGTTGATTGAGGTCAGTGGAAGTTGAGGGCACTTAAACCCGTGCATAAATAAGTCCCCCAGCCTCTGAACCCCAATGGGATTACAGTGGTATGACTGGTGGGAACAGAATTGAACCTGTATGGTTTTTTTTTTTCTTTTTTAATATTACACAATAATGTGTGTCTCTCAGTTTAGTTTTTTCTTGTTCAAGGTGTGTAATCATAATGTTAAAAGGTCTCTCCCCTTTGGCCTCTCTTTTCTTTGAACACACACATTGCACGTCATCTCACCAGGCACTAATCCCATCTGAACACAGCAGGCACTAACCTCGCTTTAGCAGAGCGTCACTCCAGAGTCTCTGTATACACATTTTCAGCGTTAGCTATTAAAACTTCCAACTATCATCCACTTATGGGTTACTTTTCAGAGGTCAAATTTCAAAGACATAAGTGCAGAAGAGATATGAGCATCTGTTACTCATGTCAGAGCAAGCGAAGTGCTGAGTGCATTTCCCAGACTAAACAAATGATTTTTTTTTAAATGCTGCATGGCTCAAATCTGATGCGGAATTAATTAAGGGTGCCTGTGAGACTGAGATATTATTTTACCTTTTTATTACACCTTGTTGTGTTCAAATGTACGCTCAGTGTAACCAAATAGGTCAGTTGTGCTGTCCTTTGATACCAAGAGAATGTAGGGTAAACTGAAAGTGGCTCCAAAGCAGATGTCTTAAAAATATCTTTCAGTCTGCGCAGCAGATAATTGAGACTGGAGATTAACCCTCACCTCTGTTACAAGCAAGAAGTTGCTTTTCTCACCAACCTCTCAATCATTTTAGAAGACAACTTAGATGCCAAGCACTCTTCAGTGTTGTCTTGAAAAGCATAGCCTGCGTCACACAAGGGTTTTTGACGTCAAGTGTGCTTTGTGTGTTAAGAATAATTTAAGAAGCTGTCCATTTCCAGGAGCACTGCAAGATAGATTTATGCCTGCAAAGAGGAATGTTGTTTAATGTTCTTTTTCCATGTCAATATTTATTGAAATATCTTATAAATGATGAAAAAACTGCATGCCTTGATTAAGCAACTTCTAGCCATGTTAACCCAATCAGAAGATTCATTTCCCCCCTTCTGATGAGATTGCACAGGATCTGGCATGTTTTCGGTTATTTATATGTAGACATACATATTTGGAGATAAGTCTCCTCACATAGACATTGTATTTGATTTTGTTTAGCTTTACCTGTTACCATTCAGTGTGTTCTCCTTTACGGCTTTGATCCTGTCTGAGGAGATTAACAAAAGTTCTGTTTAAATGTGGTAAATTAAAGAGATGCTGTATCAGCAACACTGTCAGGTCATGGCTCCCTGCTGTTTCTCTGCTTTAAGTGATGACTGCAAACTTTATTGAACAAATTAACCAACTCAGAAAATCCTTTACTCCATTCCACAGTCAACTACATCCCCCTGCACCAGCAGGGGATGATGAGCTGCAAAGAGAAGGCAGGTGATTTCAGGCTCCTGGCCATGCCTACTCGTCCCTCTTTGGCATTCAAATGACCAACCAAGGACTACTTTTGAAGCAGTGACTAGGTGTGTTCTGCACTGCTCCAACCCTCTCAAGTGGACTTTCTGCCCACAGCCGTTTTGTTCCAAGTTACTTCTCTCACCACCCTTCCAATCATTTTGGAAGTGTAACCCAGCACTGAATTAGTCCCATTGTCATTTTCATTTTTAAAATAAAATATCTACCATGATGTCACCTTTACAAAACTATTTCTCTTTGTGATAATAAAGCTCACTTGTCACTGAGTGAAGCCCTTGGAGAAATATACAGTGCAGTTTTGTGATTTTCAAATTCTTTCTGTCCTGTTTTTCACACAGCAAAGCAAGTGCCTGTTGATATTAGTGTGTGAAAGGGAAACTGGATCTGCTATGTCAAACCAACTCTCTAGACAGCTACCAGGGGCCAGAGTCTGCCATCCTTACTCACATGGAGTAGAATCTTACTCCAGGATTTCAGTGGAACTGATTGTAGATTAAAATTCTGATCCAAAAATCACTCAATCATATGCTTAGCTTTAAACAGGAGTTGTCCCAGTCAATTCATGTACTTAAGTGTAGAGCTGGGCAAATAATTAACTTTTCGGTTCTGTGGCAGAACCAATAAAAAGGGGAGGGAGAAAATAGCTTGGGGGAAACATGAAATGACAATATTTTGTTTTTGTCTCACCAAAATTGAAGAAAAAAAAAGTTGGTTTGGGTTGAACAAAAAACATTCAATTTTACCATAAACTAAACATTTGGTTTTGGTTCTGGGTGTGTTTTCTTGGTTTGTTGTGGGGAGGCGGTTGTTGTTTTACTTTTTTTTTAAAAAAGTCAAAAATCAAACTAAAATTTCTACATTAGATATCATTTTGAAATGAAAACTCAAAACATTTCATTTCAATAATGTCAAAAAAAAAAAACCCCAAACATTTGGACTTTTTCAGATTTTGTTTACTTTTGGCGGGGCTAAAACCATTAATCTAATTAGACCAATATTTGCAAACAGTTCTGATCAACTTGAAGTTGCACTTCTTGGCAAATAATCTATTTGTCTGAAAAATGCTGCCCAGCTCTGTTTAGGTGCTTTGTGGAACTGGAGTCTAATGTGTGGCAGAATCTGCCCCTTAATAAATAGTTAATAGGAAGGAAGAAGCTCCTCCTTTACAAGCAGACATTTTTAAATGCATCAAGAAGTAAACTTCTAGTAGTACTAGCTTCATGGTTTTTTGTGACAGAAAGCCAGCGATTCTCAGTTTGACCCATTCCACTCAGTCTTGTCATTTTATTTCCAGTGCCACAACAGATGCACAATTTAAAAAAAAATTGAAGAACAACTAAAGGAAGGAGAACGATCATTTTTTCCCAAGATTTGAAACTCACGGAACATAACTGGCCAAATCTATTCTTAAGTACGCCATTGTTAATCCACAGTAAATCTACCATGTTTGTATATGTCCTGTACAGAAACAGGAAATGCTGGACAGTTTGGCAATCCATCAAAAAGTATCTAACACGTGGGTGGCAGGGCAAATTATCCAGTAAAGTGTTTGGCTGTCCATGGAAAGGCCAAAAGAAAGAACATTACCACTGGGAGCATCTCTCTATTGGGGTGTGGGGAAGAGAAGGATAGACTTATGCCTAAGAAACTGGACTGGGACACAGGAAATTCCTGGCTCTGCCACAAGTGTCCTGTGCAGCCTTTGGCAAGTCACTTATTATCCCGATGCCTTAGTTTACTAGTGATAATAAAACGTTTGTTCCTGAGAGGGTGTTGTGAAGATGACTGTATTAATGTTGGTGAGGTGCTGAAATTCTACCGTAATGGGGGCTATAAATAGCTGTATAGATCAGAGGGAGTCACATTGCTAGTGAGGGGAAGCTCTTTGCCTCCTGTATTTCACTATTCTGTCCTGAGTCCCTCACTCATCCTCTCCCCATGGAATCCAGGAAGCCCCATCTCTCACCATTGTGGCTAGGTGACACTCCCTAATTGCCACATCTGCAGGAGCACCAAAGACTGAGGATTTGAGATTGGCCCAGTGCATGCTGGGGCATCTTAACCAGAGGGATAAAGGCTAGTAGCAGCAGCAAAAGGACCAGATGAACTTTTCTAGTTCTTGCTGCCACCTCATGGTAGAAATGTGGGAGGCTGGAGGGTTTGTGAGACAGTGAGTGTGCAAAAGAGGGTTGCCAGAGGATCGCTGAAGATAGTGGTGGGTGGAGGATCCCACCATTCAGGTGTAACCCCCATATTGGGATGGTGAACAGGAGCGGGTTATTCAAGATAGGGAAAGTCTAGCTTGTGGCTTTTACACAACTTTGGGGGTGCAGGGCCTAATGTGCCTCAATATGCTCTGCAGCATGTGTCAGGGTGTATTTGCCTCAGACCAGACCCACTCCAACAAACCCCCAGGAAAAAAGCTTCATTCCATAAGGAAACAGAACAGGACTATGGTCCAGCAGCCTCCTCTCTGCTTACCTTATGCTCTGAGCTTCAATGCTAAAACTTCCTGCCAGGAGGGCAATGGGTACTTCCTGGCATGAACCAGAAAGTTCTCCCAGCACGCAGCAGCTTGTAAGCTATCATCTGTAGTTTCCATGGATGCTGCTGAAGCCCACTGGACCTTGGGCTACACTGGATTTGCGAGACAGTGGGTAATGAAGTGGGATACTTGTTGGGAGAGGGATACGAGACTTCCCTCCTGAAGAAAATTCAAGGTGAAGGAGGGGGGTACTCTGATCTAGTGGAAAATGGTGCTGGGGCTTGAGTGGGTAAGGAATGGTTGAACCTCTCCTGTGTCCTGGTAGAAAGATAAGAGTCTCTTTCTGATATCTCAATACTTCCAGTTTCAGTATCCAAGATTTATCTGAATGGTTTTTCAGAAAATTTTGGGGAAAAAAATAGGTTTACACTGGGAGAGGACGGGGCATGTCATTACAGCCAAAACAATTCTCCATCCCTAAAAATATAGTTATCCTCAATGTCCTCACATTAGGGCAAAGCCATAACTCTCACAAGGCAACACATATGATAAAGTGCTTCCTTTTGTGCCAGATTGTGGATCCCTTTCTCCCACTGGCCAGTAGTGATTTGCATGGATTGTGCCCCTGAGATCATGGGGACTATTCGTGCAATTAACTCTCATTAAAGGAAATAGGAATTCACACTCTGGCTCCTGATAGCTTGGAAGGATAAACCTTAGACCTATTGCTTAACTTGGACTATATTATTGATTTATTTATATTGACTGATTTTTAATGTATTCATTTTGACTGATGTAAATATTGATTTCTTCTAATATTGATTTACATTAATCTACAAATAGATCTCACTCAAAGAAAAGTATCAACTTTGGAGAGGAAGAGGGGATGAAGAAGAAAAAGAAGGGTCATTTTTGCTGTTCTTCATTAATCCAAGAGAGTTCCAGTTGACCTTGGAGATTTAATGAGTTCTACCAGCCCTTATTGGATTGATAAAGGACTTCCCTTATAATAACTCCCCCCTCCTATAAAATCTGACTCATTCTTTGTGCTGATATTTGACTACGTTACCAAGGTAGATGCAAAGTACACCAGTGCATATCAAACGTTCAGTATTCTTATTTCTGATCGTTTTAAAAGTAAGATTTCCGTGACAGGGGTGAGAGGGGAGAGAAGAACCTCTCAGCACTACTTCTACACCTACCATATGCCAATCCTCTTCCCTCTAACCTATTCTGAAGCAAATGAAAGAGGGAGGCAGAGGGAAATGTTGTTTCTTGGACTGTGGTTTGCATATAATAAGACTAGTTCCATGCATTCTTGGGCATGTAGCAGCAGGAGCTCTGGAAGGAACAATGCTTCCCTCTGCTGAGCTCATTGGGTGTGCGGGAGGAGCAGAGCTGCTGGTGCAACCTTCAAGATTGTGTAGCTCTGCTGGCCTGTTTGGGGAGATAGGCCCGGCCTCTTCCCTACTCACTTCATAGAGGCTAGCACCGCACGGGGGAGTGCAGATACTGTGCTGACACTAGGCTGCTGTGCTGTGGTGCAGAGGGGAAGGCCCAATGGGCATGAAGTAGCTACATCATGCACCAAGGACCAGTCTAGAGCAAGTGCTTCTCAGTTATAACAAGTTACTCAGGGCCAGATTTCCAAAAGTATTTAAAAACTCTCAATGGAAATTAGGCACCTAAGTACCCTTTAAAAATCCCCCTTCATGTCCTATTTGATGGAAGTTCAAGATTGTTAAAAAAAAATCTGTGTAGCCAATCTCCAAACTATTG
This sequence comes from Emys orbicularis, assembly GCF_028017835.1. Lineage (NCBI taxonomy): Eukaryota > Metazoa > Chordata > Testudines > Emydidae > Emys > Emys orbicularis. The sequence continues at coordinate 199,008,603 of NC_088683.1, forward strand.
TATTATATGTGGCTTTGATATATGACACAAGGAAGAGACAAACTGTATTATTTCACAAAGGAACATAAAGCAGCTTTCATGTTCATTGTACCAGAGAGGTCTATTGTTTCAAGTGTACTGTACGCCAAGTAAAATTAACTGATACCTCAAAGCAAATAAAGTATTTTATGATGTGACTTAGCGGTTTTTACTTATGACTCTTCAGGACATCAAGAGACCACAACACAAGTCAGAAAAAGAATTAGTGCCTGTTTCTTATTAAACATGCAGCGTTCTATGCTAAGACACGTGAAAAAACAAGTTTATTGTTTATTCCTATAAATTATATTTCTAAGGCTTACTTGTTATGAAAAATAAGAATCCAGTGGCACTGGATAAAAGGGACCTAACAGAAAAACAGACATGTGATTTTTAATATGCAGTCAACAATTATTTTCATTCATATACTTATGTTCTGTTATGTACCAGAATTAGGGTTTACTGACAAAGTCAGATGCAGTTTGTAAAGTTAATTTATATAAAGCTAATTTATAAGGGTATTACAGTGGTGTCCATTACACACAGTTCAAAGCAGTGTTTATACACACTAATTAAAATTCACTTCAGGCTAAAATTTGATACACAGGGCAAAATATTCGGGGGGGGGGAGGGTGCACTGGTTTTAATCACACAAATCTCATTAATGTTAATGAGAGTCATGAGGCAAAATACAGAAGCAATGTGCAGAAATATTTTTCCACTTATTGCCAGTGCACATTGTTCAAATGAAAACCTTTCCTGCAGTTTAGCCTTTTTTTTTTAATTATAATATTCAACTCAAAAGCTAAAGATCTCTACATAAATGGCATCATACCTATGCACAATAGCATATAAAAATATTAATACCGGAAACAGACTTTTTAAAAATGAAAGACATGGTGAAGGCACAGGAACGAGAGTGAGAAGATAGCTCTACCCCTGGCTCTGCCATGGACTTCTCGTTTGCCCCATAACCTCAGCCGTACTGAACACAACGCCATCAACAGCCTCAGGAACAATTCTGACATCATAATCAAAAAGGCTGACAAAGGAGGTGCTGTCGTCATCATGAATAAGTTGGAATATGAACAAGAGGCTGCTAGGCAGCTCTCTAACTCCACATTCTACAAGCCATTATCCTCTGATCCCACTGAGGATTGCCAAAAGAAACTACACCATCTGCTCAAGAAACTCCCTGAAAAAGCACAGAAACAGATCTGCACAGACACATGCCTAGAACCCCGACCAGGGATATTCTATTTGCTACCCAAGATCCATAAACCTGGAAATCCTGGATGCCCCATCATCTCAGGCATTAGTACCCTAACAGCAGGATTGTCTGGCTATGTGGACTCTCTCCTCAGGCCCTACGCTACCAGCACTTCCAGCTATCTTCGAGACACCACTGACTTCCTGAGAAAACTACAATCCATCGGTGATCTTCCAGAAAACACCATCCTGGCCACTATGGATGTAGAAGCCCCCTACACCAACATTCCACACAAAGATGGACTACAAGCTATCAGGAACAGTATCCCCGATAATGTCACAGCAAACCTGGTGGCTGAACTTTGTGACTTTGTCCTCACCCACAACTATTTCACATTTGGGGCCAATATATACCTTCAAGTCAGCGGCACTGCTATGGGTACCCGCATGGCCCCACAGTATGCCAACATCTTTATTGCTGACTTAGAACAACGTTCCCTTAACTCTCGTCCCCTAATGCCCCTACTCTACTTGCTCTACATTGATGACATCTTCATCATCTGGACCCATGGAAAAGAAGCCCTTGAGGAATTCCACCATGATTTCAACAATTTCCATCCCACTATCCACCTCAGCCTGGACCAATCCACACAAGTGGTCCATTTCCTGGACACTACTGTGCTAATAAGCGATGGTCACATAAACACCACCCTATACTCGAAACCTACTGACCACTATACTTACCTACATGACTCCAGCTTCCATCCAGGACACACCACACGATCCATTGTCTACAGCCAAGCTCTAAGATACAACTGCATTTGCTCCAATCCCTCAGACAAAGACAAACACCTACAAGATCTCTATCAAGCATTCTTAAAACTACAATACCCACCTGCTGAAGTGAAAAACCAGATTGGCAGAGCCAGACGAGTATCCAGAAGTCACCTACTACAGGACAGGCCCAACAAAGAAAATAACAGAACGCCACTAGCCATCACCTTCAGCCCCTAACTAAAACCTCTCCAGTGCATCATCAAAGATCTACAACCTATCCTGAAAGACGATCCCTCACTCTCACAGATCTTGGGAGACAGACCAGTCCTCGCTTACAGACAGCCCCCCCAACCTGAAGCAAATACTCACCAGCAACCACACACCACACAACAAAAACACTAACCCAGGAACCTATCCTTGCAACAAAGCCCTATGCCAACTCTGTCCACATATCTATTCAAGTTACACCATCATAGGACTTAATCACATCAGCCATGCCATCAGGGGCTCGTTGACCTGCACATCTACCAATGTGATATATGCCATCATGTGCCAGCAATGCCCCTCTGCCATGTACGTTGGCCAAACCGGACAGTCTCTACGCAAAAGAATAAATGGACACAAATCTGACATCAGGAATCATAACATTCAAAAATCAGTAGGAGAACACTTCAACCTCTCTGGTCACTCAGGGTATGTCTACACTACGAAATTAGGTCGATTTAATAGAAGTCGATTTTTTAGAAATTGATTTGATACAGTCGATTGTGTGTGTCCCCATTAAGTGCATTAAGTCGGTGGTGTGCATCCACAGTACCGAGGCTAGCATCGACTTTCGGAGCATTGCACTGTGGTAGCTATCCCACAGTTCCCGCAGGCTCCCACCCATTGGAATTCTGGGTTGAGCTCCCAATGCCTGATGGGGCAAAAACATTGTCGAAAGTGGTTCTGGGTACATGTCGTCAGGGCCCACTTCCTCCCTCCCGCCATGAAAGCAACAGCAAAAAATCATTTCTCGCCTTTTTTCCTGGGTTACCCATGCAGACAAAATACCACGGCAAGCATGGAGCCTGCTCAGCTCACTGTCACCGTATGTCTCCTGGGTGCTGCTGGCAGACGCGGTACTGCAGTGCTACACAGCAGCATCCCCTTGCCTTGCCTTGCGGACGGCCGACAGTACACTACGACTGCTAGCCGTCATCGTCGTCCCGTGGATGCTCCTGGCCGACCTCGGTTAGGTTGGTCGGGGCAGCCTGGGCAGACATGGGTGCTCCTGGCCTGGACAAAAATGGGAATGACTCCAGGTCATTCTCTTCTTTAAGTTTCGTCTAATGGAGATTCATTCCTGCCTGAAATATCATGCCAGCTGGAGGCTTCTGCCTCAGGCTACTCTCCCAGTCGGCAGCACTGCACGGTCACACCTACCCCAGCCTACCCCTTGCTCCCATGGCTCATGAAGCCTGGTCAGTAATAAGGAGCAGTTCAACTATACGCTGAGCAAGTGCAGAATGGTGGTAGAATGTGCCTTTGGACGTTTAAAAGCTCGCTGGTGCAGTTTACTGACTTGGTTAGACCTCAGTGACACCAATATTCCCATCGTTATTACTGCTTGCTGTGTGCTCCAGAATATCTGTGAGAGTAAGGGGGAGACGTTTATGGAGAGGTGGGAGGTTGAGCCAAATCGCCTGGCTGCTGATTACAGCCAGACACCAGGGCGGTTAGAAGAGCACAGCAGGGCGCGTTGTGCATCAGAGAAGCTTTGAAAACCAGTTTCATGACTGGCCAGGCTACGGTGTGAAAGTTCTGTTTGTTTCCCCTTGGTTCACTCTACTTCCCTGTAAGCCAACCGCCCTCCCCTCCCCCCTTTGATCTCCGCTTACAGAGGCAATAAAGTCATTGTTGTTTCAAATTCATGCATTCTTTATTAATTCATCACACAAATGGGGGGATAAATGCCAAGGTAGCCCGGGAGGGGTGGGAGAGGAGGGAAGCACAGGGGTGGGGGAGTCCTAGGGGCACCCCCGAGAATGGCATGCAGCTCATCATAGAAATGGCATGTCTGGGGCTCTGACCTGGAGTGGCCGTTTGCCTCTCTGGTTCTTTGGTAGGCTTCATGCGGCACTGCTGCGGGTCCCTGTTATAACCTCTGTCCTTCATGCCCTTGGAGATTTTCTCAAATATTCCGGCATTTTGTCTTTTGGAACGGAGTTCAGATAGCACGGATTCGTCTCCCCATACAGCGATCAGATGAAGTACCTCTGGGACTCCATGGTCACCTGTGCTGATGAGCTCTGCATGGTCACCTGTGCTGATCAGCTCGCTACACTGGCCAAACAGGAAATGAAATTCAAAAGTTCGCTGGGCTTTTCCTGTCTACCTGGCCAGTGCATCTGAGTTGAGAGTGCTGTCCAGAGCGGTCACAATGGAGCACTCTGGGATAGCTCCCGGAGGCCAATACCGTCAAATTGCGTCCACACTACCCCAAATTCGACCCAGCAGGGTCGATTTCAGCACTAATCCCCACGCCGGGGAGGAGTACAGAAATCGATTTTAAGAGCCTTTTAAGTTGACAAAAATGGCTTCGTCGTGTGGACGGGTGCAGAGTTAAATCGATCTAACGCTGCTAAATTCGACCTAAATTCATAGTGTAGACCAGGGCTCAGTAACAGACTTAAAGGTGGCAATTTTGCAACAGAAAAGCTTCAAAAACAGACTCCAACGAGAAACTGCTGAACTAGAATTAATTTGCAAACTAGATACCATTAACTTGGGCTTGAATAGAGACTGGGAGTGGCTGGGTCATTACACAAATTGAATCTATTTCCCCATGTTAAGTATCCTCACACCTTCTTGTCAACTGTCTGGAATGGGCCATCTTGATTATCACTACAAAAGTTTTTTTTCCCTCCTGCTGATAATAGCTCATCTTAATTAATTAGCCTCTTAGAGTTGGTATGGCAACTTCCACCTTTTCATGTTCTCTGTATGTATATATATCTTCTTACTATATGTTCCATTCTATGCATCTGATGAAGTGGGCTGTAGCCCATGAAAGCTTATGCTCAAATAAATTTGTTAGTCTCTAAGGTGCCACAAGTACTCCTGTTCTTTCTCCCAGCTGGTGATCCACCCAAAATGGAATTATGCAGTGCAATGTACTATAAGTCGCATCAGCCTTGTGACACTGGCACACCAGCTGTCAGCTCATGCCAAGGCCCCTAAGTCTCACTGAACACTGACAAATGCATAGGTGTTAACTGGTCTGGCTCACCCTGTGTGTTAGTATTGTTTAAATAGGTATTAGATTCATAAAGATGTGTTTAGTGTTCAGACTTTATGAAATGTTTGTGAGTTGCTGCATGCATTAATCTCATTTATAATATCTGTATCCCAGGTTATAGGTTAATATTTAAAGTTTTTGCTCTGCACTTATAAAAGTATTTGCTCTGAAACTGTAAACACAATTAGAGAGAAACATTGCCAAATGTGAAATACTAGTTTTCCACAAAAGCTGCCATCTCCTTCCCAACAAAAGAAGGCCTATAGAGAGCAGACAAACCATTGTGGAACATCAGAGGACAAACGACTTTATTGATTGCTCCCCTCGACTCCCATGATGAGAAAACATGCAAGTGGACTTATCTGGGGGAAGGAAATAAAAATCCCTGACAAGAAGGAACTGTATCTCTATGCTGCTTGAACACTGAGGGGGCAAAGATTTCTAAGCATAAGCAAGGGACCCCCTGCTATATAACCTGGATTAGCTCTAAAGGACATATAGAGCTTGCATGTTACAGCAACTTCTATTACCATTTGGAACCTAACACTAACTCATTTGTGTGTGCATGTTTAGCTGCTTTAACCTTGTAAATAAGTCATTTATTTTTCCTAGTTAATAAATCTGAAGTTAGTTTATTTTAGATGTGAAGGGACACGCCCTCACTCTGGCCAAGAAGAGACTAGCACACTCTTCTGGGCCTGTTCAACACCAACAAGATATATCTGCAGGGCTTGTTCTACCTGGAGTGGGGGAAGTTAAAAGGGATACCCTGCCACAGATAGCAGAGACAGGCCCACCAAGAGGGAGACAGTGGCAGACCTCACCGCTCTCAAAGCTGCATGACCCAGCCTCAGAGCAGTATGCCACAAGAGGAGGGGCTGGCGTTAGACCCTATTTTAGACTAAGCCTGAAGGGCTGACCCAGGAATATTGCCTGATATCCAGGTCACACTTGCCTCTCATTGTTTACCTGTGGACTCCCCTCTTTCCTAAGGGAAGGAAGAGAGGAGAGGACTTTTCTTTTGTTTATTTATTCAAAGAACACACACACACACACACACACGGATGTCTGCTTGGGGGCAGCAGGGAGGAAAAAGATCAGAAGTGGGGTCTGGAGGGGACTTAAGGGAGCTATAAGCATTGTCTTTGGTGTGAAATCTGAGGTACAATTAACCTGAGGTAAGTGACTGGTCCTTTGGGACTGGGAGCAACCTGACTATTGTTATGATTTTTGGTGTAAGGAACCATCTATCACAAAGGCAGGCTTGCCTAGGTGGCAAGACAGACCAGAGTACCCAATGGGACTGTCTGGGACCCCATGTTGTGGCCGTTATAATGCTTGAGGAGTTCACACTTGATACTTGGTTGGTGAAATGTAATTATAGAACACAACCAGTTTGGGGTTTTTGCCCTGGTTTGTAATGGTCTACCCCGAGATTGGTACTCATGTTTGTGGGCCACTCCAGACAGCTTAACAAGCCTCTGCTGCTAGTGTCTCCACTAACTTTATCGAAGTAAGTGTTATAAACAACAATGTGTATGTTAAGACTCTGTTGGTTGCTAAACTTTACTTAGCAAGCTAACCTTCAGCTAAAACGAATGTGGAGAAGGGAGGGCTGTTTGTTTGCAAAGCTTTAAAAAATGCTCATATCTATACTCTACCTACACCCCTGCTCACCACTCCTATTCATGGTGAACTTGTCACCCCCTTATAGCCTCTTGTTAACTTTTCCCCTTTCGTGGTCTATTGGAACTTAAATATATCTCTGCTACTAATGCTAACAATTCTTAAATGTATAACAGAGGGATTTCTGTATTGTAAGATTAATGTATGGTGGATACAGAACTGTCATCACACCTCTCACAATCACATACACATACAATATCGCCCATGTGGTACACACCTGTGGAATGTTGGCAAGCTACTCAGTTCCCATTTGAAAAACTCTCTCGTTAAAATCTAGCTTTGCAAACATCTATGTGCTTCCTCCCTCTTTTTTTTAGGAAGTGTAGGAGCCAGCCTAACTACCAACATGGTGTTTGATATTACATTCATATCAAACTGCATGGGTGAATTGTGACTCCACTGGCCATTGACTGCAAACCATTCTGGATGGGATTTTCAAAGGAGTAGAAGGCAGCTGGGCTGCCCAACTTGCACTGAAATTCAAGACGACGTGGACACGTAGGTCGTAGTCTCCATTGAAAATCCGAGCCTACTGTTATGGAAACACTACTAAGGCCAAAATCCACGAAGGTATTTAGGCTCTTCACTTCCATTATCCCAAGTGACTTTAAGTGTTCTACTTTAAATGGATGAGATATGTTATGGCCCTTTGTGATGTGGATCTGTGAAAATCTAGATATGATAGGCCTCAGATATTTAATACTTTATTACACATACCTTAATCTGTTTTAATAGATTTTCCTTTCAGTGCAATAAATCTTCATCGCCCTTCAGCTGAAACTGCTAACAAAGCTGACAATTATTGCTAAAAGTGATAGTAGTTCCTCTCATGACGAAACCTGCCCTTGAACAACTGACTGAGGCCCACCAACTTATTTCATGTAGGGTCATAGGAGACACCATCAGCATCATGATTTTCAGTCATTACCAAATTGGGCCAAATTTGAACTTGTGACCTTGTGGTGAAATCTCACAAATGTCACTACCAAAATTAATTTTTTCTACGGTATCTCCACTTTATGAGTATAATCCTGCAGCAATTACTCATGCAAAACACCCACTGAAGTCAATGAGCACTTTGCCTGTGTGAAGGCAGCAGAAGTAAGTACTTAATGATTAATTATAATTATAACTGTTTGCACAACCCCATAGGGAATGTGCTGCTCCTACCTCTCCGTAAGCATATGAGCACTGAGCCAATTATGTGAGTTGTGCTTGGCCCTCCCATGAATTCTCCCTCTCCCTCTGTTTTTAGTGGTAGAGAGGAATCAAGATGTGAGAAGACCTTGCACCAACAAAGCAGGCTGTAGACTTATTGTCAAAACTATAAAAATATATGAAGCGGCTGCCAAAGGAGCCTCAATATGAGCAGCTCAGGCAGCTCTCCCACTGAATGCTATGATCCCAACCTATTCATCTTGGCTCCTGCATGAGGACAGAGACTGTTTCTATTGTATGTTGGTGGAATACTTTGTAACATGTTTTTCCTACACACTCTGGGGTCCTAGGTGGAATTATATTTTAGAGCCAAAAGAATGGGAATTCCTCTGTTCATATTTAAAGTCTGCAAGCGATTACCGCTTTGTCAGTGTCAATATTTGGGTTGAGGCAGGAGCACATGCTTGAACACATCTGAGCAATTTATAGTTAGCATTGATCTGTTTCCCACAGGAACAGGGGAAAAAAACATCTTTACCCCATCTACTAAAAACAATATCTAAAGATTAGCAAGACAAGGTGGGTGAGGTCATATCTTTTATTGGACCAACTTCTGGTTATACAGAGCTCTTCAGAAAGCTCTTCTCTCTCCCCAACAGAAGTTGGTCCAGTAAAAGATATGACCTCACCCATCTGGTCTCTCTCATATCCTGGGACCAACACAGCTACAATTACACAGCATAATTAAAGATTTTATAGCCGGGATAGAGTGATACCACATTGGCCTATAGTTCTCAAGAACCAATAAAGGAAAGGTCGGCTCCAGCAATACTCAGGGTCAGCTTTAGGATATTTGGCAGGACCAGCAAAATGATGCTTTTGTCCCATTACAAACCTAGTGGAATGGCTTTAAATAAAAAGGCAGAATAATAGGGAATCCAGCAGTCACTTCTGCATCCCAAAGGGCTACCAACCCTCCTTTATCCCTAGGAGGGTACTTTCATTTGAGGCTGTGGCAGGGCCTGGTTGTCTCTTCTGCCAGCTCCCTACAGCAGGGGCATTTTCCTCACTCAGCAACACTCCCTTTTTGGCTACACTACGGAGTGGGATCTCAGCAGAGAGGCTCTCTCTGCTGTAGGCAGCTGGTTGAGTGCCAGGAGAGTTTGTGGTAGATTATGCCAAGTGGGTCTGGCTGATCTACTGATCTTCTGTCCTAGTAACCATAATACCCGAGCGCCTCACAAGCTAGTGTATTTATCTCACAACACCCAAGTGAGGTAAGGAAGTGTTTTTCATAGGGCAGACCCCTTATGGGGTACCTTTCTGCAGCCCTCTCTGGCCCTCTGGCTTCAGCTACCATCTTAACCACTGGCCATTCTTCCAGCATCCCACGCAGTTACCCACAACTGTGTCCAAATAAAGTACAGTGGACCCTGGAGCTTCACATGCAGCTATTGAGGTGATTGTGAATAAACACACAGCTTTTAGCAGGAAAAAAAAAGGTGCAAAACTTTCCCCATTGAAGTCAATGGATGTTATGCCACTGACTTTAATGGGGCCAGGATTTTACCACACAGCTTTTTGACCATAGAATTCATGGGCTGCAAAGGCTGCTTGGTACTGTGAGATTAACTAAACCAATTCAGAAAGTATCAGGTCTCATCAAAATGGGGGATGCTCATCTGTCTATTTGGGTGACATATTATCTATGACAGAGCCACTCATGGAGGCCACAAAGCCAAATCTCTGGTAGTCAAGTAGCCTTTTTAAGTGTGAGCCTTAGTAAGGTTTTCTTACCGTTAAAGTTCACTTTCCCCTTCAGTTCATTTCACTTTGACTTCAGTTATGAAACAGGCCATATCAGACCATCAGCATAATTTTCTAAGAGCATCATAAGAAAAGTTTTGGAAGTTAGATGTTTAAAATGTTTGACATCTTATAGTGCTTTTTGATTGGTTTGGGTGTTTTGGAAAGAGCTTCTGTGTAGACAATCCTCTCCCTCATTGACAAACTCCAGCTTGCTGCCTGTCTGGAGAGCCTTATGTTCATAGATTGTTCGGTGGGGGATTTTTTAGACCTTTGGGCCTGAATTCTCAATTATGGCTTCTGTCACTGGAGGCCTGAGGGAGGAAGGATGTCAGCTCTTTATAGTTTCAAGTATGGTGACACCTTTGTGGTTGCAGGTATGTAAAGGAGGGCAGATTTTTTTGTCCAAAGAGCAGATTTTATGGACTGGAATTATATTGGCACTGGACTTGACCTCTCCAGGTCCCTTCCAGCCCTACATTTCTATGATACTATAATGTAAGACAGAGATTAGAAAGATTAATTATTGTTGGAATCAGATTCTATATATTTTGTTGTTAATGTTATATTAGTGTATTAACGAGCAAGAATAGTAATGACAAGGGGTCAGAAGATGAAGAACCACAACAAAAAATTAGCTCATTTTCAGCAGGGTAATAGTGTAGAGTTCAATATATCTGAAAAATGGCTGTAATAACTGAAACATTACATGAAAGATGTCATGTCTTACAGATGACTAAATAAGGCATTTATTTATAATAATTATGGTATACCCAGGCTAATAGAATTATATATTGGTTCTCTCTACCACTCATCTCTTAGGAAAAAAACACCTATCTTCAAACAGCAAGTTACCAGCTGCATAATAGTCATTGTTAAAATGGAAAAAAAATCATAAGTCATAGAGGTAAAGGTAACACTGTAGACATAAGGGGTCAAATTAAAAATTGGTATAAGCAGGTGCATTTCCATTGAATGCAATGAATTCCCCCACTTACACCAATCCTGAATATGAACCAATTACTTTAAGCTGAAAATTGTGCTTCTTACATAAAGATCAATTTACATGCCTGAAAGTAATTACAAAATGTCATTTAATTACAGGAAACACTATTCAAGCTGATCCTAGTTGTGTTTTCCTGTTTCCCTTTAGACAACACACCAGAAAAGCTGAATATAAGAATATAAGGCGTGTCAGAAGAATTGGATAACAGAAAGCATTCTACTTTCCAGTGTCATTAAAAATCACTGTTAAAAGAAGAGACGTGCACTTCTGCTGTTTTCTGTTCCTGTTCCATTCAGGCACATAAGTTCAATGCTTCACATGTTCTGTGAATCATAGATCTCACTGCATTTTACTACTTTGGCATTTCCACTGTGTTGTGATGTGATTAACTGGCTATTCCATTTCTTTTCTGTTTCAGATCTCCATAACCTACGTAAAAGGGACAGATTAGCTCTCCAGTGACCAGATGGAGGGTCAGAAAGCATAAGGTTCCCCCACCCCCACACCACCACTCTTTCCGAATTCTTTCTTCTGCCTGATTTTACGACTGTAAAAATCATCATGTGGGCAGCATGAGCTGTAAACTCTGGACACTAACAATGACTATATCAGTGGAGTAGAGTGGTGAAACATCCTCCAGTCATTGTTTGATAGGAGCAGCAGCCAGCTCAGTGATAAATCATGCATTTGAAATAACTGACCTACCAACATTATGCCCATCAAATACTCCTTTGTTCAGAAAGGTTTGAATTTTTGGCACCTAGATTCCATTGTACTTGTCAGGTAGTTAGATCTTTTTAGCTCTATTCAGCCCACTGCCAAAAATTTTGTAATTAAGAAGTTGGGGCAAGATCATCAGCTGCTATAAATTGCCATGACGCCAATGAACTTAATGTAGGCACCTTCCTCCGTTCTCCTGGGTGCATTCAGAGTTAAATGTGCCTATTTTAGTCACAAAAATAAGCTGTTGTATTCCTGTTAGCACATACAGAGTCAAGACAGCTATAGACAAATGGATTCCCTTCTGTTTCATGTATTAACATTGTGAACTGATTTTCAGTTACAGGGCTCTATCTAATTGAGGGCAGAATTGGGGGTTTGCAAAATCTTGATTTCTAGGGATCATATATAAACCAAAAGGGACATTGTTTTATGCAGTGTTGTATTAACCATGTTGATCCCAGGAAATTAGAGAGAGAAGGTGGGTGAGGTAACATCTTTTTATTGGACCAATTTCTCACCCATCTCGTCTCTCTAAAAATCCAGTAAGCCAGCCACATTTTAGGGTATAGCTCAATATTTACTATCAAGCACCCCTCCCTATTCGTCAAACACATTTTACTCTAAAATTCATTGCAACACAATTAATGGGAAGCCCCCAAATGTTATTTTATAGTCACTTTCCACAGCAGAACTACACTTTCAGAGATATTCATTGCCTTATACTTGTTGCATAACTAGGAATAGGCAAAATGGATGAGATAGAAATCAGAACCAACCCACAATTACATCCAAAGTGTCCACTGAACCTGAACTGAAACTGTTGAAATTCCAAAACGTTTGGTTAATTTGCCTTTTTTGGAAAGTTTTGTTTTTGCATTTCCCTACACTTTCTGGTTTCTGCTAGCACCAAAAGTTAAAATGCCAAGTTATCACACACACTGATTTTTATACTTTAGCTTGATCAGAAAGAGAAAATATAGGAATGGAAGTCTCATGAGAGAGTCTGATCTACCACTCTGGGCTTACTTCAGAGAGCTGCTTGGTTCAGGTAAGCAGGAAGTGTGGAATTCTCAGAAGTACTCAGCATTTGCCAAAGTCTGCTCCCCTGAAAATCAACTTCCAAAATTTCTGGATGCCCTTCTGAGCCAAACCTCCAAAACACTTTTTCCAACCATAAAGCCTGGGACCAGAAGAAGCCATGTAGTTTAATTACGTTGATATCTTTCCAGTTTGTAAGCACCCTAATTTCTGTCTATTCTTATTTTGATCTCCATTCCTTTAAACCAGTGGTTCCCATACTTGTTTCGCTGCTTGTGCAGGGTGGGCCGGGCCGGTTTGTTTACCTGCCGCGTCTGCAGGTTTGGCCAATCGTGGCTCCCAGTGTCCGCGGTTTGCTGCTCCAGGCCAATGGGAGCTGCTGGAAGCGGTGGCCAGTACATCCCTCGGCCGGCGCCACTTCCCACCGCCCCCATTGGCCTAGAGCAGCGAACCACGGCCACTGGGAGCCGCGATCAGCTGAACCTGTGGACACGGCAGGTAAACAAACTGGCCCGGCCCGGCAGGGGCTTTCCCTGCACAAGCGGCGGAACAAGTTTGGGAACCACTGCTTTAAACTACAGAACTCCACTACTTCCCAGATATTGCTATCCAAAATGTGAAATGCCATGCCATATCTGTTGTGAGTGACAAGGTGTACAACAGGGATTTGACACTCTTTTTAAAACAAAGTTTCCTGTTCCAGAGTTGCCAGTTTTAAATCAAAAGGGAATAAAACATGCTCACGTACTTATATCATAGGAGATGTAACTTGCATCTTACATCTTCTATAAGTACGTGAGCATGGGCATGTCTAGTCAGCAAATCACTTAAACATGTGCTTAGAGCCAAATCAGGGCCTAGACTAGGGACTGATTCAATTAAAAAAAAAAAAAAAAAGGATATCTTACTGCTTCTATATTTCAACAGCCCACACAAGCCTCAAAATAAATTTGGGGGACTTGCACAGCCTTTCATGAGCTTCTATATTGCAGAGCAAGATAAATTTTGATTGAATTTTGCCATTACTTAGGTTAGAAGCCAGTAGTTTTTACTACACATTTTTTCCATGATGTTACTAGATATTATTTCATGGCACTGCCTATTGTAAGTTACATTAATGTAAAATAGTTTTAAAAGCATGTTGCCTCCAAGTGTTCATATTTTATTCAGTTTGGAAATTTAGATCCAGCCAGGCTCTGTAGCTAAAGGTTAGAATTCCAGTTTCAACTTAAACAGTTTGTTCCATCCAGTTATAAAAACACTGCTTGATTTAGGGATGAACTCTCCTGATGACAGAAGAAAAACATCCTGCTTTGAGCTTTTATATACTAACCTACTCCAGTCATTTAAAAAGGTAGATATTATAAATCACCCTGGAAACACTAGCAGATGCATCCAGTTTTCTATATTTAAAAATAGTTGCATTTCCTAGCAGAAATACACAATGATAATAAATAATAGTTAGGCTCATTTAAATTAGATCATCAAGAACACAATATTATGCTGATGGGTGCTAATGGCTTCTAGCAAGTGGGTCTTGGATCCAAAGCCAACCACAGACCTCATTAAAGCCAGTGGATGTGCCACTCACTCTTCAGGCTCAACAGAAGAAGCGGTCAAGTCCCATTAGGTAGTAAAAAAAAAAAAAAACAGCTGTGAACAATGGTGGTGACCACTCAAAGCAATGTCCAGACCAGAGCTAATGCAGGTAGATTAACAGGGATTGCAATATTAGTTTTCAGGCTGTGTGCGCAGAAAGCCGTGAAGATTTGAGAGTGTGGCCCTGTGAGGAAACAGAGAGAGCACTTCTTGGGCACAGAACTTCCTAGAGCGGCAGAGTTGGGGATTTATGAGCAAAGGAACTATCTGCTGTTTGTTTTTACTGTATTCAGAGAAACAAATTTGTGTACATCTTTTGTAAGTTAACGATTTCTCACCCTTACATAAACCAAATCCTGAATGTTGGTTTATTGCTTGGGCTGAAGGGGCAGCATTATTCAGACGTCATGAATGGTAGTTAGCCAGTTAGCTCTCCTAACAAGGAAAAATACTGATTAACACATTGGGTTGTATTTAGGCTTAACACAACTGAGCAAATTATTCAATATTTATAACTAACCTGAAGGGGGTTTTTTTGCCTCCCCCCATTAGGGGAAAATCTTAAATTTATTCATTATTCAGAATAATGAATTTCTTCATCAAATAACTCTTATCAGATAATCATGAATATTGATCATAGTGTGAATTTTGAATTGTGCATGTTTCTTTCGTGAGCAAATAAATTCATACTTGTATTCACAAATGCTCTTTCCTAAAAATTCATGGGAACAAAAGGTATTTGCCAAAGTGTTTGTGAAAAGCATGTTGAATCATGAGTCAGCTTTAGCAAATATGTTCATAAAAAAGGGACTTCCAAAATGTGCTCACTTCTGCTCACAAATGATAAAGCTATATGCAAATTATGAAATCCTCCAAATAAGTAATTAAATCATGATATCACACTACACAATCATGCATTCTGAATGTGCCATTATTTTTCAGTAAAGTTTTAGATCAGTGATGTCCAAACTTTTCAACTTGAGAGTGAAACACATGGTTTCAAAGAGGTCAAGGGACCAGAATCAGTTCTTGGGGGCAGATTTTCTACCTTGCTTTACTCCCTTTGCATCACAAGTGTCCTGGGAAGATATAGGAGTTGGCTATGCCAGCTCAACCTCTTTCTCCTCAGCCCCAGATGCAAACCTCCCAAGAGGGAGAGAGGAAAGGCTAGAAGATGCTGTCCTCCAGCTATCCTCAGTAGGTGTATTGTTCCCTGAGGCCGCTCTACCCTATACCAGGACATGAAGTTGCTCGGAGGGTTTGGAATATTTGAGTAATGCAATTTATCACATGGATATCACCATATATATACACACACACACACACACACACACACACACACTTCATGCTTACACACAGTCTCTTCATATGCTAAAAGATACAGGCACAAAGAAAGTGGCATAAAAACCATGAGCTTAATGTTCAGGTGTATTTCTGTTTCTTACCAATGTTTCTTTCCTAATATTGTCATAGCCTTAGCTTAAGAAGTTACATTACATTGATTTGAATTACAACATATATATTTTAGATCAGGGGTCAGCAACGTTCGGCACGCGGCTCGCCAGGGTAAGCACCCTAGCGGGCTGGGCCAGTTTATTTACCTGCTGACGCGGCAGGTTTGGCCGATCGCGGCCCCCACTGGCTGCGGTTCGCCGTCCCGGGCCAATGGGGGCGGCGGGAAGCCGCGGCCAGCACATCCCTCGGCCCGCGCCGCTTCTCGCCGCCCCCATTGGATGGGGGTATTTTTAAAAAAAACTAACTAAATCAGCCAAAACACAGGACTTGGTAGTAATGAGGGACTTCAATTACTCAGACATCTGTTGGGAAAACAACACAGCAAGGCACAGATTATCCAGCAAGTTCTTGGAATGCACTGGGGACCATATTTTTATTTCAGAAGATGGAGAAAGCAATTAAGGGAGAGGCATTTCTAGATTTGATTCTGACAAATAGGGAGGAACTGGCTGAGAATTGAAAGTGGAAGGCAGCTCAAGTGAAAGTGATCATGAAATGATAGAATTCATGATTCTAAGGAATGGTAGGAGGGAGAACAACAAAATAAAGACAATGGATTTCAAGAAGGCAGACTTTAGCAAACTCAAGGAGTTGGTAGGTAAGATCCCATGGGAAGCAAGTCACTTCCAGTCCTACACTTCTATGATTCTATATTGGTATACAGCAGAGTGAAAAATACTATAATACAAACTAATGTAATGACACTTTTTAAAGCAAGGGTTATGTACGTAGCAGAGGAAAAAATTAATGAGAAACAGATGAACACAAAGGAGCATTCTGAGCTAAATAGTATGTGTGGTTTTGTTTTGGCATGGTTTTTGTAGCACATGGAGCAATAGTATGTAGATAGACTATGAAGAGTCAAATTGTTTTAAAAATGTAGATCTCATCAGGTAAAGAGGCTTTCTTTTAAGGCGAAAGCTAATTCTGTGCATCTCAGGAGAACTCTGTGCTTCTGAATTACAATTAATTAATTCTTCCACATCTAGGAATCCCCATACAACAGAACCATCAGAGGAGTATTGTTTCAATCAGTTCTGACTGGTGGGTGAGGAAGCTAGTTCTTTGCTGAGGGAACATTCTTGTTTGTACTTAGATCTGTAAAACACTATATGTTTTAAATACTGGCTCAGAGACTGCATTTTTCCCTGTTGTTCTTCTCAACAGTTGACATCAGCAAGGATGCCCCGAGGGTAAAATTCTGGCCCTATTGAAGCCAGTAGTAAATCTCCCATTGACTTAAGTAGAGCCAGAATTCCACCCCAGAGGACTGTATGAGCCCAAGATGGGCTCAGTAGAGAGCCTTCAACTCAAACTACTAGCCCAGGGGTCGGCAACGTTCGGCATGCGGCTCGCCAGGGTAAGCACCCTGGCGGGCCGGGCCAGTTTATTTACCTGCTGACGCGGCAGGTTCGGCCGATCGCGGCCCCCACTCGCCGCGGTTCGCCGTCCCGGGCCAATGGGGGCGGTCGGAAGCAGCGCGGGCCGAGGGATGTGCTGGCCGCGGCTTCTCGCCGCCCCCATTGGCCTGGGACGGCGAACCGCGGCAAGTGGGGGCCGCGATCGGCCGAAGCTGCCGCGTCAACAGGTAAATAAACTGGCCCAGCCCGCTAGGGTGCTTACCCTGGCGAGCCGCGTGCCGAACGTTGCCGACCCCTGTACTAGCCCAACAAAGCCTGTAAGCACAATGTAAAGCTCAGCTAGTTACTCAGGCTTTTGGTTTAGAGACGTTGCCTGAAAAAATTGGGAGTTGTGAGAGACTAGATTGCTTGTACATTGTTCTGCAAAATATTTTCATTTTTTGGTGTTGCAGTAAACGACAGAATTTATTTTCACATATATTATTGGTGTGGGCTAATGGAATAAAATTAATGTATCCATCTAGTAATAATAATACCTTGCTCTTATACAGCTGTTTTAATCAGTAGATCTCAAAGCACTTTACAAAGGAGATCAGTATCAGTAGTAGTATAGTAGATAAGTATTCTTTGGGAAGAATTCATGTAATTTATGACGTAAACTCCTGCAGACAATCAATGATCCAACGGAAAAGCAGCTATTACCAGGTATTTCAGTGTTTTGGGAGGAGTAATTCTTTTGTTGTTAAAAGACAGCCAAAATGGTTTTATATTCTTAAATATTACATGTTAAGTGTTGTATTTAATAAACTTTTCTTAAGTGAAAGGCAAACTAAAATACACAGAGGGCTGTGAGTTTGAGGCCTGTTTCTTCTCTTGAAAAGCTCTAGGTCTACCACAGAATCATAAAACCATAGGATTAGAAGGGACTGCAAGTCCAGTGACTTACAACCTTTCCAGACTACTATACCCCTTTCAGGAATCTGATTTGTCTTGTGTACCTCCAAGTTACACCTCACTTAAAAACTACTTGCTTACAAAATCAGACATAAATATACAAAAATGTCACAGCACACTATTACTGAAAAATTGTGAACTTTCTCATTTTTACCATATAATTATCAATCAATTGGAATATAAATATTGTGTTCACATTTCAGTGTATAGTATATAGAACAGTATAAACAAGTCATTGTCTGTATGATATTTTAGTTTGTACTGACTTTGCTAGTGCTTTTTCTGTAACCTGTTGTAAAACTAGGCATATATCTAGATGAGTTGATGTACCCCCTGGAAGACCTCTGCGTACCCCCAGGGTTGAGAACTAGTACCGCTGATTGAGAACCACTGATCTAGTCTAACCCTCTGCCAAGATGCAAGATTTATTGTGTCTAAACCATCCAAGACTGATGGCTATCCAGCCTGTTTTTGAAAACCTCCAGTGAAGGAGATTCCATGGCTTCCCTAGGCAGTTTGTTCAATTGTCCTACTGTTCTTACAGTTAGGAAAGGTTTTCATGAGATTTAATCTCAATCTGCTATGCTGTAGTTTGAACCCATTGCCTCTTGTCCTGCCCTCTGTGGCAAGAGAGAACAATTTTTCTCTATCTTTCTTATGGCAGCCTTTAAAGTATTTGAAGACTGCTATCATGTCCCCCCATAATCTCCTCTTTTCCAAACTAAACATACCCAGTTCCTTCAGCCTTTGCGCATATGGCTTACATTCTCTCGCTTTGGTCATCTTTGTCGCTCATCTCTGGATCCTTTACAGTTTCTCTACATCCTTTCTATACAGCTGTGACCAAAAATTGGACACAGTACTCCAGCGGAGGCCTAACTAGTGCTAAGTAGAGTGGTACTATCACCTCACATGACTTGCATGCTATTCCTTTGTTAATGCCACCCAAAATTGCATTTGCTTTTTTTGCAACAGCATCACATTGTTGATTCCTGTTGAGGTTGTGATCAATCACAACTCCCAGATCCTTCTCAGCAGTGCTGCTGTCAAGCCATTTTTCCCCTATTCTGTATTTGTGCATTTGTTTTTTCTTCCCTAAGTGTAGCACCTTACATTTGTCTTTGTAGAATTTTATGTTGTCTATAACCCATTTCTCAAGATCCCTTTGAATTTGAGTTCTCTCCTTCTATTCTCTATAGTGTTTGCAACCGCACCCCCACCCCAGCATTGTGTCATTTGCAAGTTTGATCAGTATGCGCTCTATTCCTACATCCAGGCCATTAATAAATATGTTAAACAACATCAGACACAGAATGGATCCCTGGAGAACCCCACTTGAGACTTCCTTCCAATCTGACATCATTCCATTAATAGTTTCTTTGTTTGTGGTTGTTTAACCAATTATGTATCCACTTAATGGTAGTTCTACTGATCCCGCATTTCTCCAGCTTATTTATGAGATCGTCATATGGAACTGTGTCAAAAGCCTTGCTAAAATCCAGGCATATTATGTCCACCACATTTCCCCTATCCTCCAAACCAGTTACCTTGTCAAAGAAGGAAATCAAGCTGGTTTGGCATGATTTATTCTTGGTAAATTGGTGCTGGCTCCTAGTGATCACCCCTTCATCCTCCAGGTATTTGCAAGTGGATTGTTTTATACATTGATCTAGTAGCTTCCCAGGTACTGAAGTTAGGCTGACTGTTCTATAGTTCCCCGGCTGCTCCTTTTCCACCTTTTTTAAAGATGGACTATGTTAGCCTTCTCCAGTCTTCTGGGACAGCTCCTGTCATCCATGAGTTTGCAATTATTATTGCCAGTGGCTCCAAGATTTCTTCAGCTAATTCCTTCAGCACCCTGTGATGAATACCATCAGGCCCTGCTGAATTGAATTTATTCAGATTAGTCAGCTCTCTGATGTGTTCTTTACTTTTCCTGATCTGCATCCCTTCCCCTTTATTGTCTATGATAACTTCACTAGTCATCCGGTCGCATGTTATTTTTTGTGTGAAGACTGGAGCAACGTAGGCATTGAGCAGCTCTATCTTCTAATCATCTTCTGTTACCAGCTCACCTTCTCCGTTGAGCAGCAGGCCCACACCATCGCTGATCTTTCTTTTTTGTCTGACATATTTGTAGAAACTCTTCTTTTTTGTCTCCAACACTTCTTGCCAATTGTAACTCATTCCTTGCCTTGGCTTTCCTAACTCTGTCCCTACACGCTCATGCTATTCCCATGTATATATCCTTAGTGACATTTCCTATATGTATCCCCTTGGGGTTTTACATAGCTAAAAATCTCCTTGTGTAGCCACATTGGTCTCCTATAGCTCTTCTTATCTTTCCTCTGCATTGGAATAGCTTGAGCCTCTAGTATTACATCTTTTAGGAATTGTCAGACCTCTGACTCATTTTCTTCCTAATTGGTCTTTCCATGGGATCTTACCTACTATTTCTCTGAGTTGGTTGAAATCTGCTGTTCTCATGTCCTCCTTTCCAGAGGATCTTGAATTGTCTCAGAACATGATCACTTCCTCCTAACTTCCCAACCACCTTCATGTTCACACCTAATTCATCCCTGTTGGTCAAAAAAAGATCCAAAATGGATGACCCCCTAGTTGTTTGTCCCCTACACATGCTAAGAACTTTCAGGACATATTATGTTTTGCTTCCAACAGCTATCAGGGAAGTTAAAATCCCCCATTAATACTAGCTCATGTGTTAGCTAGTCTTGTCACATGCTTGAAGAATGCCTCATCCACTTCTTCTTCTTGATTTGGTGGTCTATAATAGCTCCCCCTCCCCCACACCGTAACATCACTACTATTCTTTTCCCTTTTTCTCACCCATTTTTTTTTCTTTTCTGCAATTTTCTCTGAGCCTTAGGCCAGTTAGTACACATTACTCAGCATGTGCAAAGTTTCATGTAATAGCACATTCATAGGTTTCAAGGCCAGAGGACACCAATATGATCATCTAGTATGGCTTCCTGAACAACTCAGAGCACAAAGGCTTAGGATCCTTTAAAAATCTCAGCCTTAAGGGAATTAGGTACCGAATCCTCATTGAATTTCAATAGGGAATATGCACCTAAGGATCATTCAAAAACCGCACTACATCTCCACTGAAGGCACTAACGCCAGTTGCATACATCAGACTCAGCTTACCCCAGTGCTCAGTAATGTACAGTAGCATGTATGCCTACCAGATATTGTTATAGTCAGGTTCTGATGGATAAAATGTCTCTTATTCTGCTATTAATCTCTTGTGTTATGTTTCAAGTTATCATACATTTAACATCTATGTTCACCCTTCAGACAGCTCTGCTCCTCTGAAACAATGTATCTAATGAAACAGGCTAAAGCATGCAAGAGCTGCAGAGAGTCTTTGGCTCAGGTAAACTCATTTGTGACAGTGAGAATGAGATAAATGAAGTCAACATCTGACTGTTTTTAGAGCCTGATCCAAAAGGCAAAGGCTTCTTTGACTTTAGTGGGTGTTAAGTCAGGGCCCTAGAGCATGCTGTGAAGTCACCTTTTTGCTAAATCTTTTCCACCATGACCAAGGTGTGGAAAAACAACAACAAGCAGCAGAGTTTCCTAGATAAGGTAATGATCATGATGCTCAGTGAATTCTCCTGTTAACATTGCCATCGTACATCAGCACTTGGGGCCTGATACAATGCCCACTGAAATAAATGGGATATTAAAATGTCTGTCTTTTCTAGTGTCCATCACTGTAAGCTGTTATTGTTTTAACAGATGGGCATCTACAACATGGATTGTCCCCCACTGTGGCTAAGTTGCATTAATGTGCTTAACAGAGCTCTTTTGATTACATGCCTTGCTACCTCAGAATGTAGAAATCTGGCAGTTAGATTGGCCAGTGCTGCACGATTGCTACTGCTAGGTGCAATGCCAATTTCATTTTACTACAAGGAGAGAGATGGCCTGGCACCATCTTTCAATCCTGTTTAAACGATCCAGTTTGTCTGCCAGAAAATTGCAAACCCACATGAAAAACAACCAGTTCTATGATGTCGTAATCACAATTTTCCATCGGCCATGTACATAAGGGGAGATATGATCTCTCTCTCTATATAGCTATATATATATCTATCTATATATCTATATATATCTATATCTAAGAGGGATAAATACCAGGGAGGGAGAGGAATTATTTACTCTCAGTACCAATGTGGACACAAGAACAAATGGATATAAACTGCCCATCAGGAAGTTTAGACTTGAAATTAGACGAAGGTTTCTAACCATCAGAGGAGTGAAGTTCTGGAACAGCCTTCCAAGGGGAGTAGTGGGGGCAAAAGACATATCTGGCTTCAAGACTAAGCTTGATAAATTTATGGAGGGGATGGTATGATGGGATAGCCTAATTTTGGCAATTAATTGATCTTTGACTATTAGCGGTAAAATATGCCCAATGGCGTGTGATGGGACACTAGATATGGTGGAATCTGAGTTACTACAGAGAATTCTTTCCTGGGTGTCTGGCTGGTGAGTCTTGCCCACATGCTCAGAGTTTAGCTGATCGCCATATTTGGGGTCGGGAAGGAATTTTCCTCCAGGGCAGGTTGGCAGAAGCCCTGGGGGGGTTTCGCCTTCTTCTGCAGCGTGAGGCCTGGGTCACTTGCTGGAGGATTCTCTGCACCTTGAAGTCTTTAAACCACAAGTTGAGGACTTCAATAGCTTAGACATAGGTCAGGGGTTTGTTACAGGAGTGGGTGGGTGAGATTCTGTGGCCTGCGTTGTGCAGGAGGTCAGACTAGAAGATCATAATGGTCCCTTCTGACAAAGTCTATGAGTCTATAACACATGATGATCCTTAAAGCAAAGTGCTGGGGTTGCCCTGCCTACCCCCATGTTACTAGCCAAATCAAATTTAAAGTACTTCAAGTAACAGAACAATTCATATAGCTCAAAAATCTAACAAAATTAGATATATTTCTAATTTATTTTAAATGACTAAATTCTATTGGTGATTCTAATTCTATTTTGATCTACATTATCAGGGTTAGACAGGTTTAATTATTCATAAAACAATCCCACAAAAGCGGATATAAATAAAGGGCCCAGTGATTCCCTCTGTCATTGATGAGATGAGTCCACAAATAGGGGCGTTCTGCCTGGGTAGCATATTCCCCTTGTTCTTCATCTCATAGCGTGCAGTATCTGGATGGCTTCTTAAGGACAAGGAACTGGAACAGCACAAACTAAAAAGGTGAAGGTGCAACATTTTTCATTGAGAGCTTTTCTCCCAAGTGTTTGTCAGATGTTTGAGTAAAATACAGTACATATTAACAAACAAAATTCTATGAAAGGTCAGACTAAACAACACTTATTTCAGTTTCAAAAGTTTCAGTTAATTTTCTCTTATGTCAGAAGCACGCTAGTTTAACTCCTACAGAGCTGCTCCACCAAATATGGTAAAGTCAAGGTTTTTTTTACCTGAAAAAAAAAAAAAAAAAAACCACCGTTTCAGGCAAGGTTTCATTCTATTATTGTCCATTTCTGATATTCTGGAACACTGGTTATTCTTCCCATAGCAACATACAAAAATGTCCAAGGACCCTGTCATTTGTAACTTTTTCAGTGAAAATAAATAATTTTTCAGAAGCTTTAAAATGGAGTTTTGGAAAAACACATATGCAAAGCACCTCTGTTGCCTGAGAATACAAATCAAGGAAAGAAAGTTGTTGGTGAACTTCTTATTTATTGCCTCACTTATCTCATCTTGTAAGACAGATATTATTCATAAAATATGTTTTGGGGATGGGGACACATTTAACCCTGTCTAAATCTTTCCTTTACCATAGTGCATCCAGTGGAAATTGATACACAAAAGGCTTTGCTGGTGTAAGTACTGGTACAGAATTCTGAGGCAAGAAGTCTATTGGGAAGAAGAAATGACAGCTGAAAGCAGCTACTAAAACTCTCCACTAGGGGAATGGCCATTTTAGGGGGGGACAATGCAGCCCAAAAAGTGGGCAAAAGTGTATCAGTTCTCCAAACACCTCCTGTCAAAGGACCTAATACAACAAAAATACTTAAGCACACGCTTAAAGTTACAACCATGCATAAGGGCATTGCTGAATTAGGACCACAGTTGGGATTGTATAATCGTCAAGTCTCTCTATGACGGTGTTTGGGAAGGAAGGAGAGGAGATTTTTATTATTAGTTTTCCTTTCTTTTGCTGAAGGAGCTATAGTGAACAAAGGTGTAGATCTCTGATATAACTATGTAAGAATTATGTTAACTAGTGAATTTAGAAACAGCTCTATTATTCCTCACAGAAAGAGCGGTTTGCTTCTTCACTACATTGGTGAATGTATAATTCTTGGCCAGTGCAATGTTGTTTTAAAGCCTTTATTTTATTTATTTTTTGGACAGGCAGGCATATAATTAAAGCTATGGTTTGCTATCCAATGACCTAATTTTCCTGATTGAATTGTAGAGACAGGGAGAGTAATGTGTGGAAATATACCATTTTAATAGTTAAATGAATACAATTTGAATGGGGCATTTAAATAATTGGTTTCCAGAAACAATACATTTCAAAGTTGCGTGGTAATTGTGCCCACTTTCAATCTGATAGGTACTACTGATTGTGGTGGATTTCCTTCCGGCCCATTGCACTAAAATCTTCTATTACTATAAAATAAAAACATTTTTTTTCTCACATGTACGTCAATGGCAGCAGATCAGTTTTCAAAACCTGTTCCAGTTCCTAAGTGACTCAGCTTCTCAACATTATACTGTTTGCACAATGAAAGTAACTAATCCTTGGAGTAAGCAGACAAATTGCAACTAGTCACTACCAAAATTTATAACACTAAAGGTCATGTAAAATGACTTGCTTCCTTAAAATATTACCCCATGTGTGACTTACATCTCTTACATAAAAATGTATAATTTGTGACACAATGGCAGTGGTAACAATAGAACAGGGAAAAGAAAATATTTGCACTTGGCAATGGAAACAGAACAAAACTGATTGCCAGCAAGAATTTATATTTATATTTATATAATTTATGTCTTGATTTAGTAAATTAGGGAGGCATTTCTAGATATCTCTATTGTTAGTCCTTGTATATCATCATTCCAGCCCCGTTTCAGTCCTTCACAGCACTGTAGTTTATTCAGCACGAAACATAAGAAACCACACCAACTCATGTTCCATAATGAAGTACTAAACAAGTGGCTTAATAAATTGAGTCAATTCAGAGATTCTGGGCCACATTTGTAAAGGTATTTAGGTGCCTAGCGAGTTTTTTCAAAAATACCTACAGGTCTAAAACTCATTGATTTCAATAGGTGTTAGGAACCTAGATGCTTTTGAAAAACCCACTAGGCACCTAAATACTTTAAATATCTGGCCCTTTATCTAGGCTCGTGGCTCTCTTATTATTATTTAAAATATCAAAATAAAAAAACCCACCACCACCAATTTCCCTCATTATTTATTACCGGTCTTAAATATTTCCAAGGCACCTATCATTTAAGTGTAAAGTATGTCACCATCTAAAGGTATGTCTACACTGCACAATAAGTCCAGGTCTGTGGGACCAGGTTGTGGACTCAGCATTTCCAAGCCCATACTTAAGCATCCACACTGCATTGTAAACCTGGATTTACAACTGCTGGTCTCAGTCATGCTAACACCGCCTTACTGCACTACACAGATCTTCTCTTTTGGGTCTGCGGCTTGACCTGTGTCCACACTGCAAAATGATAGCGTTTGGATCCAAGTCATAGCAAAATTCAGGCCTGACCCCCGCCCTCCCCCAACTAGGTTCTAGGGTCTGGGTCCTCAGCGCTTGTTGACTCAAGTCAGACTGATTTATGTGTGGAAGGAAGGGGGACTTGGGCTCAAACCTGAGCCAAAGGCCGGGCTTAGTTTACAGCGTAGGCCAGTGGTCCCCAACCTTTTCCGTGGGGCGGGCACCGGATGACTAGATGCCGAGGACTGTGGCCGCCAGACAAGCAGCTGCCGAAATGCCACTGTGAAGCAGCAACATCAAGAGACGTCGCTGCCGAAATGCCGCCGAAATTCGGCGGCATTTCGGCGGTAGTGCTTCTTGACGTTGCCACTTTACGGCGGCATTTTGGTGGCTGCTTGTCTGGCAGCCAGTAGGCAGATGCACATGGATGCCCCAGTGGGCTCCCTGGCACCCGTGGGCACCACATTGGGGACCACTGGCATAGGCATACCCTAAAAGGGATCTACACTACAGCCCAGGCCCTGAAACCACATGGGAGGAGAGAGAAGGAGGTCTCAGAGCTGGGGCTTCCTCCAGCCCAACCAGGAAGGTTTAACACAGCTATTTTTAGTCCCGCAGCTCGAGCCCCACAAGCCCAGGTCAGCTGACCCAGGCAGAGAGACATGGTGCCATGGGTTTTTTATTTCAGTGTAGATGTAAAACATGATTACAAAACAAAATCTACTAATAGGATTAATGAAAATGACTTATTTCTAAAGTACACTTCTAAGACAATCAGTACATCAGTCATCTTCATAGGGACATGCTGCAAGTTTATCTGTCTTTTTGTTATGAAAAATATTAACTATTTTTATGTAAAATTTTTGGGAGAAATATCCACAAAAATAGTTTTTTCCTCCAAAAAATTGAAATAAAAATGTTTTGCGTTTCAAAAACTGAAATATTTACGTGGTTTATTTCCCCCTCCTCCTTTTTTTTCCTTCCCTTTTCAGTGGGAAATTTTGGTTTTCATCAAAAAAAACCTTAGAACATGCAAACAAAATAAAAATTTTCCACAAAATCATTTGCTCAAAAAAAGATGCCATTATCCATCAAAAAGTGTTTAACAGAAACAATTAAGTCATTTCTAGTGATGGGCCAGATCCTGCTCACCTTTTGCAGCTGAGTTGTCCCACTGAAAGTAATGGGATTACTCATGTGAGTAAAATGAGCAGGATTTGACTAGTAATGTGTTTCCAATATTTCACAAAATTTCACTTCAAAATACAGTAGGTCCTACTTCATTTAGATCACATAGGTATAGGAGATATACACAAGTATTTATTCCACAGGTCTTATGGACAGACAGATGTAAACCGTTTCTAACCATGTTTGGTACTCAAGCACATATTCTGCTAGGACCAGATCCAAAGTGCGCTGAAGTCAATGAAGACTCACATTGAATTCAGTGATGATTGGACTGAAGCACTAATGTGCAGGATGAAATTTATCCACTTGCAGTGACAGCCAAA
Organism: Emys orbicularis; assembly: GCF_028017835.1. Lineage (NCBI taxonomy): Eukaryota > Metazoa > Chordata > Testudines > Emydidae > Emys > Emys orbicularis. Next base: position 199,035,984 of record NC_088683.1, read on the forward strand.
TCCATATTTTTAAGGAGTTACAAATCAGGCATCCATGTATTGCATGAGCATGTCTCTGATGATGTTTTACTATGAACCGATGCATTTCAAACACACGGTGATAATGTAGGACCAAATTCCACAGCCTTTACTCCAGCAAATCACTTAATTTACTTCAGTGGTGCTTTGCCTGAATAAGGAATGCATGCTTTTGACCCATGCTACTTTTCAAACATTGATTTGTTAAGTCTCATTAACACTCTTGGAAAAATGATTGAAAACAGAGGCAGTTAGGGGGGAAACATGCAGTTAGTTGGAATGACTTACCCAAGACTACAGAGGCAGCTGAGTGTCCAAGCCAGGAGAGCACGGAGCGTTGCTTAGCTTCTGATTCCACGCTTAGCCCACTGTACTGGATCTCTCCTGCTTTTAGCAGATGTGGATAAGTGATTGGCAATGCCATTGTTAATTTGTTTCATTTATTATTTACCATCCAACAGGAAGGGGACAGGTGAAGAGGAGGAGACAGGTCTCACCCTTTGCCGGGAAGCCAAAATTGCCCAAATAAAACTTGGATTACATCATCTTTAAAGATATTACTAATTAGACATGAACTAATTATTGTGCTCCAGCCCATCTTAGATGGAGTGCTTGCATTCTGATTTATCACACTAATCTTTATGAATGAGATGAAAAAAGTGGAATAGCACAAGTATTAAGTGCCAGCTGAAGAATAGAGGACAGCACTGCATGTATAATGGAACTTCCTCAAGCATCTTTTAACTTTCTTAGGGCCAGAGTGGAGTACCCTTACTGACAAGGAATAATTTACAGCATGAGTAGTCACAATGAAGTTAATAGGGCTACGTGTGGAGTAGGGTATTACCCAATGTGAGAATAAAGATATTGCAGTTTGGCCCTTATATCATAGTTATTAATGCATTTGGAACGGGGCATTTTAAGAGATGTATGTTGGGTTTTGGTCCCGAAGGTGCACACTATAAATTATTTAATTTGTGGTGCTGGTGTTTGGTGAATGGCTTTTTGGAGAGCTTTAATAAGTGACGTTTCCATCTCATGTCTTCTTAACAGAATCTAAAATTTATTAGAAGAGAGGTACAGTAGGAGAAGTAGATAATCTGTTACCTTTGCTACTAAAAATAAGGCATATTCTGGCTCAGGTTAACATAGTATACATCTGTGTAAATCATCTACTTATCAGACAGACTGTCCCTGGGGTCATTTGGCCCAGTATAAAAGGGGAAGGGGATAGAGAACTTCACCTCTAAAGCAGCATTCTGGAGTCTCACCCCGCCACCCCTACCTGTGGCATGGGGGTAACTACAGACCTAGGATTTCAGTAACTCCAGTATAATTCCAGCAGGGGGGGAAAGCTGGGACCAAATTAGGGTCCCTATATTGGTTTGATTACTGTTATGTTCACAGCACAGACAAAGAGAAGCTAGATAAAAATATAAAATACTCTTTCTGGAAGGTTGCACCATAACACTATTCCTTAGAATTCAGAACCCTAACACACACAAGCCTAAAACAGAGAGAGACAAAGCAGGCTGCTCCCTAAAAACAGAGGGATACCACACCTCACTTTACTGTATGCTGGTTCAAACTGAATGCTGTTCACATGTTTCCCTAGAAAGCCCCCCTCGCCTGCAAGCAGGATCAGGGGAAAAAACCCTAATTTAAAATGATAGCTTACAATTTTAATACGTTTTTTCAATATACCACAGTTCCCACCAGGGCTTCTTTCTGAATTGTCATGTACAATTGTCTTTACCTTGATGGGATCCCATATCTTCTCCCCTGCTACAGTTCTGTTTCACAACTATCATACAAAGATGCTGCCCTGTAGCAAATAGCCAGATCAGTCTCTCTAGATGTCAAGGTCCCTACACTCACTTCAGTCTATTCACAAGTTTAAGCCAGATCAATGCCAAGGCATTTCCTCCTCCAATATCATCAAATCAAGGGCAAACACTCACTGGATTCCACTGGGGGCAGAACCAGAACCAGTAGGGGAAGAGACAGGATGTCTGCATAAGTGCTTCCAACTGCACAACAAAGCTCCATGTTGCAGATGCATCTTGGCCTAGAATTTGAAAACCTGGATCCTGAATATCCCCAACTTTGTAAACTATATGCTCAACCATCAGCATGAAGCTGAAGGAACTATTCAGTTCACGACTTCATTACTCCCATTTTATGCTGGTGGTGCTCCACTAACATTAACAGAGTCACACTGGTGGTACAACAGAGTAGTCAATCAGGCCCATTCGGTATATGCTTTCCATTACCATGGATACCATTATTTGTCCTAATTAGCTGTGACATTTCATCCATCACATGAAGAATTCCATAGATCAAAGAAATAGTTGTTGGTCTGGTTGAAAAGGTTTTCAACAAGTAATTAAATCAAATATTAGTCTCAAATCTTAAGAACACTCATGTATTACTTTAATCCCTACTTTAAGACCCACTTTGGTATTAGAATGAAAACCCCAATCCCTGTAATTTCACAAAGTGAGAGTTTTTTTAATGCTGATCCTGGGGAAACAAAGTTGAATCATAAACAAAGGTACAGTTTTTGCCCTAAAATTTAAATATTACACATAAAAATATTTGCATCCTCTTGTAAGGACTTCAACTGTCTTCTTTAGAGCTTTACTTATTGACAGATCACTAGGAACAATTTGGAAGGAAAACCAGAAAATGGTATATAATTATGTAAATCAAGTAAATCTGACTAACAAACTTTAATAGGACTAAACATTGCCAAAAGATAATTCAGTCCAAAATGTCTGCAACAGCAACACAACTCAAGACATATTTAATCCTTCTTCGGTTACATTAGTTATGTCTGGAGATAAACAAATAAGTTTACAGAAACCTATTCCAATGCAAGCTGTTATTTTTGTAAATTAGAATGGATTTTAGCCTTTGTAAACTGTGAAGCTTATCAGAAATTGTTGTTTTGGCTGAATTTTTACAATATTTCTGCTAAAGCTTAATCAATCCAATGAATTTTTTATTGGTTATTAGGCAGGGTTACTTATATATAGCCTCTAACATTTTTTTGTAAAATTCACTGTTGCTGTCAGAGGTAAGAGTTAATACTCTCTAGAGCCTGGAATAGTTCAAAGACTGCTAGGCTATGCAGTGGCTTTAAAACTAGGTCAAAAATCCACAAGAGATGAGGGGCTAGACCTCTGGTAATTGATTGCAACTATATTATCCAACAAAATGAAAAGACATCTCACAATTTCACTGTTAACCTTTGGTTTCCTAAGTCAATGATGACCTTATAGTTTTCAGACCTCTAAGCAATCTGATGTAGACTGATAATGTTACCTACCTCCTCTATTTTCACAATAAAGGCAACCAACATTTGTCACCCCAAATTCAGCTAATTCCATTGGCTATCCAGACCTCAGTGATGTCTTCCAATAGGGTAATCCAAAATAAATGGGTCAAGACTAACTAAACATGTAATCAAAAAATTATGTTTCTTCTTTGGAGCCAGTCTATAAATAGTGGCTCTATAAACTCTAACTAGTAATATCTGATGCTGGACTAGACACTTATCTTAGCATACGAAAACTTTTCTTACAGAAAAGAAAGGACACCAATTTTCTATTATACTTCAAGAAATCTTAATAAAGGTGGGACGCAAGACTTTGTTTTTAAGTGCAGGAACTGAATATGTGACTTATGCACCACGGTCTTTATAGAAAAGGAACTTCTCTATTCATAAACAATACAGTACTGGTATTCATTTTAAATGAGTGGATTAGTTTTAAACCATTCCTCAACATGCACAATGGTTAAGATTTTCAAAAGTGACTAGTCAGCTCGGGAGCCTCAATTTTTAGGTGCCCAACTTGAAACACCAGTGAAGGGGGTCTGATTTTCAGAGGGTGAGTGCTCAACACCTCCTAAAAATCAGGGCCCTACAAGGTATTTCCAGCTAGACACACAAAAATGGAGGCACCCAAAGTGACTAGTCACTTTTGAAAACATCTTGCCTAATAAAAGTTAGCCCGTAGAAGTGCATTTCTATAAACAATGTATTTGGACCAAAACGTTCAAGCCTAGATGCCTAAGCAATAGGCACCTAATTAAAAGTGCCTGATCATCAAAGGCACTGAGCACCCTGCGCTGCCATGGATTTCTTAAAATTAGGTTTTTGATTACATGCCTAAATCTGAGTACCGGTGACTAAGAATAGATACCCCCTTTTGAATATTGGCCTTTGAGAATAGTCTTTTTGGTATAGAGAAAGAGAAAATTTTACATATTAAAGAACCAATGGAGCTCTGTGGCCCTGGAACTCCTCAATATGTTACAGCAATTTTAAGTGCTCCCATCCAAAATAGATCAGCTGTTCTCATTTCATCCAGATCATTTGGATCTGAAAAGCCATCATCATCATCATGTTCCCATTATGCCTCTGGCGTTTAGGCCAGTGACGAAGCTCCTTCTATCCTGTCTGTTTCTGGCAAGTCTTTCAATAGTTTCCCAGCTGTGCCCCAGGTTTTTCAGCTCGGCTTCCACAGCTCTTTGCCATGTTGTTTTCGGACAGCCTCATTTTCACTTGCCTTCAGGTGTCCATCTTATTGCTACTCTGGTGATGGAATCAGTTTCCATCCGAAGCACATAACCGATCCATCTCCAACACCTCCTGGCAATGATGGTGCTCAGATCCTCTTGTCTGCACTGTGTCAATAGATCTTGGTTTGAGATTGTTCTGGGCCAAAAGATACGGAGGATTTTTCTGAGGCAGGTTGTATGGAATGAAGACAGTTTGGACATGTCATACTTTCTCATTCCCCAGCATTCTGCACTATAAAGTAGTGCTGAAAGTACGCAGCTCTGATAAATCTTGAGTTTGGTTTTGGGGTTGTATTTTGATGATTTCCAGACTGTATTTAAGCTCCTGAAGGTGTTCCTGGCTTTATTGATTTTGTTCCGGATGTCCTGGCTTGTTCCACCGTCCTGGCTGATGGTGCTGCCCAAGTATGTGAATGTTTCTACATTGGTGAGAACATAATCCTCTATCCTTACTGGTGATGCTGAGGCAATATTAAAGGTCATGGTATCTATCTTATTGTGATTGATTTTCAGTCCAATTTGCTTGCTGAATGCATTGAGTCGAGTTTTTTTTCTTGTATATGGTGTTGGGAACGTGATAGGAGAGCAACATTGTGACGGGTTGGATCACAGAACCTCCTTTTGGAGCCTCCAACTGATGTGCCAAGGCTACTTCTGCCCCTGCTTCCCTGCCCCGTCAGCTTAGGACTTCAGTACCCTGCCTGGTTTGAGCCAGACTTGCTAGCCTGCTGCAAACCCAGACCCAGGTCTGAATCACGTCCCTTAACAGCTGTAGGCTTACCTGAAAGCAGCTAACAGAAGTGTTCTTATCTTTAACACTCAGATGGTCAACTCCCAATGGGGTCTAAACCCAAATAAATCCGTTTAACCCTGTATAAAGCTTATACAGCAGGCCTGCACAACATACGGCCCGCGGGCCACATGTGGCCCGTGTGGGCTCACTGTGTGGCCCGCAGGGGGTGGGTAGGCAAGCTGTGGGGTGGGGCAAGCCAATGGCTGGCATGCTGGCCAGCCGGCGGGCGGGTGGGGTGGTGAAGAGGCCAGTGGCAGGCTGGGGAGTGAGGGTGAGCCAGCAGCAGGGGGCGGGGGCAGCGGCAGAAGCTAAGAGGCCAGCGGCGGGCAGGCAGGTGAGCTGGCGGCAGGGGGAGCAGGCGAGCTGGCGGCGGCAGTGGGGGCAGGGACTGAGGAGGGGAGCGGGTGGTGGGGGGTGATTAGGCAAGCCAGGGGGGTGGGGGAATGACGAGCCGAGCGGTGGGCAGTGGCGGGGGGGCAGGTGAGCTGGTGGTGGGGGAGGGGGGTTAAGGAGGCGAGCAGGCGGCGGGGGATGTGTAGGCGAGGCAGGGGGTGGGGGAATGACGAGCCGAGCGGTGGGCAGTGGCGGGGGGGCAGGTGAGCTGGTGGTGGGGAAGGGGGGTTAAGGAGGCGAGCAGGCGGCGGGGGATGTGTAGGCGAGGCAGGGGGTGGGGGGGATGACAAGCTGAGTGGGTGGGCAGTGGCGGGGGGGCAGGTGAGGAGGTGAGCAGGTGGCGGGGTGTGAGTAGGCGAGCTGGGGGGGCTGGGGGTATGACGAGCTGAGTGGGTGGGCAGTGGCAGGGGGGGATTTATACTTGGGGGTGGGTGAGGAGGCAAGCAACGAGTCGGTGGCTGACCTGTTCTACTGATCTTGCTCTCATAAAAATTGGTCCTTTTTGCTGCTTTTCTCTGGGCTGGGGGTTGTCCCAATGCTGCAAAGAGGGTGTTCCCAAAGGAAGATGCTTGCTTTTAACCCCTGAGGCCGTCAGTATGTCTTCTCTTCTCTAGTCAGCCCACTTGACAAGTTTGATTGTCCTTGGTCTAGCTCCCATCCCCTCTTCAAGGGTTGCAGCTGTCTGGAGGTGCCTGCCTTCCAAGCCGTCCTCATTCACACCTCATTCATTCAACAGAGCAATTGATTACAAAGTGGGGGGAAGATCTTATTCTACTTCTAGCAAAAAGACATTTTTCTTTTACCTTAATTATACTACCTTAGGGGCCCACTATAACATATTACCAAGGTTCAATACTGCTGTTTCGGTGGGGCGGCACTGGGGAAGGAGGGTTTGTTTCCGCGGGGCCGGGCGGCACTGGGGTAGGGGGGGGATGTTTCGGGGGGGGCTGGGCGGCACTAGGGTGGGGGTATTTCGGGGGGGCCAGTGGGTTTCGGCCCTCAGCTGTTTTCTTTGGAGTAATATGGCTCTCGCTGCTTTACGAGTTGTGCAGGCCTGTTATACAGGGTAAACTCATGAATTGTTCGCCCTCTATAACACTGATAGAGAGGTATGCTCAGTTGTTTGCCCCACCCAGGTATTAACACATACTTTGAGTTAAGTAAAAAGTGATTTTATTAAATACAGAAAGTAGGATTTAAGTGGTTCCAAGTAGTAACAGAACAAAGTCAATTACCAAGTAAAATAAAATAAAATACGCAAATCTAAACCTAATACAGTAATACAACTGAATACAGGTAAAATCTCACCCTTAGAGATGTTTCAATAAGTTTCTGTTCTCAGACTGGACACCTTCCTAGTCTGGGCACAATCCTTTGCACTGGTACAGCCCTTGTTCCAGCTCAGGTGGTAGCTAGGGGATTCCTCATGGCTGATGGCTCCTCTTTGTTCTGTTCCATCCACTTATATATCTTTTGCATAAGGCGGGAATCCTTTGTCTCTCTGGATTCCCACCCCTCCTCACTGGAAAAGCATCAGGTTAAAGCTGGATTCCAATTCAGGTGACATGATCACATGTCACTGTAAGACTCCAAGCCTTCATTCCTCCCAACCTGACTCACAGGAAGGCTTGCTTGCAAACAGAACCATCCACAGTCAATTGTCCTGGTTGATGGGAGCTGTCAAGATTCCAAACCACCATTAATTGCCCACACTTTGCATAATTACAATAGGCCCTCAGAGTTATATTTCATATTTCTAGTTTTAGATACAAAAGTGATACATTTATAGAAATAGGATGAACACACTCAGTAGATTATAAGCTTTGTAATGATACCTTACAAGAGACCTTTTGCATGAAGCATATTCCAGTTACATTATATTCACTCATTAGCATATTTTTATAAAATCATATAGACTGCAACGTCACAAACATCTGCGAAGCCCAGGTCTTCAAGGGATGAGAAGAGTGTCCATTTAATGCCTCTTGGCATGTATTCTGTTGTACACCACAGTACCCAGTCGATGGCAATGTTGAAGAGGATTGCAGACATGACACACCCCTGATGTACTCCTGTTTTGACTTCAAAACTGAGCTCACTGTGATCAACACTGCATGTAAAGTTGAAATAGAAGCTTTTGATTATGTTGATTATACGGAAAGGAATTCCATATGCCCATAGAATGCGCCATAGTTAGGCTGGTCTTGTGAATGCTATCAAAAGCCTTCTCAAAGTCTATGAAATTTATGTAGAGTTGCCATTGTCATTCTAAGCACTGTTCTATTATGTTTTGTAGAATGAAGATCTGGTCTGTGCATCCACGCCCTTTCCGAAAAATAGCTTGCTCTTTTCTAAGAATGCTATCAACTGCCTCTGATGCATGCTGGACTATGATCTTACACAATACTTTGCTTAGCATAGATAAAAGTGTGATACCATGCCAGTTATTACAATCACTGAGAGTTCCTTTCTTTGGTATCTTCACTGTAACCTCATTGGTCCACTCATCTGGCACTTTTTCCCTTTCCCAGACTGATGTAAATAGAGGGGCCAGGATAGATGGTGCTAGCTCAGGATTTACCCTGAACAATTCTGCATTCAAGTTATCCTTCCCAGGAGCTTTCCCATTTTTTTAAGGATTTGATGGCTTGACTGATCTCTTCCTTAGTTGGGGTGTCTGTGCTGATATCAAGATTTTCTTCTGCCTCCTGGATGTTTGCTTCCTCTTTAGGTTGATCCCTGTTCAGCAATTCTTTGAAATGCTCTGTCCAGCGCACTTCTTGTTCTTTTTCGGTTGTTAGTAGGTGGACTTGTTTGTTCCTGATGAGAGTGTTTGTTGGTATCTGCCATTTACCACTGATAAGCCGCGTCATTTTGTAGATAGTTCCTTGTTCACCACGAGCAGCTGCATCTTCTGCTTGTGTTGCCAGATTATCAATATAATGCCGTTTGTCCACGCTCACAAGGCGTTTGACCTCCCTGTGTGCCTTGCTAAACCACTTGTGGTATTTGTGCTTTAGCTTTTGGGATTTTGTGTCTAAAACTTTTTTCTTCAGGGCTAGTCGGTTTTCTATGCCGGTCCATGTACTGGGTGTAATCCACTCCTTCCTTCTCTTCTGCCTGTAGCCTAGACAGGCTTCACTGCTCTGTTTATAAATTGTTACTTTGTCCCACTTCTTGTTGATCTCCTCATCTGCATTCCCCTCCTCTTCATCAAGGTCTGCAAGTGCTTGAAACCTGTTCTTTAGCTGCAGAACAAAGGCTTTCTGTTTTCAAGGGACTTTAGCTTGTCAATATCATAACATCTATGTCCCTTGTTTGGTGGACCCACACTTCTCAGTTTTAGCTTGATGGAGGCTGTCACAAGGTGGTGGTCACTGCCAACATCTGCACCCCTTCTCACTTTCACATCTGTCAGTGAGCATCGCCATTTGCCATTGATCAGGATATGGTCAATCTGGTTCTTATCTCTGCAATTTTAGAACACCATGTCAGTTTATGAATTTCACGATGTTCAAATACGGTTCTGCCAATGACTAGGTCATTCATATTACAGAAATCAACAAGCCTTTCTCCGTTTTCATTCATGGTGCCACACCCATGTCTTCCCATTGTTCTGTCATTGTTTGTCCTTACTGACCTTGGCATTCAGGCCTCCCATGATGATAGTTAGGTTGTGGCGTGGTAATCTCTCTAACTCCGCCTGTAGTGTAAGGTAGAATTTCTCCTTTACTTCTTCATCACTGTCATTTGTCGGAGCATAGCACTGAATCAGGATCATATTATTATGTTTCCCTTTCAGTCTGGCTCTCATAAGTCTGCTGCTGCTGGATTTCCATTCAAGCAGGAAATGCTCCACTCCCTTTTTCAAAAGGATGGCAACACCCTCATGATGTCGTCCATCATCCTGTCCAGAATACCGCAAAGTTTCTCCCGAGGCTGCTGTTAATCTTCCTGATCCCATCCGTCTGCTCTCGCTGACACCCAGGATGTGTAAGCTGTAGCGTCTCATCTCTGCTGTGACCTGAGCTAGCTTCTCTGTTTCGTACATTGTCCGTATGTCTCAAAAACCAAGTTTGTTTTTTGCCTTGGTGTTGAGCACTTCAGTCTTCATGCCAGTGGCTTCCTTTCGGCTTTCACCACTGGCAGTCATATGGGTCATTGACTCCTGAAGGCCATCACACACAGTAATGGTCAATTTCTCCGTTGCCTGTTTCCGTAACATATTTTGTTTTTTATGGGACAGGGTTGTTGCCCTGTGCCTAACCCCCAACTGGGAGGAACTGGGTATCTGTTTTGTCTGGCCCCTCCCCCACAGACCAATCCGGTATGGTTGAACCTACCAGGAGCAAAAAACCCCCGCTGACACAGACTCTGGGGATCATTAGAGCACGCAAGCTGTCCTGCCACGACAAGGCACTGACACCAGAGGACAGCTAAAAAGCCAAGCACATGTAATTTATAAACAGAATCCACAGGGAAGGTCAAAAAGTCTCTGGTAGACCAGTATAGACCCCAAAAAGTCTCTAGTAGACCCCATACCATGTATCACTTTTATAAAATGATTGATTTGATTAAAAAGAGCAGAACAGAAAGCCAAGTACTCTGATGAGAACTTTTTTATGCCAAGTTTTTATATCATAAATTCCAAGGCCAGAAGGAAGCATTGTGGTCATCTAGTCTGACCCCCTATAAAAAAAATGCCATAGAACTTCCCCCAAAATAATTCCTAGAACATATCTCTTAGAAAAATATTCAATCTTGATTAAAAATTGGCAGTGAAAGAGACTCCACCACGACTCTTGGTAAATTGTTCCAAAGGTTAATTACATTCTCGGTGAAAATGTATGCCTTATTTCCAGTCTGATCATCATCTTTGGCCTCATACAATGCATGAGAGAAATATTTAAAATATCTTTCAGAGGCAAGATATTTCAGAAATTTAGTATTCACTCCACTTAGAACAATGCGTGTCAAACCCTGCTTACCTTGCTAATGAGTATTCCTGTTAACTACAGCAATACTGAGTCAAATCATGGAATGATTACAAATATGGGAGCTTTAAGGCTATGGTGGAATGAGGTTAGCCTACTATCTACCATTTAAGCAAGCAAATGCAGAGATGACCTGGAAGTAAGAAAGACTGCTAATTTAGGCCCCGATCCGACAGCTCCATGTAGGTGGAGGGTTCTCCCAGCATAGAGCTCACTGAATGACCAGGGTCTTAGGCTGTGATACAAATAAGTGGTCTACATATCAATAAATATTCAGGGTACAGAATTATTGTATGGCGGGGGGAGAGGGAAGATAGACAAATAATTGTATACAGAAGTTCAAAGGAGATTTTAAACTAACATTCTGGGAGTAAGGTATTACTGAAAATTTGCTCAACTCAATTTTTGACGTTATAGAGCTGATACTGGCACAACATTTTCCTCACAAAATGGAATTGTTTCTACATTTCTTTAACTACAGACTGAACCTTAGGACACTTTCTATAGCTACAGCTGACACAAGTAGGAGATTCTCACGCAGTCCAGGGTCCAAGCAGCTCACATTAAGATTACCTGCCTCCAAAAGAATATTCTAAAAAGCATTTTACTTTGTAATGACTAAATGAGAACATGGCGGATTACGGCAGACTACTGTCAGGTGCTCAGATACTGTAGTAATGAGGGTGGTATAAGAATCCATGTAGAACAGAACATTACTAGTGAAAAGGCAGAGTGTGTTTCCTTTTTATTTTAAAATTGCTACGTTTTCAATGGAAAAGAACCATTGTCAGATGGCATCAGTCTACTGCTCCTACAGAAGTGCTGCAGGGGATAGAGAAGAGCACCAGAGATGAATAGAAGACTGGTAGTTCCCAGCCCTTGTGATCACTCCCTTCAAAACAGGTTTCAGTCAATGTCCCCAGTGAAGCGTAGAAATTGGTTGCAATCTCTTTGATTGGAGACGTGAACAAAGTTAAATGCAGTCTTCCTATGTTGCAAGCTCTCTCCAAAATACACCCAAAGCAAAAGAGATAGTTCAGTACGACTTTTTCTGTTTGTGCGTATGAGTCTTTTATACACGTCTATTGTTTTTCAAACAATGATACAAACCAGTACATTAGACAAGCAACAAAAAGCAAACTAAGACCTCCCGATTCTTCAATGAGTTCTTGGTGCTCATTTAGAGCCCCATTTAAGTCAGTGAGATTTCATCCATGCAGAGCTCAGCACAGTATCAGGGCCCACCCAATACTTTTTTTTAAAAAAATGGTCCTGGGCTGCTACAGTATCTTAACACCTCCCTGGTGAACTCAAGTACCTCCCACTCATGCATAATTTTATCCTGTCTAAGACATTTCTCAGGTATAGGATAATAAAAAGCACCTGAAATCAGAAAAACTTTAACTCCTGTGAATTACCAATGGCCTAAAGATCTAAAACAACTATGTTAGAAAAAAATAGCCATCCTAGACTGAGGTTTGTATGCCTAATCTTAGCCCAGAACAAATCTTTAAGGTAATTTGTAAAGGGTGAAATCCTGGGTCCACTAACGTCAATTACAAAACTCCAATTGACTTCAAAGTGGTCAGAATTCCACCCATAGTGTTTACTCTTCCCTCACCTTTGTGTAACCCTTACACTGACATCACTGTGAGCACCACGCATGAACCTGGAGCAGTACAGGACTTGAAAACCACTGGAATATACCAACAAATTACTACGGTCAGTCAAGAGTGAGAGCCACTATAGCCTCCATTCTGGTACAATTATAAGAGTGGAGATTAAGTGCTCCTTAGGCTTTTACATAGTATGCTTTTTGGCAGAAGGCTTAAAATATTCACACATAGGAGGGGCAGCAGAGAACACTTTCAAAAGCTATGTCTGTGTCTCATCATTTGCACTACTCACAGCAACTAAGGAAAGCGTACCAGGAGAAAAAGCCTGGGCTTCACTCCATATCAACACATTGCCATAATGAAAAATATTAAATACTTAAATACAACCAAATCTCTGAAACCAAACTCTCTTTTCTCATTTTAAAAGTGGGTCCAACACGTTTCAGAGTCTCTTACTTACAAGAAGATTATTTCTACCCAATTATTCGTATTATCAGCCTAGGTTTTCAAACATGAATGGCGAATGTTAGGCCCTTACATCCAGAGTTCAGCGCCTAAAAACAAGTGGCTTGATTCTGAAAGGTGCTGAGCACTGACAAGTACCACAGAATTCAGTGAAGATCTGAAGGTCCCTAAATATGGATGATGCAGGGGCGGCTCTATGTATTTTGCCGCCCCAAGCACGGCAGTCAGGTGGCTTTCAGCGGCACGCCTGTGGGAGGTCCGCCAGTCCCGCGCCTTCAGCGTACCCGCCGCCGAATTGCCACCGAAACTGCAGGACCAGCGGACCTCCCGCAGGCATGCTGCCGAAGGCAGCCTGACTGCTGCCCTCATGGCTTGCTGCACTGGTGCCTGGAGCCACCCCTGGGATGATGTAGGCACTTACCTTCAGGCACGCGCATTTAAAATTTTGACCCTCATTTATTATTTGTATTGCAGTAGCACCAGAGGGATCAGTTGGGAAAGGGGCCGTGTTGTGGTAGGTGCTGCATGCACACAGAAAGACATATCTCTGCCTTGAAAGCATTGCAATCTAGGAACAGTGAAAACATATTCACGTTTCACTCCCAACATGAACATTTAACTGACAATCAACTGTAATCATAATTTCCCTGCAATGTGGCTAATAGTGAAAACCAGTAAACACATTGTCTAGAAAAAACAAAGCAGATACATTTTTATGAGGAGTTAATAAAATGCAAATAATAAACTACGCTTCAACTCCTCCCTCAAAATCCAGACATCTCCCCAGCTCTGCAGCTGAAAGCCTGATCCTGATAAGCTTACTCGTGTGGTAGGCCCATCAAGTTCCATGGGACTACTAAAGTGAGTAAGGACTGCAAGATTAGCTCCTAATATAAATAAATGAAACCTAGGGTGTAAGCTTAGCTATTCAATCACTTAATTTAATATTAATTGCCAATACATTTCAACATTCAGACTAAATTTAGTGGAAAGACTGAATGCTCTCCTTGAGTTTAATTTTTTGTTCTATAGTATCCATGCAAAGGAAGTCCATGATATGTTCAAATCCCCACAGTCTGCCAAGTGCAACAGATTATGATTAATCAGCCCCAACCATCACACAATATGTGGAGGACACAGGCAGGCTACAGTTTAATCTCAGATTCCACAAATCACTGCAATCTGCGGCATATCTACATCCAAAACCAACACATGACATTAATCATTCTTGACTAGCCTATATAGCCTGATGAATTTGCTGAGTTTTTGTTCCAGATTTTAATAAAAATATTGGAGGCACAAAAAACATTTTTAAGCAAAAATACTAGAGCCAAATATTAAAGACAACAAGATAGCATATACAATCCCCAAAATTTGGGTATAACCAAGGTTAAAGTTTGGCCATGTAAGTCTTCTACTGAACTGAATGCCACAAAAGTGCAATAATGTAAATTATTTATAGTAAGACTAATACCTTCCCACTTTCCATAGAAGTATCTCAAAGAACTTTGCAAACATTAACTAACTTGACCCTAAAATATCCTTGTGAGGCAGGTAAGTATTAAGGACTGCTATTTCACAGATGTGAAATAGATATGGTTTAGGGCCCCAATCCTGCAAAGACTACACACTTGCTTAACTTCATACACTGTGAATAGTCTCAATTACATCAATGGGATTACTAATCGGTCTTACAGTTAAACACATGTATAAGCCTTTGCAGAAATGAGGCCTAAGCAACTTACTTAAAGTCACCTACAAATTCTATGGTAGACACAAACAGAATCCAGCTCTCGTCAGGCCCAGTCTTTCCTTCTCCCTTCCCCTTCCAATTTGAATTTAGTTCAATATACAGTAAAATTCAGCACACTGGACTGAGTTTAACCCTATAAACCATGTTGCAGATCCTCTTATAAACAGGAATATCTGATCATTGATTTTAATGCAGAGTCTACCACTGATTTCAGTGGGGAGGTCCGCATATGAAACCATAGCAGCATTAGACTCATTCATTTCAGAAGGCTCAGCAGTCTCTGTGTTTTAGTCTGCAAGCCCATAACCTACTCAGCCCAGAGTTTACTTTCTATTTCTATCCCCAGAAACAAAATTATCCCCAAAAATGTGCATAAAGGTAATAAGTAGAGCTGCTTGGAAATTTTCCAGCAGAACATTTTTCCACTGGAAAAATGCAGATTCATTGAAAGCTAAATGATTTGCACAAACATGTCAGATGTAATGACATTCTGATGGCAGGGTTCCTGATTTTTTTGCCAGCTCGCCCACCTGGCTCCTTGGTAGTCCACCTGGCAGGCTGACAGGGAAGCCTGGAAGCCCTTGCTCCCAAACTCACATTTCCTTGGCAGCCTAGGCTTCCAGGGATTGCAGGGTCCCTGGCTCCAGGGCAGCTCACCAGGAGGACGCCTGAGAGTCAGGGCTCCCAGGGTCCCAGCGATTCGGCAGCCCAAAAGCATTGGATGAAGGGTCCCTGAGGTGCCTAGCTTCCTGCCTGTTGAGCTCTGGGGCTCCAGAAGCCTCAGAAACATTTAGAAAAGATCAGCATGAAATGCTGCTTTGACTTTTTTAAAACAAATGAAATTGTGAAATTTCCCACAGAATGGGAATTCCAGAATTTCATTTTTTGTTTTGATCTGTAAGCATTTTTTTTTTTATTTCAGAATTCTAGGGAATGGGGATTCTAGTTACCAGCCAACTCTAGAAACCATACAAGACAGGCAGTTCAACAACAAAATCCCAACAAGGATTAAGACTTGAATCTGCAGCTACACTAACTAGCATAAAAAAGGCTATCAATCCTGCAGCATGAGGGCTGATAAGGTGATCAACATCTCCAGTAGTGTGAAAGGATGTCTTCTCTTCACCCTTGTGGGATAGCATTTCAAACCTGACTTTTGTGTTTATCACCTAGCAGACTGAGATGCTTATCCTGATGCCTTCAGATGCTACCATAATAATAATAGCTACTTCCTTAAAGTCAAGAAATTGAAGAGTTTAACACAACCTCCTACTCACACAAAAATAAAAATAAAAAGAGTTTTCTTGCCATCACATTGTTCACTCTGCTTGTATGTTCTAGCCCAGGGGTCGGGAACGTTTGGCACGCGGCTCGCCAGGGTAAGGACCCTGGCGGGCCGGGCCAGTTTATTTACCTGCTGACGTGGCAGGTTCAGCCGATTACGGCCCCCACTGGCCGCGGTTCGCCGTCCCGGGCCAATGGGGGCGGCGGGAAGCCGCGGCCAGCACATCGCTCACCCGCGCCACTTCTTGCCACCCCCATTGGCCTGGGACGGCGAACCACGGCCAGTGGGGGCCACGATCGGCTGAACCTGCCGCGTCAGCAGGTAAATAAACTGGCCCGGCCCACCAGGGTGCTTACCCTGGCGAGCCGCGTGCCAAACGTTGCCGACCCGTGTTCTAGCCCTTTCTCCTACCCTGTCTTATCTGTGAGATTGTAAGCTCTTCAGGGCAGGGATTGCTGATTACTGTTTCGACAGTGCCTAGCACAATAAGGTCCCATTCTCAGTCAGTCCCTAGGCACTACCATAATAAACATTAATAATGACCTTTTTAAAACGTTCAAAAATTATACCTTTAACTCTTCAGAAGATTTTTATAGTGCTTATTTCAAAAAGCATCAATGTGTGGTATCCTGTTCTGATGAACATTCAGTCTTCTAAATTAGTAACTATGGGTACAGTTGCTTTCAAGAGACTCTTTTGAAATAAACCTGTAATTTCCTATTAAAATCTGTCACCATGAAGCCAGATTTAGCAAAAATATGAATCTGATCATCTCAAAAGCTATGGTAAACTAAGCTAAGCTAACTGCGATGTATTTAAAATAAAGGAATGATGGCCTCACGACTAACATTCAGGACTGGGAGTCAGAAAATCTGGCTTCTATTTCTGATCTTTCAGAGATTTTGTTCATGACCTTGAATGCATCAGTTAGTGGACATATTTGAAAATTTTGGCCTAACTGTGGTTGCCTCAATTTTAAGATGCCCAGCTTGAGATAACAAGCTCAAGCTGGGCACACAAAAAGCTGTGGGACACAAAATTAGTGGACATTTTTGAAAATGTTAGCCAAAGGTTCTGTGTACAGCTGGTAGAAAACATTCCCACAGAATGTTTTTCCATCCGAAAATGCCCATTCATTGAAATCAAAATGTTCCGTGGGAAAATGTTGATGTCGACAAAATTTAATTTTGATAAAAAAATTGAAACAAAGCATTTTAATAAGATTGAAAATGGAACATTTTCTATTTTCACCTTTTCAGAAAGGCACATTCTAATTTTTTTTGTCATGAAATGACTCTTTTTTTAAACAAAAAAATCATAATCGTAATTTTATTTTATAAAAATAAAATGTTTCAATTGACCCATAATGAATTCTTTTTTAAGATTTCATTTTTCAGGAAATTTCAAAGTTTGACATTTTGTTCTAATTCTAAAGGAAAACAAATTCTGAAATCACAGAATTTCCCATTGATATGGAAATTCCAGTTCCTGTACCGCTCTCATTCTGGGTGCCACAGTTTGCCCATCTATTAAATGAGGATAATACTAAACTAAATAGGAGGGAGTCTGTGAGGTTGAATTCATGTCTGCAAAGCACTTTGAGAGCTTCAGATGGAAGGTACTACAGAAAGTATAAAATATCACCATATTAGCTATTTTGGTCTGTTGATGGTGATTCTGACACTTCTAATGACTTAAAAGGTGACCTCTCCCCCACATTCACCTGCAGAGCACTTTGCTGTGATGAAAGAATGTGAAGGCTGTGCCACCCTCTAGATACACAGAGTAGATCCCCAGGGTGTAAGGTGATGAACGTAATTAAATTAACGTAAAAATAAAGGAAATCGGATTAGCACTCAAAAGTATTAGCTCTGGATGCAGAAAAACACTAGAAGCTGCACCAGCCCTGGATACTAGACTGAAGATCTAATTAGATATAGATTTTTAAAACAAGTTTCTGTACTACCTTACTGTAGTGTCTACCCATATAACCTAGGGGA
The DNA here is from genome assembly GCF_028017835.1 of Emys orbicularis. Lineage (NCBI taxonomy): Eukaryota > Metazoa > Chordata > Testudines > Emydidae > Emys > Emys orbicularis. Next base: position 199,053,888 of record NC_088683.1, read on the forward strand.
AGTCAGAGAGAAATGGGAATGGTTTTGTTTTATTTTTTTTAAAAAAAAGAAGTTAATTGAAGTGGCTTTTCAACAGATGCTTACATACTATGATGATGAGCACCACAGAAATGTCTACAAGTGAACTAATTTAATAAAAGTCCTGCATGCAAAATGTCAAAATTTGTACCAACTCCACTGGAAGAACTGTTGTAGCGAAATTTATAATTATTTAAAGAAGATAGAATCCTGGGGAATCTTCTGTAAGAATGCTAGAAAAGATTTATTCTTTGCTTTCTTATATTCATCCAACTTGATCTAGCCAGTCCCTATCTTCTCATGTGCTCTATTCACTTGTAATTTAATACTGAACTGGGATATCATGCTTTATATTGTTTACATTTGGAATGCAGAACTAAGAAATTTGCGCACTCATGCTTAATGATTTCTTAACAACTAGGTCTCCTTTTAAAAGGAAGTATTAGATGAGCTATAACTCAAATGCATGGCCACATAAGTTCAAAGCACAAAATCATGTTCCACACAAGGCCTTCCCCACTGATGACAGTATTGACATGCCCCATGCCAAGAGAACAGTGACTCAATACACAAGGCAGGATGACAGCACATGCAGAGCTGAGTGCTCTGAAGGAGAAACACACCTGGCTTATATGTTCTCGCTCGTAAGGATCACAGCCTGCTTTGTCAGTGTATGTACATGCAGCATGATTAAGTTACGAGGGACTGATACATTATTATTGTTGTTGTTCTTCTCTGTGCCAAGCAGTAGCAGATTTGGGGGGCCTCGAATTGGAGGGGGGAAATCAGTGATGGGGAGTCTGGTATATTCTAAGTGCAATGTGTTTATTTTACATTATATACAGCTGTCTTTGGCCAGAGGTGGTGACAAACAGAACACAGGCAATTCCTTCTTTCAGGACCACAGACAAAATACTAGTGTCCTGTTCTCAGCCAGCAACCCTGCCTCAAGTATTGACTCCAGTTAGAGGGATTAAGGCAGAGAGCAAACTCTCCTGCTGCTTGCAACAGCGCGTTCAGAATTAAACTTCATTACAAAACTAATAACCACTGGTGTTTCTTCAAAGAAAGCACAACACTCACACACTAAGAAAGCGAACTTTCCAGGCTTGTATAACACCACCAGCTGGTGACTCCTGCCGTAATATTATTTTGACAGCTCAGGGGTGAGCTGTACCCGTTATCTCTCTCTCATGTGTACTCTTTCCAAGTGACAGGCCTCAGCCTGCTCTCCCTCCCACTAACAGGCCTCAACCTGCATTCCTCCCCCACAGTGAAACTCTGTGGTTCATCCCACTTTAGACTTGCTTACCAGGCTACAACACCCCTACTTCCACCATCCTGCCACAGTTACAAGGTGAGGGACTGCAAGGGGGTATAAGGCACGAGTGCACCCCTCATTTGATAAGTTTCCCTATATTCACCTCACTCCAGGGGGAACCCCACAGTTCAACCATGCTTAGAATGGATCTCAGTGCAGCGGACTCCTCCCTGTTTACAGCTGTGTTAACATAAGAGGCCCAACTGCAGTTGATATTTTCAGGACCCTGCTCTTTGGGTGTCTGACCAGCAGCTGACCCAAGTGACTCACAACAGCTCCTTCCAACAGATGTATTGTCCATTTGCACAAGGCGACACATCAAGCAGGGAGAGAGGGATAAACCCACAACACTCTCTGTCATAAATATAAAGGGAAGGGTAACAACCTTTATGTATGCAATAACATAAAATCCCTCCTGGCCAGAGGTACAGAACCACTTTACCTGTAAGGGGTTAAGAAGCTCAAATAACCTGGTTGGCACCTGACCAAAAGGACCAATAAGGAAAGAAGATACTTTCCAATCTGGGGGGGGGAGGTTTTGTTTGTGCTCTCTTTGTTTTGTTCCCTCTCGGGACAGAGAGAGAGAGACCAAGCAGGTAAACCATCTCCAGAAAAGATACCTGAAATGATACATCTAAAATTACAGAAATTGTAAGTAAAGGCAAGGAAATGCATTAGATTATCTTTTGTTTTAGCTTGTGAATTTTCCTTATGCTAAGAGGTAATTGCTTTCAAGTTACAAAACAGGAATGAAAAGTCAGAGGGGAAATCTCTGTGTTTTAAATCTTTTTATTTACCCTGTAAAGTTACCTTCCATCCTGATTTTACAGGTGTGATTCTTTTACTTTAAAAAAAAAAAAAAAATTCTTCTTTTAAGAATCTGATTGATTTTCAGTGCCCTAAAACTCAGGGATTTGGTCTGTGCTCACTTTGTAACCAATTGGTTAGTATATTATTCTCAAGCCTCCCCAGGAAAGGGGGTGAAGGGGTTTGGGGGAATATTTTGGGGAAACAGGGACTCCAAGTGGCCCTTTTTCCTGGATTTTTGTCAAAATCACTTGGTGGTGGCAGCAATACCATCCAAGGACAAGAAAAGGATTTGTGCCTTGGGGAAGTTTTAACCTAAGCTGATAGAAATAAGCTTAGGGGGTCTTTCATGCGGGTCCCCACATCTGTACCCCAGAGAGAACCCTGACACTCTCCTATACCTGGAGCTTCCCTGCAGAGCCCATCACCTCTCTCAAAACTTAGGCAAGCCCAGCAGAGCTCCTGCCTTAGTTCCACAGCCCAGCCACATGCCCTATCTACTGTCTATATCAGTGTCTCTCCACAAGAAACTGCTCCCAGTTTCCCACATCTTTTCTTCTAGGATGGGGCGATTTTATGGCATAGTGTTATTTTGAATTTATTTTCTGGCCTTGAAAAAAATAGGCCTGCCACCTTCTGGCAGGTAGGCATTCTCCAATTATTAGCTCACCCACTGTTTCTCTTAAGGACCCTGGGTGTTCTCCCTGCAGACACCTATTGTCTATAATTGTTTTATGTCCTGTTTGCTCCCACCTAACAGCCTCCTTTGATTTAACTCCGTACAGCTAGTCAGAATAATATCAAGCACATATTAGAATAGTCATACAAAGTAACACAGATCTCTCCTACAATCTCCACGATGATCTCTATTTTTATCATACCTATAAGCCCGTCAAGTCTTCAGCATCACTTAGAGCTACCTAAGGGCTGCCCAATTCATGCCAGCAGTTAGCATCCCCTGAATGCTAGGGATCAGTCATGCACAAGGAACCCTTTGCCATGCCTCCTTCATCAGTGGCCTTGAAGGGGATGAGGGGTAGTAGCACTATAGGAATTCTAGAACACACAAAAGGATCTCCCTGTGCAGTAGGATCACCCAATGGCTAGCTAAGCTACCTTTAGAACAGCTTTGTGCCAGCAAAATGGTGCAAAGCAACTCCAATATACTAGGGAACCAGGCCCAACGTATGCAAAGTCTCCTTTTGTTTATTTTTCAAATTGGTTTAAAAGGGCATCAGAGACACTGTGATGCTCCCCCAGAGTTACCCAGGGTTCTGAGGCACCTCACAACTACCTGAGCTTAGCTTGAAGCAGTCTTGTCTGTCCCTGCAGTAGTTCATCTCCCTGAAAGCAACAGCCTCTGGCCACACACATGCACTGATTTCCAGGTCTCCATGGTCCTCGCCCTTTTTGCCCAGGCTCGTGACAGACACTCACCAACCACCAAGACTTTGGAGTGCTCCCTGCAGCATCCAGCCCGTCACTAGACACTCACAGAAGTTGCCACGTAAGCTGTCCACCAACGGACAGTGTACACACAGCTTGACGGGCACAATTCAGGATCAGGTCCTCTATAACATTCTGGCATTGAAATATATTTATAGTGAAACAATTGTAAGTAAGTTTTAAGAGATACTGAGTAAGGATAATGGAAACAGAAATGGTTAAACATATCAAATAAAAAGTACACCACACTTCTCAGAGTCTAACTTTAGATGTAGAGTTTAACTTTAACAGGTTAAAATCCTTGTTTAAAGTAGTTTCTCACCACCAGCAAACTCCCAGCATCACCAACCCACCTGGCCAGGATCCACTATTCACAGATGCTCCCTCAGTGATGGAGTTTAAAAAAGTGTCCTCGTGCCTTCCTCTTATATCCCAAAGTCCATTGTTTTTTTCCCCGAGTTGGGATGGTTCCCTAGGGTTCCTTTCCTGGAGTGCTGGCTCCAAGGTATCTTCACATACTTCTGTTTATTCTGTATGCAGATGGGACTTCCATTGTCTTCACTTACAGTGCTTAATTTACATCTAATAGAGAGATCCAGGCAGGAGATAAGGTATGAAGAAGCCTGCTTGTCAGCTCTGTCTCCACAGTCTCTAAACATATTTTCAGTACATACAACTCCTTCAATATCATCCGTACACACATCCCGCAATGATGATGAAGATCAGTATGGTATAAACCTTTATTAGACACTTTACATGACCCTTTTTGGGTAAATACTAAGAAAAGAGCATGTGGAGTGCAATGAGTTGGCCAGTCCTGATAGGAGTTGTTGTTACAGAACAGTGAACCCTTTGCCAGTTGGCATTGAGGGGTTCTTAGCGTCACAGACACTATTTTTGACCTGTAAAAGTTATGCGCTTCATGCTGCCCATGTCTCCAGGTGAGGGCACATCTTGTGATTTTAGCTCCATCATTTATATTTCATTACAGAAGTTAACAAGGGATATTGGCACCAGTGTAGCCTGAAAAGTGTGGTTTCTCTTTGAAAAAATATAAATGTTGTGTTTTTTTAGGCTACCAGTTTAAACTCATGGAGAAGGGTATGGTTAAATTTGACTGAGCACCATATCACCTAGACATATGGGGTGAAATCCTGGCCCATTGAAATTTCTGGGAGTTTTATGCTTCTGTTTTTGTAAAATGTGAGGGTGGGGGGAAATAAAGTCAAGCTCCTACATTATAAAATGTTTTATTTAATTGTGGAGCCAGCTGGTTCCCTAAACATATGGTACATGACAAAATAGAGTTATTCCTTGCCAACAATGGAAAACTAAATTGTATTTTTATGCACTGCCCCATCCCCATGCTTCTGCTCTGAATTACTGTAAAACAATTAAAAAGATGCAGAATGGCGCGGTAATCTCATTCGTCAAGCACTTTCAAAACTCCTGATAATGGGGGTTAAGTTGAAAACTCTGTTTATCGGCAGTGCCTCTGCCAGAGCCTTGTTCATAATTCCATCTTCTAATTTCCACAGGATTTTTTGAAAGTGAATTATTTGTTGCAAGCTTATCTGCCATGTTTTGAGCCTTCTGTATGATCTACATTTACATATTGTAGATTTGTTGCCACCACGTTAGAGATTAGGACCACATTCTCTATTCAGTTACACCAGTTTTGCTCTGGTATAACTCCACTGAAGTCTGCATAAAACCAATGTAATGCAGTGGGCAAGAAGAAATTTCATCCTAATCTCTTATTTTTCAGGTGTATATTGTGAAAAGAGTGCTCTAAGGCCCAGATCCTCAAAAGGTATTTTGACTCCTAAATTCCACTGAAATCAATGGAATTTGAGGATGTGCGCCTAAGACCATAAGTCTGTAAATAGTTAAGAAATTACACTTTGGACTGACGTGTCTAATTCTTGTTCTCAGACCAAATGTGAATTTCTGAAGATGATCTCTTTGCTCTTGATCAGGTAACACAAAAATGACCAAACCATGTTCTGGGTAGTTTCTGAATATGTTTAGAGTTGTTTTGCTTAGTGGAGCTCAAACATAACTTCATTTAACGTATTGAGTTTTTGATTAAAAACATTTCCTTTGTCATTAAAGAAAAAACAAACTAGTATTAAACATAGGACCTCATGCTCCAGTATGTGCAACCACCACCTTAAGGGAACTGGAAACTCTGGGACTGATTCAGCGTCCATTGAAGCCAATAGGAATCTTTTCATTGACTTCTGCTGGGTTTGGATCAGGCCCTCTGTGAGTTTGTACTTGTTGAGTTTCCTCCATTGTGTTTGAGCGGGGGGAAGTTGTTTCCCCTACAACCAACAGACAGGACCCGCAAAACAATCTCCAGGGGGAGCTATTGGAAGCCCTGTGCCACATCCAGCTCCTTGGCGTGGTGACTCTGTGTTGTCATGGGCTACCCCAACTTGTGGTGCCCCTGAATGCATTCAGGGGGGTCCACCTTGCAGAGGAGGAACCTGAACAAGTGTACGTGGCCCTGTTCAGCATTCACTTGCAGTGGCTTGCCCCGGGAGTTTGTGTAAAGGGTAATGAGGAAAAACATGCACTGTTGCTACCAAATGCTGATCTAAGAACAAAATTCTGCATGCTGATACACTCATAGAATTCCCACTGATTTCACTGGGAGCTGTATATATGGTGACTAAAACTAGAATTTGCCCTAAAGTGGGGGATAAGTTTAAATGTCTTACGTAAGGAGTCTTTTTCCTTTAAGTACAGCGATCATGGAACTATTTTAGGACAGAGTATCAAATAACTGTCCTCTGTCATAGGATAGCTGACTAGTGGTTAAAGCAGGGGACTATTTCCATTCCCAGCCTTTCCCCAGAATCACTATTTAATGTAGTCTTCACCTTAGGTGCATAACTTCTGTCCCTTACTTCAATCATTTGTTAAAAAAAAAATAAATCATGATAATGCCAGCCACAGGAAATGCTTAAAGCTTAACTGCAACCCGCCATGAGGGCCTTAAATAAAAATCATTCTACATGTGCAAAAGTCTCATTAGCTGCTAGCCATTCAAAAAGCCATCATGCAGGTCGAAGGGTGTCATCAGGTGGTCACCTCCCACACACCCTCTGGTAGCTTCAAAGCAGACCTGCAGGCAGGCCCTTGCCTCAGTTTCCCCCTTCAAGGGGCTTCTTCAGTTAGTCACTAACTCTTTTATCTATTCACAGCTCTTCTCAGTTTCTTAAATTAACAAAACATTCAAAAAGTTCTCAAGTCCATCCACTTACCTCCTTATCAGCTCACTCCCAGGCCTTTCCTGCTTGTGTGTCACTCCCCAGTGTACAGGTTTCTCTGCTGGAACCAGCAGCAGCTTCTATACTACACTTTGTCCTTAAGAACTCCCCCTCTGTGCTACTCTTTATAAGGGAATCAGTGGATCCCTTCTCAGGTGTGCCTCCTTAATAACAAGGGTTGGCTGGCTGTAGCCTCTAGCCCTTAAAGGGGCAAGCCACGCTGTTACACAGGACAACTGTCCAAAACTACTTTAGGTAGATCCTGATTCAACCACTTGGACTGTGTTTGGCACCTGGGAGGTTGAATATGTGTTACAGATATTTTTTTTGCAAGTACTCACAGTTTTTGAGAAACAGTTGATTCAAATAATGAAAATATTGTATAGAACCTCTTATGCTTTTCTGCCATAATGCATTCTATGGATCTTAGACACTTCCGAAGCACAAAAGCAACCCAGGATGAAATTCAGAGGGCTAACACAAGAGCTACCAAGCTAGTTTCCTCCATTGTGGAGGCAAAGGCTACATAATACATAGCCTTGTGTTGGCCCCCTTCACCCACAGTACAAATAAGAGGGATTTTGCTCAAGGACACCACTTACGTGAGAGAAAGCAATGAAAAAGGAAACTTGAACTCAAGCCTGGAAAGAACTGTAAGCCTTTGTACCTTCTCCACTATCTCATATTTATACCTTTCAGTTAGTAGATTAGGCACATGTCCTAGGTACATCTAAATTTAGCTTTGGCAGATATGAACTCACTTAAATTGATTTATCTCCCTGACATTTTCTATTTCTAGGCAACAAAGGAATTTTTTACTCAATTTTAAAAAAAGGAATAAAATTCTAGCAGAAAATCTATGAATTTAAAAAACGTTGCTAGAAATCTTTTTTCTGGATTAGAAAGAAAGATTGGGATTTCTGAAAACAGTTCTTTGAAATCATTGCACACTGGGGTTTACTTGGGATCCTTCTTTCTTGTAATAGTAACCTCAGCTGCCAAAATAAAATCTGTTTAACAGTTCAGGTGATAGGCACATTTGGAACTAATTGAGAGCAAATGAGATGAGCATATTAGAACTTAATGACTATAACACAGAAGGAGAGGCAAAAAAAACCCCACTGCGGAAACACTATCTTCCACCCACCTTCACTCACCTGTATAGAGCCAAAATACTTTTCATTTTTTAACTCAGGAAACATTGTGGGACTAATGTAAAATGGATGTTGCTGGACAGCTCTCTTATAAAGACTCAGTTTGAAGTTGATCAGGAGTTATTTTCCCTGATTCAAACTGAATAGCATCACTTCATTATCAGGACGAAGAATTATTACTGCTGCTGGTCAGAATGCTGAAAAAAAATGCTTAAAATCTGATCCCTGAAATACGTACTTTGGAGGTTAGCTCCATTTCTCTGGCAAAAAGCAAAACACAGCACAAGCAAGCAGCACTGGGTGAAAAGCGCTTTACTTCTCAAAGGTTTCCTGTGTTCTTTGTTAAGGTGCTCTCATTTTAATTAGGTATATGGAGTTTTACAGATGGGTGCCACACTTTAGGAGGCACCATCGTCATCTCTTTTCCCCATCCCAAAAGCTACTTCTGAATACCAGGTGGCCAGAAGTGCACCAGGGGCACAGAAGGCTGAATTATTTATGGAGAATGCCATGTCATATCCATACCTATGTAAAGGGGTTTGATGATAGAGATCTTAGAACTAAGAGAGAAAGACAGGTAATATCAATGACTTTCCACAAGCATCTTCCTCCCTCCCGGGGCACATGGGATGAAGGGAGAAGGGATGGAGACATAGAAATGGCAGAAGAGCTGGCAGAGTGGGAGCCAGGCAGATCTGAGAGCTGGTCCCAAAGGTGTCCTCTGGGTGAGGGGGAAGGGAGTGATAGAAGCAGGATGTGGGCAAGTGCGTGTGCAGAGTCCGTGCACATGAGTGAACTCAGAGAGGGAAGGGAGACACTCCAGGACTGGAGAGTGAAGGCAGACAAGGAGAGAGAGGTTGGGAGTTTTCCTGCAGGGGAGGTAAAAATGAGTGGAGATCAAATAAAAGAATTAAACTACAAAATAGAATGGGGGGAAATGATTTTTTAAATGGAAAGGGAGAAATGCCTGTCATCATTAAGGTGATAATTTTTCTTTCTATTTTGCATCCCTCCTGCTAGCTTGTACTCAGAGGTTGCTACAAAGGATGTGATTTGTGTATGTGTTTATCTGAAATATATTGTTTCTATTGACCCTCTTCCCCCTCATTCCCTCCTTTAACACTCCTAAAGCCAGCTCTGTTTGTGCTCAAAACTCAAAGAACTTTTGCCAGCCTACCAAAAGACACCAACTTGGCAGCTCTATGGATTTATTTTACGATTCTTGTTCTCCTGATTAAGTTTCACAAGTAGGAGCGACTGGACTGGGAAATGTTTAGATTCATGTTCCAGTGCCCCCATAATTCTAAATACATGGTATTTTCTCAATTTTAATCTTGTACACAAATCAGCAGTTTTATACACAACGGTTCCACTTTCATAAGAACATAAGAACATAAGAACATAAGAAAGGCCGTACTGGGTCAGACCAAAGGTCCATCTAGCCCAGTATCTGTCTACCGACAGTGGCCAATGCCAGGTGCCCCAGAGGGAGTGAACCTAACAGGCAATGATCAAGTGATCTCTCTCCTGCCATCCAGTCTTTCGACGCCAGACTCAACTGTGTGAACTTTCCCAAAACGTTGTGGTACTGAACGTCACCAGTTTATACTGACGGGCTTTCAACCCCTTCTCTTTCTAATATTTAATCATAGTCATGGTGATTCAAAGTGCCATATCCTCAGCTGGGGTAATGTATGGGGTATATGATGTTGATTTACACCAGCAAAGGATCTGGCTCCATAACCTTTATTTTCAAAAGTATCTTTCACAAAAGTAGTCTCAGAATAGTGTGCAAGTATGGGAGTGCACGTACACTCAGATTGCATCCAGTACCGTGTTATGGATAGCAATATAATCCTCTGTAAAACATAAGCCCAAATAGTGATTAAGGGTCAAATCCTCAGCACAGTGCCCAGAGCAAGTAGAACAGCTGGGCACTGGGCATAATCCATGGAAGAAGGGGAGGAGCCATCTTCCTGCACCCCTGAAGGCAACAGACAGGCTATTCATTTGCTCCCCTGAAGCTTCTTCAACCTAAGGACTGAAGTAGTGCACAGAAGGCTTAGCGTGCCCCCAGTGGGGAGAGCGCTGGAGGAGCTGCAAAGCAGTGGATTATGGCTGGTCTAAACTGTTTTTTCCATGGAAAACTGAGTTTTTGACTAATTATATGTTACCAAGAGTGATTTTCAAGGGAAATTTTGAGATTCTTTCAGAAAAATGAATGGCCAAAACCTGAAAACAAATATATTTCACTGGGAGGTAACATTTCTGTGGAAAATGTTGATGAAGGTGAAAAGAAAATAGTCTTCGTCAAAATTTTACATGGTGGTGGGGCGGGGAGTCTATTTTCCAGCCAGATCTACAGTGGATACTCCAAATCCTCAGTGCTCTACCTGGCAGATCCACACTGGTTCTGATGCCACAGGGGCTCAAGGCCAGGGAGGAGGAGGTTGGGTTTGCTTCATAGGCATATTTTCCAAAAGAACGACCGTGAATTATTGTATTGTAATTTTTCCCTCTGAAGCACCTGGCATTGGCCACTGTAGGAAGATAGGATTGGTCTGATGCACCATTGGTCTGACCCAGTATGGCCGTCCTTGCATTTTTATGTTCTCTTTCTGAGCAGGACAAATGATCTGGCCCAGAGCGCTGTATGTCAGGAACATATTACTGTATATTCCACTTAATGGAAATCCTGATATTAGCAACTTCCGGTAATGGCGACATAGTGCCAGGAACAAATCCCACCCCATTAACATCACTGTTAATAGGATTTGGATATTGGCAACCGCATGCTGCTTATTAGCAACTTTTTTTTTTTTTTTTAAAGAAAGGCCCCATCTGCAGGCAGGTTTGCAAGGCTGCGGCCAGGGAAGAAAGGAAGTGCTGGGATGTGCCATCCCTGGCTGCAATCCCGAAAAACCTGCCTGCACACAGGGACCACACAGAAGGTAAGGGCCTGCACCCCTGATGCCGGAGCTGCACGTGCTTTCATTTCTCATTCTTCCACTGTGACCCAGCAGGTGTGAAGGGTCACAATGTGACTTTATATTTTCCTCTCACATGCTCTGAATTGGGTAAGACATTGAGTTACACAAATCATGCTGAGTGTGTGATTAAATAAACTAGGGAGAAAGAGAATAGAGTGATCACTGCTGACAATGTAAAATATCCCAGCCTGCTGAACACGGAAGTGTTCAGTTACCTCTGAACATACCAGCTATATTTTCCTAGCTGTCCAGAAAGTACAATGTGTCTATGACAGAATCTGACCCACAGAAAATAGCTAGGATTTGAGACATTTTTCCTTATAAAGATATATCTCTGATAAGAAAAGAGGAAAAATATTACAAAAATTAAGAAAAAAGAACTAAAGCCCAACCTGCAGTGCAGGCTTTGCTCCAGTAAGGCTTCCAGGATTGGGCCCTCAGTGACTAGTCTTCGCATTGTAGTCTTCCCAGTGTAATTATTTGGGTTTTAATCAGTCATTCATCATCTTAGAGTTTCAAGGTTAATTAAAAAAAATTAAGGGCCTTTTCTTCTAGTTAATAGAAATATTATTCTAGTTATTAAATCTTCAGTGACGTTAGGCTACAAATCTGGATATGTTTAAAGACATGTAGGGCCAAATTCAGCCCTGGCGTAAGTGGATGCAACTCTTCTTGAAGTCAGTTGAGCCCACAAATCCCAGGACTAAAACTGATCCCAAGTGCCAGATTTTTTAGTGATCTGCACTCACAGTTGGGGCCATTTTTTCTGAAGAATTCAACTCTCATTGCAACACTTATGGGAGTGTGAAGGGGAACCTCACCGGCAGTGCTGCCTAATGGTCAAACCAGGGTGCAGCAGGTTGTCTTCTTCTGACTCACTATAGATCTGCCATGTCTGTCCTTTTAGCAACTCAGCTCTCTGAGGGTTCACCCCTTTCAGGGTACACATAAAGAGTCCAAGGATGTGGAAATATTCAGAAGTCAGTAAGGGTTTCAAGGCTCCCCCCTTGGCTCAGGGCCTAAGGGTCTAGACCCTTGCACTTTTAGGATCTTCCCCAACTAGGACCCCCTCCAAGGGATAGTTTTCTGTTATTGTCCCCTCTTTAGGGAGTTGGTAGGGGGTGGGCCCAATAGTAGGTAGCTAAGATCTGCACACCTTGGGGTGCTATGCACTTGCCTCCCTTGATCACTTCCTACCAGGGTCCCCTCTTCCTGCAGGGTAAAATAAAGAACCAAACACAAAAATAAAGTTTCTGACCTTCAAAAGTCACTCATCCCTCCTTTGCAGGCTTGGTCAGGTCAGTATCTCTGAGCCTCAGGCAGCAAGAGCTCCTAGGGTCCTCTTTCTTCTCAAGAGCTCAGAGCACTCGTCTGCTCCCTTCCACGGGCTGCATCCCTCTGGGCTGCTCTGCTTCCCCTTTTAAGTTCCATCTTCAGCTTGTGCAGGTTTTGCAGGTGTAGCAGGGTAGGGCCACCTGGCCCCAGAGCTGCTCCTTAACCCGTTATTCTCCAGTGTGGGGTTTGTATGCATTAAAGTAAAACAACATTGTGTTTTGGAGCATCATTTGGCTCCAAGTTGATTAGTTAATTACAAAAAGATGGTTGAATGATCTTTACCATTGATGAAACCCCTCTAAAAAGTCAAAACGTGAGACACAAGGCCAGCTTCAGAGCTCCCTCTGTTCCATATTAAAACAGCAGCCCAGTGTGCCCAGCCCTAAATAAAGAAAAGGTGTCAAATGCTGTAATAATAGGTGATCATGTAAATATATAACATACTTTTATTTTAAAAACAATTGGATCTTATTTTCTCTGCTGTTTCTGTTTTTTCTGATGTAGACTATTTATATGAAACAGGATATGCAAGATTCTGGGAGTAACAGAATGATCTGATTTATCCTGGATTTAAAAATGGGTAGAATACTGTAGTTACGGCTGAAAGTAATGAGAGCTCTAAAAGAAATTTTTTAAAATGAATCCTCGTCCAAACGCACATAAAACTTATTGACAGAGAGGTAATGTTGATGCATCATACACAAACAGCCTTAAAAGCTTCTTTACTGCTTTAACATTAGGATCTATTGCTCCAAATTTGTGCCTGCAGGATCTAAGATGCCAAAACACCACACCTGCTGACAGTGCTTTAGACTTTCTCTCTGAGCATTAAAATAGGTTTAAAGAAAACGGGGCCAAAATTAGTTCTGCCAATGATAATAAATAAGGCTGGTTGTTCATCATGCTGACGTGGATGGTCTTAGGATCCATGATTTCTGCTTATCATAAAATTTACTATCACAGGAGGTTTTAGTGTTTAATAGAGTAAATGGAGTTTTTAAGTGACTGGATAATGTTATATGCAGGGTTGTTGTAGCTGTTTTGGTCCCAGGATATTAGAGAGAAAACATGGGTGAGGTAATATCTTTTATTGGACCAACTTCTGTTGAAAAAAGAGACATGCTTTCGAGCTTACACAGAGATCTTCTTCAGGCCTGGGAAACTTGCTTAGGCTTTGTCTATACTAGCACTTTTGTCGGTAAAACTTTTGTCTGTCAGAGGTGTGAAGAAACACACCCCTGACCGACATAAGTTAAGCTGTCAAAAGTGCTGACGTGGACAGCACTATGTTGGCAGGAGAGGTTCTCCTGCCATCATAGCTAATGCCACTCGTTGCCGGTAGTTTAATTATGCCGCCAGGAGAGCTATCCTCTGCCGGCAAAGAGCGGCTATATGGGAGACCTTACAGCGGCACAGCTGTAGCGGTACAACCGTGCCGCTGTAAGTGTAGACACAGCCTTAGAGTGTCACAGCTACATACAAGGTTAATGCATATCTCAAGCGACCTTTCAAGGTGAAGTGGCCTGTTAACACCCGTCCAGTCACAGTGGGGAAATGAAGGGAGGAAAGGCAGCTAACAACCTCCCTCAGAACATCCTTGCCACCATGGACTTGACCTCCATATACACCAACATCCCTCACAATGACGGCATTGCTGCCTGCCTCAAATATTTACAAGACAATGGACAGCCCTCAGATATCTACTCCAAACACATTGCCAGACTCACCCATTTCATCCTAAACCATAACAATTTTGCATTCAACAACCACTTTGACCAAAATATGGGAACACCCATGAGCACTAAGATGACTCCCCAGTTTGCCAACCTCTTCATGGTCCACCTTGAGGAAGAATTTCTGGACAAATACACCACAAAACCAATGATATACCTGGATAGACAAGCTAAACTCCCTCATAGGTTTCCACCACTACTGTAACCTCCACCCATCCATTAAAATCTCTCTAGAACTCTCCCACACTGCATCAACTTCCTGGATACCATGATCAGCTTCAACAATGGAATCTTACAGACAACTATATACAAGAAACCCACAGATCAAAACACCTACCTTCATAGATCCAGTAACTACCCCAAACATACCAAGAAATCTGTTATCTATAGCCAGGCACTCAGATACCTCAGAATATGCTCCAAGGAAACAGTCCAGGATTTACACCTTAACATACTTAAAACCATTTTCACCAAACAAGAACACTCCACCAGAGAAGTAGATTGCATCATGGAATAAGCCACCAAATATCCTGGGAGAACCTGCTTCAATATGGAAATTAAACTCCCTCCAACCTCTATTTGTCACCTATCACCCCACACTGGAACCCATACAAGGTATCATTAAACAATTACAACCCATATTCGATGGGGACCATATCCTGAAAGAAATCTTTCCTGAACCCCCTCTTCTGGCCTGCAAACAACTTCTAGCCTCTCCAAGCTGATCATCAGAAGCAAACTCCCCACAGACCAGGACAACAACTCAGTACCAACTCAAAGCGGTACTAGAACCTGTCAGAACAACAGATGCAAAACCTTCAGACATATCTCCACTGCTACAATGATCAACAGCCCACACAACACACCTTTCAAGATACATAGGCCCTACACATACCTATCACAACATATGATGTACCTCATGCAGTGCACTAAATCCCCAATAGCAACTACATGTGTGAAACCAGACAATCTCTACACTCTCTAATAAACTCACACAGGAAATGATAAAAGACAAAAACACCACATCACCTGTGGGTGAACACTTTTCACAAAGGGATCACTCTATCTGACTTGCTAGACATGGACTGAAGAGAGACACTGGATTTGTGGCTTATTACAGTAATCTGCAATCCACTCACAACCCCTGCCTCCACAACCTGCCTTTTTTTTTTTAACTCTCCTTTCCCCGCTATGACCGGAGGGAGTGTCAATGGGACACTTCACCTTGAATGGTCCCTTGAAATATATGTTAACTGCTTATGCTAAACAATCTGTTCCACTTTGTATTTAGTTTTGACACTCTGAATACATATCCCAGACCTGAAGAAGAACTCTGTGTAAGCTCGAAAGCTTGTCTCTCTCACCAACTGAAGTTGGTCCAATAAAAGATATTACCTCACCCACCTTGTCTCTCTGGATAATGTTATGACCAATCATCATAACAGATCTAGTTCAGCATAATAAGATAGGGATAATTAAACCCTTAGGTTGTAAATTGATCTTCAAAGGCATCAGAATAGTCTCTCTCTCCCCCTTCCTCCTCCCCTGATGTACATTATTTTGCTACTAGAAACATAAATGATGGATATGGGAGGAATTTTGTTTTCCCCTAAAGAACCAGCTTTGGGCTTGTGCTGGAAGCAGGATACTAGTCATGAGGGACCAGATATCTGATCTTGTATGGAAAATCCTACATATGCAGCTGTAAGTTATTCAATGAGCACATTTAATTATATTACAGTGCCAGCCAGAGAGGACCATGGTTATACTGTAAAATGTGTTGTCACTTAAAATACAGAAATAATAATGTATTTGCTTTGAAATTACAAGGAACTTATGTAAATATACATCTTGCTTCAGTGAGGGCTTACTATAGAAAGGAATGGTTCATGTCTCCACATGATAACTAAATGCATTGCTAGCTACTAGTACCTCTGCCTTGTGAAGTGAAGTTCCATTATTATTGCTACTATTATTTCAGATTTATATAGCGATTTTTATTTTCAAAACACTGCATAAACTTTTATTGGATAATATTAAAAGATTTGTTTCCTACAAGAGCACTGATCCTGCTCTCCTTTTTCAGGTAAATCTTCCCATTAACTTCAATTAATTTTGTCTGCGTAGGGTATGCAGGATTAGGCTCAAATGTCAGGGCCTTAATGCCCTTATTGGCCCATTTCTCACTTCAACTTCTGTAAGCGCAGGGTGCTCAGATCAGACAAATCTCATGTGAGGTGCATGAGATGGGTGAGGGCTGGGTCCAAAGCATAGCCCTTTCCTTGTCCTGGTTCTATGGAATCTTTCTTAAGGGTGGAGTGCTGGAATCATACTCTGCATACCAGGCTAGCATGGGTTGTGACCCTGCAACGTCATACCTCCATCTACCTTCCCATAGTACTGAAGGAATAGGACATAGAGCAGTATAGAGTCTCTGCTACAAGGACATCGCCTGGTTTGTTGGACCCAACCCTCTTCCCATTCCACTGGGGCAGGGGTAAAACCCCGCCCCCAGAAAGGAACCAGAGTCAAAACTAATAGGCTCAAATTAATGTCTGGTGTCATTCTGCTAAGGTCAATGGTGTTACACAAGGGATGACATTGGCTTTCACACCAAAGTAGGACTGTACTTAGCCTTGGAAGATGGCAGACATATCTTATGTCTAAAAAAGACTGAAGAAGGTTGATCATTGCTGCAATAAAATTATTAAAAACATACAATATTTTAGGTTACAATTCCTACCTCAATACATCTGAGTATTAAACACAACAGTAGTTAGTCATTATTGTAATACAGTAGCTCAAACTATGTTTGTAATTTGTAATGTGGAAGACAGCAAATGTAATCAGAAGATTATCCTTTGCTAATGCTTCAGTAGTAAGTTCTGATCTTTTCTTTACAATTTATTACATTTAATTAAACAGAAGCTCACTATTATGTAACTCGTGGATTCCCTCTTGGTTTTTGCAGAAATTTAGGTTTAGTTTGTAGATGACATTTCAGCTTATGTATATCAATCACATATCGCTGCCTTTCACCTTAAATTCTTTTAACATAAAATGTTTGCACATTAAAGCTACTGGCAGTTTCGCGAGGGAAGATACTGAAGCTGAATATTTGGCAAGGACATTTATACACACATAAGAGACAGCCAGTCAAAACTTTGGGAGGTGGGGGGGTCTTTTTTTTAATTTGTATTCAAAAACTTTAAATCAAGCAAATGATACATAGTTTACAGTAAATTGGAAAAACAAACAGGTACCAATAAAGGGTTCAGGATTTATATTACACCTCTACCCCGATATAACGCGACCCGATATAACACTAATTCTGATATAATGCGGTAAAGCAGCGCTCCGGGAGGGGGGGGGGCTGCGCATTCCAGCGGATCAAAGCAAGTTCGCTATAACACGGTTTCACCTATAATGCGGTAAGATTTTTTGGCTCCCGAGGACAGCGTTATATCGAGGTAGAGGTGTATTTAGAAATTCAACTTCCAAAAATCTAAGGAAAAAAGGAAGATACTCATTTGCAGGATAGTTTTATCATTGCATCTTGTGTCCAAATCAAAATTAAATTTCACTGTTCCATCTGGGGTCAAAACATTATTTTTAATTTTAACTAAGATTTTATTTCATAACAACATGGAAACTTTCAAATTTCACTTCACTCCCAAGTAAAGATGGAACTTCCAACTGAAATACATCCTTTCCTTATGTGATGGTACTATTGGCAAAGTTCTATCTTTGGCAACAAAACATAAGTTGAAATCCTCATCCCATTGAAATCAGCAGGAATTTTGCTATTAACTCAGTGGAGCCAGGTTTCCACCCAGAGAGCTGCTCTCATTGAAGTCAATGGCAAATCTCTTATTGACTTCAGTAGGAACAAGATTGGGCCCTTCTTTAAGATGCAAGCTCCTAATTCTGCTTTGATGGGTCTAATTCGGACATCAGATGCATTCATATTACTTGATGGGAGACACACATACATATCCAAGTGCAGAATTGGTCACTGTGTAGTCAAGATCTTGAGATACAGTGACACCAGCTCTGAAGCTGCTCTAAGTTATGCAGGGGAATAACCGGGCCCCTTCAACTAATCAGTGAATATGAGGAAGAACACTTTATTCGAAGTTCTGCACACAGAATAATTGCTGAGTCCAGGCGTGTCATTTTAGAGACATTGGGCCTGATTCTTAGGCCTGGTCTACACCTAAAACTTGGGTCAACCTAGCTACGTCGCTCAGGGGTTTGAAAACTTCTCTCCTCAGGCTAACACAAGTATGTTTCCTCAAGCTGGGAATCACACCCCCAGATCCAAGTGTAAAGTGACAACACAAGGTGCACAGTCACCGTGAATCAGGGCCTGATGGGTTTGCACCATGTAAAAGTTACTTTATTCAAGTAAAATTCCCCAGACATCAGTAGGTTTGCCTGGCCCTGCAACTTTCCTGCATGTTGAAACCCTAATCAGTCAGATCACTGTTTTGGTTCTGTGTTAAATAATTAAGGTGTTAAAATGACTGTTCATTGGCATGTACTCTGTGCTTTTTAAATAATTGTACATGTGATGTTAACGGGGATCGTCGTACACTTTATTTTAGTCAATAGCACTTGGAGGTAAATGAGTGAAAAATTATTAAATAGCAAAGATACAATCATAAATATGTGAACAGGGGCTAGATTTCCTGCACCAACTCTCTAAACACATTCTAATTTTAGCACAAGTGATGTAGTGTAGTGTTTCCACTATGGTGAATGTGATGAAATGGGCAAAATCTACCTAGTACATTGCTCAAGTTGTGTTTCTAATCTTTAACTGCATTACATCATGACTCATTCAAAGGAAAGGGTAGAGTTTCCTGCCCAATTCATTACAGAAAGAAAAGTAACATTTAGAAGGTAAAATACAAGAAATGGGAATTGTACCTGTCAGGTAGGGTTATTTTCCCATGAGAATTTTTTTCATTAAATTTAAAAAAGTATGTGTAACTGGCTGTAAGTTATCCAGCTTGTTCTTAAAAATTACAGGACTCTAAATGCAAAAATTACTGAAAATACAAAGGGCCAGATCTTCAAATGGTGTAAATTAGTGTAGCTCTGTTTACACCAGCTGGAAATTTGGACCAAATGTTGTGGAAATAATTTAATGTAATACACAGTTAATGTTGTTTACGGTATATTACCTGGCTGCCTTAAATGCTACAAAATAGAAAACTTTATAAACAGAATGAAAAATACAGTGTAAGTGATAACAATAAAATATTAAATAATTTTGGTCCAAAAAGAAAGTTTGGCCTAACAAGAGGCCATATGATATGAAATGTGTCCAGTTCTAGCTGATTTTAGACAGTTTTTGAAAGAGATTGGTAGAAATACATACTTATTCAAAATAGATATAAACGCCCATGCTTCACATAAGCATACTACGTGTCTTCTCTGCCAAGACTGTCATTGAATATTACTCAGACCAAGCTTGTCCGCATAAAAATAAGACAGGAAATAAACCAAAACAAAAAACCACCAAACTCATCACAGAGGCTGAAGAAAAGGAAAAGGGGGAAATGTGGTCTTCACTGTTCATTCTGTCATCTCTTTAAATGTTAAATAGCTAAACCCTCTGGGAAACTGTTTGAAACTTTTCCCCATAGAGGAAAAAGTTGTCAGTTGTGCAGCCCTTCCTATCAAACATGTCTTTATTTCTTGAGACTGGACATAGCTTGGGAAAGAACTATATTTTCATACATGTTTTCCTGATTCAGGAAAATATCCCTAAATCAGGATAGCCTTTAAAAAAAGGCATGCTTAAATGCCATCCTGAAAAAGGAAGGACTTAAGCATGTGTTCACATGCTTTCCTGAATTAGGAGCTTGATGGGTTTGGATTTGATTCACTAAGAGGCAAATCCAAACTCATCCCCTATAACTGCAAAGCGTCCTCTGGCAGGGACCGGTGTGGTTCCACGGCTCCAGGTGAGGACTGGCTGTGACATGGAAGTGCATACTGTAACTTCCTGTGTAACCTGGAGCCTGGCTCTATGGGGGCATGTGAGTCAGCACGCAGGGGTTGGTGAGACAAAGCATGGACAGTGTAAGGCAGCAGCAAAGCCAGAGAATCCACTGCCATGCAAGTACCTCAAAACTTGCTCCACAGTGCGGGAGGGGAAGGGGGCATTACAAATATTCAGGACACTTCAAAGTTGGGCTAAAGTAGCCCCGTGCTGTAGGCTTAGACCTCAGGAGGATGCCTTCAGCTGACTCCTGTGCATTTGCCAGTATCTGGCCTATATACATGCACTGACCACTATGCCATGGATTTGGGTCTGAGAGATCAAATACCAGATGTCTTTGGGATCAGTTTTACAGCTGCAGTATTAGCATTAGCTTCTCCAGAGACCATCTACAGGATTGAGAAATAGCTCTAAGCTATTGTTGCTATCAGAGATTTAGGATTAAAGCATCTGACATCTCAAGTTAATAGGTATCAATAATGTAGTATAGGATTTGGACCTCTACTATAGGAGTATAGGAGTGACTGGAAGATTTGGCTTAGGTTTCTTTTAAAATGTACATCAATGCAACAATTATCTCCTTTAACAGGCTCTGTACTACATCAGTTTACCTATTTCTTTGACTATCAAGAATAGCAGCCATCTACTCTTACATCTCAGTTCAGTGCTCCCTTATCCCAGATTCTCCGTTTTTGCTACACTACAGTAAGTGGGCTGTTGGGCCACTTATTTAAATATTGCCTAAGCTGCCTCAGGAATAGTATCAGCTTCATCGATTTGTAAATACTGTAACTATGAGAATTATTTCACTGGACACTGCTAATGCTAAGATGTTGTAAGGGGCGGTATAAGAAATAACCTGAGTGTTGCTGCTTGAAGTATCATTTCTAAGGTATATATTTCTGACTAGAATTTCAGGCAACTTGACCATGCTAGATGTTTCTAACAGGTGGCAGTGTTTGCCTGACAAACTCTACCCTGTTAGTAGGTATTGATCCTGCTGAGAAAGGGCGAAGTAGATTCTGCTCACTTACTGAGGTTGTTGGTTTGTTACCCCCACTGGACATAAAGAAAGTGGGAGTGGCTTTAGAGAGGATCTAGGGTAAGGTCTGAGCAGTCCTCAGGTAGGAATCCTGGGACAGCATAGTCTGCAGAGAAGTTTTGAGTTGAACCGTTTATTATTGTTAATTTCTTTAGATAAAACTAAACCCAAGAAAAAGGGGTGATTTTTTGACTCCACATGGTTTTAGTAGAGCCATTCTGATTTACACTAGCTGAGGATCTGGCCCTAAAATTGTATGTGTACATGGCACATGTCTTCCTCTACCTAAGAGTTAGATTGGCACTTCTATTTTACAAGCATAGCATGAGACCAGTCAAATGTAAAGCTGACTGCAGAATAAAGAAGACCATAACTTTTCCAATTGAAATAATTTTCATAGTTTCAGTATCTACACATGAGGAAGATAACGGTTTTCCTTTATCACCTTAGCCAATTTATATATTTGTGATCAACAGATGATGCAGAAGAGCAAACCATTTACTGTAGCTGAACTAAAATAAACAGGAGTATTTGTGGCACCTTAGAGACTAACAAATTTATTTGAGCATAAGCTTTCATGGGCTAAAACCCATTTCATCGGATGCATGCAGTGGAAAATACAGTAGGAAGATATATATATATACACACACAGAGAGAACATGAAACAATGGGTGTTACCATACACACTATAGTGAGAGTAACACCCATTGTTTCATGTTCTCTGTGTGTGTGTGTGTGTGTGTGTATATATATATATATATATATATCTTCCTACTGTATTTTCCACTGCATGCATCCGATGAAGTGGGTTCTAGCCCATGAAAGCTTATGCTCAAATAAATTTGTTAGTCTCTAAGGTGCCACAAGTACTCCTGTTCTTTTTGCGGATACAGACTAACATGGCTGCTACTCCGAAACCTGAACTAAAATAGGCACTCAACTACCACTATGACAAACATGTTATAGAATACTAAAATTGATATAGCCAAGATTATGAACTTTCCACTACACCTGTCCTGGCAGACACCTTATCATCAGCCTAACTATACTTACTAGTGCATCCGGAAGACTAAGGTCAACATTCTTTCTGCTGGATGTAGCAGTTGGGCTTTGTTGGTTTTTTAATTATAAACAATTCTTGTAAAGATAAACAAGAATTTTTATTTCTTAAAATTTTATTTTTATTTTAAGAAATAGCTAATCCTAAAGATTATATTTTAAAAAATGAGGCCAACATAAATGTGCACTGTCATCATGACAAGAAGAGAAACTGGATAAATACACTATGAAAAGATTAATAAAGAAGAAAATGAGACTCATATCATTTGGAAACTAATTTGAACTCCTTTATTTTCCCTATTTCCCCTCTAGTCCAAACTATTAAAACATTAAGGACTGGTTTGTACAATGTTAGCAAGCACTTACTCACATGAGTAGCCCAACTGAAGTTAATGTCCATTATGCAACCTTAAATATGCAAGAGAATAGCTCACTCTGGAAACATTTACATTTTTTTTCTTATAGGGATTCCTCTGAGACTTTTGAAAAAAGAGAAAAGAAAAGAATAAGCGGAACTCTCTATACGAAAATCCACACACCCCCAAAACAGATGTGTAAAATGAGTCATTGTTCAAAGAAAAAGGTACTAACTGTAACATTGGCTGTAAAAAGAGAAAAAGAAATATATATTGCATGTTTGCTTTGAAGAGACTGTCCTCTGGTGGGGTAAATCGGTAAATTTTTTCTCCTCTCTAAATAATCCAGATAAGAATTTATAAAACCAAGATACAAGAAAGACTATTTGTGCTAAACACATAATTCTTTAGGATTAAGGTCAGCAGAGCTGCTTGTTGACTGAAGGAAAGTACTTAGGCATGTGCAGTTTGCAGAAAGTTAAGTGGGCTAGGGCTTCAGTAATGCTGCTTTTTACTTTATATATTACTCCTCCGTTTTTATTGAGTCTCCTTAAACTCCTGCTGTTCCAAACCTGTGTCATGGTTAAAGTAAGACACGTTGCTTACATAGGCCCCCCAATTTGGCAATGTACTTAAGCACATACTTACCTATAAGCACGTGTTTAAGTGCTCTCTACTGAATCATGGCCCTTGAAAGAAGCATATTTGTGCTGAGTTCTTACAAACACACAACTGTGTCTTAACTGTTATCCATATATGGGTATAAATGGGATTAGGGGAGGTGTCTGATTTGTTTGAACAACGTCCAGAGAAAAAAGCGAAACACTATGAACGCTATCAGATTGTAATTCTGATTTCCTGCAACTAATCATGAAAGGAACTGGCTTAAGTAAATCATCTTCCTACTGGAAATGACAATTCTTCCTGGGAGTGGGCAAAAACCCAGGGAGGAACACTTTAACTATACAATAGATCTGGGGCAGAAGGAAGGAAACACAGCTCAGGTTTTGTATGCCAGGGATTAATGCTTCCTCTCAATTCCCTCCCCACCTCTTTTTAAAGTTAATTAATACCTTTGTCTGAAAGGCAGATTTTTAGATGGTATTTTGAAAACATAAACTGCAGAACTGCAGCTACCTTGTGTAGATTTATATATACTCTAAAAACACAGGGGAATAGATCAACTTTTTAAACATTTTTATTTTCCAAAAAATGACGTGTTTAAAAGTATTACTATCAATATAAAGGAGAAGGGGGGAAAAGAGAGAAATCCAACAGAATAAGATAACAGATATATTTTTTAAAGTCTTAAAAATCAGAGCGTCTCAAAGATTTCCCTGGATTATATACATGTTAATCTCTTAATCACCTAACAAATGGGCTAGTCACAGATCAACATAAGAAATCCTTACTGAATTACCATAAACCCTGTGAAATGTGAAATCTTGATATGCAACCAGATGATAATAAAATGATTGCTACAGAATCCAGTGTGTGTATGTCTTGTATAAGGCATTAAATAGGAGAAATGGCCCATTAAATTGAAATTACTCGGTTTAAGTTAGTGTAAGTGTCCTTCTCTAGCCTTGTATCTCTACCAAAATCTGAATGAGCACTGAGAAGTTACAACCACACAAATACATGCTTGGTTTGCCAGCAGGAAGCACTTTTATTGTAATGGCATTCACATTCCTATCAGTGAAATTGTAGAACTGTGTAATCTGCTCTCTCCCTAGTTATTTTTTATTATTATTATTTTGGAATGGATTCAAGAGGAAAGTAGGTCAAAACATTTGAAGAGTGATTGGGCAACATTTTGTACATTTAGCGAATTCGGTTGCCTAAAATCACTGTCAGCAAAATGTTCTGGATGCACGGTCATCTTCTCAAAGCTGCTGCTACTAAATTCTAATACTAATACATTAGAATGCTGCTCTTTTATAATATGAAATAACAAATTTAAAGTTGTTTTTATACAGGGTAATGTTAATCAATCATTTCCTTAAAACATCATCATAATGTAAAGGAAAGGAAAGAATACAGTCCAAAAAGAAAGTGTATGAACTGTAGTAATCCCAGGTATTGTTAGCATTATCAATCTAAGGGTATGTCTACACTACGAGAGTAGTTCAATTTTACTTAAATCGAATATGTGGAATTGATATTACAAAGTCGAACGTGTGTGTCCACACTAAGGACAGTAATTCGACTTTGTGAGTCCACACTAACGGGGCAAGCGTCGACATTGGAAGCGGTGCACTGTGGGCAGCTATCCCACAGTTCCCGCAGTCCCCGCTGCCCATTGGAATTCTGGGTCGAGCCCCCAATGCCTTCTGGGGAAAAAAATGTGTCGAGGGTGGTTTTGGGTAACTGTCGTCATCCAACCGTCACTCCCGCCCTCTCTCCCTGAAAGCACCGGTGGGAAATCAGTTCGCGCACTTTTCTGGTCAGTGACAGCGTGGACGCCACAGCACTGCGAGCATGGAGCCCGCTGCGACCATCGCTGCAGTTATGGCCGTTATCAACACCTCGCACCTTATCATCCACCTTTCCCAGAGGCAGATGCTGAGAAATCGGGCGAGGAGGCTACGGCAGCGCGGTGAGGACCTGAAGTCTGAGAGTGGCACAGACCTGTCACAAAGCACAGGACCCCGCGCCGAGGACATCATGGTGGCAATGGGTCATCTGGATGTTGTGGAACGGCGATTCTGGGCACGGGAAACAAGCACGGACTGGTGGGACCGCATAGTGCTGCAGGTCTGGGATGAATCCCAGTGGCTGCAAAACTTTCGCATGCGGAAGGGGACTTTCCTGGAACTTTGTGAGTTGCTGTCCCCTGCCCTGAAGCGCAAGGACACCCGGATGCGAGCAGCCCTGACTGTCCAGAAGCGAGTGGCCATAGCCCTCTGGAAGCTTGCAACGCCGGACAGCTACCGGTCAGTCGCGAACCACTTTGGCGTGGGCAAATCTACCGTGGGGGTTGTTGTGATGCAAGTAGCCAATGCAATCGTTGAGCTACTGCTCTGAAAGGTAGTGACCCTGGGAAACGTGGAGGTCATCATAGATGGCTTCGCCGCGATGGGATTCCCAAACTGCGATGGGGCTATAGATGGAACTCACATCCCTATCCTGGGACCGGAGCACCAGGCCAGCCAGTACATTAACCGAAAGGGCTACTTTTCAATGGTGCTGCAAGCACTGGTGGACCATAGGGGACGTTTTACAAACATCAACGTCGGATGGCTGGGCAAGGTTCATGACGCTCGTGTTTTCAGGAACTCTGGTCTGTTTAGACGGCTGCAGAAAGGTATTTACTTCCCGGACCACAAAATAACTCTTGGGGATGTGGAGATGCCTATAGTCATCCTCGTGGACCCAGCCTACCCGCTAATGCCCTGGCTCATGAAGCCCTATACAGACGCCCTGGACAGTGAAAAAGAACTCTTCAACTACCGGCTGAGCAAGTGCAGAATGGTGGTGGAGTGTGTTTTTGGACGTCTCAAGGGGAGATGGAGAACCTTACTGACTCGCTCTGATCTCAGCGAAACCAATATCCCCATTGTTATTGCAGCTTGCTGTGTGCTCCACAATCTGTGTGAGAGCAAGGAGGAGACCTTTATGGCGGGGTGGGAGGTTGAGGCAAATAGCCTGGCTGCTGATTACGCCCAGCCAGACAGTCGTGCGATTAGAAGAGCCCAGCGGGACGCGCTGTGCATCCGGGAGGCTTTGAAAGCTAGGTTCCTGAGTGAGCAGGGTAACCTGTGACTATTAAGTTTGTTTACAGAGAAGCTGAACCTGCCCCCGTTTCTTTACCCAGTAAATGTTCACTATCCTCTCCAGTTACATACCCCGTTCCCCCCGTTCCCCCCCTTCCAACACACGTTTAAAAATAAAATCACTTGAAATTTGTTAATGAACACCGTTTTCTTTATTACTGTTTTCGCGGGAAAGTGTTGAACCTGGGACGCAGACTGTGGTGGGGAGCGGGTGTAGTGTAGTGATGCAAAGGACGCTTCTAAACTCCAGGAATGACAGGCTCCGCACTGGTGGACTGGTTGTTTCAACGGAGCCTGCCACCCCTCCTGTTCGGGACTCTGTGTGTGGGGGCTATGTGACTTTGTGGCAGCGGGAGGACGGTTACAGATCCCCTGCTGCGTGGCTCTGTGATCCAGGATAAGGACCGCTGCATAAGATTTCTAACCGCCCTCCCCCGCCACAAAGTCACATAGCCCCCCCCACACACACACAGAACATGAAAACCACCTCCCAGACTGACCAGGGTAACTAGTGAATGCAATGTGTCTGTGCCCTGCTGCTGAACCTGCCCCCGCGTCTGTACCCTGGTAAAGGTGACTGTCCTGTCCAATTACCAACCCCCTTCCCCCCCTTCAAACAGACTCTCCTCTAAAAGAACATGATGGAAACAGTAATTAACAGAAACGTATTTTTTATTAGCAACTACACATGAAACTGGGGGATGAAACTGGGACGGGGGCTTGGGTGAGGCGGGAAGGAAAGGACTTATCAAATTTTGGGGAATGAGAGCCTTCTGGTACTTGAGCAGTCTGCAGGGGTGGAGTGAGAGTTTTCACGGACTCTGCCGCCCCTCCTTCTTGGGACTTTGGGTGAGGGGGGTATGGGACTTTGTGGCGGGGGAGGGCGGTTAGAGATAGACTACAGCGGGGCTCTGTCCTCCTGCCTCCGGTCCTGCAGAACATCCACAAGGCGCCGGAGCGTGTCCATTTGCTCCCTCATTAGTCCAAGCAGCGTTTGAGTCGCCTGCTGGTCTTCCTGCCGCCACCTCTCCTCCCGTTCCATGTGTGATCGGTGCATTTGGGACAAGTTCTCCCTCCACTGGGTCTGCTGGGCTGCCTGGGCTCGGGAGCAGCCCATAAGTTCCGAGAACATGTCCTCCCGTGTCCTCTTCTTCCTACGCCTAATCTGCGCTAGCCTCTGGGAGTGTGATGCCAGGGTAGTTCGGGAGACAGTCGCAGCTGTGGGATGGGAAAAAGGGAGTGAATTCCTCAGAAAGATAAATTTTTGGGTGAACAAAGAACATAGTCTTTCTCTGTAAACAAGACCATGCACAGCACCTATCACATGCGCACTCAGGACAAGGTCGAATTTTCGGCCTTCGCATTCAGTGCCTGGGGTCTTGCAGTGCAGATCAGACAAGCGGGGCAGGACAGCGGAATTTGGGTAACAGGCTGACATGGTAAGCCGTAGACTTGTGGCTGCTTAAAACTTTAATAATAGCACTGGCCTCCTTTCACGTTCAAAGCAATGCCAGTCCCTGCTGCCAGCAATCCAGCAAGCATGAACTCTGCCCCTGTCCCACCCCCTCGCGGCTGTCCCAGGGAAAGATCCCTGTATGCTGCTCCTCTCCCGCCTCCACCGCGTGGCTGTAAACCGCCGGTTACAGTTCTGTAAAGGAAGAGGCAAGCAGTCCCAATACTAACATTCCCCTACCTAATTCAAAGCAGGTCACCATGAGCGACATCACTCTGATGAGGATTTCAGAGACGGAGAAAGAACGGATGCTTCGGGAAAGCCTGCAAAGACCAGGGCCGTATGCCGCCATGCTCTGCAAGGCAATGATACCCGAGTACTTGATTGTCTCCTGGCGCGGAAACGTTTCCTACCACGGAGGACCCAATAAGGCCGCTCTCCCCAGGAACCTGATGCAAAGGCTTTCCAATTACCTCCAGGAGAGCTTCGTGGAGATGTCCCATGAGGATTTCTGCTCTATCCCCAGACATATAGACCAGATTTTACTGTAGCTGCACTGGCAGGGACTAAACAGTAGAGCGCCTAGGGCAAAACAATCATGCTAAACCGGACATTGTTAGATTTTTTTTCAGTAGTTGCACTGCCAAGGACTGAAACGTTAAGCGCCTAAGGCAAAGTAATCATGAAAAACCCATTGTTAATATTGTTAATATTCCTGTTCTGTTAAAAATAAATGTTTACATGTTTAAAACACTTACTGACTGATCCTTCCCCTGATTCTGTGTCTGGGTTAACGCCTGGGGACGGTTGGTAGGGGATCTCTGTAAGGATGATGAAGAGATCCTGGCTGTCGGGGAAATCAGCGTTGTAAGCGCTGTCGACTGCCTCGTCCTCCTCATCTCCTTCCTCATCTTCCCCGTCCGCTAACATGTCCGAGGAACCGGCCGTCGACAATATCCCATCCTCAGAGTCCACGGTCAGTGGTGGGGTAGTGGTGTTGGCCGCACCTAGGATGGAATGCAGTGCCTCGTAGAAACGTGATGTCTGGGGCTGGGATCCGGAGCGTCCGTTTGCCTCTTTGGTCTTCTGGTAGCCTTGTCTCAGCTCCTTGATTTTCACGCGGCACTGCGTTGCATCCCGGCTGTATCCTCTCTCTGCCATGGCTTTAGAGATCTTCTCGTAGATCTTTGCATTCCGTCTTTTCGATCGCAGCTCGGAAAGCACGGACTCATCGCCCCACACAGCGATCAGATCCAAGACTTCCCGATCAGTCCATGCTGGGGCCCTCTTTCTATTCTGAGATTGCATGGCCATCTCTGCTGGAGAGCTCTGCATCGTTGCCAGTGCTGCTGAGCTCGCCACGATGTCCAAACAGGAAATGAGATTCAAACTGCCCAGACAGGAAAAGGAATTCAAATTTTCCCGGGGCTTTTCCTGTGTGGCTGGTCAGAGCATCCGAGCTCGGACTGCTGTCCAGAGCGTCAACAGAGTGGTGCACTGTGGGATAGCTCCCGGAGCTATTACCGTCGATTTCCATCCACACCTAGCCTAATTCGACATGGCCATGTCGAATTTAGCGCTACTCCCCTCGTTGGGGAGGAGTACAGAAGTCGAATTTAAGAGACCTCTATGTCGAACTAAATAGCTTCGTGGTGTGGACGGGTGCAGAGTTAATCTGATGTAACGGTGCTAAATTCGACATAAACTCCTAGTGTAGACCAGGCCTAAGTGCTGACTTTACCATATAGTAGAAAATCTTCCTTCTCTTTTTGTTTCAATCATTCTGCAAGTTATTGTCAAAATCTTCCATAGTTAAATCACATGAAAGGGCAACATAACAATCCTGGAATGCTTGGGAAACAGCAGATGATAACCTGAAGCTTTAGTTCATGCCCATTAATGCAAGATCAATCACCAATAAATGCAGCATCAGATCTTTTTGGTATTGCCAAGACCTGATTGTGTAAGTCCACTGGCTCTGTGTGAAAGCAGTATTCTCCAGCTGAGTGTTCAGTACATCATGATTCTAGGGTGGGTTGAACTGTGAAAACAGATGTGGCCTTTGGATGTATCCTCAGATGTAAAAGACACCCTGTTACAAGTATGAATTTCCTGAAGTGCATCTATCTACTGTGCAGTAAATCAGAGAATAAAGTTAACAGAGGAATCTTGGAGGCATACAAGCTACTCTGCAGCTACACAGGCTTTCTACTTGACCCAGCTGAGTTACTTTTGGGCCTGGTACCATAATCACCAGCATTATCCCAGGAGTCTTCAACATCCGTGCAGGTGACAACTCTTCTTACCAACTAGAGATCTCATAGTTCTCATGTCAATTGTAGCCTTAAGAGTGATTCAAGAGTTTGCTTGTGTGCGTTGGTACATTCTGGGTCTACCCTTTGGCCTTAGCTGAATAAGATCGGCCATAATCTGCACACCACAGCTACCAAACCAAGGATGGGGCCCTACCCATCTCTAAAGTGTTAGAGGAAAGGACAGAAAGGCAAAGAAATATATATATATGGACGTATGCTTCCTGTTCCCTTAGATTCGCCCCTCCCTATCCAGCATCTGTCAACTGGTAGGTTTGATTTTTTCCACAGAGGGTTTCTCCCAGCTCGAATAACGAGGAGTCAGTTGGAATAAGGTGAACAACAAATAAAGTGTATTGAAGGATTGGTGTACAATGAATAGGGCAAAGGAAAAAAGGGAGTAAACAATAAAATTATGCAATACAATGATTTCCCAAAATAAACCCTAGAAACAGGTAAGTAAACCCTTTAATAGAAACCTCCTTCTATAGATCAAGCGTCGATGTTGCCTGGGACCTCAATCTTCTGGCTAGTTGAAAGCCATCGGAGAGGAGTTCTAGGGAGTCCCTTGATGTTCCTCTGGGTCTGAAGAAGAGTATATGGTACGTCGGGGGACAGCAGCAGAAGAGGGATGATGGTAAGTGGGATGTGATTGTCTGTCCTCTGCTCCTTGCAGGTGATAGCAAATACACATCCAAGTGGAAGCAGAGCTGTGAAAGGAAAACCCTAGCCCCCTCTACCACTAGGATGGGTTGGTGAGTGCAAGTCAGACCCGCGACAGTCCCTTACTGTCACTCAGATGGACAGCACCTGAACAGTACTCGGGGCAGACTTATATAATCTGGCCCGGGAAACCCGGTAGAAGGAGCCGAAAACCCCTTCTGGGAAACCCCATGGAAAAGGCGGTAAAAAACAGTTCCATCCAGAAGTTGTTTACCACTTCTGAGAAGAAATAAAAGGCGGAAAAATTGTAATCAGCTGGGTCACATGGGCACAAACTCCATTTTGGGAACCAATATGGGTTCCTGAAATTATACAAAACATACAAAATGGACATAACCCAACAAAAGGGGGCAAAAGGTGTAAGGTGATCATGTGCCCATGGAAATAGATAGATAATATATGATTGGATATGACTAGAGGAATAAAGCTGTCCTGTCTTTGGAACAGAGACCTGAGCAATGGACTAAAACTAATCATGGGAACCCTATGCCATGACTGTGTAAGAGACCAAGAGATTTTCCTATTCCTACACCTTAGCATTGTCAAAGTTGAGATCAGCAGCATTGTCCTGAATGGCACGTAGGCTGACTAACCCGACTGCCTCTGTCAGGTTACAGAGCTGAATGTCTCACTACAAGGAGTTTGCATTCTACTTCAGATTAGAACACACTGTCCCCAGTTGTAAACTAGATGAAATTCAGATCCGCAGTTCTGAATGTCATAGAAATGTTCAACATGGCCACCTGCAGTATGGACCCAGGTCCCATATGAATGGAGAAAACCAATGAAGAATGTCTGAGTCCTTAACAAATAAGGATTATTAATATCATCAACATGAACATTTGACCTTTGACTATAACCAGGAGGTGATCACTTAGGTGACCACTGATACCATTGTTACTTTGCCACATCCATGTTTGAAACCAGCCAATCTGGGACACAAATTTGGAGAATATGATGTTGCTGGAATTTGTCTGTCACCACCTTGTTAAAAAGGAAGGTTAAAGACTGGCAGTAATTAGAGGGCTCATTAATGTCAAGCAATGCATTGAAAGCAAGAGTCAGTCAACAGCATACAAAAAGTTTACTAGTAGCTTCAGGAAGGTATTGTGTGTATCAGCAACCTTCAGTACCTTTGATCACAAAGCACTGCTGACTTGATTACAGGACCTGGCAAGTGTGGATGAAGGTGCATTAAGGTAGCTTTGCCTATTCCTATTGGAGCGAGCCAAAGGACTGAGTTTGACAACTGGTCTAGCATCTTGAGAGCTCTAACCCTGAGTCCAACTCTGAGTACCACAGAATTCAGTCTTTTTATCCCTCTTGTTAAAAATATGGGGGTGATTGAGGTACTATGGACTATCATGTCACCAAGGCACTTGACACTTAGTTCTATGTCTCCATTTCAGTAACCCCAGAGAATAGTGATTCCCCGTTCTCCATGTGTCATGCATAGATAATAAGAAGATGGAAACCACATATCTTTGGCTTAATTTGGAAAAGATGGGTGCAATTTTCTGGTCGAGGTCTGTGACTGCACTATCAACTGAGACGTCAAATGCTATTTCAGAATTGTAAACTAACTGGGGGGCAGCACACCTTGTTTCACAGATCTTTGTACAACTAGAAATGTAGAAGAGTGCAAAATTTCAGTACACCTGAAATAACTAACACCCACTTAACAGCACTGAAGATAAAGTTGGGAGAAAATATTAAAATCACATGCTTCAAACGTTTAGCAGCAGACCCAACCAACACCTTTTACACTGGGTACTGCTACATTGCAGCTGGAAGCATGCTTCCCAGAGCTTCTCTGCTCAAGCTAGCTCATTAAAATAGCCCTGTAGCAGCAGCTCAGGGTAGTTGTTTGAATACAGATCCACCCACACTCCTTTATAAGGTACTCAGGCAACTAGCCCAAGCTGCCACCCATGGCATCCTCAGCTACACTGCTATTTTCGGTGCACTGGCTCGAGCAAAGCTAACACACATCTGTCTTCTCATGCTGGGAAGCACGCTCCGAGCTCCAGTGTAGATGTATCTATAGACACCTCCTTCATCCACACTGAACTCTCTCTGGCAGAAAATACTGTTAAGGACTTGCTGAAAGGGAATACCAAAGCTGACCATGTGACTTCATAATGTGTGAATGTCCAAGGGTTTGGAAATTAAGTAAAGACAAGAATCTGAAAATGCGGGTATCAAATTTATTCCTGGTGTTACTCCACTGATTTCATCCAAGTTACAGCAGGGATGGATTTGGCCCTAGGAGCTTGGCCAAGCATACTGAGCACAACATTTTTGGTTGCAAGATCTTGTAACTTTTGGTTCTTTCATGAGACTTCCAGTGTTTAGTGTAACCCACACCAGAAAAGCCACAAGAAAGGCAGTCCTCTGCAGCAGAATTTCAGCAGCCCACTCCTGACTCCTGCCCAAAGAAAGGTCAGAGACATGTAAACAGTTTCAAATTAACTTTTTATACCTCAGAAAAATGGGTACTACTTAATTTTAGGCAAAGGTTGTAGTTGCTCTTTATTTTATCCAAATTATTTTTCCCATCTCCTTTTTAAACCTGTCTGCTTTCTCTGGAAAAAAATTAAAAGCACATCTGTTCAACTAGTCTATCTAGAGGGGGATGAGTATGTTACCGAACTCTATGAAATAAAGTTGCAGTAACTTCAATGAAACTATGCAGATTTACACCAACTAAGAATCTGGCCCACTGTTTTTAAGGCCAGAGGGGACTTCATGATTATCTTCTGTGACCTCCTGCATAACACAGGCCACAGAATTTCACCCAGTAATTTGTGCAGTGAAAGAAATTATTCTTCCCTACTACTTAAGATAACTATCAATCCCAATAACTTCTGCTCTAGTACAACCACACCTATTAGAAAGACATTCCAATCACAATTTAAAGGCCAAATGGAGAACAGAATTATAGGGGAGCTTATTTCCTTTTAGATGGATGTGCACATAAAGATCATATTTGCATTCAAAATGCCAGTAGTTGACTGGAAAGATGCCTGATGGGAAGGATGAAATTGGAAATACCATGCTTTTTCCAGATCTGAAGAGGACTGCTTTCTAAGAAAGAAAGAAATGGACTGGATAGTTTACAACACAAATAGTATTCAAGAGCATTTCTCAAACACTACTATTTGGTACCCATGTTGAAAAAGAAGGGGGGGAAAGAATTAATGGGCATAGAGTCTGACTTCTCCCCATTACTCACGGTTTCTCCAGAGCAAAGTGTGACAGATATTATAACCTCATGCAGTATCTTTGGGGACCATTGTATTACATTTATGAACAGTTGATGTATGATTGTGTTCTACTCCAGGGGAGATGATTACCACAGCTCCTCCAGAAACTAAAAACAGAGCTGGGGAGGGGAGAGAGAATAATTACCTCTGGGATTGTCAACAGCTTCAGAGAAGCCCCATTCCCTATGGTATTTGCATATACTGGTTGAGGCTGGGTGTTCCAGAGGGAAAGAAACAAAGGAAGTGCATGTGGTATAAAAGGATGAGCTTGAACTGACTTGTAGCCTTCATTTTGATTCAGCAAATGAACAGGACTTTTGTTCCTGTGGGGGGATGGGGGGTCCCCAACCCTTGCTGAAGGGTTGGGAAGGCTTTGACCTACTAGGGCCCCGTAAGACTGATGGGTGATTCCTGGTACGTTTAGTAAGTGTGTAGGAACTTTTATTGTTTTCTCTTGTTTGCTCTATGAATAAATGTACTCTGCTGAGAAAACCAGTAACTTGTAACTGCTGGCATACACTGGTCACAGCCCTTGGAGAGAAAGCACAGTGCAAGTGCTGGCCTTTAGGCGGACTGGCTTGCTAAGGGTATCACAGAGAGATGTGCAGCCTTAAAACCCCGTCAGAAGGAAGTGGGGCCATAGGTGCTGGAACCAGGGGTTCTGGGGGTGGTGCCCTGCCACAGCCCTGGCTTGAAATGGTTTCCATTATGTACAGGGTGTACAGTTTGGTTCAATGGCTCTCAGCACCCCCACTATACAAATTGTTCCAGCACCACTGAGTGGAGCGCACACCCCTGCCCAGAGACAGGTGAAAGCTGGAGGCCTGAAATCTGACTGGATATTCCTGCAATGGACCACAGAGAGGAGATCTAGGTGCAGTTACCCTGAAACTGTGAAACAAGGTTCTGGCACATTGGCAGGACAATGTGAGGAAGTTTGGATTGCTATTAGTCAAGAACAGTACAACATGGGCAATAAATCCAATTAAAATTAGAAAAATAGAGAAGAATCAGCTATCTTAAAATTAAGTCTTTCCCCACCGGAAAGAGGCAATGAAATTCCTCCTGGACCCTTGCAGCTGTTCACTCCCCTTATTGCAGTTGGGCCACAGTCTTTCCACCTCCAAGGGGAAAAAACTTAGTGCAAGTTAGTGCTGGTTGGAGCAAGAAATCTGGAAATCTACCAACTTTGGAGGGCAGCATGCTACACAGAGCAGCTATTCCTCTTCCAGGCACAAAACACCCTCCCACCAAACCAGTGGATTCCAACCATTCAGAGGGGATTCTGAATGCAAAGCAGGAAAGCAGAGAAAGAATGATGCAGGTTCACTATTTCCCGTTTCTACTAGCTTAGAAGTCTTTCCTTCTCCTTTTCCCCTTCTCTTCTCTCATCCACACCATACAGCAGAGGAACACGCCACCTGGTCCACGGCATGTCTATGTAAAATTATCCCCATGAAGCTTGAAAACAGATTTGATTCTGCACTTTCTCATGTCTTGTGAACTCAAGCTATACTGTATACATTTCTCTGAGTTGATCCTTTAATATCTCAAAATCCACATTAACAGCACACAATCTTTTAACAGACATTTGTAACAACTTTCAAGCATTTCATGTCAGACTTCATCCCAATGATTTCATTTGGCTACACATGGAACACATCTGTATGGTTATAGAAGATGGAAATAGCTCACCCAAAATGGGCATTGGAGGATCTGGGATGGATTTGGAGCAGATTGCCTTATAAGAAATCTTGTCCAAACCTTGAATGATGTCTATTAAAGCTTGCTATAAAGTACAGCTTTTTGTAAATGTTGACGTCATGACTGCCACATTTCAAGCTAGACCAAACAATATTAAACTGCAGAAAGAAAAACAAATTATCACTAGGTCCAAACGTATGTGAAAGTCTACAAACAAACAGTGCATGCATTCAGTTTTCATGTCACTTTGGTAGTATGGCTGCCTGATGACAGCTTGTTTCATTAACTGCTGATATTTTTTTTAAAATGGCTACAGAAAATGACAGCTTAACCTGTGTTTAAACACGCTGTTTGTCAAAACAAGATCTAAAGCAATTATGTGTACTAGCTACAGACTGGCTGATATTGAACTGAAATACCGCAAGGATAATTGGGTAATTTGACCTGCCTGGTAGTCCAAGAAAGGGTGCATTGGTTGGTTGCCTCTGGCCTGGGGCAGGAGCAAACATTGTCAGCAGTATCCAGCCTGGAGGGAAAACAGGAAAATGAGAAGATGAGACCGCAGGAAATCAGTGTCATGAAAAAACATGTTGTACCTGAGACAGGAGAAAGGAAGAGGATGACATGGCCTGGCCTACAAGTTCTTTGTTCTACGTGAGACCCGGTTCCCAGTGATCTGCACCTGCATGCAGTGGAACTGGAAGTATAGTGTCACCACTACTATAATTTTCAGCATCCCAATTTTCATT
This sequence comes from Emys orbicularis, assembly GCF_028017835.1. NCBI lineage: Eukaryota > Metazoa > Chordata > Testudines > Emydidae > Emys > Emys orbicularis. The sequence continues at coordinate 199,090,423 of NC_088683.1, forward strand.
TAAGGAGTCATTTGACAGCAAGTTTAAGCAGTGTGCAGAGCACAGTGTACATACCAAGCCAATGGTGCCATTCTTTACTGGTCATAATGATGACTAGGAGGGCTAGAGAGTGCAAAGTGTGCTACTAACAGAAGGCATACCAAGATCTACATGCATGAAAACGTTCAATGGAAACCAAACTTGTTACTGAACGCTTTACTTGATCAACACAAAAAAGTTATGATCAAGAATTTTCCAATACAATGCACAGCCTTTAAAAACTAACGTTTTAAAATAACATCTTAAGTGCTACTTTTGAAAATTCCCCATCCTATTTATAGGGAAAAATCATAAATAGCAGGAAAAGCAGTAAGTGGCACATATAAGGACTCCCAGTGTATATTTTGTTTCTAAATTTCTTCAGAAACAGGGCACATATAAAAAGAATGTTTTTGTATTTTATAGTAGAGTAATTATATCTGTATAACAACCCAAAGAATAGTTTCCATGCTCATTATGATGCCTAATCCTGCAGTCCATAGTTATTTACTACCAGGATAATATCTTGGCTCTCTTATTGGGCTTGTTCTTGTGTAGACTAGGCTTCAAGTCACTACCAGGTCTGTTCACTTAAAATGGATTTATAAAGGCTCCTTATTTGCCATGTTTCCCATTTCCTACGGCATAATAGACTCTTCTTGTTTATCCATATCCACTTGTATAAAATCTGACCACTGAACAACTATAAAATACTTCTGAAAATTATAAAGCAAACATACCACACCCAGTGCAGAGGAGCAATTGCCATAACTGAACATTATGGAAAGGTCATTATCTAGCCATCTGACGTGTTCAGTTCTTTCACAGAAAAGTGCTAGGTTAATTAACCTTGTAACCTCTCATCCAGCTTTTTCTCTGAATCAAACTTTGTTCTTTTGAAGTAACCCTGTGGTACTATTGTCTATTGTTTTTCAGTCTTCAGTAGTCCCCACTGCTATGAGGTCATGATTTTATTAATGTGTTTATCACAAACAGCTACACAAAAAGAGGTTATTTACAGAAAAAACCATGAGACAATATGAATTCCTTATTCTAGTTCATATTTTTCTTCACTGCCATGCTTAAATTACACATATAAGTGGCAATTTCCTCCTCCATCATGCAAATGGGGTCTTAGCTACCATTTTCTTTTTCCTATATATTTGTTCATGATTAGCACCATAAATTATGGAAAGGGTTATGTACTCGTGACAGTTGCTGGCTATAGGCTCCTGCTGTTACGTGGAGGAATATCACTCTATTCATTCTACCACAAAATACTTCTCTTTACCATGTTAATAATGTCTAATGGGTTAGCTGCTGTTGTCAAAATGGAGATCTGATCAACATACATATGACTATTGATGTCACATTATCACGCTTATCACATTCATGTTTATAATAAACCTGTTTTTGTCAGCCCTACTCTTTGCTCAGCAGTGATATATGGCCTTTCTGCAGCCTCTTATTGTAATGTGAAATCCATTTTATGAACCAAAGAATAATAATGTTAGGGTGATCCAATCCTCAGAGTGACCACCCACTCATCTGCTATATAGGCCTCAGGCACTAGTACTGAGCATTGTCAGCTCACTACAGATAACAGGTCAGTTGTTATCAGCTCCTTGCTGCAGCCTCCTTCTATTTACACTAAACATGTGGAGGCACAGCTGTACTGCTGTCAGTGTGCCAGTTTCATGTGTTCTCCTGGACATGTTAACCAAATAGATCTGCACGTTTACCCAGCCCAGTTATCCTGCTAGTGCACTTCATGCAACAATATTGTGACAGTGAGTCTGATGGAGAAGGCTACCCCTAAGCAGGATGTGTGACTGTGTGGAGTTTGCATTTGGGGAAGCACAGAACTAGTGTAAGCTGCTATTTCTCAGACCACATCCGATTTGCAGAGTCACTAAGTAGGTTTGTGTCACCTTGTGTTCTCTGTAACCTCACTTTGCACTGCCCTAAGCACCACTTTTATATGATCAGCACAGACTTTGACCCTGAGTTTTCAGTTCCAAAATCTTCTTAGTTGCTGCTGCTGTTGTACTTGTTTATTATGTAGAGACTAAACATCAAACAGGTTTAAGTTAAAGAGACAAGCTAATGTACTTAACATCAGAACACACAAAAATAAAGCACACTGAGTTTTTTTAGAAATTGTAACAATGACCAATTTCATCTACTGAAAAGGCTCACGCTTTCCCGGTTTCCTTAAATATTAAGTACAGATGTTGAGTATGACGTGTTGCTCTTTGTAGAATTCATAGCCACTACAATGAATGATGCTGACTGTGATCCTGGAGAGAACCCATGAAGTATATAATTCATCACATTTCACCCACACTCAAACAGCTTGTTGCTTGCTTCATTGTAGAGACTACAGTTTCATTTGAATGGTTCTTGAATGGCTCTTTGTAGAAGTCATAGCCACTACAATGAATGACACTGACTGTGATCCTGGAGAGAACCCATGAAGTATATAATTCATCACATTTCACCCACACTCAAACAGCTCGTTGCTTGCTTCATTGTAGAGACTACAATTTCATTTGAATGGTTGACCTCCAAACTCCTATCCAACAGTCACAGTTGCTTAGCTTGTACTTGAAAATTCGGTGCATCGCTGACTGCAACTGCATAGAAAATTCACTGCATGAAGTTTTCTTGCAAAAACAAAGTCGCTGCTGGATTGTAGCTCTGGAACTATATCTGATATCAAATGAAAAATGTGATTTATGAAGCTGTAAATGAAGATCATCAATTCTCAAATGTAGACCACAATGACAACTTGTGTTTGGCTAATTTAAATTTTTATACTTAAATTCCTGCAAGGTTTGGTGGAACCAAATGACAACTGACGAGAAATCAAAATTCTCATAATTCCTTTTAAAGATAAATTATAGATTGGATCTAGATTTGGCAAAAACAAGCAGAAAATATGATCACAATTCTTTTTCAAGGCAACTTTTTCTTACACCAGTTTGACTAGCTACAATAGGCCTGTAAAAGTGATCAAAATTCACACCAGTATTTTTTGAGGTCCTATATTTTTATAGCCATGGAAAATTGAGAGAAAGAATTAAATAGGTTCCTGAAACAGATATTCTTAATGTCTGAATATGAAGTCAGTATAACATTAAAATATAATTAGCTTAAATTTGATATTATACAAAGAATACATGCTTTGTAACTGAACACCCTGACTCATTACATAATGTTGTCAATTTAATTTAGATTTTATAATGAAATTAAATGTGGGAAAGCTTTAAATAATTTACAGTGTATTGAAAAAAATAGATACAAACACTTCCAGAGTTATTTGTGGTATGTACATGAATTGATATTATGATACAAAATATCTATTAATAGCTCAGAAGCATTTAAAATATGATAGACAATCGTTCTTTGCAGTTTTATTTTAACATTACAACCTATACTACTATACATTGTCATAGAAATCACAACAACTGAGACTGTTCAAAGACTATGGATTATTTTGCTTCAAGTCTACTCTGAAGTGAAATACAAACTGAAATTTTTAAGGAATGAAGTATTGGGTTTTCTTCTTTGGGACCACAATTCATGTAATCCAAGCTGAATCTGACATCGCAAATAAATTCAGTTGTCTAGAGTGCAATAAGAGACAGTAGTCCAATGCACACTTCTACAGCACAACATAATTCGGTTGTCAAGAGAAGTTTAACTGAAATAAGAGACTATTCATTTCTTACTCTACTCTCTGAAACATATTTGGTTTAAAGCTTCCTGTTCTGCTTCTACTGCATAAATAAATGCTGGACTCGTGTTCGTATATTTTATACATTGGTTAACTTTTTGTAATTTCTACATTTATTTTTTTTCAGTAGCTTCTGAAAATGGGGGAGAAAATCACCTACTTGCATGTACTTTGTGACTGTATTTATTCTCCTAACTACCCACTCCCAGTCCTGCAATCCCAGTTCTGCAGTTCATCTGTAGGCAAAAATCTATTGGACATCAGCTGGCCACATTGAAATCCATCATGTTTTGCCCCTGTTGGGACAAAACCTACGTAGGATGCAGCCCAAGAGCATAGGGAAGTGGCATAGAACTATAGCTGAAGAAAATCATATCCTTGCAAAAGTCACACACAAAAAGTACTTTCTCTCCTTTAAAAAAACAACAAGGAGTCTGGTGGCACCTTAAAGACTAACAGATTTATTTGGGCATAAGCTTTCGTGGGTAAAAACCTCACTTCTTCAGATGCATAGAGTGAATGATACAGATGCAGGCATTATATACTGACACATGGAGAGAAGGGAGTTACTTCGCAAGTGGAGAACCAGTGTTGACAGGGCCAATTCAATCACCCTGAAGTAACTCCCTTCTCTCCATGTGTCAGTATATAATGCCTGCATCTGTATCATTCACTCTATGCATCTGAAGAAGTGAGGTTTTTACCCACGAAAGCTTATGCCCAAATAAATCTGTTAGTCTTTAAGGTGCCACCAGACTCCTTGTTGTTTTTGTAGATACAGACTAACACGGCTACCCCCTGATACTTTCTCTCCTTTGTGATCCCATAGTGGTAGGTAATAAATGAAACCAAGAGGAAGAGAGAGAAAATACTGACAAAATGTACTTCCTTTTCCCAGTTTCTCACTTGTTTATTCCATGTCCTGTCTGGAAGGATTCCAGCTAAAAATCACTTTTCATGCTGTGATTTAAATATACACTTGATTTAGCAAATATGTAAGTAAGGAGTAGCTAGCTTCTCAGCTTCTGGTCACTGACAGGACTTTAAACATCTTCATGCTTCTTTTCAAAGATCAGTGGACAAGTTTATGTCTTGTTTTTTGGAGACATGAGCACAGGAGGAAGGAAGTAAAGTTAAGTTCAGTTGTTATTTCCCCCCACCCCCACCCCCATGTAAACTTTTGTGTCATATGCTGCACTGTGCTTTGACACAATTTTTCATTTTGATTTGTTTGAAGTTATATTTGCAAAAATTGCTTCATTGCATCAGAAAATATCTAACATACTTAACCCTTTTATTTACAGAATGTTTTAAAGGAAAACTGAAAAAATAAGGGGTCAGCTTCTGCACTCAGCTACAGATGGGTAAATCGGTGTAGCTCCATTGACTTCAAATGTCACCATTCAGTCTGAAGTCAGGGGAACTATGCTAATTTTTTACCAGCTGAGGAGCTAGCCTGCTGTATCTATATGGAATACATGATAGTATGGTACAAGGGTTTATGTCTGCAATACTTTGAGTGGGGAAGCCACGAGTGAGCTGGCAGGTCATCCCTTTATACCACACCATGCTATCATCAGTCCTCAAACTCTATTTCTAGCCTTTTTATCCCTCAAAATCCTAGTTTTCCAATCTCTGATGTGTGCTCCCACTGCACAAGATGATGAATAATTGACAACAGAAAGCTTTGAGGCCTTAGTGAACTCTTAAAGTAAAGACTTTTCTCTTGGCATTCTAGACTACAGCAGTACACACTCCCACTTCAAAACTTAGTGCCTCATAAATACCAATGGAGGTACTTTCACATGGGACCTAGCCAGCACATTCAGTTCACATTAGTGTAAATCCATAAAGCTGAGGAAAGGTGAGTAATTAAGGCTCCAGTTGAAGCCAACAGTTGATACCTTTGTCCAAAGTTAAACATATAATTCAAACGAAAATAAAATGTTTGGATGGTACCGTTGTCTCCAGGAGACTGCAGTGCGTGTCCGGGTGCTGAGATGAGCTGCTGGGCAGCAGTCACCACAGCCGATAGGACTGACATTTCCAGCGCCTGCATTGACTGGGCCACAGCAAAGGCAGCTGCATTTAAACAGCCTCAGCGGTTTAATTATTAAACGATTACTCTGCTTTGACTCAACCATGCTAAAAACACGTCGTTACAAGTCCATATACTCAGCACTGTCACTGGTCACATGTGAGCAGAGTTTTAGAAGGAGGAGGAGCGTGGTAAATCAGGTTTGAGTCACAGCTCCACTCATCATTACTGGTCACTTGCTAAAGACAGACACTTCTTTACTGTTCCAGCAAGTTTAAAGACCCAATCCTGAAAATACAAATGAATGCAATATTTACAACCAGGAGTTGTCCTACCAGTTTAAATTCCAGAATTCTAAAACTTTTTATTTTAAGTAAAACTTTGCAAAGAAGCTGCAGGTTTTAGGCCACTGACATATCACACAAAAAAAGTAGCATAAAGCAAACTACAGTTATGAAGCAGGATTCAGAGAAAGAGACAAGGGATGAATAGCGGCATTTGGAAGTAAAGAAAGACAACGTGTGAGCTAGAAGCAGGCAGAGAATCCAGTGACCTCAGAACCCCAGAGACTTAAAAACAAGGTAGAAAAGGTTTTCTCTGGAAGATTACAAAGAAAGACGTCATCACATTGGCTCAAGTAGTGTTGCTGTTAATTTGACTCCAGTGCTGTGTTTACCACACTGCCTCTTGCTACTATAAAGGCACTGAACTAATTCCAGAATGTTAGCCAGAAAGGAACTCAAAGCAAGACCCTAGAGATGAAGAAGAGAGGCTATCAGCTTAGCATGGCACCAGATGGCAATAATTGCATAAGTTGAAATAATGCTGATAGAAGAGATGAATAACTACAGAGCACAATATAATCCCAGAATCTGTTTTTGGAACATGTGACCAATGTGGCCTCAGCAGGGATTTATTTTTTCATGAATATCTCACAGGTTTATATGCCATTTTGAAAGGGACTTACATTCATTTTTGAATTGGACAGCTATGGATTGTAGCTGGATAGTAACTGTAAGGTACGAGTTGTCTTCTTGTATCCCTAGTATTTGAGATTCTGCTGTTCCAGTACAAAGAGCCAGGGCCAAGCTGGCAAAGTTGCATGTATGCCAACATTTTTGTTAGTTTTATTTTCTCCCCACAGCTTCTCTGTGTGCCCTGCATGTGGCATCGGATTTCTGGCAGCCATCACACTGAACAATAGACATATTCTGGGCAAACCGATACGGTGCAGAGTTCTGTCAAATGTGAACAGTGCCTGTATGAGGCCTTCAAACATGAACAAAGCAGGGGAACAATATTTGGCTATACATTTCTTGCAGTGTGTAAACCAAAAGGGATTTTTGCACACTTATAGAACTCTTTCAACACTATTCTGTTCTATGGTGTGATACTTTTTCTTTGCTATATAAGACTACGATGAGCCAGAGCAGATGAAAGAAAAACATCTCCAGTCAACTGCAAAACATAGTATTAAAATGCTTAAATGTCATCATACAGACCTCATGCAAACAACTGTAATACAACCTTGATAGATGATTGTCACACTTACTTATTTCTAGCAGCATCCACAGTGATTTAGCATTTCCCAGATAGAAAAGAAGGCATGATCCCTTCCTCATTATGGTTCCTTGCATGTGTAAAGGACAACATAGAAGAAGGCACAGAAATGTTGGTTTGCGAAGCCAGGCAGCACTGGAGAAGTGGAGAGGACAGGGAAAGACCTGGAATCAGACAAGGGGAGATAAATAATGGATAATGAAGGGCTTTTGAGGCATTAACACCAGGAAAGGAACCATAATGCATCCTTCAAGAAACAGTGTTAAAGAGGCTACAGCCTATGGAACACTTCTGCCAGGAGCTTAGTGGCAGCAAAAAGGGAAAAACTGAATACTCCCTCCCTGGGCACCTTTAACAGGCAGAACGTCTCCACTCACAAGCACTCCAAGACTGTACAAACAAGAGAAGCTTTATTCAGGGAAAGGGAATATAGTCTAAACTTGGGAAAACGTAGCAACAGCATATATATGTGAAGACAGATTCAATATCACTCTCCCCTTTCGGTAACTTTGGCAGTCCATCTAACTCCCTTCCCACCCACCAGTGAGGCCTCACCAAAGTCCAATTAGCTTTGATGCTGTCCTCTGTGTTGTCTCTCCCTATAAAGTCCCCACGGGAGGGGAACCAAGAACAGCCAGGAACCTTGAGCAAAGTCTTGGATGCTTGAAGATAAGAGCTGTTTGCGGTCTTTCAACCTCGCTGGGAGCCCACCACCCATAAAAATCCAAGTTCATATATAGTCATAGTGACCTCTCAAGTGTCGCCAGAGGAACTGTGGGTAGGTAACCTATGCAAATGAAGTTTGATATGGCAGCACTTTTTCCTTTTCACCAACAGAGTGAGTAGAAAGTTCTTTTCCCTCTGGAGCTTCTGGCCATAGGGCTTAACCCATGTAATAAAAATATGATTTGTATTTCTGAAGGGATAATTCACTCCTGCTGCTTGCTTTGTGTCCCAGAGACACAAATTATGTCCCAGCTCATTCCTCATGTAGGTTGACTGAGTGCCGTGGAGTTACACCAAGGATGAATTTGGACTCCTTTCTCCTGTGGAATCAAAATCTTTTCCACATAGCCACAGACTGTGATGGGGAGTAACCAGCAGGGGCCAATGAAACCTTAAGAAACAAAATACATTCATGGACAAATGTTCTCAAGTCATAAGGAACAAGGGGGAGAGTAATATTAAAACTAAGTGACATACACACTGTAAGCTGAATAGGTTCTCAATAAAACGATTTGATATTTCCATGAGGCATCAGCAACTTTTTATATCTGGGTCCAGCATGAAACAAATATAATTGCAAAATAATTTTAAATGCACTTTTATCATCATTTATCAGGATGATTGAAAAAACAATAATGCAGTAGAATCCATGAGCCTGCATATGTGGTATCTTTAAGGGGGGTGTTCAGGAGAGATGACCACTGTCTTCCCACCACTATGAGGACACATTTCTGGGAGTAAGCAGTCAACCAAACCACCTCACCCCTTCAGCAGCAGAGCCAGGAAATGCTGCTAAGCCCAACTGCTTGAGCTAGTATTTGCAGAAGATTAGCATGGCCAACTGAAATACAAGAGGAGTAGATTCTGATTCTGTCGGAATAGGTTCTGTACCAAACTCTATTCTACTGTGGTGCACCAAGTCAGACACACTAGCATGCACTGTGCTAGAAGAATATGCACCTGAGTGGTATGTACTCTGCCTACTCCAACCAGTATCCAAGCACCAGTGGGTAGAAAAAGGTCCAGCCATTCCCCCTTGAAGATGTGCAGTACCTCAGGCTGGGTTAGCCCATTTCCACTCTCTTGTTCAGAGGTTCAGCACTTCAGTCCCACACGAGTGGGACTCAGGTGGTGCATTGGCCTGTGCTGGCCTTCTGTGCAGGGGTGCATTTTACTCAGCAAGTTTAGGTGCCAAACCTTCTGGCTGCCTTCTGAGCAGGGGCCCAAAGATCTCCCTATGCCCTCACTAGCCCTTTGTGCTACTGTCCAGGAACAGCCACAATCTCGCCCAGAAAATGGAGCAACTAATTTTTAACCCTCTTTAGTCTCCAAGATTTATTCCAGGCACCATCATATGCTTTTCATTTAGTGAAATAGACCCGCTGCCTCTGACGCAGGTAAGGCAATATTTACTAACTCAGCAGACACTTAACGAGGCCCCTCATCCCTTTGTATTTAGGCCAACTCTTCTCAAGTTCCCTGGCAGGCTTTTTTATTATTATTATTTCATTTTAAACCATGAAATCCAGGTTTTACACAAATCTTAAAGTAAATGTTTAAGGTAAAAACCCAATCTTAGGCAATACCAAACCCGCTAAACACAGTTTAAGCAGTTGCTGAGTTTGTACCAGTGGAAAGGAGAAAAATCTTGTAGTTCAGCCACAGGATTGGGAATCAGGAGACCATAGTTCTATTTAGAGCTGGTCAAATGCTCCACAACCATTGTTTTCAGTATGCCCTGGAATTCCACCCAGCTGTTTGGTTGAACCATGTTTTTGTCCTTTTTTAATACTCTGTGAGTGAAACTCACCCATGCATACCGGGTGTAAGTGGGATTTAAGTGGTACAGAGGCCTTGTGCCAGTACTCTTACAGGCATGAATGTCACCCTTTGTGATTTCTGCATACAGTCTTGTGTGGGTTTAGAAAATACAGCTCTTCTGACCTGGTGTTTATTAGAAACACATATTGTGCTATTTATGTTTCCTTTTCACTAATCTGAGAGCACTTTAAAGAAATCTAAAATGATACACTGCTTTATGGAGCTTGGCACAGTCAGTCAATATGTACATACTTGACAAATGTTCAATAGCAAAATATGGCCAGCTCACATACCATTATGTAATTTGATCAAATCACATGATGATCATGTATGCCAAAGAAGCTCATAGACCATTGCACATGATTCTAAAAGGTATTTCAAAGAACAAATCAGAGTTAGTATGGTTTTCTCACTGACCACCACTTCTTTTTAAATACTGAAAATAAAAGAATCCTGTTCTCTTAAACCCAAACCTGACAGAGGTACAGTCTCCCCTTCCCATTCTGCATGGGAGATGCCCTTGCCTACTCTCTAGAGCTTCCCAGGAATTTTTTTTAAATTATTCCCAGATACTTACTATAGCTTCAGATCTAGAGAATGCTTGCCATCAGTGAAGGTTGCTAGCTTGATAATACTAAAGGTTTTTGATTATGACCGTCTGAGTCAGTTACCCAGTTAGATTTTTGAGGGATAAAGGTGTTAACCCACAGTCTTCCCACTTGAAAAAAAAATAATCCCCCTAAGGACATGAAGACAGGACTTGGGAGTAAGAGCATGACAGGTGTGTGAACCTGTAATATAGCCATGCTGCACTCAGGATCAGGTGGGTACTCTGGCAGAAAGGCTTGACAAATTTTTTCCTCCGTATATCTGTTACATTACCCATAATAAATATATAACACAACACAAGTATGTTACCTTTCAGAATAATGATTATAATAAAGCTATCACGGTCCAAGAACGTTATCACAAATACAAGAGCTAGCTTTGTGAAACTAAGCAGACAAACATACCTTGGAGAAAAGATTGTCTCCATTAAAGGCACTGGACTAGGAACCCCTGTCTCTACAACAGATTTCTTGTGACTTTGGATAAATCAACAATCTTTCAGTGCCTCATTTCCCCATCTATAAAATGGGGACAATACCCCCCTACACACCTCAGAGGCATGGTGTAAGGATAAATTCATTAATGTTTGTAATATCTCACAGTATGGCAATGGGAGCCTGTCATGGCGCTTGGGGTGCAATCCAGACCAGCAAGAGGTTGTGTCACCACTTGCCCTGCAACCCTGGGTGCATTACAATGCTTTGCAGCTGTAGCTCCCAGCCTGGGATGCTTACAGCCAGCCTGCAAGACACACCCTGAGTGTGTGTGTGCTAGACAACTCTGGTTCAGCAGCTCTGACCCAGCAGCCTGTCTACAGCCCCACTCTGGTTTCCACCTTGGTTACAATCAGCAAGGGGACCCCAACACACTTCCAGTCCTGAATTTTCCCAGACCATGTGCTCTGCAGCGTCCAGCCCTCTCCTAGACAACTCAGAGACATAATAAGGTTCCTGTATTCCTTTAAAGAGACAAAAGTACATCATAGCTTATTAACTTTACTGGGGCAAATACACCCTTCCTTACAAACACAGCACTGAGTTGGTTTATAAATAAAACAAATGCATTAACAACAGGACATAACAATAGATTAAGTGATGCCAAGTAAAAGGAATAAAATTAGAAATGGTTACAAGCAAATAAAAGTGAAAACACGCATCTAAAAGTCTATAACTTAATCTAGCAAGGTAGAGGCTCTGTTCAAGATGGTTTCTCTCACCAACCTTCCTTCTTCCCAGCCAAGGCTAATTTTCCCTTGGTCAGAACTTTCCCCAGAAGTGCAAGATGCTGGCTTCCCTTGTCTCCTTAGGTGAAAGATCTTTACACCTATGTTCAGTTTCCAGATATTTCAGCCCACCCACCCCCTTGATTGAAGGACCCCTCTTTCTTGGCATGCAACAGCTCTGTTTCCTTGTGTCTGTCTAGTGATGGATGCCAAAGATTGGTTCTGTCCTTGCTTATATCTTCCAAATTTCAATTACCTTGTTTCAAGAGGCAGGATGACCTCCTGCTGTTTTTCCCCTTTCTTGTGGGCTTCCTGGGGCTTCTATTGTTTTGATTATACCATACTTAATTTACACAGGAGACAGAAACATAGCTGCATTCTCTCCTGTCTTGAAGGAAACTTGTTTCTCCCTGTTTGGTCACAGGCTTTAATGCTTAATCATTATTAAGAAGCCATATTTCCATATGTAATACTAATACATACATTTCACAATGACATTAATCACCAGTGTGTCATTATCTTTCAGAAAAGACCTAATTTTTATAAAACAGTAATATTGTATATATTAGTTGATTCAATTGGTTATCCCTTGAGGTTCAGCCCCCTGTCTTTATAGACCAGTAAGCTTTGAAATGGATTCTTCTGAAGGTTACCCCTCAAAGTAACATTTATTTAAGCTGCAAGAAAGGCAACATGGAGTCTGGTGGTGAAGACAGCTCCATGTTCTTTCGTCCCCCACTGGTGTTTGCTAAATACAGATTGCAGGAAACAGAACAATCTCCTTCCCCACTTGTTAATTTGATGGTCCCGTTTACTGCTTATATGTAAATTGAAGTAAACCCACATTCCTTTGTCTAAGGCAGACTGTGCGTATGCACTGCTTGCCAAACACATTTTCAGAATACACTTCTAGCCCATATTCATATCTTTGTACACTCCCTGTACAAGAATATTAATGATCGGTGAGTTATTAGTTTCCCAATGATATATTATTACATGCCACCTTTTAGATACAAATTATGACAGTGTGTTAGGTATAGCAAGTATGTCAGGCCTGACAGGAGCTGCTGACAGTGTGAACCACAAATGGGTCTGTGTGTCCCTGATAATGACACAGCACAACTTATTGCCGAGCTCTGTGACTTTATCCTCACGCACAATTATTTCAAATTTCCCTCTGCTATGTACATTGGCCAAACTGGACAGTCACTACGCAAGAGGATAAATAAATGCCCCTCTGCTATGTACATTGGCCAAACTGGACAGTCACTACGCAAGAGGATAAATGGACACAAGTCAGATATCAGGAATGGCAATATACAAAAACCTGTAGGAGAACACTTTAACCTCCCTGGCCACACAATAGCAGATGTTAAGGTAGCCATCTTACAGCAAAAAAACTTCAGGACCAGACTCCAAAGAGAAACTGCTGAGCTCCAGTTCATTTGCAAATTTGACACCATCAGATCAGGATTAAACAAAGACTGTGAATGGCTATCCAACTACAGAAGCAGTTTCTCCTCCCTTGGTGTTCACACCTCTACTGCTAGCAGAGCACCTCACCCTCCCTGATTGAACTAACCTCGTTATCTCCACACTGATTTATACCTGCCTCTGGAGATTTCCATTACTTGCATCTGAAGAAGTGAGGTTCTTACCCACGAAAGCTTATGCTCCCAATACTTCTGTTAGTCTTAAAGGTGCCACAGGACCCTCTGTTGCTTTTTACAGATTCAGACTAACACGGCTACCCCTCTGATACTTGACACCATGCAAGGCACTGCATTTAGCCGTATGGAATGGAAATCTATCAACCTCATGAAGAAACTTGCACAAATACAGACAGATATCATCTTCCTTTCCAAATGCAAACGGATGGACATCATACCAAATGGACTGAAGGTGAAAAATCCATTGCTATCTACATACTGCACAGACCACAGTGAGAGATTATGCCATACACTATCAAAGAAACTGAGGAACCACCTGATCAGCATCCTATACAGCAAACAGATAAACATCAAGAAAGAGCTCTCCAACCTGGAGACTTTCATAAATAACCAACCCTCCACACAAATGGACTTTACTAAAATAAGACAGGAGATCTACATTACACACTTCACCTCTCTACAAAGGAAAAAGGACCGTAAGCTGTCTAAAATCCTACCTGGCACATGGGGCCACAACAGGGGTACCCCTAACTCACCCAGCAATATCGTCAATTTATCCAGCTACACACTCAACCCAGCAGAGGAGTCTGTCCTATCTCGGGGACTCTCTTTTTGCCCCAGCACCCCCACGAACATGATACAGTTCTGCGGTGATCTGGAAGCCTACTTTCGCCGCCTCCGACTCAGAGAATACTTTCAAGATAACACTGAACAGCGCACTGATACACAGATACCCTCCCACCAACAACACAGGAAGAAGAACTCCACATGGACTCCTCCTGAGGGTCGAAATGACAGTCTGGACCTATACATAGAATGCTTCCGCCGACGTGCACAGGCAGAAATTGTGGAAAAACAACATCGCTTGCCTCATAACCTAAGTCGTGCAGAACGCAATGCCATCCACAGCCTCAGAAACCACCCTGACATTATCATCAAAGAGGCTGATAAAGGAGGTGCTGTTGTCATCATGAACAGGTCTGACTACCAGAAGGAGGCCGCCAGACAACTTTCCAATACCAAATTCTACAGGCCACTTTCCTCAGATCCCACTGAGGAATACACTAAGAAACTGCACCATCTACTCAGGACACTCCCTACACTAACACAGGAACAAATCAACATACCCTTAGAGCCCCGACCGGGGTTATTCTATCTACTACCCTAGATCCACAAACCTGGAAATCCTGGACGCCCCATCATCTCGGGCATTGGCACTCTCACTGAAGGACTGTCTGGATATGTGGACTCCCTACTCAGACCCTACGCCACCAGCACTCCCAGCTATCTCCGTGACACCACAGATTTCCTGAGAAAACTACAATGCATTGGTGACCTCCCAGAAAACACCATCCTAGCCACCATGGATGTAGAGGCTCTCTACACAAACATCCCACACACAGATGGAATACAAGCTGTCAGGAACAGTATCCCTGATAATGACACAGCACAACTTATTGCCGAGCTCTGTGACTTTATCCTCACGCACAATTATTTCAAATTTGGTGACAATATATACCTCCAGACCAGTGGCACCGCTATGGGCACCCGCATGGCCCCACAATATGCCAACATCTTTATGGCTGACCTGGAACAACGCTTCCTCAGCTCTCGTCCACTCACGCCCCTTCTCTACCTACGCTACATTGATGACATCTTCATCATCTGGACCCATGGGAAGGAGACCCTGGAAGAATTCCACCATGATTTCAACAGCTTCCACCCCACCATCAACCTCAGCCTGGACCAATCTACACGGGAGGTCCACTTCCTGGACACCACAGTACAAATAAGCAATGGCCACGTTAACACCACCCTATACCGAAAACCCACCGACCGCTATGCCTACCTTCATGCCTCCAGCTTCCACCCCGGACACACCACACGATCCATCGTTTACAGCCAAGCACTGAGGTACAACCGCATCTGCTCCAACCCCTCAGACAGAGACCAACACCTACAAGATCTTCACCAAGCATTCTCAAAACTACGATACCCACACAAGGAAATAAAGGAACAAATCAACAGAGCCAGACGTGTACCCAGAAGCCTCCTGCTACAAGACAGGCCCAAAAAAGAAACCAACAGAACTCCACTGGCCATCACCTACAGCCCTCAGCTTAAACCTCTCCAACGCATCATCAGTGATCTACAACCCATCCTGGACAATGACCCCTCACTTTCACAGACCTTGGGAGGCAGGCCTGTCCTCGCCCACAGACAACCTGCCAACCTTAAGCATATTCTCACCAGCAACCACGCACCGCACCATAACAACTCTAACTCAGGAACCAACCCATGCAACAAACCTCGATGCCAACTCTGCCCACATATCTACACCAGCAGCACTATCACAGGACCTAACCAGATCAGCTACAACATCACCGGCTCATTCACCTGCACGTCCACCAATGTTATATATGCCATCATGTGCCAGCAATGCCCCTCTGCTATGTACATTGGCCAAACTGGACAGTCACTACGCAAGAGGATAAATGGACACAAGTCAGATATCAGGAATGGCAATATACAAAAACCTGTAGGAGAACACTTTAACCTCCCTGGCCACACAATAGCAGATGTTAAGGTAGCCATCTTACAGCAAAAAAACTTCAGGACCAGACTCCAAAGAGAAACTGCTGAGCTCCAGTTCATTTGCAAATTTGACACCATCAGATCAGGATTAAACAAAGACTGTGAATGGCTATCCAACTACAGAAGCAGTTTCTCCTCCCTTGGTGTTCACACCTCTACTGCTAGCAGAGCACCTCACCCTCCCTGATTGAACTAACCTCGTTATCTCCACACTGATTTATACCTGCCTCTGGAGATTTCCATTACTTGCATCTGAAGAAGTGAGGTTCTTACCCACGAAAGCTTATGCTCCCAATACTTCTGTTAGTCTTAAAGGTGCCACAGGACCCTCTGTTGCTTTTTACAGAGCCATAGAAGAAGATCATGAAAAAAGCAACTAGATGGATCCCATATGGAGTATCCCATATTGCTATACCCAAATATGTGCCATAAAGAATCTCTATCGTAGCTCAGAAGACTTTCCTGCTCAAATATATTTTTCTATTCTTTATACAATAATAGTAGTGATAAACAAGAATGAATTGTTCATTGGGCATAATATTGAATTCCAAGGTGACAAAACTTGGTTCAACACATGGCAGTACAATGATAAAGCAGTCATTTTTCAGGACATTTCTTTGGGCAACAAGGAGCAGGTTTTCAAAGCCATAAATGGAAGTTGGATGCCTAATTCCCATAGAAAAATCACCAAGAGTTAGGCAACTAAATGCTATTTGTGCCTTTGAAATTCTGTTCTTCAAGAGAATGACTTTTTTGGGGAGAGAGATTGTTGTCAGATCACCTACATTTATTCCACCAGTACATATGCATATTCAAAAAAGTCCAGTGTGTTAACACCCACCAATCCAATCTCTAATCATCACTGTAAATTCTACTATTTGGAGGATACACCTTAATTATTCTTCTTATAAAATGTTGGAAAATATAGTATCAAAGGATTCAAGTTTAAAAGAATTTTACAGAAAAAATAGGAAAAGATCAGGCTGTTGACTTTGGCTTTTCATACGCTGCAACTTCATTACATCACAGACTTGAGATACTATGAATATATCTAAGTGTTGACCTCATTGCAGTTTCCAGTATTTGGAGGCAATAAATATCTCTCACTGCAATAATAAACACAGAACCCACTAGTATTTATGAACTGCAAGAAACACTGATGCCAAATATTCTGTGAAAACCAAAATGGGATTAATGATATTTTATTGGAAGTTTTAAAAAAAGAAGAGTCACAAAAGAGTCCCTTTTTCCTAAACTGGTGATTGTTAAGTTGAGTAATTTATTAGCTTAATAAGAGCAGTTGGAAAGTAACATTTTTATTAATTTATTGTTGGTTTCATTTTTCACTGGCTTTGGAGAGTGTGGTCAGAAAAATCAGAAGTTCACTGTAGGATTTCAACATATTGCAGTTGTCAAATTGTGCAGGTGTATTGCTAGTAAGCTCACTATTATTCCATCTGAAATATTACAATAAGTGAAAGTTAAGATTGGTGTTGAGAACTCACATATTGGAACAGGCTGATGTTAAATTCACACTTGCAACCTTCACTCTGTGTCCTTGTGCATGTGCAGTATGCTATTGTCTAAAATTACATGATCACATGCTACTTCTCTAATATTAGGTGCAGGGGATCGTGCCCACTATTATACCCCTCCTAAAGGTGTAGCATTCCCACCACACAGACATCTGGTTAGGAAACCTGGTACATGTTTAAAGGGAGAAGAATTTGCCTTGCTTCCTTTCTACCCCTTGACTTCTTTTGAGTTATCTTGCACCACAGGAGGTACACAAAGATCCTTGGTTGTTGCTAGGTGCTGAACAAGGATGCAAGTAGTAGAAGCTCCTTGCACCAAGGAAGTAATCAGACACAATCTGGTCCTGTGTAAACAAGCTATTCATTATCTCTGAAGTCATAATTTTCAACTAAGGCCTTGTCTACACTACACAGTTTTGTCAACAAAAGTCAGGTTTCGTCAACAAAACAGTGGAGGTGTACACACTGCAATGCTCCTTCTGCCGGCAAAACTCTCCTGCTTTGCCAACAAAATAAAACCACCTCGATGAGAGGCATAAAGCTTTTTGCGGCAAAGTTA
The DNA here is from genome assembly GCF_028017835.1 of Emys orbicularis. Taxonomy (NCBI): domain Eukaryota; kingdom Metazoa; phylum Chordata; order Testudines; family Emydidae; genus Emys; species Emys orbicularis. Next base: position 199,108,515 of record NC_088683.1, read on the forward strand.
TATCAACAAATTGTTAGTGTAGGCACCGCACTTGGTTATGTCGCTGTAAATGGCTTCCAGGTGGTGTCCCATAACACCCATCCTGACCTCTCTGGTCGCTGCCCTGCCCTCAGGTACACAGGCATCCATCTCTGCCCCTTTAAAGGCCCGGAAATTTTTGAAATTCCACTTCCTGTTTGCTTGGCATGGAGAGCTCACATCGCATCTTCCCAGCTGACCATGGTGACTCCATGCAACAAACGCTCTCCTGCTTAGAGCACACCTGAGTTGTTGGATCTGCTGGTGCTGTGGGGAGAGGAGGCTGTGCAGTCCCAGCTTCACTCCAGTTGTAGGAACTTCAATACCTACAGTCAGATTTCTCACGACATGTTGGATAAGGGCTATTAATGGGACACGCATCAGTGCCGTGTGAAGATAAAGGAGAGGAGGCAGGCATGCCAGAAGGCAAGGGTGGCAAACCATCGCTCTGGTGCTGCGCCGAAGGCCTGTCGCTTCTATAAGAAGCTGGATGCTATCCTCAGCGGCAACCCCACCTCCACTGCCAAGAGCCCCGTGGATACTTCAGCGGGGCTGGAGACAGCAGACAGTGGACTCAACCCCGAGGATGAAGTCATGAACGAGGAGGTGAGTTGGAGGAGGATGTGGAGCACACGGCAGGCTCGTCTGGTGACATGGCAAGTCAAGACCTCTTTTCCACTCTGGAGGGGTCTAGCCAGTCCCAGTCCTCCATCTCTGGCACACATGATGCAGGAGAGGAGAGCTTTGGTAAGTGTTCTTTTTGAGTTGACGCTGCTTGGTTATATGAGGTAGCGCTGTCCTTTGCTCTGTATACTCTAGAAGTGGGTGAAGGGATAGAAATATACAAGACAAGTTGTGTTTGTATGTATTCCACATTCCCCTGTGCAGCTAAGCAGTGGGGTGGAACAGTGTGTTAATGCACACTGATATCATGGGAATCCTCCAGAGAAATCTCTAGGAAACTTTTCTGGAGGTACTCACCAATCCTCTGCTGAAGGTTCTTGGCAGAGCTACTTTGTTCCTTCCTTCATTAGAAGGAAACCTTCCTGTGCCAATCAGCAATCACCTGTGCAGGGACCAAAGCAGCACACAGGCAAGAAGCATAGGGACCGGGTCTGAAGCCGTATGCATGCAGGAGATGTGTCTTGCATCCTTGCTTACCCTCAGGAGTGAGATATCGGTTTCAATTACCCCAGCCTGTAGAAAATGGTGGCAGAATTTACAATATTGTCCCCTAGTCGCCTGCAGTGATCCCCTTAGAAAACCACCTAGACCCTCTGCCCCGTCTTGAGTGCCCAACCCCTCGCACCCCCCCGGGCCAAACTCACCATGTTTAGGGTGTTCACCAAGAGGTGTGCTTGCCAAGGGATAGTGAGAAAGTGATTGGTATAGAAAAAGAGGTGTATTTTACTATAAATGATTCAATGCTGTGCGTGAACTAACAATCATGCTTCTCTTTATTGTTTCTTGTGCTTCTGCAGTTGTGGCTTCAGGAGAACCCCCTAAACACCAGCAAAGCACCTCCACCAGATAAGGAAGTGACCAAGGCGGAGCAAGGAGGACATGTTCTGAGAGGTGCTCCAATCCTCAGAGGCCAAAAAGAGAATGCAGGGAGTGGAGAGAGACCCTGAAGGAAAAATTTAAAATAGACAGGCAGGACAAAAAAGGAGAGAGAGAGGGGCACATTGTAAAGGGCCAGGACCGGATGATAAAAGTGATGGAGGAGCAAACAGAGATTTTGAAGTCCCTAAACAGAACACATGCATGCTCGCCCCCTCTCCCCCCTCCCCCCCCACAATCAATACAGAAATGCTTTCCATGTCCTATCCAAACCCCTCCCATGCATTCCTTGAAACTTCCCGGAATGTCTCAGTACCCCATTCACTTCACCTCTTCCGACAGCTTCCAAAATGGTAGCTGGACTTACACACAGGAATGAGAGCATACACTGCCCTGCATTCTTATCTCCCTTCCCACCAAGCCTTTTGTGTGTGTTGGTAATTGCTATTTAACAAAAACAAACTCTCTGAAAGATAGCCAATCTTTATTTGTCTTCTACACATGGTGGTTGCTGCTCATAGTAATACATAATGGCAATTTGATCATTTTCTGACTACAAATCCCTGTCAGGAATCATCACAATTTTCATGCAAGATGGCAAGTTAACAAAGCATGGCAGAGTGCTGTATAGAAAGACACATTACTGGTACTCTTTGTCAAATTGCTGCCTCAAAGTCTCCCTCATTCGAATAGCCTGCCCTTTGTGCCCCTCTAATAGCCCTGGTATCTGACTGCTCAAAAGCAGCCGCCAGGCATCCTGCCACCATGCTCCACTCCAGGGTAACTTTTCACCCTTAGCCTCACAAATATGCAGTGTGCAGCAGGCTGCTATGATCATGGGAATATTTTCCTCAATTAGGTCTAACCTACCATAAAGGCAGTGCCAGCGTGCTTTTAATCTGCCAAAGGCACATTCTACGGTCATTCTACACTTGCACAGCCTATTGTTGAAGCGCTCCTTGCTGCTGTCCAGGTTTTCCATGTGAGGCTTCATGAGCCATGGGAATAAGTGGCATGCTGGATCTCCCAGGATCACTATGGGCATTTCAACATCCCCCACTGGAATCTTCTGGTCTGGAAAGAAAGTCCCTGCTTGGAGCTTTCTGTACAGGCCAGTGTTCCTGAAGATGTGTGCGGCATGCACCTTCTCAGACCACACTGCATTGATGTCAGGAAATGCCCACAGTGATCCACAAGCACCTGCAATACCATAGAGAAGTACCCTTTTCTACTGATGTACTCCATCGCAAGGGCCAAAATTGGAATATGCCCTGCCACAGCTAAGGAATCCCATTGCCACAAAGCCATCCACTATTTCATGCACATATCCGAGAGTCACAGTCCTTCATAGCAGGATGTGATTAATGGCCCTGAACACTTGTGTTAATGCAGCCTCAACAGTGGACTTCCCGACTCCAAACTGATTTACGACCGACCGGTAGCAGTCTGGAGTTGCAAGCTTCCACACAGTGATCACCATGCACTTCTCACTGAGAGTGCAGCTCTCATTCAGGTGTCCTTGAGCCACAGTGCTGGGGTGAGCTCTGTACACAGTTCCATGAAGCTGTTCAAATATTGAATAATGAACAAATTCATAAAAGTTTAAGACTGCTCACTCAGGGACAATATCTGCAGAGAGGATGAAATTCACCCCGCTGCAGAGGGCCAGCACAAGGTCTGTGTAGCAATCTAAGTCCCACTGGCCTTTTGCACAGGATTGCCATTCACCCAGATAAAGGGTGTGTTTAATAAATTGTATGATGTTGCCAATAGTTCCCCCAGCTCGAGCAAACTTCAATAAAACTTCTAAGTCTGTATGTAAAGTGATACAAAGAGGACTTAACAGGGCCCTAAGGGGCCAGCTGGGAATTCCCTTGGTGCATCCAAGAGTAGCATAAAACAACCCCCATCCCTTTTCCCTTTACCTCATCCTCTAATAGTGCCAGGGGAGTATTAGATGTTGGGAACATGCTGGGGGACCAGGTGTGGCCAGATAGCACTGGGCTGCAGTGATCCCTGACATATAATAGCTCCTGCAGGGCAGTTACAGTCCCTAACAGCTTACACTAGTCCTAGTCCAGACATTGCAATAAGTTACACAATGCTGAACCAAACCTTGGCAGCCCTGAGGACTGCAGAACATGACCCTCTCTGAGGTGCATCAATCCTGCTTTCTGTTTCTAAGCCACCATCCTTCAGACATGTCAAAGAAACTTGACCTCTTTGGAGACTTAAAACCATGACACGTGTGACTTTTAAAAAATAACCTATCTTGGGATTCTCTAATTGAAAATGAATGAGTCCAAAAATGCTTGCACAGCAGGATATTACATATTTTCCATGCTCTGTTAATTTAAAACTAGCCAAACAGAATTTCAGCAAACATCACTTCTGGCTTGAGAACAAGCATGTGAAATTTCAGACAAAAGAGTAATATCCCACTTTTGGGGGTAAATTATAAGCACCTGAAAATGAAAGTGCCTCCTGAATTGTTTGTACAGTAACTATAGTGCAGCTTCCACAATAGTATAATACAGCAGCAAGATAATTGCAGCTATTATATCCTATTACAAATATTTACCAAACTGTGGGCAATGAAAATTGCTATCTCAACTGATTTTGACATTCCAAGTGGAAAATAAATGCCTTTCACTCTTGGACAATTTGTTGAACAAAAATTTCAAGCAGCATCATATTTATTTTGGGTTCAGAAAGTGTATAGTGGCTCTCACACAGTGGTTTTCATGCCTGAAAAAGTCAGATTTCCAAAAAATTTGTGTGTAATAAAATCATTTTCTATAAGGAGAAACAAATCAGAAGATAAGAAAGACTCCAAATCAGTTATCGCGCCTTCTCTTGCTGCTTTTGTTTCCTAATTCGCTAGCTTCTGGTTGCATTTTCTTTGAATGTTTTACATCCAATGCATCTCTCTCTCAGGCTTCACTCCTGTAATGAGCGAAGTGCAGACACCCCATTGACTTCACTGGGGCTTTGCAAGTGAACAGGGGTCCACTCATATGGAGCTCATTGCAAGATCAGGGCCTAACAACATAGATATCGTCCTGGCAATCTCAGGACCTGATCCAAAACAACATTGAAGTCAACCGAGGTGTAACTTCAGCAAGCTTCAAGTTTTTTGTCAATGAAGGCCTGATCCAACAATGTCCCCCAGGCACTCACTTACTCTTTTCCCCCATCATAAAACTGTCAATTTCAAGGTTAGTATTAGAGCTATGAGCATTTGAAAACTGATGAGAAAAGTGGGAGGGGAAGTAGTAGTGTTTGGCTTACATTTTAAAGGACTCATCCCACACTCATTGAAGTCAGAGATTATTGTGGGCTGGGATGTAGGTGGCCTGGCCTAGTAATCAGAGCAGGAGTGATGTCTAGTGGGCAGAGCAGGTATCCAGTTTGGTATCCAGTTGGGGAACTAAACCAAGGGTCAGCACCAGAGTCAACTGCCAGTTACCACAGCCAGGGGTCAAGCCAGAGTCAGAGCCACAAATTGAAGCTGAAGGGTCACTGCCAAGGTCAGATACCAAATGCCAGAGTCAAGGGTCAAGCCGGCATCAGAAGTCAGAGGCCCTGGCTCGGAGACAGGACTGGTAACTGATAGTGGAAGAAAGATAAGGGCAGGAACTGGAAGAGAGGCAAGGACCAAGCACAGAACAGGAACACAGTAGGGGCAGGTACCAGGAGCAGAGCAGGAACAGGGTTGGGTGCAGGAGGCAGGCACATGCAGGGTCCAAGGCAGCCACAACACACCTGTTACTCAAACACATTTCCTGTGCCTCCTTTTGGCTTAAATAGCATGGTTGGACCAATCGGTGGAGCCTGGGTGCTCCTCCAATCAGGGTTCCCATGGGTGGTGCCTGGGCTGAGGCTGTAGTCTTACTAGCTTCTTAGCCCACCAGGTTGCAGCAAACACTGGGTGGATGCTTGCACAGAGATCCAACAAGGTTTTAGTAAAACATTCCAAGTCCAGGACCTCCTCCTTGATCAAATCTATGAATAGCTGACACTTTACTAATCACTGGCCTTGCATTAATTAGCATGAACTGAAGACCAGGATCCCTGGCCACCGAAAGTTACGTCATACAAAACAAGTAGCATAAAGACTAAACATCTCAACTATACTTTATGCCTTGCTCTCTTTTTTTCCCCCCTGCATTGTCTCTCCCTAACCACTCGCATGGAGATCAAGGAAACCAACCTCTTGCAAACAACACTGCCCAAAGACCTACAGATTCCCAGCACATAGCAGTTTGGTTCCACCTTCTCAGCCAACGTATTGTAAACGTTGAAGAGATGCAGCTGCCATAGTTGAATACCCCGAAAGGATCTCCAGGGCGGGCCACAATATCCATCTCTAATACAAACCTTTTTTTTTTTTTTTAATTGATGTACAGATACAAAAGGACTCAATAAGATGATTCAAACAAAATCTTATAGAATCAGAGAAGATTAGGGTTGGAAGGGACCTCAGGAGGTCATCTAGTCCAACCCCCTGCTCAAAGCAGGACCAATCCCCAGACAGATTTTTACCCCAGATCCCTAAGTGGCCCCCTCAAGGATTGAACTCACAACCCTGGGTTTAGTAGGCCAATGCTCAAACCACTGAGCTATCCCTCCCCCCTGTGGGAAATGTGGCACACCAATATTTTTAGTGACCAATTCTAATCCAAAATATTAGGCGGAGCCCTATCATGATGACTTCTGAAAGCAGGTTCTCTAACTTAAGCAACAAAACACGCTGGTTTAAATTGAATATTTGTGATGGCTGAATTTCCTAGACTGGACAAATGTAATGATTACAATGAATTATGAAACCTCCCTTACCAGGAGAAAGATGTATCTGAAATAATCACATTTTACAGGTAAAGTAAATGTTCCTCTTGGTGAAAACTGCTGAACAAAACCGATATACCACACACACAAAAATTGCCAAACAGAGAATCACTAGTTAATCAGCTGTCAGTGATCCTGTGAACTGCTGCCACATTACTCATGCGTTTCATATAGGATATTATATTACTCCAGCATTGTGGATATGTTACCCAATGTAAAATGTTGTGGTTCTGGCAGATTTCACTGCCATACTGTGCATCTTTCTCAACAGCTGTACCATTTTGCAGACCTCTCTTATTGAATTTGTCTATTCACATCAAGAAATAGTGGGAAGGGAAACTGAGTTATCTAGAAAAGGATTTATTTGCATATGTTTGGACTCAAGTTACTTTTATATAAATTATGCTCTACTACAGTGATTACAATGAATTAATTTAATTGTCATGTAGATACCAGATTTATAAGGCCAGATCTTTACAATGAAGAGAGTGACATCAATTTACACCAAGAAACTGGCTCAAACTGTACATATCTATCTGCGCCAATGTGTTTTTTTAAGTATACCTTTAAATGAAACTGATGACTGTAGGAATACACAGCCTGATGGCAATAAAGATATGTGGCCACAGAAATAACAATCAGCTGTAAAAGTAGACACCATATGTTATCATATTTCCTAAAAATTTCCTTTGCTAAGCCATCAGCTATGTAATGTGAGCAGAGTGAGGGCTTGGGTAGAATTATCTTGTGCTACTTCTCCCAGGTGTTTCCTAAAGAGTTAAGATTGTTCAGTCTTTGCATTTGACATTCTGCTACTCCCACTGGTTGCCAGGATAATCACTCTATCTTGTCTCCTTAATTGTGACATTATGACATCAATTTAGAGGAGAGAGGATTTAATTTTGCAATCCAGAGGGGCGTGGGAGCAAATCAGCAATGACAAAACCAATGCAATATCCATTCCTTGCTACCAGCATCAATACTAAATTAACTTATTAGGGAAGGCTAACGTTAATGCTTAGGATCAATTATAATAAATCATTAAACAAGATTTAAAAATCTAAATGCCATCCTCACATGCTATTACTAACATAACTTTGTAAATATAATAGGAGCATAAGAATGGCCATACTGGATCATACCAATAGTCCATGAATACATTATTCTGTGTCTGAGCGTGACCATTACCTGATACTTTGGGGGGGAGGGAGGGAGGAGGGAAGAAGTACATAATAGACCTCTATGTTCATCAGCTGGAAATAAGTGCTTGTCACTTTAATTTATTACCATACAGTCACTTTTACATCAACCAAGAGTTTTAGTATCATAAGCTATATAAATGTGGCACACCAATATTTTTAGTGACCAATTCTAATCCAAAATATTAGGAGGAGCCCTATCATGATGAGTTCTGAAAGCAGGTTCTCTAACTTAAGCAACAAAACACGCTGGTTTAAATTGAATATTTGTGATGGCTGAATTTCCTAGACTGGACAAATGTAATGTTAATGGAAACAGCAGGAAGCTGACACAGAGTTGACAATCCCAGTGAAAACCCAATTAAAATGAACTGAAAAAGTTAAAATGAGGACGGCAAGAAATAATTTTAAAGAGATGCTCCAGATGCTCAGCCGAGGTAAAACATCATACATCCACTGAAGTCAATCAAGCTCTGCTGGTTTACACAAGCAAAGGATCTGGCCCTCTATCTTGAAACCAGTCCAGGAGAAGCTGTTGCAGCCCAACAGCAGCCATTGTTGATTTAAGGGATAGTTTATATCACAAGCAGAAAATTCCAAGTAGAGTGGGAGCTATAATAAGGCAACATGAGAACCAATCTACTACCTGTCATGAGTTATGTCTGTAGAAGAAAAGTGTTCTGCAGTTACTTGCTGATTGAGCACAATCTCCCCACAAAAGTACTTAGCCTAACAATAGGTCTATCTAAACACAAAAACAAGTGTAACTGGAATAGAATTCCTCCTCGAGTTCTTCGAAGGGCAATGCAGCACCCCATTGCCCACAAAAAGATCTGGGTTTAGAAGGCACTAGTGATTGTATGATCCTCTCTGGACAGGGCTGTAAGACCAGGTTCACCAATACAACCAGGCTGCTTTGTGCACTCCAGGGATGCAAAATGGCCATTAACCTGGATTAACTGACCAATGGAGGATTTCCCATGCCTAGGGGAATCCTCTAGTGATGTAGAGCCACCAGGACAGCTCCTGCACCACCTTTCCCCTCAGCCCCCAGCACAGGGCCAGGCCCAGGGCCATGGAAAAGGGAGTGTGGACAGGACATCTTTATACCTCAGTGATCCCCAGCTGTCATCTGAACTGATTGGAAGCTTTTGACAGCTGCTATAAAATACAGCAGCTTTGAAGCTGGCATTTTATGCCCAGGAGAAGTCCAGTGACCAAACAGCCCTAGGATCAGGAAGCTGACAAGGAAGAATAAAGTCATCCCTACCCTACCTCTACCCCAGTCTTGTGTCACACCTCCCCAGAACACTGAATGCAGCCCATCAGCTTGTATTTGCCTCTAAATCCACAGTGATTGTGCTGCAATAGTAACAGTTGTAGTATTCATTGTAAGTAATCAAATATAAATCATTCATAATTAAATAGGTATAATATTTGTCAGCAGTCTGTTAGCAAGTTTTTTTTTCAGGAACCAAGAGGAAAGTTAACATGACAGTTAATGAAATAGCTGCTATTTGCTGAGTGCTGTTACTTGCTACTACTGCACATGAGTAACCTGGCAAACATTTAGAAATGTTTATAATTTTTGTATTTTTCCCAAAAACCTTTAAATTTAATAATGATGGGTTTGCTGAAAGAAATTCAGTCTGTCGGCAGGGTTGTCAACAGCCATGCCTCTTTTCTTAAAAGATATTTCTTTGTTCTTATTAATGTGTTTTTTAAAACATTTTTTTCCATTTTAACGTTTTTTATTACTATGTTAAAATCCATGAAACACTGCACATATATTGTGGAGCCCAATCCACATCGTCTGACAGGTATGCAGCAAGGTGGGAACATAAATGCTCCTATAATGTCCATTGGTCAGTGGACAGTACAGTTAACTACTGCACTGTATGTTCACAATGATTTTGTCTGTGCCATGAGTAATGAGCATGCTGCTACAGGGAAAGATTGTAACATTATAATAGGAACCTCCTGCTGTTTGGTTTGAATATTGCTGACCTTCCTTTACATATTTTTTAAGTATCCCTAGTTCCCAACCACACTTCATTTGTGCCAAACCCAGCATCAAATGATTGTTCAGTATTTCCGTGTTTTGCTTTGGGAACATCTAATTAATAATTATTTATGGCGTCAATAAGAACCTGAATTGTGCAAATGAGACTGTCACATCCTCTGACTCAGTATGTTTCTTCTTAATTTTTGTATTTTGGAAAACATAAGTGTATGAGAGATGGGTTATTTGTCATTTTATTCGTAATTTTAAAAATACATCCAAAACCCCCAAACAACTGAAGGGTCTGATTTAAAAATACAAAGTAAAGCATCACAACTCCAGTGTTTTTATGGTCCCAAACAGATGCAATGGTACTCCCTTGCAAACCGAAGCAGGAGACATATTTGCCTCCATGAGACCCATAAGAATTATGTAAAATTTGTGGGGATCATTTCACCCCTCTAACATTGGGATTGGATTGTTCCTCAGATTATCCAAGCCAATTGCGTATGTTACCGCAGTTTTACTACTGTGGAAAGAAATCCATATCTGCTAAATATTCTTTATTGAAATCAATGGAAAATTTCTAAAGGATATTTGATCCTCTCCTGGGGCTCTGTTCTCCTGCTACAGGATGGGAGTAACTCCCACTGACTTCGACAGCAGTTTACTCCCATCCTGTAATGGTCATTAAGGCCCCAGGAGAGGACTCACCACTTGGTCTCTTTGGCTAGAGATGTCTCCAGAGAGTAATAGCCCAAGGCACTATTCATTCACCACAGCATGAGAATAATTTCCACTGACTTCCAAGAGGTTACTCCCATCCTGTGGCAGAAAAATAGTACCCCTTGCTATTTCTTTCTGGAAAGACCTCAGTTTTTCAACTGAAAATCTAGTAAGTTCAGTTCAATCAACAGATACCAGTTTATGAGGAAGAGGAAGACAGAAAGGGGTGGTGTGAGGATAACCAATGGAAGACCGTTAATTCTTCATCTCAGTCAGTTTGACTCTTCTGTAATGAGAACCATAGATTTTTCAGGAGTGGGAAAGTCCACTAACAATGGGTGATCTAGTTCTGAAAAAGTAACAATGCCACACACTCACACCCCAACTTCCCTGAAGCCCTTTTTCCCAGGTGTAAAACAAAAATCAAAGCAAATTTTTAAGGTTTTGAAATGACTATGATTCTTTTCGCTTCTGGTTTCTAGCCAAGACTGGAACTGGAAATGGCAAATATATTCATGAGATTTCCAGACGAATTTTGTGGATTTAAGAGGTTGGGATAAGTTTGGGTAAGCATCCAAACTGTCAGAACAAAAAGAACAGGAGTACTTGTGGCACCTTAGAGACTAACTAAGGTGCCACAAGTACTCCTGTTCTTTTTGCGGATACAGACTAACACGGCTGCTACTCTGAAAACTGTCAGAACAGCTATCAATGGAAAAAAACAAAACAAAACAAAAAACCTCCAACAATTTTGAATTGACCCAGGACCCACATTTGAACCAGTGACCTTCAGGCCACCTATTATTATCCCCAGAGCCAGTCCAAGGACTGAGCCCGCCTCCTGACTATCTTATGCTTTTCCTAGCTCAAGTCCACACTGGAATTCCATTTCACACTCACTCCCTGACCCTCAGGCTATCTTGCTGTCCCTCTTAATCAGAGACACCAGATATCAGGCTTCAGTAAATCATCTCAGGCATCTCAGAATCAAACCCAATGGAGTAGCTTCACTAAACTCACTGGTCAAACATTAGCATGGCCCTACAAGCACGCTCCCTCAGCGCTTGTCACCCTCAAGGATCTACGTCTAAAACCATAGTTTTTCTTTTAAGTTCCAGCCTGAGATCACCTTTCTGTTGGCAGGCTGAAGTGCCTTGAAACCTCCTCTTGCAATTTCCAGCTGATAAGGAGTCAGGATACTGCCCCTATTGCACGAGTAGATCCATTTTTTGCCACCTGCAGACAAGAATTCCCACTTTTGCCAACTACCTGTATGCTTAGCCTCATCCCCGAAGGAATCTTTTAACCTACATGACCCTATACATCCATGAAAAGGAAAGTATACACTGACAAAGAATTAATCAAGCATTTCTGTTCATAATACCACCATAAATCTCAATTAAATATCCAGATTTACTGGGGAGAACAAGTCATAACCCACTAAAGAACTTTTGTTTAAAACAACAAGCCTAAAAACCTGATATACATCATTGTTTAGGTCAGGGGTCGGCAACCTTTCAGAAGTGGTGTGCCAAGTCTTCATTTATTCACTCTAATTTAAGGTTTCGCGTGCCAGTAATACATTTTAACATTTTTAGAAGGTCTCTTTCTATAAGTCTATAATATATAACTAAACTATTGTTGTATGTAAAGTAAATAAGGTTTTTAAAATGTTTAAGAAGCTTCATTTAAAATTAAATTAAAATGCAGAGTCCCCCGGAGTGGTGGCCAGGACCCGGGCAGTGAGAGTGCCACTGAAAATCAGCTTGCATGCCGCCTTCGGCACGCGTGCCATAGGTTGCCTACCCCTGGTTTAGGTAGTAATATCTGAAGATTAAGCCTCAGCTTTCTCCAAGTCTCATAACTAGAGCTGCTTTGTATTTCAGAACAGCTAAATAACTCACTGGCTACTGTCCTGCAAAGTCATTTCCTCTCTTTGTTTTTCACATTTGAATATATCTTTTTCCAACCTTTTGCGCATAGAGTGAGTCAAGTTTGGCAATTTTGCCCACAGTGGCCTTTTTTTCCATATATAAAGTCTTTTATTATCCTCCACATCTCCATCTAACATAGATTCCTGTCAGTGCTGTCATAAATTATTCCTTTTATGTAATTTGAAGACTAAAAGGGATTCAGTGGAATGATTTGTGTGTTAATTTAACAGGTATTGCTCAAGAGCAATGACATCTTTTGAACATTTGGTATTGCTGAGAAAAAATAACAAAAACAAGGAGACAGGAAAACACTTGCCTAATCAGCTCTGATTATCCTGCAAAGAAATGAAATTCAACATATTGCATATAAGTGGCCTTCACAATTACATCATTACTCCTCCTATAGCTTCCCCTTCCCATCTGAACTCCATACGTCACAGCAGGTTCTACACACATGCTGCATCCTGCACAGTCTGTCTGCGGACATCAGAGGCTCGCTGAGGTAATTTTATTGCAGGACTCAATTCATACCTGATACAATTTTCATCATTTCACTCTTAAGATGGGGTGGGGGTGATAAGGAAGCAATAATTCAGTAGCAGCTCTCAGACAAACAGTTATGCTTTGGAAAGCATCTTTCTCAGACTGGATTGTTTTTTTAAAATTACTGGAAATAATATGATTCATTGATTGTTTCTCAGATTTAGCTTCCCAATCAGAAGAGGGCTAAATGATGAACAAATCAAAACAGAAAATTCAGCCAATATATAAAATAGGGCTCTAAGTGGTGAAGGAACCTGGAGAACATGTAGGGTATTAGAGGGGCTCAGGAAACCAGTATTTTACAATGTTCAGTCTGTTCAGTCAAGTTCCATGCTGACGGCAGAGCAGGGAAAGTCTCTATTTTACTGAATTAATGTTTTCCTCTATTCTATTCCTCCAAAAGCATCTCCTGGTCCAATGTATTTCAGTTACTATCTTCCCCTCCCCATAAAATGTCTCTGTTTACAGGCTTCCAACTATTGTTACAGTACATATGGGTTGATCATGACTGAGGATGAAATCCTGGCTCCACTGAAAACAGTGGAGTTTTGTCACTAACTTCAATGGGGACAGGATTTCACCCTGAAAGTTTATAATCACAGAAAGCAATGTAATGGTCTATTTACGGTCTTTAGCCCATTTCTAGTGAGGTGGCTGCTTGTCCATAAAAACCTCTATCAGGAACACAGTCTCAGCAGAGAGGATACAACTGACACCTCTCTAGCCCAGAACATATCTGACACATATTTGGACAGTGGGAAGGGCAGGGAAATTTGCACCACCTTTTGTGCTGTCTGCTCTGTGGCTAAATAAAGACTTCAGTGCTATCAACCCAGCAAGTTTCACAAGCACTATAGGACTGACTAAACCTATTAAACAACTCTTGGGATGAAATGTACCCCCGCACAGGGATGGAGAACACCCTGATGCATAAGAAAAGCCTCAAAAAGTCTAAGGAGTCATAGAATTTAAGGCCAGAAGGAACCACCAGATCATCTAGTCTGACCTCCTGTATATCACAGGCCACCAACGCCACCCAGCACTAAACCCAATAGCCAAAATTAGACCAAAGTATTACAGCCCACAAGACACTAGACTATTATGTGCCACAGGCAAAGAATAGGAGGGACCCAGGTGCACCAGTGCCCAAGGTCCCCACAATGCCAGGGAAATGATTAAGTGAGATATGCCCAGATACTGTCATCAAGTGACCCACACCCACAAACTGCAGAGGAAGGTAAAATCCCCCCAAAAATGATGGCCAATCTGACCAGGGGGAAAAATCCTTCCCAACCCCACATATAACTATTATCATATCCTGAGCACATGACCAAGAAGCAGCCAGCTAAGCATATAAGAGGGAGAATGCTCTGTGCCACCTCAGAGCACTGGCCCACCTTGTGCAGTATCCCAATCTAGAGTTTCCTATTTAAAGCCCTTCTACTGGATTAGCAATTTCATATGCCAGTTCCTTCAGTATTCTGAGATGGAAATTAATTTCAGAGCATTAAGCTCTTCAAGTTTTTCTTCCGCTTGAGATCTGGTAATTTCCATTTCTAGACACATTTCCATTAGCCTTACTTCCTTCATGCCCATCTTATCATCCTTATTGCAAAACAAGGCAAAGTATTCATTTAGTTTTTGGACCATACCTAGATTATACATTATAACATTTATCTCTTAGTTTAAAGCCCTTCTTATCAATCATGCCAGCCTGGATCCCAGAAGGTTGATACCCCAGGTACTCAAATGGATCAAGAAAAGCCTTCTTTCTGTGAATGCCTCCCACTACTTTGATCCCAAAACGTTCCTCACAGCACCAGTCCTTTATCCATCCATCTGCTGATCTTGATGCAGTCCAGTGGGAACCTACCAGTATCATCTGTTCTGACATGCAGAATGGTCAGAGGATTTTTCCCCACTCTGATCAGGATCCTTTTCAGACTCACATTCACAACTCGTATCCTGGCTCTTGGCAGACAGCATACTCTTCTGTTCTCTGGACCTGGTCTGCCAGGCCTATTGTTCTTAATATAGAGTCCCCAGTCACAAAGACCTGTCTATTCCTGGTGTTGATCTGAATCTTTCTGATGTGTTCTCTCACAGTCCCTTGTATATCATTCTCATTTTATCTTGGGCTCCAGTCCCTTGCTATCTCCATCATCTCTTATGGAGCGACAGGCTTCCTTTCTCTTCTTCCTCACCACCCCATCTCCTGCCTATTTCCTCTCCTCATTCCCCAGTGCAGCAAGCCTGTTACTCAACTTGATTTCATGCCACTAGCTGGTCTCTAGCTCTGCCTTGTCCTCATGGTCACTTCTTCCATGGTCATCTTCTTCTTCCGGCAGTCCACCTTCCAAGTCCTTTTATTTGATAGATGCCACAAATCTTGAGTTGTCTCTATCTCCTCCCTCCTCTCCAGCATGATACCTTCAAATCCATCATCGTCTCCAGCTGCATTTCTAATCCTTGGATCTTCTCTGTCTTCAGCTTCATCAGGTGACATTTCATGCATAAGTAGCTTCCAGCAGATACCCACTCAAGGGTACATTCCACAGCATCCACATCCAACCATCTTTTGTGTCCTCTCCTCCTTGGGTCACTTCTAGAGCTGCCTCAGGAACCATCATTGTCTTCTCTTCCTAGTCACTACTACTAGAAAAAGAAAAAATACCCAAAATCCTAGCTAGAAACTTTGTTAGCTGCTAGCTGCTCCAATGCTCACTACTGAGTGGCCTTTAAATCTAGCCAAACTAAGTCAGCACAATCCCCCTGGTAAAGGATATCAGCAAGCACTGGGATAAAGCAGCACAGCTGGAGCACATCACTGGGGGGGGAAATCAAGACAGTACTTCCAGAACACAAGATCGCCACTCTCATCTCAGGCCATACTCCCACAGAAACTTTGCTGTTAGCTGTCCACTGCCAGAGCTTCCCAGGATTTTCAGTATGAATTTGATTTTGCTAAGAAGTTTCCATTTTCCTTATCTATTATGTATGCTCAGAGTAATATTTGAGATCACATCCTAGTGACAGTGAAATGATGGAATTGAATAGGGAAGGTGAGTTTAGTTGCATCATTCCCCTGGAATTGTGGGAATGGCCATTGATAAGAATGGGTAGACTGCTTGGCTTCAAAACAATATGTACCCATGGAAAGGCATCAGATACCTGTATATCTCAGCCCATAGCACTTATTCCATCTCTGCTGACTCCCAATCCCTCTTCTTTGTAATGGCATCATTACTTGTTCAGTGGCCAGTCTGCTACTGATTTTTGCTATCCACAAGTGCTCTTATATTATCCTTTCAACTGTAGGGGAACGCAGAGCATGTGAGGGAAGTAAATGCTGCTTCAAGTCTCTGTTTCCACTTTCAAAGGGCTGTGTAGAGTGATTGATGTTGTGGTTATACATTGTAGGAAGGCAGTTCTGTCAGAAGTTGGATTCCCATTGTCACTCACTGCTCTGAGTTTTCTCTCCACCTTCTCGCTTGCCACCCCATGCCACTTCTCCCATTACACTGTCCCCTCAGTGAGTATTTGTTGTGGAAAGTCTGACAGGGGCTGAACAGAAATGTATAATGCAATGTAGTAATAAGTGCAGGGCTGGCCTTACCATGAGGCGAATTGAGGCGGCCGCCTCAGGTACCAGACTGGGGGGGGGTGCCACTAGGACCCAAAGTGTAGAAAATTGTGTCTGCTGCTAGTGCATATGTATTCTCTCTGCTCTAGATGCACAGAAATGGTGGAATGCTGTGCTGGAGGAAGGAGGGCACAAGAGACATAACAGGCAGGCAAGAGAAAAGATGAGAGGGAATAACAGAAAGCAGCAGGAGTTGCAGGGAGAGAGAGGAGGAGGAGCCTCTTATGTACCTCTCTAGCACCCCCAGGAGCCTGGACTGATTAACACCAGCTTCTCAGGGAGCTTCCTGTTTCCTGCTGCTTCCCTGAACCCACTTGAGGAGAACAGGCAGTCAACTGAAGTAGTAGGAGCCAGTTAGGCCCTTAAGACGCCGATATCTTCCCTCACTTAGGCCCTGCTACCAGCTTGCTTATTTGTCCCCTTCAACTGAGTGTTGAGAGCCACTATAGCTGGCACAGAACAGCAGTCATGAGTGAAAGAAGAAAATGCCCCTCTGGGGCAGCATTCAGAAAAAGAAAGAAAGCAAAGGAAGCTTTTCTATCTAAGCAGGAAGGAGCTCTCCTGAGATACATAGACACAAATGTTCACAGTGAGCCTTCCGGCCCCAGTGAGGATGTGAGTGGTGAGGAGATGCCTGATCTTCCAGTTAGTCAGAGTGCAGATGACCTGGCAGCTACTGCAGCATCCATATCTTCATCTCAAATGGATGTAACCATGCACATTCCTGAAGAAAAGTGTAGATCAGAGAAGAGGTGGTGGAGGCACAAGAAATAGCTGCTGCTGAGTTTAGTTCCTTAAGTCTAGATGATCCAGGACTGTGGACCCACTTGAGCAGTAGCCTGAGGGACTTCCTTGTACTGCATGGGCCACAGCAAGTGAAAAACTTCATGTTCCCCAAAGACAATGAAAATAGAAGTTTCCATCCAACACATTACTGGTGTGAAATCCCCAATGGTGACAAAGTGGAGAGGCCATGGCTTATGTACTCAAAAACCCAGAATGCTGCATACTGTTTTTGTTGCAAACTCTTCCAGTCTAATGTTCCAGCCACATTGGGTTCTACAGGAACAAAGGATTGGAAAAATCTGGCTAGAAATCTGGCATGCCATGAGAAGGCAGCAAATCACCAGAGAGCATTCCATTGGTGGAAAGAGCTTGAGATGAGACTACGGTTAAAGGCCACCATAGATGATCAGCATCAAGAGAAGATTGCATCAGAGTCTCTTTACTGGCAAAATGTTCTGAAAAGGCTCATTGCCATTGTGCGAATGCTTGCTACCCAAAACCTAGCACTGCGTGGCACTTCAGATCAGCTGTATGTGCCAAACAATGGAAACTTCCTTAAAATTGTGGAGCTGATAGCTGAGTTTGGTGCTGTATTCCAGGAGCATCTAAGAAGAGTCACCACCCAAGAAATGTACACACACCACTACCTTGGAAAAACAATTCAAAATGAGATCATACAGTTACTGGCAACAAAAGTCAAACAGAAGATTGTGGCAGATCTGAAGTCAGCAAGATATTACTCTGTTATTCTGGACTGCACACCTGACAGCAGCCATACGGAGCAAATGACTTTAATGGTGCGTTTTGTAACAACAACAGAACCTAGTGAAAATGTCCCTGCAATGGTGACTGTCAGAGAGCATTTTCTAGAATTTATTGACATTGATGATATTACAGGAGCTGGTATGACAAATGTGCTTCTTAAAAAGCTGGGAGATACGGGAATTGCGATAGCTGACATGAGTGGTCAGGGCTACGATAATGGTGCCAACATGAGAGGAAAGAACAGAGGAGTGCAGACACGGATCCGAGAGTTAAACCCTCGAGCTTTTTTTGTCCCATGCAGTTCTCATTCATTGAACTTGGTGGTCAGTGTTGCAGCATCAGCTTCTAGTGAGGCTGCTGAATTTTTTAATGTATTTCAAAGCATCTATGTATTTTTCACTGCATCAACTCATCGATGGCAAATTTTGAAGCAACATCTGGGAACATCCTCTCTGACACTGAAACCACTGAGTGCCACACGATGGAAAAGTTGAGTGGAGGCGATAAAGCCTATCAAACACCAAATTGGGAAGATAGATGATGCCATAGTTGCCATTATGGAGGATAATGCTATGACAGGAACTGTTTGTGGGAGAACAGTGGCAGAGGGAAATGGAATCACCAGAAACATACATAACTTCAAATTTCTGTGTGGCTTAGTGTTGTGGCATGACATACTGTTTGAAATAAATGTTGTAAGCAAGAGACTCCAAGGTGTTGACCTTGATATTTCTGGAGCAACGGAACAACTGGACAAAGCAAAGTCATACCTACAGTCTTACCGGTCAGATGAGGGATTTCAAAACATTCTGAAGAGTGCACAGAAGTTGGCAGAGGAACTTCACACTGAAGCTATTTTCCCACTCATTCAAGAATACAAGAGTCACCGAAGAAGAAGAAGACATTTTGATTACGAGGCACGGGATAATCCCATAAGAGACCCCAAACAACAATTCAAAGTTGAATTCTTTAACCAGGTGCTAGATTGTGCAATACTGTCAGTTGAAGAACGTTTCATGAGGCTCAAGGAACACAGCAGTATATTTGGGATGTTGTATGATATTCCCAAACTCCTCACTATACCTGAAGAAGACCTACACCAGCAATGCAGGGCACTAGAGACAGTGTTGACACATGATGACATGCAATATTGATGCGAGTGATTTAGGTGATGAACTGAAAGCCCTTTCAAGATACATTTCAGCAGGATCAACTCCAAAGGCTGTTCTGGAATATATGTGCACAAATAAGATGACCACCCTCTTTCCAAATCCTTTTGTAGCTCTGCGCATACTTCTAACACTTCCTGTAATAGTTGCAAGTGGAGAACGTAGCTTCTCCAAGCTGAAGTTAATAAAAACACATCTACGGTCCACAATGACACAGGAGAGGCTAGTCGGCCTTGCAACCATCTCAATAGAGCATGACCTGGCCCAGACTGTGGACCTTCAGGAAGCAGTTCAAATCTTTGCAACCAAGAATGCACAGAAAGCACCACTTTGATTATTCAAACAGATAAAAATGCCAGTGTTTACTATGCAGACAAGAAAAGTTACATTTGCTTTTCAGGCGTTTGAAAGTTAAGTGTTACTTAAAATTTTTGAACAAGGCATTTTAAGTTGTTAGTTCTCCTTTATTGGGGTAGGTAGCAGAGCAGTACCATGAGAGGACTAGAACAGGAAGAAGGCAGAATTGAGACCTTTCAACGTTTTGGCCCAAGTGAGGGGACATGGGCGCATCATTTGAGCTCCCTGCCTCAGGTGCCAAAATGTTGTGGTCCGGCCCTGAATAAGCACCCTCCACATTCACCAACCTGTTTTTCTCCACACTGTATAACAGAGGGAACAATACAACCCACAGAATTATAGGTATCTCCTAAATAACTGTTTACTTTTAATTGGAGGGAAATAATTGTCTTCTTAGAACCCAGCTATCTGTGGAAAAAAAGATATGACATGCTTGCAGCACAACATTTTATAGCCAGAGCTAGGTTCTTCCCATAGGCAAAATACATGAAAAACCATCAGTCCCAGCAACATTTAATCCTATCATCCTACATTCTAAAAGTGCTTCAGTGAATGGGGTCTTCTAACGTTCTGCTTCTGTAATCAAATTCCCAGTTCAAGGAGGATATCCAATACATACTGAGCCAAATTCAGACCTAGCGTAAGTGGGCACAACTCCACTGGAGCTGCCCTGCCTGCACTCTGTCTGAATTTGTCCCATTGTATTAAGGGGGATCAGTCAAAAAGAAGGTGGGATCACACAAAACCAACTCATGAGAAATACTGGCTGAGATGGCCATCCTAAAATTCCATGTGTTCTTCATCACTACAGTTCCTGGCCAATTCCATTGTTTTTAAAATAAAAACAAACACCTATGGCCAAATGGTTAAACCCAATGTTAGCCATTTTGAGAGGGGAGAGTTGGAACTCTGATAACACTGCTCTACAGCCAAAATGCTTCTGAAATAAATGTAGTCAAACTTTACTAATTCTGGGTCACTGAGAACGAAAATGATGCTTAAAATTGTTGATTGGCTCTAGTTTTCAAGATATGCTATTGGGTCAGTATATACCACCCTTGACTTGGGAATGGCGGAGGATAAGTGAGTTATAAAGGGAAGGGATCTCAATTTAAACCAGAAATGACTAAAATACATCTTTGACTGGATCTATGAATAAATCTATGACTGGGTTTGGACAGTACTTGCTTTTTAGGCAAAACAATGAATGATGCAATCTGAAGCTGGTATTGCGTCATACATGATATGAATTGCATCATGTTATTCCTAGAAGTCATGAATGATGCAATCATAACAAAGCTTACATTACTCTGCTGAACAAATTGTCCTATATCAGCTCTAGAAATCATAGTGTCGTGCTCTCTTATTTGTCAGTGTTTGATTTTGCAAAGGGACACATTTCTGTTTAGCCAAAGTGAGCAGAGATGCCTCGTACTTGTGTGAACAGTGCAGATAACTTCTGCTATGTTTGTGGTGAAGTGACTTTTGCATCACAAAAGCGCAGTATAACCACTATGGTTAAGAAAGCCTATCACCTTTATTTTGGCTGCAAAATAGGAGATCAGGACAAGAGGTGGGCCCCACACATATGCTGCAACACTTGTGCAACAAATCTTCGCCAGTGGTTGAACAGGAAAAGGAAATCTATGCCTTTTGCAGTGCCAATGATTTGGAGAGAGCCAACAGATCATACCAGCAATTGTTACTTCTGCATGGTGCCTCCAGTTGGGAAAGGTGTGTCAAAGAAGAAAAAGTGGACCGTGCATTATCCAAACATTCCATCAGCTATACGCCCAGTACCCCACGGAGAAGGACTGCCGGTTCCTGATGCACCAGAATCATTCTCACTTAAGTCAGACGAGGAAGAGGAAGAGGATGAAACTTCTGGTCCTGAACCATCAATGTCACAGGACCCACATTTTCTCCCATCCTCCTCCTCTGAACCACACCTCATAACACAAGGTGAACTGAATGACCTTGTCAGGGATTTGGAACTACCCAAGAGTAAGGCAGAGCTGTTGGGCTCCAGACTACAGCAGTGGAATCTCCTGGCAGGTGATGTTAGGGTTTCCATGTTCCGTGACCGTCAAAAGGATCTTGTCCCATTCTTCTTCATGGAAGGTGATCTTGTAGCCTGCAACAACATCGATGGTGTGATGGCAGCCCTCAACATCGTTCACGATCCAGATGAGTGGAGACTGTTCATTGATTCATCGAAGATGAGTCTTAAAGCTGTTTTACTGCATAATGGCAATGTTTTGCCATCAATTCCAGTTGGTCATGCAGTCCATATGAAGGAAACCTATGACAACATGAAACAACTTTTGAGGTGCATAAACTATGACCAACATCAGTGGCAGCTTTGTGGCGATTTGAAGGTTGTTGCTCTCTTGCTTGGTCTGCAGACTGGATACACAAAGTACTGCTGTTTTCTCTGCCAATGGGATAGTCGTGCAAGAGATTCCCACTACATCAAGAAAGATTGGCCACTCTGACAGTCATTGGAGCCTGGGAGGAAAAGTGTTCAGCATCCACCACTTGTTGAATCAAAGAAGATTTTGTTACCACCCTTACACATCAAGCTGGGTCTGATGAAGAACTTTGTCAAGGCCATTGACAAAACACAAGCAGCTTTCAAGTACCTCTGTGGAAAATTTCCAAGGTTAAGTGAAGCTAAGATAAAGGAAGGTGTCTTTGTTGGGCCTCAGATTCGTGAACTTCTTTGAGATGATGCATTTGACCATGCACTGCGTGGCAAGGAAAAGACGGCATGGAAAGCCTTCCAGTTAGTGGCAATAAATTTTCTCGGAAACAACAAGGCAGACAACTACAGGTTGTTGGTGGAAAACCTCCTCAAGGCATACAAAAGCCTTGGTTGCAACATGTCACTAAAGATACATTTTTTGCACTCTCATCTAGATTTTTTTCCACCGAACTGCGGAGCAGTGAGCGACGAGCACAGCGAGCGATTTCACCAGGACATTGCAACAATGGAGAAACGCTATCAGGGCAAATGGAGCCCATCAATGCTTGCAGACTATTGCTGGACAGTGACAAGAGATGCTCCATTTAATGAATACAAGAGACAAGTCAAGAAGCGCCGAGTAGACACTGAATAGGACTAAACTATGTACAGAATAGTTTTTTGCCTTTTGTTTCATAATAAATTTTATTTATATAACCCTTTTGCTGATTTTTAAAGTGGGACAGGTGAAATATTATCATGTAAAGCAACCATAAACACATGAAAAGACCTGGGTTTACAATTTATGATTAAAACTCTACTATCTACATAATATACATAGACATAAAATGTAAAAACTTAAATATCTTAGAAACAGTAGCCAATCAGTTGTTTTAATTGTCATATTTGAATTCAGCACATCAAAATACATAATAAATAGCACATTTTATCTGTGAAGCAGACGACGTCTCAAAAATTGTAGACCAGTGTAATGGAAGCATCAACTCAGACTCAGACTTAGAGTGCTGTGAATAAAGCATGGTACGAATGACACTCTGCAGCAGGCAATCCCCTGATTTGAGGAGTCACTTTAAAATAGCCCCAGGGTTTTCAGTACAAATTTCTTGGTGTTTTAGTTAAAAACCATCTTCATTAGGCAACCAATTTTTGCTGGTCCCTGGGTGGTTACTAAAATCTATTTTTACTACGTATATGAAGCAGTTGTATACAAAAAAAAATGCCAAGTTAAAAAGTAGGCTGTCACACAAAGGTGTTATATCTACCAAAGGGGCCAGATTACAAAAGGTTTAGCCATTTAAATAGCCAAGTCAAACAAATTGCAGTTAGGTCTAACTTTTCTCCACAAGGAATTCAGAAACACACACAGCAGGTCAGGAGGGGCAACTTATCCTCATCTCTGTATTGTTTTCCTTGGCTATTTTAATGGCCAACCCTTTTGTAAGTTGGCAGGTTTTATGGATATCACATTTTTATACAACTGCCCTTTCTTTCCCCTTAACTTGGCACTTTTGTGCATAGCAACCGGTTTTGATCAGATATTATTTCTTTGTTCACAAAAAAAGTTAAAAGGTTCAAGAGATGGGCCTGATCCAACACCCCAGATCCAAACACTTCCAATCTTTAGGGAAGTTTAGATTCAACCTTTGTGGTTCTTGCTCAGTTCTTAATATTACTGTTGGGATGTGTGGACTGGACAAAGGATGTGTTGGGTGATGAATCTTTTCTCCATTACTTCTGTGCGAGAAGGGAAAGTGGTATCGGGATAGTGGGAGTGATCTCAATAAATACTGTACTTTAAGAAAAGCCGAATTGCATCAACAAAAAGAGAGGTGAGAAATAGCTAAGTATTATATAAATATGTAACTATACCTCTGCACAGAAAGAGAATCAAGATGAATACAGTTAATATCATGCACAATGTCACCTGTCAGAAGAATCAGACTTTGCTTGTTAGTTTGAACAGAGCTTAATAATTGTCAGGTGTTGTTAGACTCAGCGTCTAACCCTCATTGTTTGAGGAAGAGCACAGGCTGAAACAGTAGATACATCTTCAAAAACCAAAGTCAAATTAATTGGCTCACATTAGATTGTCAAGCATTAAGGAGTGACTGCTAGCTTTGTCAACAGAAGGTAACTATTTTCAATCGGATTAGATGGTTCAGAGTTTCAGAAATGGAGGTTTTGGCAACAAACATCATGGCATCCTCACGGTTTGTATGGAAGAGAAAAAAGGTTATGCATTAGCTTAGAAAACAAAATCTAGGGGAAGATTCTCCCACTCCCACTTCATTCCCTTTTCCATTGCTCTGGCAGCACAAAGAAAGCATATCTCCCCTACTAAGAATTCCTTCACCACCAGGAAGTGCTCAGCTGGTGCAGATCCAGCACAGCAGACTCTTACACCACCCTTTTCCCAGTCCAGGCATAGCAAATCACATATGTAGACCTGTCCAAAGCATGCTGCGCTACAGCAATCTCCAGCTGGCAAAGAGCCTCATGGGGACCATTGTCAGCTCATAGAATTAAGCCTGCTCTAAAAACTCTTCTGGGCTGGGGGAGAACTAGCTGAAGAATCAGGGAACCATAGTTGGCTCCCTGTCATCTCCCCCATCTCTGCTGCACTGAGTGGATTTCTGGCCCAGCAGAAAATAGAGGCCCAGGTAGGATTTTGTTCTTTTTAGTCCCAGGAGCTATCCAACATTTTAAATAATACTACATGTCCAGAACAAGCTGAGAATAAAGGCATCTAATTATTCAAGGCTCTATAAACACACATTACCCTGTTATCAGAGCTTCAACCAAACTCCACGGTCAAGAATGAAACATCGTCACCAGCTCAGGTTTTAGCCTGTGAGACTTTAACCACAAAATGCTATTTTACAAGCTGCTTGGAATTAAAAAAAAAGTCAAGATTGGATCTTTCTTCCCCTTTGTCAATACATAAGAAAGATAGGAAATGCCATAATGGAACAGAACCCTGGTTCATTTAGTTCATTAACCTGCCTTTACTAATGATCAAGACCTGATGGATCAGAGGATTAAGTGAAGGGTCACCTTTCAAACAAACACACACACTCCTGGATGACTGTGCTGTGAAACACATGGGGGACAGCTCTGGAAGAGGCTTTTGAGTTCAAAAAGCATGAGAATTGCTCTCAATAGACTTTCTAATAAAAGTGGAGGAAAGGATCTGTCCAATTCACGATGCCAGAGTAGGACCAGAGCACTGAGTTCAATAAAGCTTCAGCAATTTACACTAGTTCAGGATCTGGCCCTGAAAAATGCAGTGTAAAAGTGTTTTCCCAATTCATAGATAAAGACATTTCTTTGTGGAAAGTTTTGAGAGTTTTTTACTTGTTTTTGTTTAAGTGATATGCTAAAGAATCTGCTTTCAATGGAGATAAATTCTGATGACAGGTTAAGTTTGATTTATCTGCTATTTGGTTTCAACCCTTCTAAAAAGTGTCTAGTCTAGTGGCATTATTCTTTTCCTATGCCAAATGATTCATTGGCATTTGATTTTTATCTGACTTTTTGTTGAGTTTGTGTTAGACTATATTTATTAAGTATATCAAGTTCTGGACATTTTGTCCCTATCCAGTAGCTCAGCCCCATCTGCTAGGGTAATGGTAGGGCTACCATATCATTATCGTGCTGTGTAACAATTAGGGGTAGGATTTTCAAAAGCACCTAAGGAATTTAGGAGCTCATGTCCCATTGATAACCAACCCCTTCTTAGAAGAAACAAGAATGTAGTTGTCAGTATCATACTGAAAACTAATGAGGAAAATGAAATTTGGAATGGAAGGAAAGAGAATATTAATAGGATTTAGAACTACAGCTTTTTGAATCTGACACCCTGTCAACACTTCTAGCTTGCTGGGTGTCTAAAGATGGGGTAGGAGAGAAGATGCACTAAAAAGTGCTAGGGTGGAGATCTCTCAGGAACCACTCAGTCTAACGTTTGATGCCTACTTTAACTGTGACAGGAGGTTACTCAAATCCATTCAGTTTCCATCCTCCTTGCTGGAGACAGGGATGTAGGTGGAATCTGTGGGTCCTGATAAGGATCTCACCTTTCACCTAACTTTGTGTCATGCTTGAAGTCCACACAGGCAATACAAAAGTCTTCAATCCCTGGTGTCAGTATCTGGAACTGAAGCTTGAAGAAGATAAGCTGAAATCTATGCCTGAACCCTCCCATCCCAGCTTCCCATCTGGCTCTCCCAAATGTCCATATGTGGCGAGTTATATGGGCCCGTAGTGCCCATACTTCACCAATATTTAGGAACGTGGGCCCGGCTCCATCAATGTTTGGTCTTACCGCACTTTGGTGGTCCCTGCACTTCAGGGGGGATACAGAGTCCAAGGTGGCCAGGGGGTTAGCGAGCGACCCGGCCCCAGCCTGCCCCACTCCGCTCCGCCCCACCGTCGCTCAGGGGAGGGGGTGGAAGCTGGAAAGAGGCAGGGCAGGGGTTTGGGGGAAGGGGTGGAATGGGGTCGGGGAGGGGGTAGAGAAGGGGTGGTCTGGGTTGCTCGCTGCTGTCAGTGCCAGACCCCAACTAACCCCCCAGGCCACCCTGGACCCCGCATCCTCCCAAAGCACGGGGCCCGGGTCGGCTGCCCTGGTCTGTCATATGGATGGGATAGTTCTGGGTCCAGGGGGGCCTGGCGCTGGCAGCAGCGAGCGACCCGGCCCCAGCCCGCCCACTCCGCACTCCCATTCCACTCGTTCCCCCAAGTCCCCGCCCATGCCTCTTTCCGGCTTCCACCCCCTCCCCGAGCAACGCGGGGAGCCGGCGGGGCAGAGCGGGGCAGGCTGGGGCCGGGTCGCTCGCTGCTGCCAACGCCAGGCCCCCCGCTAGCCTCCCAGGCCCCCCTGGACCCCGTGTCCCCCTGAAGCGCAGGGACCAGGTTGCCCCAGTCCATCCTATGGACGGGACAGCTCTGCTTGGAATTGTTCTGGGCACCACCAAAAATTATACAAACCTGGCATCCATGCAAATGTCAGTTCTACTTCCCCTCAGCCTCTTGCAATTTTAACATTGCATTAACTTTAGCTTTTGCATTTTCATATGCAATTAATAGTGTGAATGCACTAATAGCGTGCATTCAAAAATTTATAGAACATTTTGAATGGTCCATATGCTGCTGGGATTTTTGTCCTCATCGATAGAAGATCATCTACCTATTATTTTATAGTAGATGAAGAACTAAGCAGTTAACAAATTGTTAGACACCACTGTCATATACATATAAATATAGTACTTTATTATGAGCTTACTCCCCTCTAGGTAGTCCTCTGTACACATTATTTGGTTTCTTCAGTATCCTTTTTCTAAAGGTTTTGGTAAGGAATTCTTATTGGCAGACAGTCAATCTGCAAAAGTACAAGCAGTGAGTAGCATCATTCTAGACAATTTTAGCCATAGCCAGAGGATAGTACAGTATGTATGTCACTGTGAATACCAGATGTCTCTACTCAGAGTAGTTGCCACCTTATAATCTTATATTATGCCATTTCTTCTGAGATTCTCTGATAGTGTTTTTAAAGGTGAGTGAAAAGGCTACCGTAGAAAAATATCACTGCAGAAAAGTACATTTTTATAGCTCTATTATTTCATTTTAAAAGCTCAAATCACTAAAATCAAAACATGTAGGCAATCAGGGCTCCAAAAATCCATGGTGGATAATATTAGTCTGTTACTTTCTCAGTGTGGTCCCTAAAGAGTAAGCAGAAAGGTCCTTGTAAGTATTTTAGTGGGTGGTTCCCCTCTGAATTTTTATTTAATAACCATGTTGGGATCTGGCCTCATTTCCTAGTGTCTCTCCAGCGTGAATAAGTAAAATTGGATTTTTATCATTATCTCTGTCAGAGTACTGAGAGCCACGGTTCTGTTCCAGACCTCTGGTATGATCATTTACACACCATTTGTCCTGAGTTACACCACTGCAACCTTGAAAGCTCATTATTTCAACAAAGCTGCTGGGGTGCAACTTAGAGTAGAATCTGGCTCATTAATAGGCTGCTGAAATGACAGAAAATCCTGCTACAGCCCAAGGGGTTTAATCCATAAGGTGATGGCACAGTGAAGCCAATAGAGCCTCGTGTATTTTAGGTCCACTCTAATAGACTAGTTATAAACAATGGGTAGGTGGGGTGGGTGGATGGGTGTGTGGGTGTGTGTATAGCACCTCTCTTCTTTCAACTCCCACACTACCCTGCCAAATACAAAACATAAAATAGTATATATAAATATGTGTAATAACCCTTTTAAAGTAGCAGAGGACAGGTACTAAATTAACAAGGCAAAGGAAGGCACTGAGAGGGTAGGAGATGAACACAGGGCCAACAGCAATCATTCTAAGACACCTGGAGAAAAGCTTTAATGGTGATTTTTAGAAGCAAGGTGTGTTCAATTGTGAAGAATTTTGACACCAAAGTGACCATAGTCTTGTTGATTGCTAAGGTGACTGCAAGAGGAATTTCCTTCAGATTTTTTCACACAGAAAGGATTTTGAAATCTCAAGTGCAATTAAAAAAAAAATCCAATCAGTATTGGAATTATACTAGGCTTGAGGCCTGTTAATTCAAGAAGGAACCCCAGCACTTATCACGATGGACCACCAGACTCAACGAAAACTTCCATCCCCCCCACTCTAATCCTGCAGGATTCCAGTTCAGCAGTCAATGTTTCTCCATTCAGCGTAGCCTAAACATCATTCAGCTGAAAGAAAGAAGTAGCGAGTGGTTGCCAGCTATGAAGTAGTGAGTAACTAACTCTGATTTATTCTGTGAAATGCAGATTGGGTAGTTCCAAAGGGTGCTGCCACATCATTTTCAAAATATGCTGCAAATGATGGCTACATTTTCAGAAGTGACTAATGCCTCTGGGTGCCCGATTTAATTTTCAGAAGGTGCTACTTAGCACTTTCTGAAAATCAGACTCCTCCTGTTGGGCACCCAAAATCATAAGTTAATTTTTAAATGTAGGCCAATGTAAATAAGTGGCTGTAGGGATCCAATGGAGATTTTAATCCTACTGCAAAATGATTATTTTGTCTCTGAGTAAGAGTTATTCTACCCTGATTATTTCTTGAACAGAGACTGTATTCCCTTACTAACAGAGCCCATTCGGAAAACTGCACTTGGACTCCACCTCCTGACCTTCTAGCACAGTGTTTCTCAGCCTTTTCAGCTTGGCAATCCCTTATTAAGAGTCAAAAACATTCACAGCTCTCCTACAGTCATAATAAAAGGAAAAGTAAAAAAAAAAAAAAAGTATATATTACAGCTACTACATCTGACCTCTCAAACTGTGAAGGATTTGGCCACCCTGAGGCAATTCTGGAAATTTCATTTTCTTTGCCTTAGATCTGTAATAAAATTTTCAATGCCTCACAAGTCCATCGATTGCCTTTTGTGACACCCTCTGGGAAACAGTTCACCAGCTGAAAAACACTCTTCGAGGCCAAGCAGAAGGGTCACTCATCACGGGGGTGGAATTTAATAAAAAGGTATACATCAGTTGTTATTGCCTCCCAGGGAATCACAGGAAGAATGGAGCTAGGGGTAGGAAGCATCCTGAGTACATTCTGGGGGGTTTGAGGACAATGTTAAGGCCAGCGAGGCTTGGGAACGCTCTCTTGATTGCATCCTCACTTATAGAAAAAACATTTGCCAATGGAATTAGGCTCCTAGGCAAGTCAATATAGAAAAAGAACCAATCCCCAGGGACATGGAATGATTGAGAGATCAGGAATCTCTATTTTTTCCTATTCAACTTTACCATATTTTTTTCTATATACAGTATGCACTCACTGGAGTTCCTACTCTTTCTTTATTCATTGTTTTCACTGAAACTGGCAGCACCTTTTTAAACGTTTTTGTTTGACTATTGTCAAAATTCTAGCACATTACAAAGTACTATGAAGTGGAGTGAGGGGTAAGCCTGAGATTCACAGAGGAGCCTAAGGGCATGTAAATACTACAAGCACTACAGCGGCACAGCTGCGGTGCTGCGGCTACACTGCTGTAGTGTGGACGCTTGCTACAGCAATGGAAGGGGTTTTTCTGTCACTGGAGTAAATCCCCACCCCCACCCCCACCTGAACAGTGGTAGCTAGGTTGAT
Source organism: Emys orbicularis (assembly GCF_028017835.1). NCBI lineage: Eukaryota > Metazoa > Chordata > Testudines > Emydidae > Emys > Emys orbicularis. The sequence continues at coordinate 199,138,683 of NC_088683.1, forward strand.
GGAAGAATTCTTCCCTTGACCTAGCTGTGTCTACAGTCAGGGTTAGAACAACCTGACTACATTGCACAAAGTGTGACATTTTTCACAGACCTAAGCGATGTAGCTAGATTGACTTAAGTTTTAGGAGTAGACCAGGCCTAAGCAAGGTAGGTACCTAGGTTTCCAGTGAAATTCAATGGGAGCTCCCTTAGGTTCCTTTGCAAAACCCAGCCTAAACCAATATGACTACAAAGACACTCTCAACCATAGTAAAGGTCATGTGATCAGTCTTTGCCTTTTTAGCTCTGCCACTCAGGCCCCAACCTCTTCACCGTGGCCTAGTACCACATCTTCAACTTCCTTTCCAATATTTCCTTCTGTATGTTTTGCCACCATCTTAAATTCAATATGATAAAATGCAACTTCATGGGCCAAATTCTGGCTTTATTTTAGTAGTTAGTCTCATTGCCAACCAAAACCATGTGGATCTGACTTCATCTCCTACTGTTCCTCCAGAGTGAATAAGTAAAATATTGTTATCATTTCTGTCAGAATTAAAAGCAGTTGTTTTGCTCCATAGATCTTGTATTTATAGTTATTAGTGTGTCCTCAGTTACACCTAGTAACTGTCTCACTGTTCAATCGGGTCACCCTAGAGAATACGACACTTCATGTATCCTTCCAAACACTTGCCTCTCCTGCCTTTTCCATCACCATCAACAGCTCCTTGCATCACCCAGGCTTGTGGTCTTGGTGTCATCTTAGTAGACCTTGCCAAAAAGTTTTGGACAAGAAGTCTTCACTGAAAAAATGGCTTCTTTTCAAAAATGGTTTTCATTTTTTGTGGAAAATTGCATCTCTTAATTATTGAAAAGGCTATCAAAATGCAAGATACAATTTTGGGGAAATAATTCCCCAAAATTCACAATTTTTTTTTTATAAAAAAGATGAAATGGGTTTGCTTCAGACACTGAACATAAAAACTTTGAATTTTTTTTTTGCAAAACTAGGTTTTTGTTTTTTGACAAGCTCTATCTGTTAGACTCCTCTGCTCTCCTCCTCTTTCTATATTCAGGTGAAGTTCTGTCACTACTTCCCCCTCGCCTCAAAACTCTATTCTCTCCTATCCACTCTTCCCATGGTGAAATCCTGATTGCTGGCTTAGTGATCTTTTGCCTTAGTTAGTACCCCCTCCTTCTCCCTGTACCCCCTGCTGTGCCTCCTCACTTCCCTCATCTCTCCTTGCTCCCCTCCAGTCTATTCAAAATGGCACTATATCATTCTCCTTCAACTTCATTCCCTAGCTTTCCCCCCAGCTTCTACATAGAATATCAGCATCTCATCCTCACTTCAATGCCCTCCACCCTCACTTCTTCACCTCCTGTGAACCTTTTCTGCTCAAGCCCCTCTTCTAAATGTCATCTTTGCAGTCTTCCCTCATTCTCATGCCTTCTTTCATGCTGTTCCTCACGCTTGGCGTTATCTCCCTCTTCTGATGAATCAGTCCCTCCCCTTTCAAGTATCTTCTTAAAACTTTTCTCCCACAAAGCCTTTCAGTGATGACCAATACATGCTTTCTGTACCCACTTTTCTAAGTCTGAAACAGACTGTAAGCCCAAGGACCACATCATCTTATATATCAGTCACTAGGGAGCTTTTTGCCAGACAGCATGAGCACTCCCCAATGGCATAATATGGAAAACATGCACAATAGCTAGCAGAGTGACAGCACAAAATAAAACAGACCCAAATATTTTAAGTTCTTCTCTACATCTGTGCGCTTTCAATATTGATATATACACAAACAACAAAAGAGTATCACAGTATGAAGCTAAATATACATACACTGCTGGTATAAATGCAAAAAGATCTGTTTATAGCAACTGTAAAATACAATGGTCAAATTCCACTACAGTCAGATATAGCCCATTGCAGTTCTTGGTTTATGTTGAGGAATCCCTGCCACCCAAAATAAATTGCAATACTGTACATTGGCCTTGTGCTCCCTTTGCCTACCCCTCCCCACTTTTCAAGACTATATATAGACAATGTCTGAGTTTCCAGGCAAGCTGATAACTACATATCAGCTGTGGCTGCATCACAAATTGTACAAAGCCAGATTAAAGCCTTAATGTTGATTTTCTTTTAAGGCCTTATACAAAGTCCATTGAAGTCAGTGAGACTCTTTCCACTGGCTTCAAATCAGGCCCCTAACTGGTTTTGAGCCATAAAAAGCATCCAACACACAGGGTGTAAGCCTGATCTCATCTTACACTGCTGTAAATCAGAAGTAATGCCAATGAAGCTCTAAAACTGGTGTGAGATCAGAACAAGGCCTGGGCATATACTACACAATATTACACAACACACATTTCTTACTGATGATTGTCAACACTGAGATACTCCTATGCTACAGAATGGCACCTCAGTGCCCCCTTCTCCCAAATAACATCATGAGAAAAGAGGTACACACATTGTATAGGATCAAACCTTACAATTGGCCATTACTACCTTACAGGCTGCTATATACTAAATATACTGGAATGACCTGCTTTAAATAACCTTTTCAGATACATTTCTTACTTAGGTATTTATAATGATGTAATGTCTTCAGTGGGCCTTGGAGTGGGGCTAACGTACTTCCAAAGTAGCAGTTTCTGTGCCTCATACAAAAATGATCTCCATAATCTTATCTTTGTGCTTCACCATTATTTAATGTTTTTTTAAAAAAAGACCTCATCTCTGAGGCTAGTTCTTTGGAATAAAGAAAATTTAAAAAACTGGAGTGAAAAGACTAGGATGTCATTGGCATATCAGTGTGACAGTGGTGAAGCTCACCAGTGAGTCAGGCTCTACTGTGGAAAGGCCACTGATTGTCGAAAGCTGTGATTGCTATTGGGCGAGAGAGACGATCTCAAGAAGATAGTCAGATCATGACACTTCATTGCTCGAGCAGAGAATGTGCTGATGTTGTTACTGGCACTTGGGCAACAACGTGCAACAAAAAAAAATGTATCTTAGTACAAAACCCACCAAACCCCCCTAGCATTCTAGAAAGGGAGTTCTTTCTGAAAGTGTTTGAATTATATCGCTGCACAACCTTCCATTTGAACAAATGTAATAAAAGTTGTATGCCACAAAAATGTACATTCATTTGGAAGCAGAGATATGACTGATGTTTGTGCCTATCTGGCTTCCAATATTACAGTATGCCTCAGTATAGTAGGAAATGCCATTGTTTCACAAAGAAGGTTGGGAAAGACAAAGCAGTTTTATAAGCCAAATCCCTTTTTTTTCCCTTTTAATTCAATGGGATTAAAGTTTTGTCCTTTTACCTTTTAGGGTAAAATCTCTGGTTGGTATACTTTGGCACAGTTGCATTGTTTATTGGAACTGCACTAATTTGCCTCAGCAAAGAACTTGGCCCAAATTGATTTGAAACATCCCAATGTATTATTCAGTTTGTACACCATTTCCTTTGTACTAAAAGGATATGATGGAAATTATTTCCAACAACTCCATATTGTGGGCATGGGGAGAAGGGGAAAGCAAAAAATTACCTTTAAAACTTTTGGAAAGAAGTTCAAGATTTTTTGGTTTATTTTGTGCAAACTTTAAGCTGAAATAATGACAATCGACTTCTGATCACTAGAAAGAATCATTTGAAAAAGTGAGGAACTGGCATTGCTGATTTTAAATTTACAAGAAACTGGATGGCTGTTTGTAGTGCAATGAATATTCTGATAGGTGCACATACAGTTGATCACTAATGCTAAGGCTTACATGTATTGAATACAGTGACCGGGGGAAAAGAAATTTATAGGATAGAGAACCATGCATTTTTCCATAGATTAAGTGTATTTAAAGTTGTAAATGTTTTACTTCCAGTGCTTTTAGTTTCACATAAGATCAGTATGTGAGTTCATAGGAATTTCCTTTGTAATGTTCTTTGAAATCTACAGATGAGCAATGCAATGTGAGAGCTAAGTATTAACATTATTTATCCATAGAACAGACAGGGGCAAAGACAACCTTTTCACAGTGGGACAGAGTAACAAAATAGCAGCTGTTGAACATCATGTCAATGAGTAGTTTTGTGCCAGGACTAAATGTATCCACTTTTAATAAATGAAATTTGAATTTCTGTTCCAGGACACAATATTTCCTTTATTTATTAATGCAACCCCTTGGGAGTGGGGACAAGGTCGTCTACCCCCATGACAGGTACAGCCTAGCTAGAGGCATTGCAAGTTTCCCCACAAATCCTGCTTCTCTTCTGATCCTGAGAGGCCAACCCTACAGCAAGATGGTAAATGGGTCCCCCGGCCCATTTGTGATCTCTGTGGAGACTGCCTGCTGGATTTGAACTGGCTACCTGGAGCAGAAGTGAAAGACTCCATATTCTATTACCCTATTATTCTATCCCGTCTGCTTTCCAGATGATTATATTATAAATTTTGTTGCACTTTATAAATAACATATAGTTATTTAGAGGTTTTGAATTTAGCTATATTCAATAGGTGTCATTTTGGTCTCCCTCTAATTGCTCCTGTCAAAACTCTCAAATATAAAAGACCAAAAAAAATACAAAATATGCTATTACATATATTTTTCCCACATTGTTAATTTGTGTCTACTACACTATGCATACTTTGGCAGATTTAGCGATTTGGTACAGTTTAGAAATTATAATAAGATATTGCCACATTAAATGGGTTTTCTTGGAACATAGACAAATTTAGCAACAATGTAGTTGTCCCACATTTAAATACAAAATATCATACAAATAAAACTGATCCCATTAAGGCCAATAATAAAATATCTTTAACCTCTCTCCCCCTCTCTCTCTCACCCCCACCCATATTTTCTACAAAATAATATACTACCATAGTGATATTGCACATAAGTCCCCATTGACTTCAGTGGGACTTAAGCTCGTTTTTATCCACTGTGCTGAATCAGGACCTTATTAGCATCAGTGGGAATTCTCAAAAGCAGTGGAATCAAAAGCAGTGCATGGATAAAGTATCTTGACAAGTAGTATAGGAAATTATTTTTCACAGGAAATTTCCCCCAAAAGTGTGTTTTTTCTCCAAAAAATTCCCCTATAAATATTGGGGGGGGGGGGAAGCGCCGAGAAAAACAAACAAAAACCCTGAAATAATATTTGTTTTTAAAAATCACTCAGTTAAATAAAGATCTGTTGTTTTTTTTAACAGTTTTGGTTTTCAAAAACTGAAAGATTTTACAGAATTTACACGTTATGTCCATTTTTGGTCAAATTTTACATGAACATTTCCATTTTCATTGAAAAGCCATTTTTCATTGAAAAAAAACAGCAACAAAAACATTTCAACCAGCTCTTTAGGAAAGGTAAGATGAGTTCACAGACACAACTAGAGAAAAATAAGCCCAGGGAGGGGAAAAATTAAATATGCAATGCATATTAACTGCTTTATAAGGCAGCCCAGTTCCCCAACTGGAAATCTCATAGCCCTTTTAAATGTAGTTGTAGGCCTCAGTTGTATTATGGTGCAGTGTTGTAGCCATAATATAGTTGAGGTTGAGTAGCAGTTTCTGTTTAAATGCCAATTTTTAAAAGTTTTACATGAGCTCTCTGTTACATGAATTACAGCATAAGGACCATCTAGGCCAGGCTTAAGTTACCATCATCACTGGATACTACATGTACACATATAAACCTGCATAAAACTGGAGTAACACAGCAGTTAATCATGTCAAAATATTGTTGAATATGTTATAATTTTTTTCTAAAATAATTCATAGATCATTTAAAAGCATGCACATCTCTAGAAAATCATAATTTTGGTTAAACATGTGACATTATTTGTACTAAATTCTAGAGTTGTATAAGATATTGTAGATATAGCTAGCTATAGAACATTTTAAATAATAGAATATCACAGCACCACTTTTTTTTTCAAAACTGAAGAAGAGTTTTGTTCAGACTCCAATATTTCTGGGCAAAATACTTTGCAGAGGCATGCTTTCCATTAACGTCAGTGCTGTCAACTCCAACAGAAAAGACACTGTTTATATAATGATGACATACAGTTCAGAAACACTGTGCTATATATTTGCTTATTATGCCTGTTATGCATTTTTTAAAAACAGTTTAATGAATTATTCTAAAGAGTTGTTTATCTATTCTAGGTACCTATTTTGGAAAGCTAACAAACAAATTAATGTTAATCTGCAGATTACGTAGCTCTGAGTTGCCTTGCTATGAGCCTGATCCAAAGCCCATTGAAGCCAAAAGCCCATAGAACCTAAATATTGTATTGCAAAATGGCATTACAAATCCTTTCTTTTTGCCTTTCCTTTCCCTCTGTGGTTTGTGTTTAAATTGGATGAACATCAACGCTGTGAAATTTCAATAAAACCTAAATTCAGATTCCACCTATCAGAGCCAGACTAATTGCATTTGTGATCCTCAACAGTAGCGAGTTCTGCCTGAGAAACATGACACTGGTGGCCCAGGTATCTTCTGCCTTTAGGGGAGTAACTTGAAGGCATTTGAGCATGTGCTGTTGCAAGTTGTTGCTTTTGTTTCCTGTGGGATTGCCAATTCTCTGTTTTTTGCCATCGTGTGGTATCTCACTATGTTTCCAATTGCCCTGCAGCCATTCCACCTAGCTTCCCTGCATTCTTTGTAGTGGGAAAATGAGAAATATGCACCATTTCTTTAGAAATCAGTGACTTGCTATTCATTTGTCCTTTGTATTGTTTGCCTCAGCCACAGGCAATATGGAGAGGTCTCGACCACAGATGCTGTGGACTCTATTAGAAAAGGTAAACCAGTTTTCATTAGCTGAGTCATTTTTAGAGGGTTTTTTTTTAAGTGCATAATTCTTATACTGTTCCTTTTTTAAAAAACATGGTACACAATGAGTTTGCAGTGATGGGCATTATTTAGTGAAGGGCTCAAGCATGCCTAAAAGGCAGAGATGTGGATTTTGCTTCAACTCATGTAGATCATACTAAAGTTAACACCTCAAGCACTTAATGCATGTGGCACAGCCAATGATCTTAGGGGTACTGTGATGGGGTGCACTAGGCCCTGAGCACCCTACTGCGGGCCTTGTGGCCCTGCCATACCCCGCTCCACAAAAGGGCAGTAGAGAGGTCCTCGAAACTGCCTAGAGCGGCTGTGAGGGAAGCAGCCAATCAGGGCCCAGCACGTCAGTATAAGAAGAAGCTGCAGGGCCAGTGTGAGTTCAGTTCCTTACTAGGGCTGGAAGAGAGTGGATGGTGCTTCAGGCTGGCTGCTGGGACTTCATGAGGACAAGGCTCTGAGGTAAGGGTGAAGAATGTATGGGAGCCATGGGGAAATGGCCCAGGAAATCATAGCAGCAATGCAGTTTATTTAAGGGGACATGGTGGATGGCTGCTATCTATAGGGTCCCTGGGCTGGGACCTGGAGTAGAGGGTGGGCCTGGATCCCTCCCACCAGTCAATGGGAAAGTGGCCTGGACTTTGAGGCACCCCAGAAGGGGAGCTGAACTGTAGTGGCCCAGCTGAAGACCTGGGGCCAGAGAGGCCCTGAGAGGGTGAAGTCTGCCTCCAGGGAAGGAGCCCTGGGGCACTACTCTATTCTGGAGCAAGGACAAATTGAGAGAAACATTACAGAGGGCACTGAGAGAGGCCCCTGTTGGACTTGTACCCTGAAAGGGGTTTGTGTTGCTTTTATCTCAGAGACAGACTGTGTATGACTCGGCTGGAGGGCTGAGTCAGCGAAGACCCACCAGAAACAGGTAAAGATAGAGTGCAGGCACACGTGCTTGGCCAGGGGGCACTTGTGGGAGGTGAGTGCAACCCCGTTACTGGTACCTTTATCTCAAGGACACACAAAATGGGCTTGAGATGTAGATCATATTTAAGTTAACATGAGTTAAAGTAAAATCCTTAGCAGAGCTCCCCAGCACACCGCAGAAGCTAACCCACTCCTCATCATGTGCTCAGCCAGTACCACAGGCTTGTGCAAAAGGGGCATGTGGCTATGGTTTAGCCCCACCATGCTTGTCCATCCCTTTTGTGTCTTGCACCCAAAGGGGCATCAGCATAGAACAGACCTGCTGCTTACAACTCCTTCCCCTTTCTCTGCCCCTGCTCACACTATTTGCAACCCTGTGGAGCAACTGCGCACAGCCTAGCCCGGATCTGTAATAAGTATTTATAGGGAACCCATCACTGCTGTGCCTGGATTCACTTTACATTCATATTTTATTTAAGCACAATGGTTTTGATGCTGTACTAGATAAAAAATGGAGGCAGTCCCAACCTGAAGATTTTACAGTCTAAAAAACAGACACTGGAAAGACAGGATAGACTAGGAAGCCCAGGGAGAGAATAACTCAGACAGGTTTTACTGGCTCACTTCCTGTGGACCATTTAAAATGCCAGCAATTAACCACGTACTTCAAGCAAACAAACATGAGCCCAGCCCTACACAACAACAGAGAGAGAGAGATACAGGAAAAAGAGAGAGCAAGATATAGGAAAGTCTAAGGATGATGGATTCCAGGACCCTCAGTTAGTGGAAAGCCTGGACAAAGATGCTTCTGGCCAAATTCCGTCTCAGACTTATTTCCTGAGAGCAAATTCCAGCTGTCATGTCTCTGCTCACTTACTATCAGACATTTTAGGATGGAAAAAACAAATGTTCAACTAGTCTATGCTCTGATAGGAACCTCGCCTTCCGAGGGTACAGTATATCCAGTTAAGTCATGGTTTTTATTCCATAAACACTTAGCCATTTCTATCCCAGGGGAACTGGAATTCATAGGATCAGGCACCAAAGTCATTAGATCCCATAGTGTATTTGATGACTGGTCCTACAGCTGCAAACACTGCCCTATTACACATTTTTAATTCAAAAATATACCAGCTTTTTTTATTAAAAGTGCACTCAAACCCTACCTCAATAGAGTATTGGCTGCCTATGGAGTTGTTTGGAAGCTGCTTCACAAACTTTCAAATATTTTTAATCTTTCTGTTTGAAAGCCCCCAATTATTTTTTTAAAACATTGAAAACCCCATTCAAGTGTGATGTGTAGAGCACTAAGACAAGCCTATACACTAGCTTCTAGAACTTACCATTGTAACAAGTACAATAGAGAACGCAACACAACCATCTGTAACATGAGACAGGAAGGGACAATGGTATCATTCGTGGGGATACTGCAAGTAGTAATTTTCACTTTTTTATTAATAGTTGTACTTAGATTGTTACATTTCAGCATAAAGACAACTATCACAGATTGCCACAGATCCTTCACCAATGCCTGTCTACTGGGCTCTAATCTGCTGCCATTAAAATTGATGGAAGTTTTGCCATCAACATTAATAGGCCAATTTTGTCCATTCACTGCACCTCCATACAACATAGCCTGACCCAAATGAACACCCAAAGTTACATCACATTAATATAGACTCTGCCTGTCTTGAAATGGAATAAGCATTTCTTTGGCTGTCATTCGAGCACTGCTGTATTACCTGCCTAGTGAGGTGAAAACAGTTCTGTCACTAATAGACTGGCTTTCTATTGGGTAATGCATTTCAAAGAAATGCTGGTGTGCAAATCAGAACCCTGGCCTTAGGGAAGCCTTTGTCCCATTCCAAGAAAGACCTTTGAATCTATAACTGTGACACTACCTTAGTTGTCCATTAAGGATTCAGAAGCCTGAAATGATGTCTGTATTATCCAGAACGATTTGGGGTTTTTTGTTTTAAGCAGAGATGCGCTGAACCCAAACATTAGCTCTCAACACATCTTAAATTGGGCAAAGGCATCAAAATCTGTACTTGAATTCTGAGAACTGGAACAATTAGTCTCAATTTTCTAAAGGTGGCTCTTCTTGGCCAACATGACATAAGCTGGTTGCTTTTAGATTTTAAGCTCACTGGGGCATGGATCAGATCTTGCTGTATATTCGTAAAGAGCCAAGTGTACTGACAGTGCTCAGTAAATGAATATTTTCATCTTCTATAATAACCTTCCAGCTGGTAATGTTACCAACATCAGCATTAAAAAAAAATGTATCTCTGAACATTTGTGAGTACAAGTACACAGAGAAATCAGCCAAAATAATAAATGGAGATGGTACTTGAACAAGCAAGGTATCTAATTTCACAAATATTTGTTTTTTAAACAAACAGAATGATCTCATTATATTCACAAGTATGTGAAGAAATATGCACCTCTCTTTATCCTATTTCAGGTGATTAGCTGTCACCAGTCCATACATGCTATGTAATTTAACTGGCATCAGTGCCATATTTTGAAGCTCACCTGTTTAGCATTTCTGCAACTGTCTCTAAGAAAAGAAATGTTCCTGTAAGTGCCTCCTGTGACAAATTTAGATCCAGCTCTGATTCCCACTTTCTGATATGTGGGGAACATTTGAGTTTTTAATCTACAGGAATGTTATACCTTTTGAAGTGCATTTGTTTGCCATGTTGACATTAGGGAAGAAGGAAAAAAGAAGAGAGATCATGCCTTCAAAATTCAGAGTCCTTGGACATCTAAAAGTTATTCTCCTCTGAGTTGCTCATATATGTTTTGAGACATCTTCCCTCCAATACATTAAGTGCCTAGAAAGTAGGTACCCTTGATTCAAACCATATGCTCTAAACTCCTAGCTGCTTGTATGATCTCATCCCCCAGCCCTCATGTGCAGTGGTGCATTGTGCAATCCTCCCTTCATTTTCAGTCTTGTCTTGCTTTATAGTAGAAATAATTTGAACTGTATTTTCCATAACACATGCAAATATAAATAAATATCTCACATTCTGTACCTATAATTGTATTTCACTTCAATGTGTTTCCATGGCTGCATCCAAAAGACAGTTATATAATACACAATCCATTAACTGTAGATAATTGAACTCCATGCATGCACTGAACAGTGTGCTGTATTTTTTGTTCATTAATTCTTTATAATAGTGTCTAATTGTATTTGTTACTCAGGCACTTGGAAGTCTCATTGTCAAACTGGCAGACTTAAGTTTTATGTAGCAGCTGGTGAAGGTCTCCAACTCAGAATAGGTGAGTGGGGGATACAGTCAGAATAAAAGCAGAATTTAATTCAAATTTATTATATATTTGGCATTTATGGCTTTTTAACTATGCTACTTTTATGGGCATTAATGTTCTCTTGATTCTGTCTGGCAATTCCTTTCATATTTGCCAAGTGGAGTGGGCATTTCAAACACAGATTTCCACTTTCTTCACCAAGGGTGAAATTCACACCTATATAGAGGGCAAGCATGAAGCCCATGCTCCCCTACTTAACCATCTAAACCTACAAAACAAAGATTGAGTGGAATTTAAGTGGTCTATAGGCCTTGTGCAGGGTCTCTAAAGATTTAGGTGTGAATTTCACCCCTAATTCTCTACTGGTCTGGTCCAAATGATGAATCACACTGAAATTAAGCTTTTTAAAACAAGGAACAGATAGCATTTATATTGCTGTGTAGCTTTCTCAGCATCCTTGCACTGAAAGGAAAATGATTCCCAGGCTGACATAAAATACACAGCAGGTTTAACAACCTTCTTATATGGTCTCTTAAAATCCTCCCTGGTCCAGCATAAAAGTCTATTTGAGTGATCCTAGGTAATTGAAGTGGACAGCTCCAACCTCCTTATTAATTCACTAGCATCATTGTGCTCAGTGTTCAGGAAGTGATTGTGTTGCCAAGGGATCATTTCCTTTTTATATGGCTAATGAAATATTTGCCTGCTGGGACAACAAAGCTACAAAAGGAGGCAGAAGATGCAATTTTCAGCAGCATTTTTTCCTTATAGTTTGATCCTGTACCACTGAAGCCGACAGGAATCTTTCTGTGGATTTCAATGGTGCAGGCTCAAGCCCTAATGGATTGTCTACAAAAATAGTGCCTAGACAAACTAGTAATATCAACTTAGCTAGTGTACTACACTAGCTCAGGAAAATTAACTCCTTGGAAGAATTTGCAAGGTTGGTACTCAGGATCATCTCCCTTAGTTTTATATAATTACTGGAAGTTAAGTGTGAAAGTAATTGTTCATTCCTTGAGGGAATGAGGGAGGCAAGCTGCCACTAATATAATCTTTTGTCAACTGCTTTGCTTAGAGCTAAATTGAGTACTCACCGTTATGTCTGATTCCTATTGAAGTCAATGTACATCCAAAAATACAATATTGTAACTGTTTATTATTTGTTTTACAATTGCACCAAGAGGCCTCAACTGAGATCTGGGCCCCATCATGCCAGGTGCCACATAATAAGAGACGGTTCCTGCCACAAAAAGCTTAGTCCCCTTTTGTCTATCTTGACTATTTAGGGTCCACTCCTGCAATTCATGGCACATGGGCACGCTGCTATACTCCTGTGCAGACAAAGATGTGTGCCTGCACATGGCGAATAGCAGGACCAGAGCCCAAGATTGTAAGCTTTTTGAGGCACAATGGGGCCACAATTTCTGTTGGGTGCTCTAGGCTCTACATGGTACAAATAATAAGAATTAATTGGGAAAGACAGTTTCATATAAGGAACCTCAATATTTGCATACTCTACCCATTTAGATCAAGAGATGCCCCCTTCACAAAAAAATTGTTAACAGAAATACCCAAAACCTGCAGCCCTATGAGGCCCAGTCCTGTGAGATGCTGAGTGCTGTTGCGAGGTAGGGAGCACCTTAATTGCCTGGAAGTCAAAGGATGTGGCGGCTGCTCAGCAATTTACTATATCAGACCTTTACAGATTTGCACACTGCAGAAATCAGCCAGATTGAACTCTTGGTGAGGGAAGTGTGACTCTGTTAATTATTATTAAAATCAGCAGTATGTGGGGAGGATTTGAGAGCCAGACATTACCCTTGGAATCTTTAAGCAACCAGTAATTAGATTTCCAGGTCTAGCTGGCTCTTTGTCGGGAACCTCACTTAGAAAGAGTGAATCTAACTAATGAGCGATCTGACATAGTCCCCAAAAGCTAACTGCGTGAACATGGATGATTTAGACCATTCTGATAAATACTTGAGAACAAATTCAAAAGAAGTTTGCAAACAGGCATTGAGTAGCAAATTTTTAAAAATACCCTGTATAATCTCCCCTGTTGATATCTTCTCCATGTGTGTCTGAACTGCAAATCCACCAAAAAGCTTTTTAAAACTCTAGCAGCTCTGACAGAATATCAAAACGCACTTCTGAACTGGATTGAGTGCACAGTTAAAATTCTTGGCCAGGAAATACATCACTTAAAAAGAAAGCAAGTCCAGGAAAAAAAAGTCATGGAAAACATTGAGGGCAGTCACCTGGCAATGCTACAGGTTAGCAAATGTAGTATTTTTACCAGATAAGATGACAGTCAAGCATCCCAGAGCATATCACCCTCATTTTCTTATCAGGGCTCTCTTTCTCCCCTCCGCCCCTCCACCCCCACTGAAAATGTTTTATATGCAATAAACTCACTGTCCCAAACTGAACAGAAAATATTCCCAAGCCAGGCCTTTATCAGAGTTGTGTGTTCAGCAGCCAGAGAGCAACATTGACTTGTGCATTGTACAGATGAGAGAATTTTTTTTTAAACTAGGCTGTTATTGTGCCTCAATCCATGATAAGAATTTATAAGTACTTACTTTTGTCTACAATACACAAAGAAAAATAGCCCCAAGAGATCCATTGCTGCACACAACCCCTGCATCCACAATAAACTCTACATTCCTACCCTTAAAAAGTATAACCTCAAGACAGACCAGCAAGAAGAACCAGAAAAGTACACATTTCCCAAATACCTCTCTCTTCCTTTGCCAGACCTTTTGCCTGTCATTTTCAGGTTGTTTTGTTTTTACATTGTAGACTGTATTCTGTATGATGGTTTAATGTCCTTTATTTACTATGGACCATAATGGTGGGTTCAAAGCAGTGAAAATTCTGCATCAATGTGCTAAAAAGAGTTGGTGGGAAAGGAGGGAAAGACAACAGGGCATTGTTCTTCACCACAATACTGCAGAAACCCCTACACAGACAGGATGAGGATCTCTGTGTTTAGGGGAAGGATGTATCTAGCTAGGGGGTGCAGAGCTGGGGACAGTCATTCTATGTGGCATCACTCTTGGCAAGCCAGGAGAACTTCTGAAATCTGTGGGAATCTTTCCATTCCCTAAGATCAGGCCCTAAGTTCCCAAGGGAATTAACACTGTCATTTTCAGCATTGACTCATGCTCCACACCTTTCAGATCCCTCAGAGAGGGATAATGTGCAAACATTCATGGGGACTCTGTGCAAGGGGTGGTGTAGAGGAGCTAACTCATGGCAGATAGCCATAGATATGTCCCACGATGGGATCGCAAGCAGACTTTTACAAGTAACTCCTGCAGATTTCTCAATGGTACAGGTCAAAAGTGCTCTATGAATGTATTTTAGTGTCTTGTACACTGCTCTGAGCACCTCAGTAGGTGGAGGTGAGGGTCTGATGCACATTTCAGTCTCTATCCCAAAATGTGATTTATGTGCTTGACTTCTGGGATCAGGCAGTTTCAGCACCCTCAACCACCTAGCAAAAAGGAGGAGGAGGAGGAATAGCAGCTCATGTTGAGTGAGTGGTGACCAGGGTGGGTCACAGGAGAATCTGGGCTTGCTAGGAAAATGTAAGTTGGTTCTATTTTGATCCTGTAATGTAAGAGGAAAGCCTAAGTTAACTTGTAGTGAAAAGCCAGCTTGGACTAAATATATTCCTTTCCCCCTCTCTAATGCTTTGTTCCAATTGATAAATAAAAATACTTTGTCTTAAGAAGGCTCTTGATCACTATATCACTGGTACCAGCTTCCACAAGGGAGGAAATGCAGATGCTTGAAACCCAGTCAGAGCTGCAGGGTGATATGCAGTTGGTACACAGAGGGCAGTGTAACCAGGCCCAGGTCTAAGACTGAAAGAATCACTGGGATCCACCCCAAGACACATAAGGGCAAGTGGCACATTACCTGACACGGTGCACTCAGAAGGAGGACAGAGAAGTAGCTAGCCCCATAACTGTGACAGAACTAAAGATCTGTGTGAACCTGAACAGTTTAATTGAACAGCAATATAATATGAACTTTGGTTATGGCCTGCAGTGGGCCAGGCACTCGGTTCTAAGCAGTCGGGCCTGGTGAATGGAGATGGTCAAGAACAGATATCAAGGCTCAAAGCCACACATAGAGTCAGGACCGAGCCGAGGCCAGTGCTCAAACCAGGGTCTGGGGACAGGCCGTGGGTTAGAACTGGGATCAGAGTCCATAGACAAGCCACATCAGGATCATAGGGTCCAGAAGCAAGCATAAGTTTGAAGCTGGACTGGAGTCAGTCCAAGGGCCTGGGAGTCAGGAGCAGGTCAGGAACACAGCATGGACAAGACTGAAGTGGACTGGAACAAGGCTAGGGCAGGAACTGAGACATGAGCCGGGGCAGGCTGTAACACCAAGAGGCAATAGGAGGAATGCTAGCTGACTGTTGCTGTTTCACATGCTCACTCCCCAGTCTAGCAGTAGGAGTGAAATACCTGTGCCTGCGGGTCCCTGCCCAGGGATATGCTCCTGCAACATGCCAGGCTCCCTTGGCAGAGTGTAGCTGAGCAAGCAGACCTAGTCCAGTGGCGGGTTTGCTTCTCACAGTGGTTCACATTCCCTCAGCTTTGGTTTGGGGTTCAAATGAATCCCAAAAATCTTCAAGTGCAGGTCAGCCAAAATCATCAAATATGTCTAGGTTTGGATAAAAACTGAATGACCAGGTTTCTGCATAGCTTTCTATCAGAAAGGATAAATCAGCTCTGATTCACTCAAAATTTGCTTGGTTTACAGTGTAACCTGGGTTCATCAAAACTTTCATAGCCTCTGCAAACCGTTGGTTGAACCAAGCTCAAGTGTTGGGATTGTGAGAAACCTTGTTCCAGGTTTCATTTAATGGAAGAGGGCATATAATTCCATTTTTATATTGCTTAAAATATTCTTATTTTGCTGTTAACATGAAGAGATAGGGAAAAGGGAGAGAGAAATAAAGGAGACATTGACACACAGAACAGCTTTACAAAGCAAATTACTAGAATGGTACATAAACATACTAACCATATAACTCCAGAAACAAGGACTAAATAACATCAACCACCATTTTATCTTTCAGGCAACATGGGATTCTTTTCTCCACTTGCTAATCCACTCTGACCATTATGCTATTCACAGCAATATTTAAACCACATGCAGACTGCCATTTTTTGTTAGTCTACTGTGCTTTGCTACAGGAGCTGCTTTCAAAAAGAATTGTGGGGGCAATACTTTTAAGGATCAGATGTCACCCAATTGCTGTAACACAAGTCTCTCAGGTTGCTCAGGGTGTCACCACACAGTATCAAATTAAGTCTGGAGTGTTTTTCAAGGCTGGGGGCAATTATAAATACACCTCTACCCCGATATAATGCGACCCGATATAACACGAATTTGGATATAACGCAGTAAAGCAGCGCTCTGGGGGGGGCAGGGCTGCGCACTCCGGTGGATCAAAGCAAGTTCGATATAACGCAGTTTCACCTATAACACGGTAACATTTTTTGGCTCCCGAGGACAGCGTTATATTGGGGTAGAGGTGTATCCTCAAACGATAATTCTGAACAATGTTGCTAGAGGGATACTTACAATTTACAGTATTGAAGGGCTTGTCACATTCTCAAAAAGTCAATTCCTGCACCTCTGTTCAAAGGAGTGACTCAGATTAAATGGTTCTGCTGAAGCCCATGATTGCTCTCTAGGGGTCAAAACTTCATGTCAGCAACCAGCTTGGGTAGCTAGTGTGGGCACTGGGCAGATGTGTGGAGCAACAAAGGAAGGAATCATACTTTGTGAGGGCAGAGTGACTGAGGAGCCATTCCACAGAGTAGCTCTACGTACCCTCACTTCAGGGTGGATGGCTAGAGAGCTCATGCAAAGATGGATCCCCCATTCCACCTTCAGCCTATCCTAAGTCTCACCACTCCCTCCCCCTGTGTGCTGCCATCTACACAACATTGTGGAGCTTGGCTCTCCACCGCACTGGAGGTGGCAGCCTGCCATATGACACCCCATCCAAATCCTACCTATCCTTGCACCGAGCCGTTAGCCACCAGTTGACAGAAGCTACACGGTTTGACACGGGAGATGCTGTATTTTTAAAAATAGCACAGTTCCAAAACCACAGTTAAACATTTATGCAACTGCATTATTTCCAGTTGCATGTGAACATAACTGCATTCTTCACATTAACTGCAGCATGGAAGCTGATCTCTTGGGGGCCTTTCTCAAAGGACTCAGCTGTTGTTCAACCATAAAATACTTTGTTTTATACATTTTCTGGAAATAATGAGGGAGGACAGCAAAATGCAAGCTTTCCATGAAGCATCGGGCACATTTGTAAGATGTAGTGAGTGACAGCTGAATGGAATATTTATGTGCAGTATCTTCTTAGTATAAAAAGTGATGTGAAGTCTGGTTTATGTAGACTGTTCTACCTATAATTTACTCAGTAGACCCAGAGTCAGTGATCCTAATACACACTGGGGTTTGTAGACCTTAGGTACTGAACACACACATAGTTAGAGAATTGTAGGACTGGAAGGGGCCTCGAGAGGTCATCTAGTCCAGTCCCCTGCACTCATGGCAGGACTAAGTGTTATCTAGACCATTCCTAACACGTGTTTGTCTAACCTAGTCTTAAAAATCTTCAGTGATGGAAATTCCACAGCCTCCCTGGGCAATTTGTTCCAGTGCTTAACCCCCTGACAGTTAGGAAGTTTTTCCTAATGTCCAACCTAAACCTCTCTTGCTGCAATTTAAGCCCATTGCTTCTTGTCCTATCCTCAGAGGTTAAGGAGAACAATTTTTCACCCTCCTATTTGTAACCTTTTACATATTTGAAAACTGTTAATCATGGCCCCCCTCAGTCTTCTTTTCTCCAGACTAAACAAACTCAATTTTTTTCAATCTTTAATCATCAGCTCTCTGTTCTAAACAAAACACAACATTCTTTACACTCTTGTGAGTTACCCAAAGACACAGAAATAGATATTTTAAATATACAATATAACAGAATGAGAATTGTAACTATGGTGCACTGGAACATATTGACTATTTAAATAAAAACACACATACATAAACAGTACTCAAAAAGAAACTACTGCTTGTTTTTTTGGATACTACACACAGTAACCTATTCACTTCTCTACATCTAGTAGCTCAGCTGGACTGAGATAACAGCTGATGGCCTGAAGCCAATATAAAGGTAGTACATTTTTTCTTTAAAAAGTTTGTCTATCATGCACTGATGTAATATGTCACTGGGTGATGACACAATGGATCACAAACACATTATTTTGTATCAGAAACAAAATACATGCTTTTATGAAATAGCCAGGCTTTCCAAGAGCTTCTTTTCAATTCCCTGTGGATTGGTCCGATACGTAGATAGCTTGCTTCCTGCTCATCTTTATCCATTCTATGTATGAATTGCTCCAACAATTGCAGCTTCTGGACCTGTCAGCAGTATGTGGCCTTGGTGAAAGCAAGACATTGTCTCCAAGAAAATGAGTATCCTGTTCTATAAAGGCAAAACTCTGCTCTGTTGTATTGCAGTGCTTGTATCATTAACAAATGCTTACGTTACAGTTGTCAGAGACAAACTCCTTCCTAATGTAATTCCACTGAGTTCAATACAAGCATAAATTTGGCCTTCTGCCTCTCAGGGAGGCCCTTTATAAATTAGAATGAAAGTTGCAAAAGTAACATTATAAATATTGGAGTCGTGCCTAAAGGCGACAGCCAGTTTGGGCCTCTTTGTGCTTGGTGCTGTACAAACTTTAACAAAGGACAGTCCCTGCCCTTGAATGGGATTTTACAAAAATTGGATTGCCTGTTCAAAGTGGAGGCAACCATTTCTTGTGTGGTGGACAAAGTTCACCCCTGTGCTGGGGTCAGTGTAAGAGAAGCACAATTGCTGCCACAAGCCCTTCCGGTGCTCAGCATGCTAACTCCGGTGCACTGGGCTTGCTCGGGGAGTATGGGTGGCCCTCACTCTTCCCCAGAGCGAACATGGAAAGCGTAACCCCAGCTCCCCAGGCAGACACTCTTGGCCTGCTACACAAGGACATACATGAGGGGGATCCTTGCACTGTCTTTGCCTCATTGACTTGCTAGGCGCAGTCTGGCTCAGCGAAATACGTCACAGTAAGAAGAAATGCAAACTCTGACAAGCTTCATATCTGCACATTTCCAGGGCAATGTGAATGATTTCTAACAAGTGTATTTAGATAAGCTGTACTCATCCTTCAGTGAGGTTCTTGCAAGGGATTGGGGAAATAATAGGTGCCACCAAAATGGATGAGCCATTAACAGGACCCATCCCTAACATTACTTTAAAAATAATTTATATTTATATAGTTGGTCAGGCCATATACATCATGGGTGAAATTCACTTCTGTGCAGAGGGTCAGAACAAGGTCTATACACCGAAACACTTAAGTGCCATTTAAACACTATTCTGGAGGATTAAGTAGGATTTTACTAATGCTTAGACTTGTGCTGACCTGCACTAGTTGAAGCATATGCAGTTCTATTATATGGAGTTGCACCAGTTAACACCAGCAGTGAATTTGGTCCTCTGTCTTTACTAATGTACTCTGACTTTCAACAAAACAAAAAAATTCCCAGAAGCTATTGTATCATTGTAATGTGCCTACTATGGGAGTAGTTTTGTAAGCATTAGTGAGCAGGGCTCGATCCTATGTTTGTAGCACTCCCCTGAAAAGCTAGTCCAGTTATGATGCAGAGAAATGATTATGGATTTTTTGCTTACTTTAGAAGCTACAGAATGCTGAACACAGATGTCTGCAATCATAGCTTTCTTGCCCAGACTGCTAAACACCCATGACTTAACTCTCTCTGGGGCTAAGAATACAGTAACAAAAGCTAAATTTACACTGGTTTCACAACACTGCTTCTGCCAAGATAGTCAGTCATCTGAATGCCAATCCAAAAGAAAACACTGATGATTGGGAGGAATTTTAGGGTGTGAGAAAGGGGATAAAAAAATGAAACTGTTAATTTTCACATCTACAAACAAGATGTTCTGCTTGTTCTTCATGCACCTGCAGCATTCTACTAGCAGAGTTTAAAACAAAACAGAACACTTGATTTTCAGCTAGTTTAAATCGGCATAGCTCTATTGAAGTCAATGAAGTTACCTTGATTTACACTAGTTGAGGATCTTGCCCAGATAATGTAAGTCAGACTAAACTTCTCTTTTTGTATAACAGGGGTCGGCAACATTTGGCACACGGCTCGCCAGGGTAGGCACCCTAGTGGGCCGGGCCAGTTTATTTACCTGATGACACGGCAGGTTCGGCCGATCGCGGCCCCCACTGGCCGCGGTTCGCCGTCCCGGGCCAATGGGGGCGGCGGGAAGCAGCGCAGGCGAGGGATGTGCTGGCGAGCCGCGTGCCAAACGTTGCCAACCCATGTTGTATAATAATAAACTTTGATGATTTTGCTTGCATACACTAGACTGAAATACAAATACTTAGATGAGCAAATCAAACCCACATAATCTTTCCTGCCTACATATTGTGAGTTGGTGGTCTGCCTTGTTCAGAGTTTTAAGCAATTAAGATGGGATTTCCTTTGGCATCAACATTTTTCTTGGCTGGTTTCAAATAACTATTTACTTTAGATGATTAATATTGTATTAGACAGAAAAAGGGTGTCATTAAGTGATTTTTGCCATTTTATTTTAGCTTGGGCTTTGTGTAAGCCATAAGGGAAAGTATTAACCTATTAAATACAAGTGCTATCCTCATGCATGTGACCACT
The DNA here is from genome assembly GCF_028017835.1 of Emys orbicularis. Taxonomy (NCBI): domain Eukaryota; kingdom Metazoa; phylum Chordata; order Testudines; family Emydidae; genus Emys; species Emys orbicularis. The sequence goes on from NC_088683.1 coordinate 199,159,531, forward strand.
GCACAGGTCAGCACTCAAAAGTCAGCAGATGCCCCCAAACAGTGGGGTTGGACGGAAAGGGGGAGAGACATCTCTACAGACTATACAGACTATGCACACTGAGAGGACTCCGCTACAGACACCGTGTTCCCCTAGAACTGGTAGGGAAAATAGCAAATATTTTCCAGGGAAAAATTTTAGAAAAGAAATGAGGGGGAAAAGTCTCATTCAGAAATTATCCAGTTTTCAAAAACTAAAAATGTTTTTGCTTTGTGTTTTTGGTCAAAAAACAGGAAAGAAAGAAAAATATTTTCCATGAAAATTTTCATTTCCAAACCAAGGCCATTTATCTTTGGGGGGGATTTTTTTTTTTTTTACTTAAAGATGTCAGTCCATTCTAATCACCTCTTTCCCCACATGGAAGGAAGAGTGGCTGCCTCCACAGCAACATCCTTTATGTCTCTGGATTGACAAAATCCATCTGTCCCACTCCTGAGTCCGGTGCTCACTTTTACGTAGGCTCTTTCAGAGAGGTTTTCTTAGTGCTAGTCTCTGGCCCTATCTCTGCCAGAGTAAGTTCCTTCTCTGGAGCCAGGGGAGGTCCATCCACTGCAGCTCTACTCCACAGACATTAGATGACCCTTGCAAGGCCTATCTTCTAGCCAGTCTCTGGGAGGCCCCCTGTCTGAGTCACCCTCTTGGGTGACTACCAACTGCAGCCATCCACAAGCTCCCCTCTCTTACAAGCACCTCTTACAGGTTCCCCATTCTGGTGGGTTCCCCAGAGAGTTCACCCTCTAGGCTCCCTTCTCAGCCCTCTTGGTAACTCCTGTCCACAGGGGCTTCCTGTCTCCTTTGGTAGTTCCCCCCCCCCCAACACAATTTAGGTAACCTTTATTAAATTCAGGTGCTCTTTTACTAATATGCCATCTGGGGAAGACAATTACACCCAAGTTCAGCTCTTCATAAGGTAGTTACAGGCAGATTGACCTTAACTCCCCATAAGGGGCAGCAGTCCCATGACAAGTAGCATGAGGGCTGAGTAAACCAATAGATTTATTTTTCTGTTCCAAAATCTAGTTGGTCCACTAGAACAGGTCAATAAGGATTTTTATCTGAATATTCTAGTAGGGCAGCTAAATCTGGGCATTATAAAAATATTAAAAAACTCCCCTACAAAAAAACCGAAGGTGAATGAGGGTTCTGTGCCCATTTACAGAGACATAAATTGCTGTAATTAATCACTTTGATTCCTATAAAGCTGCTGAAGCGATACTAAAGGGGAATACTGCTCTGCGGAATCACTTGTTATTTATTACAGAATCTCAGGAAAGTAGCCATTGAACTGTTTGCACAATAAAAAATAATTTTGTTGTCACACTGATCATAGAAAATAAAGCAGCTTTCTGGCACAAGAGAGCAAAACTGTGTATGGAGAAAAGCAAACAATCCACTAGTCAAATCATGCAAAAGATATTTATGTAAGTGCCCCTCCAAAGAGTAGGTGAGCTGTTCTAATGAGGTGCAGTTTTGAAATATAAAGTTTTCTAAGAAGATGGGTGGAAATGGAAAATTGCTCAGTTTGCAGCTGTTCAGGCAGAGAGACGATAAGACCACTTTATACCAAATGATCGGAGCATATTTTTAAGTTTCTTTCCAGCTTCAGCTGATAATTGCAACCAGTTTGTCATGTTGCTCATGACAACTGTTGGTGTATGAGATTTGTAAATGGTCCCACTGAGTACTTTTCTGAGCATGCATTATCACACAGATAACCTGCTTATATTTTACCTGTGTATTTCCTTAATCTAGTATGTACGTTTTACATAGAAAATGATTTTTCCTAATTCCCACTGTATATTTTTACTGCAAACTCTCCTCTTCACAAAGACCACCTATATATTCCCAACCACACTTTCCTAAGGTGTTTCTTGAAGGAAAAGTTCTGTTTACTTTCTGTACGTCTGCAAGCATACATGGAAAAACCAAACTGGAAAAACCGGGAAGAAAGACCACTACTGTACAGGTAAAATTTAAAAATGGCCTTTCTGCACAGGGGAAAACTGGCACAATGCAGAGATTCAAAACTGTATTGGTCATTATCTCATTAGTAAAGCTACGAATGGGAGGGATTGGGATTGGATAGCTCTGAAGATTGGGAATGCAAATATGACCTTTTTAACTGCCTAAATTATAGCTTTGAATCCAGGACTGGTCAGTACTCACCAGAAGTCATCTATGGTTATTTGGTAACCTATGTTTAGCAAATTAGTGGCCACAGCCAAGGACTGGCTAGGCATCCCTAGCAGTGGTATCTCAAATACAAGGTGATGGCACATTGATGAGGCAATGTGAGAAGTCTGTACCACTGTTGCCCAGGCTGTACCTGTTTTATGGACAAATAGATTTCACACTCAGGAACACCAATCTGGATCCTTTCACAAATAGGCACTTTAAAAAATACAGAAGTAATTTTTAATAGTTGCATTTTCATAATTAAGTAAGTCTGCACAGATACTAATTACTGTAGTTACCTAACACACAGGTCAGACGAGCTTAAGATGAAGTCATTAATTTGTGTTTAATAAACATGCTCCAAACATAAAAGCTAACTATATCTCAAGATATACAGATAATCACATAATCCCTTATATAATAAGATAAATAACTATATATACTTAATTTAGACATAGCTGATTTAATACGTATCTGGTGTTCATATGGCCTCCATTACCATTACAATAGGATCTTAGGCTGGATCCACAAAGAGACTTCGGAGAAGGAGGAGGCAGCTTAAATAGTCCCTGAGCCAGACTGAAAGAATGAGAATGACTCTGTAGCCTATTGATTAGGGCACAGAGATGGGAGACTCGCATTCCAGTCTTGCTGTTCCAATGACTCTTTAAGTAGTTACCCAAAGTAGAACATCTTCAGCAGAAGAGCCTGAGTAAGCCCCACATAAGACTATCCCACAGATCAGTTATTAGGGCATTCACCTGAGAAGTAGGAGAGCCCCTGTTCATATCCTTTTTCTCCTTCATGCAGAGGGGGAAGTTCATCTTGGGTCTCCTGCATACTGGATGAGTGCTCTAACCAGTGCTTTAATAGTTATAAGGGAGCCATCTCTTCCTCTAGCCATTTTATGTGAAGTTATGCACGTGCCAAACTCCTTCTTGCAAGAAACAGCTTAGGCACCAAAGCTGCCTGACTCCAGAAGAGGGGTTCCTGACTGTCAGCCATCACAAAGATAAGCACCTCCCTACAGCATCTCCCACTGGCTAGCTTAGGCAGCTTCCTCCCTAGCATGCTGGCTTTTGTGGATCTCATTCTTAGCAGGGCCGGCTCTAGGATTTTTGCCGCCCAAAGCAAAAACAATTTTGGCCGCCCCTCCCCCCCCCCGTTTTTTAATTACCCCACCCCTGGCCCCGCCTCAACTCCACCCCTTCCCCAAATCCCCAGCCCTGCCTCCTCCCCCCAGGCTCTCAAGACTGGGAGGGAGGGGGAGCAGCGCCGCGCGAAACGGCCGCTCGGGATCTCCCCCTCCCTCCCAGGTTTGAGAGCCTGGGAGGGAGGGGGAGACTCCGAGTGGCCGCGGCGCGGGTGCCGCTTCTCCCCCTCCCTCCCAGGCTCTCAAGTCTGGGAGGGAGGGGGAGCAGCGGCGCGCGAAACAGCTGTTTCGAGCGCCGCGGCCGCTCGGGATCTCCCCCTCCCTCCCAGGCAGCAGCAGCGGAGGTGAGCTAGGGCGGCTGCGGCACATTTTTAGGGGCGGCATTCTGGCGCCGGCCATGCTGCCCCTAAAAATGTGCCGCCCCAAGCACCAGCTTGTTTTGCTGGTGCCTAGAGCCGGCCTTGATTCTTAGACACATGTCTTTCCCCACTCATTGTATTGGGAGCCTAGGCATTACAAAGCTGAAGTTCCTTTGTGGAACTAAGCCAAACTGACTGGCCCAGGGTCAGTCACGCAGGAAGCCTGTAGTAGAGCAGGTGATTGAATCCAGGTCTCCCAAGTCTCAGGCAACTGTCCTAAGATGCAGAAGTCTACTAATCTCTAGTTAACCTCAGGAGTGCCTTTTTCCAAACCACGCAATGCAGGCTTCTACTTCAGAAAAATCTTTTCAACATGGCAAAAGTGACTCTTTTGTGAGCACCATTTACAATCACAAACTCTGTGGTTTCTTGGAGGCATATTTGGCGCTGCATACTGCATTTTCTGTTTTTCATAAGTATTCTCAATAAACACCTCAGGAAACTGAGAGCACCAATTACACTGCTCTACAGCCAAAATGCTTCTGAAATAAATGTAGTCAAACTTTACTAATTCTGGGTCACTGAGAACGAAAATGATGCTTAAAATTGTTGATTGGCTCTAGTTTTCAATATATGCTATTGGGTCAGTATATACGACCCTTGACTTGGGAATGGTGGAGGATAAGTGAGTTATAAAGGGAAGGGATCTCAATTTAAACCAGAAATGACTAAAATACATCTTTGACTGGATCTATGAATAAATCTATGACTGGGTTTGGACAGTACTTGCTTTTTAGGCAAAACAATGAATGATGCAATCTGAAGCTGGTATTGCGTCATACATGATCTGAATTGCATCATGTTATTCCTAGAAGTCATGGATGATGCAATCATAACGAAGCTTACATCACTCTGCTGAACAAATTGCCCTATATCAGCTCTAGAAATCATACAGTGTTGTGCTCTCTTATTTGTCAGTGTTTGATTTTGCAAAGGAACACATTTCTGTTTAGCCAAAGTGAGCAGAGATGCCTCGTACTTGTGTGAACAGTGCAGATAACTTCTGCTATGTTTGTGGTGAAGTGACTTTTGCATCACAAAAGCACAGTATAACCACTATGGTTAAGAAAGCCTATCACCTTTATTTTGGCTGCAAAATTGGAGATCAGGACAAGAGGTGGGCCCCACACATATGCTGCAACACTTGTGCAACAAATCTTCGCCAGTGGTTGACCAGGAAAAGGAAATCTATGCCTTTTGCAGTGCCAATGATTTGGAGAGAGCCAACAGATCATACCAGCAATTGTTACTTCTGCATGGTGCCTCCAGTTGGGAAAGGTGTGTCAAAGAAGAAAAAGTGGACTGTGCATTATCCAAACATTCCATCAGCTATACGCCCAGTACCCCACGGAGAAGGACTGCCGGTTCCTGATGCACCAGAATCATTCTCACTTGAGTCAGACGAGGAAGAGGAAGAGGATGAAACTTCTGGTCCTGAACCATCAATGTCACAGGACCCACATTTTCTCCCATCCTCCTCCTCTGAACCACACCTCATAACACAAGGTGAACTGAATGACCTTGTCAGGGATTTGAACTACCCAAGAGTAAGGCAGAGCTGTTGGGCTCCAGACTACAGCAGTGGAATCTCCTGGCAGGTGATGTTAGGGTTTCCATGTTCCGTGACCGTCAAAAGGGTCTTGTCCCATTCTTCTTCATGGAAGGTGATCTTGTAGCCTGCAACAACATCGATGGTGTGATGGCAGCCCTCAACATCGTTCACGATCCAGATGAGTGGAGACTGTTCATTGATTCATCGAAGACGAGTCTTAAAGCTGTTTTACTGCATAATGGCAATGTTTTGCTATCAATTCCTGTTGGTCATGCAGTCCATATGAAGGAAACCTATGACAACATGAAACAATTTTTGAGGTGCATAAACTATGACCAACATCAGTGGCAGCTTTGTGGCGATTTGAAGGTTGTTGCTCTCTTGCTTGGTCTGCAGACTGGATACACAAAGTACTGCTGTTTTCTCTGCGAATGGGATAGTCGTGCAAGAGATTCCCACTACATCAAGAAAGATTGGCCACTCCAACAGTCATTGGAGCCTGGGAGGAAAAGTGTTCAGCATCCACCACTTGTTGAATCAAGGAAGATTTTGTTACCACCCTTACACATCAAGCTGGGTCTGATGAAGAACTTTGTCAAGGCCATTGACAAAACACAAGCAGCTTTCAAGTACCTCCGTGGAAAATTTCCAAGGTTAAGTGAAGCTATGATAAAGGAAGGTGTCTTTGTTGGTCCTCAGATTCGTGAACTTCTTCGAGATGATGCATTTGACCATGCACTGCGTGGCAAGGAAAAGACGGCATGGAAAGCCTTCCAGTTAGTGGCAATAAATTTTCTCGGAAACAACAAGGCAGATAACTACAGGTTGTTGGTGGAAAACCTCCTCAAGGCATACAAAAGCCTTGGTTGCAACATGTCACTAAAGATACATTTTCTGCACTCTCATCTAGATTTTTTTTCCACCGAACTGCGGAGCAGTGAGCGATGAGCACGGCGAGTGATTTCACCAGGACATTGCAACAATGGAGAAACGCTATCAGGGCAAATGGAGCCCATCAATACTTGCAGACTATTGCTGGACAGTGACAAGAGATGCTCCATTTAATGAATACAAGAGACAAGCCAAGAAGCGCCGAGTAGACACTGAATAGGACTAAACTATGTACATAATAGTTTTTTGCCTTTTGTTTCATAATAAATTTTATTTATATAACCCTTTTGCTGAATTTTAAAGTGTTACATAAACAGGACAGATGAAATATTATCATGTAAAGCAACCATAAACACATGAAAAGACCTCGGTTTACAATTTATGATTAAAACTCTACTATCTACACAATATACATAGACATAAAATGTAAAAACTTAAATATCTTAGAAACAGTAGCCAATCAGTTGTTTTAATTGTCATATTTGAATTCAGCACATCAAAATACATAATAAATAGCACATTTTATCTCTGAAGCAGACGACTTCTCAAAAATTGTAGACCAGTGTTATTCATGATGCAACATCATTGAAAGTGTGTGGGGTGGAAATATACTCCAGTAAGGTACTTTATCTTTTTTCCTTTGCCTGCAAAATTCAAGCATAGGCAATAAGCTATTCCTAATACTTTTAGTATATTACCTATGTCTACCTCACACACGGATGGAAAAAAAAAATAAGACTTTCCAGTACTGACCCAAGTAGCAGCTGTTTTTCAAAAAATGAATGGTAAGATTTCTCCCTTCCTCCTAGAGGTAGTCTTTCTGTTAGGGATAAAACCATTGTCTGTTATACTCTTTTTCCTTCATATTTGTCAGATCTACAACAATCTCTAATTAGATTCATTCCATGTGGCAAAAATAGTAGCTTAATTTTATTATTTATAGGGACTTTGTTTTTTTTTTAATTGCATTTAATTGGGCACCCATTCCGCAAACATTGATGCATTTGAGCAATACTATGGAGTGGGACTAAGGTATGTAAGTGTTTGTAGGATTGGGGCCTAGATTTCCCCTAAGTTAGCTCTTGTAAGGCTAGAACTAGATGTGGAACATCTTGAGGAGTTTTAGGGAATAGGGCAACAAGATGCCCTTTGTGCCACTAAAAAGGTCTCCCTTTGTGGTCTATTAAATAAATCATATTGGCTTTGCACAAAAAATAAAATAAAGTAAATAAAAATCTTCAAAAACCTGAAAGTGTGATGTTACAGAGTTAGTTTAAAAAGAAAATAGTGGTTTAAATCTCGACACAAGACTAAATATTATGAGCTAGTATAAATCAGTATTTTTGCCTAAAAAACTTAATGTGGAGATGACTTCTGAAGGTGGGTTCCACTCCAGCACAAGCAATGCAGTGAATGTACAAAACCAGTCAAAGTCTTAATGTTTTATCATATTCAATAATAATAATAATAATAATAATAATTAATAATAAAAAGTTAACTTTCCAGTAACTTACATAACTACCAAAAAATACATTGTATCAAAAGTGGTGCAATTTCTATGATGAAATAGCTTTCACGTCTCACTAAAAACTAGCTATTTGCAGTCCTCTACTGCCATCTACTGTACTTTCACAGTAGTATGTAAGGTTTTTTGGATGTATACTATTCTAGCAAAGATATTAAACCTAGCAGCCTTGCCAATAAGGTAGACGGCTATCAAATATTTTAAACAAAATTTGAGTATATTACAAAACCAAAATATTCTCCTTTCCATTCTGTTTTCTTCTCATTTTTATTTCTATTCTCTATTGTATCTGCTGATCGAGTTGAAACCTTGAACCCTGTGCCCTGGTATTGTGGTATTTTAGGTTTTTTAACATAGAAATGGGGGGAAATGTTATAGAGGTAGTTTAAAAAATAATTATTATATATATGGCTCTTAGAGTGCCGGTTCTCTGTATGTCACCATAGTTACAGCAGTAAAACTTAAGCAGGGCCGGCTCTAGGCACCAGCGTCCCAAGCATGTGCTTTGGGGCAGAACTTTTCAAGGGGCGGCACTCTGGCACTTTTTTTTTGCTTTGGCAGAACTCCGGCTTTTTTTTTTTTTTTTTTTCGCTTGGGGCGGCAAAAAACCTGGAGCCAGCCCTGAACTTAAGTTTAACATAATATATCCCCTAAAATTTAGAGCTAGAGAAAGATGAACAAGTTCTTCTGTTCTCTCTTATACCCAATAGCTGTCTGGAATTCTAGAGATGTACTTTAAGTATCCAATACTTCGTTACAAAGGAGTTGCTGATTTCCTATTTGTTTAAAGAAAAAGTTCTAATGTTTGTTCTTAGGTTCACAAGCTTTTTGTAGGGTACAGAAACAAATCTGCTAAAATTATATTGTACTACAATGTTTATATAAAACTGCCATGCTACCATTAGTCTCTTTTACGATGTCATTGAACCTATTGTCCCCAAATTTTGTAGAGCAGATGCATGTCTGAGAACTAGCATGGTGCTTGCAAAGATGGAATCAAGCATCTCATGGGCCAAACTCCAAAGTGGCACAGTTATCTTATTCCCAGTCAGAAAGAAAGTGCTGAATTAAGAGAAAAGAGATATGGGGGAAAAGGTGAAATGGGAAGAATACAAGTGTATTAAAAGTGGCAAGGTAAATGCCAGAATACTCACGGAGACATGGAGCCACATCCTCAGCTGGAATAAGTGGCTTCAATGGAGCTACAGCCACTTACCCCAGCTGAGGGTCAGACCCATTCTTCTACCCTGGAATTCATACCTTTTCTGAAAGGGAGAAATAAAAGGAGGCGTATGATCCTTCTTAGCATGGTCTTGAGCTGACCAGTTAATCCACATGGTGACTGGTTCCGTAGAATTCTCAGACTGTGGCGTAGACTAGTCAGCAGTACTCACTGCTCTAAGTCAGATTTTGCTGAATGCCTAACAGAAGGCCTGACAGTTCTGTGCATCCAGTCTCTCCATTGCTGGCATGCAGCGTGTCAGCCGTTACGCATTCGGCAATTTCCCACTTACAGCAGTGAGCGGTATGAAATAATTTCTTGCACCCTATGTATTGTTTCATCCAAAGTAATCCTTCATACAAATACTGACATACGCTACAGTCCTCATCCAAAGGGCTGCAATATCACTATTATAAAATACAGTATCTGAGACAATTAATGTAGTAATTTTTATGTATTTTTTTAATAAAAAAGGAAGGAGGCCTTAAAAAGCATCCATTCCTTTCCATTCATATTCTCAAAGCAGTAACTCAGCAGGATATTAGGTCCATCTACAAAGTTACTGTACACTGGATACTAATGACAATGCAAACATAATGGTAAAATTACATTGTGATAGCATCTTTCATCCAAAGATCTCAGAGCACTATCCAACGTCTGTGTGTGTGCCCGAGCCCAGGAACTGTGCGCACACACAAGCATGCGCGTGCAGGAACTACGTCACCCAGCACTGAAATGTAGCGGCCTTTAAACTGTAGTATGCAGCAACATGACACAACAGCACTATGAGAAAAAAAGTGAGCAATAATTTGTCTGGTGGACAATGGTCTCAATGCACAGGGAAACGCATGTAATAATATAGGTAATCACAACCACCAATACCAGGCACTGAAAGCTCTAGCCCATTAGCTAGCCAAAAACATAAAGATCTAGGGCACATCAGTATTAAACACCATTTTTAAAAAGAGATATATTTGAAATTTTTATAGCATCAGCTTTGTATCTGCATTATTTGGCCCTCCTGCAAATAGAAAGGGAATTTATCATGATGTGGAAAAAAGGTTCAGGAGAAATAACAGCTGTAAATGAAGAACTTCTATTACTATAGATGTTAGAGTTAAAATCATACTGAACTAATCAGTGCATAGGACTGCGGTAGGATTTTCATGTAGCCAGACTGACATCTTGTGGTCTGTACAGAACGTTTAAAGATTTAGTTGTGGGAAATTAATGTATTAGTTAAGGCACGGTAAGATACAGCTCTCTTTTCCCCAGGGCAACATGCAGCAATCCCAATCTGTCACAAGTAGCAAGCATGCAATTTACATGTAAAATTGCCTTCATTTCTGGTTTTGGTTTTGTATGGGCTTGTTACATGCGCTGCAATTTTTTAGCTCTTTGTCATATGGGGGTGCAGTAGTGCCAACCTCAAGCATGCAAAAACTCATGAGTCAGCCCCCCAAAAATCATGAGATTGGCTTAAAAATCATGAGGTTTTGGTTTTTTTAATATTGAATTTGAGGGTTCTTTTTATTTGCCTTCTGATTTCTGATTCTTAGGGGTGCATTTACTTCTTGTTTTCAAGCTTTCTTCTTCACTGAAAGCTGAGATTCTCACTCAATATCTTGACTGCAAGATCTGGGACTTTAAAAAATAAAACACCAAATGTTGTGAGACTAAATCACAAGAGTTTGCAACACTGGGAGCGACGGTGGGCACCAGGAGGCAGTGAATATTATCCTGTGTGTGCGAAGGCCATAGAAACCTTCAGTATTGCCAAACAAGTATTCAAAAATGATGAGTCACACTCCCTCCCCCACAAAAAAGTCATGAGATTGGCTTAAAAATCATGAGATTTTAAAAAATAATAAATTCAGGGCTATTTAATTTGCCTTCTAGTTTTTAAGTCTGTAGGGTTCAAGTTTTCAACCTTTTCTTCACAACCAGGAGGATTAGTAACTTATTTTCTTCAAATGAAAGTTTAAATTCTTATATAATCCCATGACTCAGGGAGCTGGGGCTTTACAGAAAACACCCAATATCACGAGACTCACAATAAAACCTCAAGACTTGGTAACATAGAGTTACTTCTCCAGCCTCAGCAGCAAGCTATCCTCCAATGACAGTGTTAGTACAGCCTCGCAGATTGTCTTCTTCCTTTTCTCATTTTAAGCCACTAAAGTCAAACCACATGGACTGGGGGCTGGGAAGGGACCAGGACAGGGAAGAATTGATGGGGATGACTGTGAGGGAATGCAGTCAAGACAGTGGGTGCAAAGGGAGTCTAAGGGTATGTCTTCACTACCGGCCAGATCGGCAGGCAGCGATTGATCCAGCGGGGATCAATTTATCGCGTCTAGTTTAGATGCGATAAATCGATCCCCGAGCGCTCTCCCGTCGACTCCTGTACGCCAGCTCAGCAAGAGGCGCAGGCAGAGTCAACAGGCGCAGGCAGGGGGAGCGGCAGTCGATCTAAGTACGTCAACTTCAGCTACGTTATTCACGTAGCTGAAGTTGCGTAACTTAGATCGATTCCCTCCCCCACCCCGGTGTAGACCAGGCCTAAGTTACCTTAACAACACATGGTCAATAATAACAAGTTGGGCTTGGCCCTCCACTCAGCAGTGAATTTCCCTCAGAATGCCCCAAAAAGTGGAAAACGTGTCCTCCCTGCTCTGAACAGCTTGCAGTCACTGCTCCTTCAAACACTTACACGTGTACATATAGCGTATGCAGGATCTGCACCTAATAGCCAACATATAACATATTCCACTTAGCTTTCTTGTTTGACCCAGTGTATCTACGTAGCCTTCCCCTGCAGGCATAAATTGGAATTTAAGTGTGGCACAGGCCTTGTAGTTTACCCTCTGCACTGGAGTGAATGAAACTCTCTATAAATAACAGAAATAAAAGATTTAAATTGTATCCATTTTCTTTCTGTTTAATTCAGTTTTCAAATGTGAGTGAGCTTAGAGCTCATGAAAAGTGAGGGAGTAAGTGCACTGCCTAACAATAAATATTGCTGAGGGCACAATGTGGCCACAGTGCCTATGTAACTCCACTGACTTCACCTGAAATTGCAAGAGGGTAATATAGAGCAAAATTTGTTCCACCCCAGGTAATTATGGCAGAATCTACCCCACACAGCTCTGCTAATGTGCTGTTCCCTGCTATTCCAGCTGTGCTGTTCTTCATCAGTGACTGACATTCATGCCAAACTGTGTAGTGTGATATTCCCAACTGCACAAAGCCCTCTAGTGAAATCTGAGAAGGAATTATATGATGACAGTTTCAGTGGCACAGGAAAGAATTGGTAGTTAATGTCCCAGAACTTTTATCCAGTAAAAGATGCTCTTTAAAAAATATATTTTTCAGTTATTGGGAGTGAAAAAGCTGGTTAAATTACACAGAGTAAGGGGTCTCTCTCAGGAATGAGATTACCTATTTTTCTCCCATATGAATGCCTTTACACTTGCACTTGTGCATAGTTGCATGGCTAGGGGTTCCAACATCAGGGCAAAAATTACTAGACAAAGGCCCCAGATCCTGCATCAGCTCTGCTAGCACGGGCCTCTGTTTCCATGAGGGTTTGCACCAATTTCAGTGGTTAGGCCTGGACTACACTTAAAAGTTAGATTAACCTAGTTACAGCACTCAAGGGTGTGAAAAACTCACAACCCTGAGCACCGTAGCTAAGCTGACCTAAATTTGAAATGTAGACCATGCTGATGTAGACACAGTGGAGGGAACAATGCTTCTGTCGACCTATCTAGCATCACTCAGGGAGGTGGAATTCCTACAACGATGGGAAAAACCTCTTCTATCACTGTGCAAGTGTCTATGCTATGGTACACTACCATAGCTGTGCCACTGTAGCACCTACAGTGTAGACATGGAGACTCTGCATAGGTGAAGGGGTCCCCACCAGCAGAGCCCAATGCAGAATTGAAACCTAAAAAAGTATACCTGTCTACAGACTCTGGCAAGGGGGAAAGGGCTGAAGCATTTTAGCCAAGGGCACCCTCCACTTTGGAGAATTATATAGAAAGCTGAACAAAAGTGTTCTCCGCAGCTACGTAGCCTCAGAACTGTAGCCATGTGAGCCCACTCTACATAGTCCAAGACATTTTCAGCAACAAGAGAAATAACCCAAATTTTCCTGGCAGAATGAATCCACATGAGAGCTTGCATGAAGGAGATGACAAGAAAAGAGAGAAAGAATACTGCTATGGCATGAAGCCAATCTGGTCCTCCCAGACCAGAGAAAGAGAGAGAAAGAAAATTACTTTTATTAACCCATTAGCTAAGATTTTGGTTTTAAAAGGCCATGACAGAGCAGGTGGAGGAGGGAGTCTGCTTTCCGCTATATAATCACACATTTACAAGGAAGCTGTGTTTCTCATATATTTAGGGTTGTTTGTGTGCCAGGTGTTTTCCTGCTCTATCACTGGCAGAGGTGGTATGTTTGGCTTCAGAAGTCTTGAGCACCACACATTACATCACAGTAAGTCATATGCCCTGATTTCTCGAGTTATTGCAGATGCCTGAGACAGTGTCATCTTCCTGTCCAGATGCCCTGCAGACTCTGCTGGATTTTAACAGATTGCCATCATTGGCCTGGATACAGCTACTTCAGAAAGGTGTGAGTCAAGCAAGCAATGAGCATGAAGTCAAAAGCTATTTTGTGCTTTCCACTCCCTCAAGGACTCCTATGGTGCAGAGGATTTTCATCAGATTTTCTGGTTTGTCCTTCAGAAAGGCTACTTTTTCCATTTCCTGCATCTGGTAAATCCAGGGAGTTATATTACCATCCACCCTCAATCCAGTGTTCTCAAGGTGTTTCATTCTAGCCTTACAGCTGTCAGAAATGTTTAGATAAACTCCTAACAGCATAAGAGATTACTGTGATTTTAGGAGCGAGTGCATCAGTCACTTTCTCTGTAATGGAATCTATGCAGTCAGATGGACTTATCCAAGGTTGCAGAAATCTTGGCTACCATGATGCAAATCATCCCCCACTGATCCATGCTTGGAGAGAGCTCTCCACATATGTCTCCGAATTTCCACAGGGAAAAGAGTGGATGGGGGGAAAGTACTCACTCTGTATCACCATTTTTCCTCCCTGACCGCACAAGAATGTCCCTGAATTTGGGCTCCATGAGGAGAGAACTTCCTGATATTTGAGTGAGAGGCCAGGATGGTGGAGCAAAGGACAATCTGTTCTCTGTGGCAGTACCCCCAGCTCTGCATCAGGAATTTCACATGGTAATCTTCGCAGGAAGTAATTTCATCTGGAAACTTCATTGGCTCCTCTTGGTTTCCCTCAGTATCTACAACTAACTTCCCTTGAGGGGTGGGAGAGAGGCAGATCCCATTCTTATTTCCTATTTAGAAATCCAAATATCATCTTGATAATAGGCCCCCAAATATAAGCATCATCGGAAAACTGGAAAATTAGTCTATTCTTGTTTTTAGGCTGTGTAGGCAATTTTGCAATACATACCACTGCCTGCACAGATCAGGAGGATTCAGGATCCAGGCATATCAGTTCTACACATTTCATGGTCACTAACATCCGTAAAAAAGTTAGAAACAAACAATAATAAACCTCATGGCCACATGGCTCCACAAACCGCAGCTGGCACACACATTTGCAGTTACACAACCACTCCTTGCACACAACTCAGACTCAGAGTATCAATTGATTCTGAACCACATCAGCTTATCATTAATCATTGTCACTAGAAAACCCTCAAGCATTAATCAACTACTGTTTCCTAAGGTCTCCAACCTGTATTTTTGCTTAACATGAGAGCAGCCATTCAAGCTACAATTGTCAGAGCCATTGTTTTTGAAGCAGAGATCAGGTTAAAGTTAAATATATAATCAATTATGATAATGACAAGAAATTGAAAGCGCCAGCTCCATACATTTCAAAGTCTGCTCCAGTGAATATTATTTTCATCACCTAAGCAAGAATAATAGCCCTGAATTATTATTTTTTAATAAATTTATGCTCTAACTAGTCTGGTGGGCAGCAGTGCTTGAAAATCAATGAAGGCCAATATAAGCATTATCCCCTTTTAAAATAGGTGTGTGGGCTACTTGCTGACTAAAACTCCCCTGAGCAAGTTTCAGAGTCCCATTACACTTCTCTAAACATCAGTGTTATAAGAGCTCAGATTCCACATCTTTGTCCACACTCTGGACTAATGTGTTGGTTTAGGACCCAATATCAGAGGGGCGGCTGCAGAAGTAAGCACCTGAAATTAATCAAGAAACTTAATCAATCAAGTCTGAGATACAAGTGGAGGTAGGGCACCTAGCAAGCATTCATTCATTTCACTTTTTGTTGTATTTCTTTATACTTGTCTGATATGTTGGTGACATTGCCACATCTTTACCCTTTTAACAATTCAGGATGCTCTACTTTTTATGCAATAGGGCATGATATGAGTAGTATAATACAATGCAGTGGCAAATATTCACAAGTGAACGTATATAACCAGTACCAATTTAGACAGTGAGGACACCTACCTGAAGCTGTTAGAAGATAATTTATAATACATTTTTGAAGTTTCTGTGGTTTACATGAGATTGAAATGGAATTAAGACCTCTCAAAAAAAAAAACCCTAATTAGTTCCTGCTTCCCCAGTCTCATCCAATCCTTTTCAAGGATTTCTGAAACCAGGCCATTTAAATAGGTAACTTTTCTTCTTTAGTTTGTTTGATAAACATTGTGCCTTCATATGGCTGAGCTTCATTTTAGAATTTCCAGGTTTTCTGATCTATTATATATCTAGATCAGACATTTTTATAAACCAAAACGTGTATAGAAGTTATTTGCGAAAACACAATACTAACCAGCTCTGAACCCACAAAATCATTTGTTCCTCATCTAGCTGGCTAAACAATCTAAGAGACTGAAAATATATATCTTAACAAGTTTCTGTTTGGCCAACAGTGACTCCCACAGTTTTGTAAACACACTATGATGGGGTAATCATTTCACATGCTTCAGGGAGTAAACTAATTGTCAGTGGGTTCAGAATTTCCCCCATCTCGTCAATGTATAGCATTACACAATTATCTAAGTGAGTTACTGGGATTTTTTCAATTTCCTTTTAACAATCAGGCACTGTACTGGCCAGTCTCAAAGGCAGAATGTTGGACTAGGTCGACTAATCACCTGATGAAGTGTGGCAGATCCTATGTCCTTGTAATAGACACATATGTATAGAGTGCTAATGCTGTCTTTCTGCCTTGCAGAGATTAATCTAAATTGTCCCGTGGGAGAGTGAGGATCGGGATTTGCCCCTTTGCCCCTGCAGAATTGGTGCCCCAAACCTTGGAATTTTGGGAGAGCCACAAGAGGCCAGAGCCGTGGAGCAGAAATCCTCTCATGGAGGAAATATCCACAAGTAGAGCTCCAGAGGAAGGATCTGTCCCTCAGAGGCTGAGTTATTCTGTCTCTGTCCCCCTGTCGGAGATATTTGTATTTACTGGAGTAGATTTTCAGTAGAATACACATGGAGTTAATTATGCAGCTCCCATTAACAATAATAGGAGCAGAGTGCCTCATCTCCCGCCCCCTTCCCCTCCCCCTCCCTCCCGCACACACACCATGTTGAAAATGTAACCCCTTGAAGCTGCAACTTCACAATTATTGTACTTCAGTTTATGTCGTTTTCCTTATGCCGCACAGACTGTATTTTCATTCTGTGTCCAGGAGCATTCCAGTTCCTCCAGTAGCAAACAATACATGAATCTTACGAGGCTCTGGTGTAGTTAAGAGGCTCTGGCGAACCTATCAAAAGAAGCGATTTATTTTTGAACTTGGCACTGTGCGCAGCATGCCTTGTAAATGTCAATTTGTGTACGTGTGAGCATCTGACACTACTCAGCGGCACGTACTGAGGGCCAAGAATTTGGCTGATTCTGGCTGATTTGCAAGCCTAAAAATATTCTCTTTTATCAATATCCATTTTTGTGCTTATTTGCATGCTAACAAAATTCTAAACAGGCAATGGTTTCACGGATCAGCCCGTAACAATTCTATGTAGATCAAGTACATGATGACCTGCCATAAACTACATGCTGACACAGTTAGCATAATTTCATAAGAAATGGCCCTTATATAGGCATACTGTGATTTTCATTGTTTGTCTGTTCTAATCCTGTAGGAATCAGAGTGATTTTAATCTGTGGTTTTATTGTTTTGTATGTGTTTACATGAAGTGCCCAGAAGGCCTATGGTGAGTACAGTGAGGGCTAAATAAATAAAATGTATTATTACTAATGTATTTCCCATAATGGGCCCGACTCTGTTCCCAGTGATGTCAACGGCAAATCCCCTAATGACTTCAGTGGGAGCTATATCAAGCCAAAAATCTCTGATCAGACTCTATGTTTTATACTCATAACCAGACAGTACTGTAGTCCCCAGATTTACATTTTAGCGCTTTTTAAAGTACATGGAAAACAGTGACATTCTAATGGGGTTTCTAATTAGTAACTGCTGTCCTTGTGTTACCTCGAGAGAAATAAGAAGCTGCCCTATTTGTCATTTAAAATAAGATAACTGTGTGTATTCAAAAGGAGGGTTTGGAAAACCAGGAGAAATATGTGTGTCTTATGTTATTTCAGAGTTGTTTAGAACTTGAAGAACTTGGTTTATAATTCAATACCCTAACCACATCGTTCTTTTACAGCTTGGGACATTCCTTTTTTTTTTTTTTTCTAATTCATCAATCGTTTTGGCTGGATGGATCTCAAGGGTTGAATGCCTTGATGCTGCTCCATAGCCTTCTGTCTCTCACGCTCTCGCAGATTTCATGAGTCCCATCTTGTTTTCCCTCCCTCCATTCCTAGTCTCTTCTCCCTCTTTCTTTGCTCTCAGGCTTCTGTCCCTGTCAGCTGACTCCTGAAGGCCCCCTCTCCCTGTTAAAAGCAAAGTTTGCTACCCACTGCCACCCAGTCCCACCTGCCAAGCCTTTTTCTCTCTTTGTTGACAGGCTCTGTCCTTTTCTGTTGTTAACACTGCTTCCAGATCTCTCTTTCAGGATTCCTCCCTCTCCCTCTGATTCTCTGCTCCAGCATTCATTCCCTTTCCTTCCTGTCTCTGCTTCAGAGGGCTCCACCAACTCCTGACCTTGTTGACTTTTACCACACCATGTTTCTCTGTCACATACTCTCCATGTCTCTGCATTGCCACTCAGCCCACCACAGTAATCTGAATCTTGAGTGTATGATTGATCTGACACTCAAGCTCTTTCTCCCCCACAACAATCCATTACAGGAATTTAAAAGAAACTAAACCAACAAAAAAGATTTGGTTATTTCAGGAGGTTTCAGTCTCTAAGTTAAAGGTGACCGGACTAAGTCAGAATCTTTGTGCTTGGAAACACTGAGTGCAAAGTTCAGAGGAATGTTAGCAGGGCAGATGGTGGGGTGTTGCCATAGTCCTCCTCCCCTGTGCTCTGACTAGTGCTATAACAGGCACTAAGGACAGTCCTATACACTTCCTAAAAATGCTCCGTACGGTGTTCTTAAAAGCATTCTGCCTGACTTTGCAAACCACGACAGCTGACAGCTGCTGCTGCTGCTGCACTCCACACCCCGCACAAAACACCTACAAAATGATTGGAGACCAGATGGACCAGGAATGAAGTACTCCACCTGTACTACTGCACCTCCAAACACCCCATCTATCCCAAATTACTTCATAAACTATAGGAAAGTTATCTTCTTCCTCACCTCAGAATTACTTTCTATACTACATAGGAGGCAACGTGTCTCCTAGGATGTTTACCACAGCATCTGCCAACAATACTGATCAATACAGCTTAGTCACTCTAGTGATTTTTTCCAAGAGCCAATGTGCTCAGGAATGGTATCATTTAAAATGGTAACCCTCCCTCACTCTTGGAATTATATTGGGTAGGTGAAAAAATAAAAAACAAGCAATCTACTGAACAAAGGGGCTTCAAATAATCAGCGTTCTAACGTATTGTCATCCTCTACCTTAAAAAATAACTAATGATAAAGCTGACCTTAAGGAACACGTGCAGAACTAACAGCTACGTGGTAGTAATTCCTTTAGTAATTTATGAGATGCTATTCATCATACTTGTAATATCTCCCTGCTGGAAATTCAGCAGAATGATGGTTATTCGCTATTATATGGAGAGTCTGAAGAGGTTACCAACTCCAATTATTGTAATACTACAAAGTCCAATAAGTCTAATCTATATTATACATCCCCACCTTCCACAGTGAAGCAGGAAGGTAGTAATATCCCATTGTACAGATGGATGAGTGGGACCCAGAGAGATGAAGAGACTTGCCCAAAATCAGGCTATGGCAGAATAGGGCATTAAATCCAGGTCTCCTGAATCCCATGTTAGCCCTTTAACCACAGGACCATCCTACCTTCTTCCAGCCCTTGGTATCTACTTATACAAATATTGGTGTTTGCAGCTGCAAAAGCTAATACTTGCACATTAGAATTATTCAAGGGTGCATGTAAAGTGCATATGAACATGCACCTTCATACATGTGCAAGTGGCGACTGATGGATAGAAACGTGGCCCTAAATATGTAAATACTGTTTCCACTCTGAAACAGGACTATATAAAAATTGAGCCTTTTCTTACTCCTTAGATTGCAAGTGCTTATATTCAGACATATCTTCTTACTTAGAATAAAATGTAGAGAAAAGCTTACATTTTTAAAATTGACCATCAGTGCAGAGCCACTTCTGTTATGAAAGAGTGAGCTAGATTCTATTCTGGCTCCCACCAATAGATTTATTAACTGTATTCCCAATCCAGGGTCATATTCTTTGCTCAATTACACCTGTATCACCTCACTGAGAACAATTAGTGTAAAGGAATAATTGAGGGCAGAGTCTGAAGACAATGTGCATAAGCTGCTGCCCTACCTCCCCCAGCCCAGGAAGGACTAACACCCCCACCCAAAGGCTGTTCAGACCCTTCCTTCAGAGCACAGTTATATTCTTCAAACATAAAACTCACCAGGTAACACTCAAACAAAACTATTCCCCTGACCAAAGCTAGCTGCCAGAGCCAGCTCACACACTCTCACTCACTCACTCTTGTCTACACTTTACAGCGCTGCAACTTTCTTGCTCAGGGGGGTGAAAAAACACCCCCCTGAGCGCTGCAAGTTTCAGCACTGTAACGTAACAGTATAGACAGTGCACCAGCGCTGGTAGCTATTCCCCTCGTGGAGGTGGTTTTTTTAGAACGCTGGGAGAGCTCCCTCCCAGCACTATGCCACAACTACACAAGCCACGTTAAAGTGCTTTAACGTTGCCAGTGCAGACGTGCCCTTACTCTCACTATATGTCTGTCTGTCTCTCTCTCTCTCTCTCTCTTTCACCAGCCACAGCTACCCACAATTCCTCTCCTCAACTGAGCCACTTGTTGGTTTTTATAATCATTTGATCAATCTAAGCTGGAAGGCAGCTGATCAGTCACAGGAACAGCTGGACCCCACTTTTTTTCTTGAACAAACATAACACAGGACAGAATTTGGCTAGCGGGTTATTATTGGTGATAGTGTAAAAGCCAAGGAGAATGCAGCTTGACTTTCAAGATAATAGGAGAAGTCTGCAGAGCTGGCAGTTGGACAAAGCATTTATTTATTTGAAAACTGATCAAAATTTCCCAGAAATGTATTGAAACACAGACACGCAATCCCACCGTGCCATCTTTACACGGTCACTTAGAACACAACCTCATTTTAATGTTGTCTCAGTGTGTACTTTTGTTTGCATTTAATTTTCTGGTTGCCTTTTTCAAAAGTACAAAAAGAGAAAAGACAAAAAGAAGCTGCTTGAGCATGTTAGTGTTTAATTAATCCTATCTAGGCTGCAGTGTAAATTCACACTGCTATTGTGTGGCTGGAATCTTCTTTTCTGACAGGCTGAGTTAACAGAACAGTAGCTCATCTAAACAAAATAACAGATGAAGGTGGCAATAATAGACTGAAGGGAGACCTAATTGGCAGTGGTAGATTTAATAGAGGCATCATTAGAATGTTTTGGATTGTTGTGCTCTGTGTGTGTGCAGGGGTGTTGGAAGTAGGGGTGCTGTAGCAGCCCCTGGCTTTAAGTGGTTTCCATCGTATACACGGTGTACAGTTTTGTTCAATAGTTTTCAGCTCCTCCACTATAAAAATTGTTTCAATACCAGTGAGTGAGTGTGTGTGTGTGTGTGTCATTTATTTGACTTGTGCACATTGCCTGAGGGCATATCTACACTATGGAGGCTATACTATGTCAGCATAGCTCCCTAGTGTAGACACAGTGTACACTGACAGAATGGGTTTCTCATCACCTCACTGACCAATATCAGCTAAATTGATGGAAGCACTCTTCTGCTGACAGCTGCATCTACACTGGGGGTTATGTCAGCATAGCTATATCCATAAAGAATGTATTGTTTCACACCCCCGACTAATGTAGTTATGTCGATATAACTTTCAAATGTAGACCAAATCTCAGTAGCAGTCCCCAGGAGGGAAAGGCCAACCAGGAAAACAGTACTAGTTTACAGCAAAAGAAGTGGAAAAGTCTTAGCAGATACTAATGGGCACATTTAAAAGTTGTTTTTAATTGTTTATACATTTATTTTTAATTTTCCCCACAACTCTCAATCTATCAAAGAGCCTGCTCCTCCAAATGGACTATTCTATAGGCAGTTCACCATCGTGGGTATGTCTACAATGTAATCAAAGGTGTGATTGTAGCACGGGTAGCCATACCCCCGCTAGCTTTAATCTAGTTAGCATACTAAAAACAGCAGTGAAGCCACAGCACATGCGCTTCAGCATGGGCTAGCAAGGCAAATACATACCCAGGGGCCCCAGGCAGGCTTGCATAGCCTGCACTAAAGCCTGTACCGCCATGTCTTCACTGATATTTTGAGTGTGCTAGATTAAAGCTAGCATGGGTATACCTACCTGAGTGGCAAATCACACCTTCAATTGCAGTGGAGACATACCCTGTGTTACTCCAGTATCATACTACCATAACACTGTTGATGTCAATGAAATTACAGTGGCATAAGATTGGAGTTACAGTGGTGAATCAGGCCCAAAGTCTGGAGGATTCTTGTGATGCTGTTTTAAAACTTATTGTTGATTAGAGATTGAATACTTTGAATAATGAAGGGAGGAAAAAACACTAAGCACAAATATTGGTTTACACAACAATACAAAGTCACTTCATTTGTATTTTGTAAACTTTTTTGTTCATATCATTCGAATAAGCACATTTTTGTTTTCAGTGGGGTTTTTTTGCAGAAAGAGAGATTATCACAAATACTTGTTTAAGTAATTATTTGCACTAGAATTTATGATGGTAGCCTTCGTACAACCATTTTGAAAGGACTTTATGGATTTGGAAGTCATCCAGTCAGCAAGCAGAAACAATACCATATGATTTTGCTCTTTACCACACAATGAAGCCCAGTCCCAGTTAGGACCTCTATATACTACCACGATATAAAATATTATTAACAGTCATCATAATTTAGGTGACCAGTCACAAGGTGCAAACAGTGAATTTTTAATGGGGAATATTACAGCAACAGTTGCATTGAATACTTTGCAAGCAATCCTTAGGCCATAAATTCTTAAAATAATTTTGATGAACGAATCCATATAAAAGTAAAACACATGCTCATTTATTGTATCTTGTCTTTAAGTTATAAGTGCTTGAGGGTGGCAAAGGCATCTGTCTACCTGTGTTTGTAAAGCAGATATCACAGCAGGACCATAATAGGAACTGGAGGCTTTGGTGTTATTGTAATACCAAACCAACAATAATACTCTGTAATGAGCTAAGTTCCCTCTAAGTGGCGTGGCCACGCAACCATGCAGCTGCCTATTAAGCCCCACGCAGGGGCTCAGAGCTGCGGCAAGGAGAGATGCCTCTCTCCCAGCACAGACCTGCCGCAGTGAGGAGAGGCACCTCTCTCCGCTAGCCCCAGCATGGACCTGCCCTGGACTTGCTGTGGCCTCTCTCCCGGCCCCGAGCTGCTGTGGTGAGAGAGGGCTGGGGGCAGTCCTCTCTCCCCACAGCAACCCCGGGGCAGCCTGCACCCCAAACCCCTCATCCCCGCCCCACCCCAGAGTCCACACCTCCTGCACCCAAACCCTCTGCCCCAGCCCTGAGCCCCCTCCCGCACCCCGAACCCCTCATCCCCAGCTCCATCCCAGAGCCTTCACCCCTAGCCAGAGCCCTCACCCCCTCCACCCAACCCTCTGTGTCACACATCACCGCTATATTGGTGCACTAAACAAAATTCATTCCACACATGGACATAAAAAATTAGAGGGAACACTGGTAATGAGGTAGTGATAATTCTCATTAAACAATAATTCAGTACACAGAATACATATCATCTATCACATCGAATGATAAACAGTTGGAGTTCCATTCAAAAATACTGATTGGCCAGTTACACAATGATATTCCCAAACATATCATATTTTGGTATTTTCCACAAGGACATCACATCGTATAATGGTGACATAGGATGTGTGGTGGTGGGATTCCTTCCAAGTATCTTGTTTGGGAATTCCTACCTTAACTATTGCTACACCTCCCACGATAGCCTTTAATCTAAGCGACTCCTGAAATCATTTTGGCCACATTTAGTCAAAAGTCTTTTGAGAGGAAGGAAACGTAATCATTGGAGGCAACCAGAAGAAATTCAGGGGTTTTTTGTACTTTAATCAAAGCCCTTGTACTTTGTCAGAAGATAAATTTAGATAGACTTCAGCAATAAAAGGCATATCGCAGTCTTGCCTTGAGCAACCAAGAAGCAAAAGCATTTTTTTAAACAACTTCAATAAAAACATTTTTGTTTGAGTTAAGTAACATTTGCAAAATGAACTGCCAAATCATGCTATCTCCAAAGGGAAAATATTTGAATTGGCTTTTAAAATATTCTTGATGCAAATTTGTTATCTTTTCTATCCCCATATTTACGCTTGTCTTTTAACTGACACAGATTCCATTTGGTACTGCACTACATCTGCCATTATTATTCTTAGCATAATACCTTGACTTTGGGTCCACCAAACAAGGGACATAGATGCTATGACGGTGACAAGTTAAAGTCCCCTGAAATACAGAAAGCCTTCGTTCTGCAGTTAAATGAAGAGGAGGGGAATGCAGATGAGGAGATCAACAAGAAGTGGGACAAAGTAACAATTTATAAACAGCAGTGAAGCCTGTCGAGGCTACAGGCAGAAGAGAAGGAAGGAGTGGATTATACCCAGCACATGGAACGCCACAGAAACCAGACGAGCCCTGAAGAAAAAAGTTTTAGACACAAAATCCCAGAAGCTAAAGGACAAATACCATGAGCAGTATAGCAAGGCACATCCGGAGGTCAAACACTTTGTGAGAGCAGACAAATGACATTATATTGCTGAACTGGCAACACAAGCAGAGGATGCAGCTGCTCATGGTGTACAAGGAAACGTCTACAAAATGATGCAGCTTATCAGTGGTAAACGGCAGACACCAACAAACACTCTCATCAGGGACAAACAAGCCACCTACTGAGAATTACTGAACAGGGAGCCACCTAAAGAAGAAGCAAACATCCAGGAGGCAGAAGAAGATCTTGATATCAACACAGACACCCCAACTAAGGAGGAGATCATTCAAGCCATCAAATCCTTAAAAAATGGGAATGCTCCAGCTTGAATGCAGAATTGTTCAGGGCAAATCCTAAGCTAGCACCATCTATCCTGGCCCCTCAGTTTACATCAGTCTGGGAAAGGAAAAAAGTGCCAGATGAGTGGACCAATGGGGTTATAGTGAAGATACCAAAGAAAGGAAATCTCAGTGATTGTAATAACTGGTGTGGTATCACATTTTTATCTGTGCAATGCAAGGTATTGTGCAAGATCATAGTCCAACGTATATCAGAGGCAATTGATAGCGTTCTCAGAAAAGAGCAAGCTGGTTTTTGGAAAGGGTGTGGATGCATAGACCAGATCTTCACTTTATGAAACATAACAGAACAATGCTTAGAATTGCAACGGCAAAGCTACATAAACTTCATAGACTTTGAGAAGGCTTTTGATAGCGTTCACAGGACCAGACTATGGCGTATTCTGCAGGCATATGGAATCCTTCTCCGTATAATCAACCTCATCAAAAGCGTCTGTTCCAACTTTACATGCAGTGTTGATCACAGTGAGCTCAGTTTTGAAGTCAAAACAGGAGCAGGGCTGTGTCATGTCTGTGTAATGTGGCGTACAACATAAGACATACCAAGAGGCATTAAATGGACACCCTTCTCATCCCTTGAAGACCTGGACTTTGCAGATGATCTCACTCTCCTATCACATACCCAATACCATATACAAGAAAAAACAACTCGACTCAACACATTCAGCCAGCAAATTGGACTGAAAATCAACCGCAATAAGACAGATATCATGACCTTTAATATTGCCTCACCATCACCAGTACGGATAGAGAATCATGTTCTCACCAAAGTAGAACATTCAGATACTTGGGCAGCACCATCAGCCAGAATGATGGAACAAGCTAGGACATCCGGACCAGAATCAATAAAACCAGGAACACCTTTAGGAGTCTGGAAATCATCAAAATACAACACCAAAACCAAACTCAAAATTTATCAGAGCTGTGTACTTTCAACACTACTTTATGGTGCAGAATTCTGGGGAATGAAAAAGTATGACATGTCTAAACTGTCTTCATTCCATACAGCTTGCCTCAGAAAAATCCTCCATATCTTTTGACCCAGATCAATCTCAAACCAAGCTCTATTCACACAGTGCAGCCAAGAAGATACGAGCATTTTCATTGCCAGGAGGCATTGGAGATGGATTGGCCATGTGTTTCAGATGGAAACTGATTCCATCACTAGAATAGCAATAAGATGGACACCTGAAGGCAAGCGAAATGGAGGCCACCTGAAAAAAACATGGCAAAGAGCTGTGGAAGCTGAGCTGAAAAACCTGGGGCACAGCTGAGGAACCATTGAAAGACTTGCCAGAAAGACTTGGAGGAACTTTGTCGCTGCCCTAAACACCAGAGGCATAATGGGAACATGACAATGATGATGATGAATACCTTGACTATTGTGGTAGTCCTATAAAATGTTTTACTGATGGCATACAAATCTTGTCAGCAAATTTGCTTTAGGCTGCTCTTTGCTGGTGTGTGATAAAGATAAATAACCAATGGCCTATACTCATGATTTTATTTAATATTCTTTGTAAACTATTTATTATGTCTGTCTCTAAATGCTGGTCTCCTCTCTTGCCTCCACTCTTTATTTTGCACAATTTAGTGATTAATGGTTAAAAGGACAAAAATCTTAGCCAATTTGAACAAATAGTTCTAGTGTCTTGATATTGCTGGGCATAATTCCCAATTCAAGTAGACGCCAGTAAACTAATGAAGAATGTTACTGATCTGTTCTAGCCATACCAAATCAGGTTTTGATCTTGTACAAACTACGCAGGGTCAGACCTAGTCAGTACTTAGATGGGAGCCTAATATTAAAAAAATAATTCCTGGTGTGACCCACAGTGTGTTGTTGATGAATCAACTGGTCTGAGTCAATGGATGAGATGCTAAACCAAGTTCCTGACCACTTCAGGTCACTAAGGAGTCCCGTGGCATTTTTTTCAATAGAAGGTCTGTTGAAGCTGTAGGCTGTGTGGCCCTATCAGTCTCTGAGGGAGGCCATGCCTCCTCACTGTCGCATATCTGTAAAGGTGAGCTCAAAGGGGGGAATTAGCTACACCTAGTGCTCCAGTCCTCCAGCCGGGCAGAACAGTAAGGCAGTCTATGAGCCCCGGGCCCTCGGTCAGGGCAGGGCAGCAAACAGTTAGTAGACTCTGGCCTGCAACCAGGGTAGAGCAGCTAAGCAGCCTATGAGCCTCAGGCCCAGTCACGATGGAGCAGCAAAGCAATGCATGGGCTCTGGCCTGTAATCAAGGCAGAGCGGGTAGGCAGTCTATGAGCCCCAGGTAAGGGAGAGCACCAATACATTCTAGAGGTTCAGGTAAGGGTGAGCACCAAGAGAGTCTAGGGGCTCAGGCAGGGCTGAGCACCAAGCACAGTCTATGAGGCTCAGGTAGGAGTGCCTGAGGAGCACAGGCCTCCTGGCCTAAGGAGGGGGAGTACTGCCACCCCAGGAGTGGGATGGCAGGGGGGATGCGGGCCTGCCCAACTCCACCGTGTCCCAGCCCAGGGCCCTAACAGTGGTGGAGTGGTCCACCACTGGGTTAGCAGGGATCCTCCCGCAACACACTGACCTTGTATCAGGCCAGCTCCCAACCAGACTGTGGTCTGGTTTCTCTGGGCTGCTTCCTACTCTCCCCCTCGGGTGTACCTGCGTCTGTCATCTCAGGGTGGGGGTTCTGGCCAGTCTGCAGGTGGCAGCCACAGCAGCAACTCGGTATCTCGATTGGCCGGCAGCCCAGGGAGATCCAGCCAGTCCTCAGGCAGCCGCCCCGGCAGCTCCTCTGCAGGCTCCAGCAGCAGGCGGGATGCATCCGTCTCCTGTGGGGGCTCCCCCTCAACTGAACTACAGGGCCCGCCTTTTGTACTTGCCCTTCCACTTCTGGCGGGGCAGACGTGGCTCTCCTTGTTCAGCCCACCAGGGGGCATGTTGTGGTCCCTCCCTATCACTCTCTGAGGGAGGCCACGCCTCCTTGCTATAAGGCCTAGCGTCCTGGCCAAATTCCAGCTTTGAGTAATTACATTCTGCCTTCCTAAACTTCCTCTGTAGTTTTACCTGCATATGGTTTTCTTCTTCACTTCCAGTTCTAGAGCTGAAACCAAGAGCAGTGGGAATGAGGGTTGTGAGACCAGTGCTGAACCACTGGCAGAGCTACTGAACATGGTACTTTGTTGATCAGAGTCTAATAAAATGAAGTCAGCTGAGGGAGTAGGCATTGATGGACGGTGGACCAACAGGCTGGAACACTGATCTCAACATACACTGGGATTTATTAGACAGATGCCTACGAGACACATTGTTTCCCGGGAACAGTCAAATGCATTTCGGTCAGTCGCTGGCCCTCAAGATTATCTTAAGTCTTGCTTTCTACTAGATTAAAGGATACTCTAAAACATCACTTATCCTGGTTGGCAGTAGGCATAACTGAACATCTCAATAATGGCTGCTACACACATTTACATTCAATGGACCTCAGTAGTCATCTAGACCAGTCCCTTGAACTCAAGGCAGGACTAAGTATTATAGACCATCCTTGACAGGTGTTTGTCTAACCTGCTCTTAAAAATCTCCAATGATGGAGATTCCACAACCTCCCTGGGCAATTTATTCCAGGGCTTAACCACCCGGACAGGAAGTTTTTCCTAATGTCCAGCCTAAACTGTCCTTGCTGCAATTTAAGCCCATTACTTCTTGTCCTGTCCTCAAAGGTTAAGGAGAACAATTTTCCACCCTCCTCCTTGTCACAATATTTTACTTACTTGAAAACTGTTACCATGTCCCCTTTGGTCTTCTCATCTCCAAACTAAACAAACCCAGTTTTTTCATGTCATGTTTTCTAGACCTTTAATCATTTTTATTGCTCTCCTCTGGACTTTCTCCAATTTGTCTACATCTTTCCTGAAATGTGGCACCCAGAACTGAACACAATACTCCAGCTGAGGCCTTATCAGCATAGAGTAGAGTGGAAGAATTACTTCTCGCGTCTTGCTTACAACACTCCTGCTAATACATCCCAGAATGATGTTTGCTTTTTTTTTTTGTAACAGTGTTACGCTGTTGACTCATATTTAGCTTGTGGTCCACTATGACCCTCAGATCCCTTTCTGCAGTACTCCTTCCTATGCAGTCATTTCTCATTTTTTGTGTGCAATAGATTTTTCCTTCCTAAGTGGGGTGCTTTATATTTGTGTAGGGATATTAAAGAAGGTACTAACAGTGATTCCCCCAAGTGACAGTGACCCCCTCATAATTTGTCCCCCACACTTTAAAATCCAACAGTTTCACCAAGTACAAAAATCTCGTGGGTCTTCTGTTAAAACTTGTAAGCTACTGTCTGTAGAAACCATTGATTATGTCTATCCTGTGAAAGATATTTTACTACTATGTAAAACTTACAAACAAGTTAATTGACTTTGTTCTTGAAGTAATTGATACAATGTAAACAAACACTATAAGCTGTTAAGTGACTTTCACTTCATTCAACGGCTCCTAGGACAGACCCCCCACCCTCTGTGATTAAAGGGCCGGGAGTCTCAAATGAATTAGCACACACCCCGAAAGTGGTGGAGACAGTAAATTAAAATATGGTTAAGATATGGAATGTATGTTGATGAATGCTTGATGTACATAAATGGTTAGGGAGGTGCCAGCCTAGAAAGGGAGTATCCATCGGCCGAAGAATGTGTCGAGTAGACCACCAGACAACCCCCTGAGGGTAAACTGGGATCCACCCCATCACCTGGAAGGATGAGAAACACAAACTTTGGACAATGTGGAGCCACCAGGAATGTGCCACTTTGAACAGGAATGTGCCATCTGCTGATTGAGTCAGCAACAGCAGGATGAAACAGCTCCCATAGACTAATATAGGAATTAAATCCTATAAGAATGGACTCTCAAGACGGAGGACTTTGAGTCTCTGGTTCTGCTGCCAACCTCCAGGAGCATCAGGTGCACCTGACACAGACTCGGCTCCATCCTCATGACCAAGATACCTGGCCAGTAACTTGGCATGAGCAACTTCTAGGCTGGTAATTATAACACCTATACAGAACTTAAATGAATGATTGTGTGAATGAATCTCTCTCTCTCTCTCTCTCTCTCTCTCTCTCTCTCTCTCTCTCTCTCTCTGTGTGTGTGTGTGTATAAGGAATAAGTAATGATAGGAATAAGTAGTCAAAACAATGTTGTTTACTTTTATCTTTTGCTTTATCATTATATTTACAATAAATGTGGCATCTTTGCCTTATCCCTCTTAATAAGATCCTGCTGGTTTTTATTCTATTGGTATAACATTTGTCCTTATTGAATTTCATTCTGTTTACTTCAGACCATTTCTTCAGTTTGTCCAGATCATTTTGAATTTTAATCCTAGCCTCCAAAGCACTTGCAACCCCATCTGCAAATTTTATAAGTGTATTCTCTCTGCTATTATCTAAATCATTGATGAAGATATTGAACAGAACCAGACCTGGGACTCATCCCTGTGGGATCCACTCGATATGCTCTTACAGCTTGACTGTGAACCACTGATAACTACTCTCTGGGAACAGTTTTCCAACCAGTTATACACCCACTTTATAGTAGCTCCATCTAGGTTGTATTTCCCTAGTTTGTTTATGAGAAGGTCATGTGGGAAGGTATCAAAAGCCTTACCAGAGTCAAGATATGCCACATCTGCCACTTCCCCCCATCCACAAGGCTTGTTACCCTGTCAAATAAAGCTATTAGGTTTGTTTGACATGATTTGTTCTTGATAA
This sequence comes from Emys orbicularis, assembly GCF_028017835.1. NCBI lineage: Eukaryota > Metazoa > Chordata > Testudines > Emydidae > Emys > Emys orbicularis. The sequence goes on from NC_088683.1 coordinate 199,190,040, forward strand.
ATCCATAGTTGACTGTTACTTATCACCTTATTATCTTCTGTTTGCAAATTAATTGCTTGATTATTTACTCCATTATTTTTCTGTGTCCTGAAGTTAAGCCGTCTGGTCTGTAATTCTCTAGGTTGTCCTTATTCCTCTTCTTATAGATGGGCACTATATTTGCCCTTTTCCAGTCCTCTGAAATCACTCCTGTCTTCCACGAGTTTTCGAAGATAATCACTAATGGTTCAGACATCTCCTTAGTCAGCTCCTTGAGTATTCTAGGATGTATTTCATCAGGTCCAGCTGACTTCAAGACATCTAACTTGTCTAAGTAATTTTTAACTTGTTCTTTCCCTATTTTATCCTCTAATCCTATCTCATTTTCACTGGCATTCACTATGTCAGATGTCCATTCGCTACTAATATTTTTGGTGAAAACTGAAACAAAAAAAGCATTTAGCACTTCCATCATTTCCCATTTTCTGTTGTCTTTCCCCCCTCATTCAGGGCCTACTCTGTCCTTAGTCTTCCTCTTACTTCTAATGTATTTGTAGAATGTTTTTTCTTGTTACCTTTATGTCTCTAGTTAGATTAATCTCATTTTGTGCCTTGGCCTTTCTAATTTTGTCCCTACATGCTTGTGTGTTTTTTTTAATTTCATCCTTCATAATTTGACCTAGTTTCCACTTTTTGTAGGACTCTTTTTTGAGTTTCAGATCATTGAAGATCTTCTGGTTAATCCACCGTGGTCTCTTACTATACTTCCTGTTTTCCCTATGCATTGGGATAGTTTGCCTTTAACAATGTCTGAAAAACTACCAACTTTCTCAAACTGTGATTCCCCCTTAGGCTTGCTTCCCATGGGATTTTACCTACCAACTCCCTGAGTTTGCTAAAGTCTGCCTTCTTGAAACCCATTGTCTTTATCCTGCTGTTTTCCCTCCAACCATTACTTAGAATCATGAACACTATCATTTCATGATCACTTTAAATTATGACTAAATTGTTCAATTGTCAGGACATTTCTCTGATTACTGGTGAAAATTATAATTCACTAAACAATTTACGTTCTTATAAATCAACATGCAGCAGTCTAGCTCATTGAGTCAATCCTTATTTTTGAGGCTGCTTTCTTGTGCTTTGAAATCCAAGTTTTTATTTTAAAAAGTCTTTAGCCCTTATGGTCGTGAAGAAAAGCTTCAAAAGAGGAAACAAAAGTAAACTGATGCCTGCTGAAAGTCTGCACACCACCTAAAACTATAGCTCTAAGAGAAGTGGACTATCCCCTGTTGAACTCAATCAGGTTTTAGTTCTGGAACCTAGGTACAGTACTTCAGATGTTAACATTTTATATTTCATTGCAGATTTTATATTTCAGTGCACACAAGACAAAGGAGTGATCGTATTATCAAGATCTGCCAAATATAAGGGGGAAAATGTCTTGTCTTTTCGCAACCTAATGGGGTTTGTACCAGTACTTTTTTCTTTTTTTCATTATGACCTATTATTGGGCTAAACCATTTTAAAGATCTGCACAATTGTCACAGTCCATAACCCTATAGAAGAATTTCATGAAAGAGACCTTTGGCATCTCTTATACTTTACAAAGAGGGAGAATACTTTTTTCTATAAGTCATTTTTGCAAGTAGATTTCTTTTTAATTTCCTCATTCCTTCTCATACAGTCAATAGCTGTTGGCATTGATGCAATTCATATTTCTGATCATGCGCACATTTCACTCTTATTGATTCTTGAGTTAATAATTTGTACATAAATCACCAGTCAACATACTAGTAATAGTTAGTATTGATTAAATACTTCACTGAACTTCGTTGAGGTATTTTACTGAGGTATGCAGCTATTTAATAAAATGATGGTATCCTCTCAGGGATTTAATTTCTGGTGCAAAACTTGCAAATATTTAGTTTTTATTAATGTGTGTGGTGCTTTCACTGCTACAATTGCAAATGTAAATTGTTATTGATTAGGACACATTTCCATAAAGTAACTCTTCACTTAAAGTCATCCTGGTAAATGTTGTTTCGTTGTTACGTTGCTGATCAATTAGAGAACATGCTCGTTTAAAGTTGTGCAATACTCCCTTATAACGTCGTTTGGCAGCTGCCTGCTTTGTCCACTGCTTGCAGAAAGAGCAGCCCGTTGGAGCTAGTGGTGGGGGCTTGGAAGCAGGGTGGACCGGCAGCCCCCTATCAGCTCCCCACTCCTCTAAGTTCCCTGTGTGGCAGCCACCCAGCAGGCTAACAATTGCCGGGCAATTCAGCTGTCCCTCCCCCCACTGCCATGTGCTGCTCCTGCCCTCTGTCTTGGAGCTGCTCCCAGGAGCCTCCTGCTTGCTGTGCGGAGGGGTGGGGGGAGGAAAGTAGTGCTAATGTCAAAGTGTCCCCCTCCTCACACTCCTGCCCTCCATCTCCACAAAGTGGGTGTGGGGGACGGACACGACAGGGCTCAGGACGGCAGGAGCTTGCTGGCAGCAACTGCTGTCTCAACTTGCCGATCTACTTAAAAAGGCAATGTACTTAGAGTGGGGTCAGCATGCTTAAAGGGGCAATGCATGTCTCTCTCTCTCACACAGTGTGTGTCTCAGTCTCTCTCTGCCATGCTGTCTCCCATCCCTCCATTCGTGCTGCCTTGTAGAGTGTGAGCCTTGAGGGCTCAGCCGATTGCTAGTTTATCATTTAGCAGTAAGGCATTCCCTGGGAAAATATCCCACCCTCTGACTTCACCACCTCAACCAAGCTGCACAATCATCATTGCTGTGTACCAGTATTAAATTGTTTGTTTAAAACTTATACTGTGTATATATATATAAAATATAGTCTTTTGTCAGGTTAAAAAAAAATTACGTTAATTCTTATGGGGAAATTGCTTAACATCGTTTTGCTTAAAGTAGCATTTTTCAGGAACATAACTACAACGTTAAGCAAGGACTTACAGTACTTAGGATTGTAACTTTATTATAGCACAGTATCAAGTGTTTCCATTAGGAGTCTTTCATTTGGTTTTACTGGGGACATAATGCAATTCAGACAGTATAGTAAGGAATGCCCTCATTATTTGCTGTAGCTCAGTCTATGAGTGTATGCATATTCACTAAGAGAAATGTCTGCAGTAACAAGAGTGAAGCTTAGGTAGCTGTTGTGACATGTATTGTGGTTAGCCTCAGGTTTGCTGATTTTAAACAATGCTTAATGACCTGCCATAGCTTTCTAAGGTCAAGACAGCTGCTAAAGATAGTCTTTCCTTCTCTAAAAGCATACACAAGTACCTGACTCCTCACCATCCCCACTGCCAGACACCAAAAACCCCACTTTGAGTACAGCAATAAGCAACAACTCTTGCTCAGTATCCTATGGCTGTGTTGAGCAGTTGAGTTCAGCAAGTCCAAATGCTGAACAGTTATGCTTATCGCCTCACAAGAGGTGCTTGGCACCTTCCAAGATCAAGTCCAAGAGAAGCCAAATCCAGCAAAGTACTTAAGCACATCAGTCCTACTGACTTCCATGGATCTTCTCACATGTTTAAAGTTAGGCATGTGCTTGTGAGGAGATCTATTGAAGTCAGTGGGACTCCACATGCGCTTTTCTGGATCGGGACCTGAAATGATCAAAATCAGAGGCACTCCTTGTTAGTCTGCTTCTCACTATCTAATTACATGAATTTTTAATGACATATTCATGGTCAAAAAATGGTTTTAAGTATTTGAGAGTCATCATTCCAAGAGACTTAAATGAAGTGGTTAAGGTAAGTATTTTCCCAATTATTGGCGAATAAAAAATGCAAAGCTTACCTCTGCTTTTTGGGGTAGAGGGGAACTATTAAGATGTTTCTTATGTACCAGGTTACTTGCAAGTTATCTAGGATATCCACATTCTGGATTTTTTAAAATGAAGAAGTTGTTTTATTGGGTGAGGGTGTAGGAAGGAGTTGTTGGTGTTGCCACCTGGCTGTTTTTTAACCAGCCTGGCCAGTTTTTGTACTGTCTTTGTAGTTAAAAGATTTTATGTGCCCGGGTTTTTTTCACTTGGGACACAGAGCACTTTATAGTTCACACTCCTGTAGCCCGGACTGCAATGCTGTATTAAAATAAGGTATGAAAAACTATAAAAATAACATAAAAATACACATATTGTGAGGTTATTTGCTGAGGGATTGTTTTGTTTTTGTGAAAAATGGCTCTCAAAATTACTATTTTAGTAATTATTAGCTGTAGTGTATATTTAAAATATGTTCCTAAAAGTCTAAATCAAGTCAGGGTTGACAAAGAGGTTTCTGCCAGACAAAGGATGTATATTCACCTGTCTGCCTTGGTTCACATGTAAATTAAGTGATGCAAGTCAGCACCATGGAAGCCCTGTTTGCATAAAAAGTCAACATGATGATGTGAAGTCAACATGGAGTCAGCACATCAGGGAATAAACCCCGGGAAGTCATTTTGACTCTGGAGACAAACAATGACTTCAGGGAAGAAAGAAGAAAGAAAGCAAAATGGCACTCCTTTATCCTGCACCTGTGGAAGTAATCACGCAGTGTGATTACATTAGTGAAAACCAGATTCCAACTTGCTCTGATTGGAAGCTCGGTAAAGGACATTAGGAGTGAGATGATCTTATTTAGAGAGAAGGTTAACCTGTTAAGTTAAATCTCTAGAAAGTGTGTTATGATTTTGTTTTACAAGTAACTTTTCTGTTTCCATTACCCTTACTCACTATCCCCTGACTTAAATCATAACCTTTGATCATAAACTTATGATTGTTTTCACTATAAATATATCTCAGTGCTGTGATGTTTATATAGGCACTGATCCTCAACTCATTCAAACAAACTGGTGTGCTCACTGTCTGGTATTTCCATGAGTAGCCAGTGACAGGGGCTGGATATCACTGGGGAATGCTACAAAGGGGCTCAGGGACTAGGGTGCACCTATTGTTAACCTGCAAAGCAAAGTGAGGGCTGGCATAGCCCGGAGGAGACTGGGTGGCTAATAGACTGGTGTTGTCAGGGAGCTGACACACAGTTAAGCATCAGCAAGTCTTTCCCCCTCACTGGAGAAAGTGTCACAGGGCCTCTAGGGACTATCACAAAGCAATTAACAACAATAGGGCAAAATACTCCACTCCATAAAGTACACACAGGAGGACTTTATATTTTCTCAACATGTTCTTTTAAATGTATTTAAAAGAATGTATTTTGTATTTATTAAATGTATTTTTTCTAGTATAATACTGACAATGTCTCTTTTTATATGAAGATCTTAAAAGACAAAACTTTTTTCAAGTGGAAACAATACAAACCTTTCCAATAACATAGCAAATTGTTAGAGCAAAACAGAGATAACCGATCAAAAATTATCAGTTTCTCAAATGCTTTATGTCAAAGACAAGGGACAAATATCTCTCCAATTACGTCCTGATTCAATTCCATTATGCCCTTAACTTCAAACATTGTTTTAAGTGCTTTCTGAAATAGGCATGGACTTAAGCATATGCTTAAATGTTTTCCTGGGCTGGGCCTTATAAATATAGATGCACTTTTTCCACAAGCAGTACTTGGCATCAATAAACATCTGAAAATGGTAATGATTGCCTTCCAGACAGAGAGATTTGCATAAACAAAATAAAGATATAGTTGGGATTTTTCAAAGGAGTTTAAAAGAGCTTAAATTTGGGCACCTAATTCAAGCTCTCTTCAAATCCTTTGAAAACCCCAGCTTTAGTTCTGCCAATGTCCAAAAGATAACAGGAAAGAAAATGGTGGGAGGTCAGTGAAAGGAACAAATATGAGTGCAGTATTTAACAGAAGAAATGACAGTCAAACAGTATGGTCAAAGAAAAAAATATTTATAAACAATTATAAACCTTTGAGAATTAAGAACTGCAGAGGCTGAGGAATATAAAATGATACGTTTAAATTCTGAATAACAAATTTTCAATTAACAGTAATACTTGCTATTCAAAAAGTTCCTTACCCCCACCTCTTTTGGATGAATAAAGAGGGCAGATGGTATGAAGCTAAACCAGGAGATAAAAGGGGAGGTGAGACATGGGAAAAGAGGTAGAAGTAATGTCAGGGAGAACCCAAGGAACATGATGGAGGGAAAGGGGAAAGTCCTCTGAGGGCAATGGTGGGGAGCACAGTCCTAACTAATACATTGTAACTGTAATTTTTTTTAAGCAGACAGAATACGCCATCTCTGCAGCAATAAGAGAAAATTGGAGGAGAACGTAACAAATACTTATCAGGTGGAAGAGAGAAAGATGCTGTCAGTTAACAATGGTTACAACTGCTTGGCTTTATTAAATGTAAAGGATCAGCACCAGAACAGCATATTGTGGGGGTAGAGGAGGAAGGTCGTCTAAATGGACAGTGCCTCCACTATGCCAAAGCGGTGCTACAGATGAGGAAGTTACTGCCTTTGTGTTTTGCTTGCTTATTGCCACTCTATCGTAGTAAAATATGATGAATATTTGAAGGACACTTCAAGACATTTAGGCCTTAATTTGACCTATTTTGCAAATTATGATGTAGAAGAGGAAGAAAACAGATTAAAAAATGAAGTATTTTAGGAGGCTAAGCTCTGTCTGGTAGGGAACACATTTCCTCAGCAGTTTTTCTAAGGGGACTGCTCAGTGCAACAACAATGGAGTTTACTCACTAGATTGCAGGCTGGAAACTTGCTGCTTTATTTAACTGCATCACAAGAAGGGGGGGTGGGGAGGGAATTTCCACTTACTAAAACAGGATGGAAATAAGGAAGCAGTAGAGCATGACTCCATGCCATAATACTCTGGATAACCCAGTTAACCCTATTATAATCACTTTACTGCAGCAGTGGTGTCTGGACTCAGGTATAATACATCTAGTGTGGTGAGAAATGCCCTCCAAAAATGTGGCTAGTGTTCTACCCCAGCACTGGAGGTGGGGTCAGGCCCCCTCTGGAATTAGCAGCACTAGTTGATGCAGGGTCCTATGCCTTCACCTTCTCACCTGTTGGTGCATTTGCACTGAAATGGCCATAATTTGGATTTTAATGTCTCAGGCGGAATGGGGGGAGTTTTCTCTTAGCAAAAACTCAAATCAGTTTTATTTAGATTTCTTTGGATTAATCGGAGTATATGTTGTATAAACAAAAGCATTCTTCCTGCTGATTTCTGAGACAGGACAACTTAGTGACGTATTTTGGTAAGAATCCAAACATCGAGTTATTTCTGGAATTCTACAGCTCTGCCAATTAACTCCACGATTCAATAAATATTACATTGCATCTGTTAATTAAGGACTATACTTTGCCTTTTCCTATCCAGTCATCTAAAGAACTACCTGGAAGTTTGTAAGTAGAATATATCTTTTTGAAACTTATTTTCAAAGGTAGGGTATTAACTATTATGAATTTTGAACAATAATTGCTTTAATATAATTTTAAATTAAAAAGCCAGTTTAAAAAATGGTTAGTATATGTGAATCCAGAAGGGATAGGACATACTTTGTTATTTTTAATTAATTCAATAACTAGTGTAAAATGCTAGATACATAATGCTTTTCTTCTTCCAAGTGTTTTTACAAACATTAAGTCATGAATCCCTGTGGGGCAGATACAGTACCAAAGTATTATTCCCATTTTACTGATGGGAATATTGAGTCATAGAGAAGCTCTATGATTTGTCGAAGGCAGCAGTTCTCAAACTGTGGCTTGGGGCCTCAAAGAGGGTCACGACCCCCTTTGAATGGTGTCATCAGGGCTGGCTTAGACTTGCTGGGGTCCGGGGCTGAAGCTCGAGCCCCACTACCCAGGGCCAAAGCCAAAGCCCGAGGGCTTCAGCTCTGGGTTGCAGGACTCAGGTTGCAGGCCCCCTGCCTGCGGCTGAAGCCCTTGAGCTTCAGCTTTGCCCCCCCCAACCCCAATCCAGGGCAGTGGGGTTTGGGTGGGCTCAGGCTTCGGTCCCCACTCCTGGGTCGTGAAGTAATTTTTGTTGTCAGAAGGGGGTCGCGATGCAATGAAGTTTGAGAACCCCTGGCCTAAGGCAAACCCAGAGTGGACGTAAGTGTAAAAGCCAAGATGAGCATGCTGGTGTGCCTGGCACCTAGTTCGTGCTTATGTCACTCAACCACAGCTCTCTTTGAGATCAATCATACTGACAGGTGTCAGCTTGAAAACTCTGCAGAATGAAACTCTCCATTTAACCACAGAACTGGTAGATCATAGGTAATAGCAGTGCAAACTACCCCACAACACCCCAGTCCTGACCTGAAGAAGGTGCTACTTTCAGTAGTGACATGGTATTTCACTCTGTCTATTCAGAAACTGCCAACTAGTATAGTAATCATGATGGTAAGTTTCTGATGCAAATGCTTGTCAGCTAGACACTGGGGTGAGACCACCAATTCCTTTCACATAAGCATTAAACCACCACTAGACGGTAATAATTCTTGATCATTACCAGTCTAGCTAAGTATACTTTAACCTATAACCTAGAAATTGTAGGCTTAGTTCCCCAATATCAGACCCTCCGGTCCCTCTATAAATTAGTTAACTTATTCCATGTAATCTCAAAATTTGGTGGATGCCATTAATATCCCTTCTGCAAATTATATTGCAGCAATGCAAGGTATTGCTGATCTGCTAGTGCTCTGAGATTCTGCAGAGCCGCTACCTAGAATATCAAAACGTCACTTCACCTCTGATTTATGGTAAATGTAGCCAGGAAAGATATTATGCAGATATCTGCTGATTATTACAGGCTATGCTTTCAAAATGGCCCCCAAAAGCAGTGGGTGCAATTTTGGGTGTCCAATTTTTTTTGGTCCCAACTCCACATCCATTGACTTCAATTGAACTATGACAACTTATGTAAGATGAAGATCTAGCCCAAAGAAAGAGTCAGAAACAATTAAAAACAGCTCAAGGAAGCACAGATGACGGTCCAAAACAATCCATATCTGTTTTCTCATTGGCTAAGAAAAGAAGGAAAAATCTTGGGTGCTTAACCGCTCTGGCTAATCTTTACATGGTTGCTGATTTTTTTAAAATAATGTTGGCTAGCAAAAAAAATTACTGCAGTTTTCTCTACTATATCGCATAGCCTAAAATAGCTATGGAAACTCAGTGAGGACTGGGGCAGCGGGGTTGAGTAAAACATGGGGAGACTGTGCTGGAGGTCTTACAGGAGTATTTAATGGTCGACAGGCTATGCAACTATGTTTTGTAATGAGGCCCATGCAATGAAAGATCTTATGCCAGGGCATAAGGGTTTCAGCAGTTTTGTTTTTAAGGTAAGTTTATTGTGTTTTGTTAAACTTTTAAGCATATTACAGATTTAGAGTCTATGATAAGTGCAATAAAAGTTTAAATCAACAAATTCAGAACATCATTTACAAAAATCCATCTTTTAAAGCTGTCCATCTGGGGCCCTTAATCAAAGGGAAAAACCAGCTGATTTACTTAAAACCTGTAAATAATTATTTCAAATATTTTTTTAAGTTCCTGACCTTTTCCCCCTTGGAGCTTATTGAGCAAGACAGTGGTTTTTATAGAGCAACTATTCTGGTGTTTAACATGTGTTGAACATATAACACGCAGGCTGAGTAGCACTGCAGAAAATTATGTAAGGGTCCATATATATACAGCAAAAATCAAATATGGATTTGTAGTGTACTTCTCTATTGTTGGGGATGACTCAGATTGGGATGGGGGAGGAGAATAAATGAAATAAAAAGTATATGAATTTCTGTAAGTAGATGGGGAGGGCTGCTGTTTAATGCAGCAAGGTTGATCCACTGATTCACCACCCATCCAGCAAAACTGGTGGCGGGAACGGGGAGGAATGGCCAAGTTAAGGTGTGAAGCTTGGTACTTTAACCTTCTGTCAACTTGGGATGTTTGTGGCACAAAGGCCGTGTGTCTGACTCCTCGGGTTCTCAGACTTGGAGAGGAAAATATGAAAGCACAGCACACTTGAGCAACTTCTCATGGATAACTCAAGAAATAGAACTAATGGACTCTCCAGGAAGCGCCGTCCAGTACTTCCCCACCAGACGGAGGGTAATTGCAACATGAGACCTTTGTGGGAGAAGAACTTAAAAAAAAAAGAAAAGCTGAGGAAGATCCAAGAGGCCATCAAGAATGCCTCTGCTTCCCTCCAAATAAAATAAATTGAAACATAAAACCTCAAATTAAAATAAAATAATTCTGCTGGAGCAGCACAAATCAATTGGAGTGGGGTAAGGGATCTGGCCTATCATTTATTATTTGTATTGCAATAGCACCGAGGAGCCCTAGTCATGGATCAGGCCCCCATTCTGCTAAGTGCTGTGTTCATGATCAGAAGTTCTATCCTGGCTGTTAACAGTATGAAGAAACTGAGCAGAATATATGTGTAGATTTAGTCTGGGAACATGGTGTAGAAATAAATCTCCCTTTGGCTGCAGGTGTTCAAAATCAAAACAGCATCCCACTTCCAACACTTTTGTTTGGAAATCTGACATGAGATGTGAATTTAACATTTTTACAACACAGCTAATTGCTTCATTTTGCAATCATTTACTGTCCGTAGTTGTGCTGCTCTGTGAAGTGGTAATTAGCAATAAAGCACTTCCACCATGTCAAGTTCTAATCCGTACCCAATTTCAGTGAAAATCTGAACTTTCTCCCACTTTGCTCACCCTAAATGGAAATTTTGATAGGAGAGATGGGTAAGGTAAAAACAGGTTTCAGAGTAGCAGCCGTGTTAGTCTGTATCCTCAAAAATAACAGGAGTACTTGTGGCACCTTAGAGACTAACAAATTTATTAGAGCATAAGCTTTCGTGGGCTAAGTGGGTTGTAGCCCACGAAAGCTTATGCTCTAATAAATTTGTTAGTCTCTAAGGTGCCACAAGTACTCCTGTTATTTTTGAAGGTAAAAACAGAATTTCTGCTGGTTGTCTGTCTGTCTATTACCACTCCTAGATACCAGAGTTTAAAGCCTGCTTAGTTTTCAGGTTAAAATAAGTTTAACGATGTCCTCCAACTCCCCAGAGGTCATTTTTACAAAAGTACCATCCAATTTAACATGATTGGCAGGTTGTACTCAGAAAAGGTTTAGGATGAGGTCAGAGAAGGTGCTATAGATCAGGATTAAAGTAGATTGACATAGATACATGGGGAAACTTGCACAATGCCTGCATGCACTACACCTGGCTCTTGTCTGGCTCTGACCGGTACTATTAGTCACTTTTAAGAGCACAAAATTCATATCAAATATTCTGATCAATTTATATAGTCTAGTAAATGTTCCCAAGGCTGATTCCCCAGATGCCTCCATACTCTCTCTTGCTGGCGCTACTAGAACTGTATATGAGCTTAAGTGCAGGACACAGGATGAATGTTCACATGCCCAGATAAGAAAAATCACTTTCAACCTCCCAAAAAAGGGAATGATGCAGAATATAGCATCAAAATCCTGTTACATGTAACATGGCCTACAGGTCTTGAAGACATTACTATGGGTTTGTCTACACTACAATCAGGCGGGGTGATTGCAGCTCATATAGGTATAACTCAGCTAGCTTTGATCTAATTAGCCACTTGAGTATGTACCCAGGGCCCAACTTGAGGGGGTTGTACTCAGGAGGCTACGCTGCCACCCCTGCTGCCACGGCTACAGTGCTATTATTACTCAAGGTATCTAGATCAAAGCTAGCTAAGGTATGCCTACAGGCGCTGTGTCACACTTCCTGGCTGCATTGTAGACATGCCTTAAGGATATGTCTACATTGCAAAGGAGGGTGTGGTTGTAGCACAAATAGGCATATCCATGCTAGGGTGACCAGATATCAAGTGTGAAAAATCAGGACAGGGAGTGGGGGGCAATAGATGCCTATATAAGAAAAAGCCTCAAATATGGGGACTGTCCCTATGAAATCGGGACATCTGGTCACACTAATCCATGCTAGCTTTAACCTAGCCACCACAGGTAACAATAGCAATGTAGATGTGATGGCATGAGCTTCAGCACAGGCTGCCAACCAGAGTTTGTACCCAAGCTCCCTGGAGGGAACGTACTAAGGTTGCTGCATGGTTCTGAAGGATGTAGATGTTCAAGAGATAATGCCTCATAAAACTCAGCAGTGGAATGAAGGGAGGGAAAATGTACAAGAGACCAAGGAAGGGAAACGTACTTTGGAAAATCTGGTATCCATTCATTTGAGCCACAAACTTGGCTATTATGCATGAACATTTATGTTTTAAATTATCCACTTATTTGCCAAACATCCATCTAAGAACAAAGACCACATTGGCTATTCTCCGTTCATGATGATCTGCCCAATGATGGATGTCTTTTGTGGGGAGTGAGAGGGAGGGTGGCACGTGAGGTCCATTAAAGGAGTGAATCATGTGAAGAGGACCCAGGGGAAAGTGCAAACAAAGACTATTCTGTGAGCTAGACTCAGGGGATACAGTGGTTCATACTGGTAATGTGCCAAAAGCTTGAGGAGCCAACAAATCTTTATATTAACGGGCATGATTTGCATAAACTGTTAATAAAAGAGACATTAAAATTAATACACCCACTATAAAATATAAGTGTAACGACTAACTTTACTGAATTGTTTTATTAGGAACATGAATGTCTTGCTGGTACATTCTTCATATTATTCATGTTACTTCAGCTGTTCAAGCATTCCTGAAATGCAAGACATTTGGGGAGGTATGGTATCACACTCGTGCAGGCCACAGTGCCATATTAAGATATGAAGGGGCGACTTCTTTATAAAGGACAGAGTGGTATGATAGTTCAAATAGGAAACTACATGTTAGAACTGGAATCCTGAGCCTTGTCATCTAGCAGAACTCACCCCATCTAAGAAGCAGCTGACTAGAGACTCAAACACCACATTTTGTATTACTAATTTTTAATTTAAAAATAATCTGCTATGGAAGTTTGTTGGCATGGCTTTCCCATCAATATCCAGGCCATCATTAATAAGTGCAACAGGCTGTTAACAGAGAAGATATTTTAGAACACAAGAAAGGGCAGACTCACATTCTTTCTTCTACCAAAATCACAAAGTACCACTAGAATGGAAAGAGAATAGAATATATGCACCTTCATGAACTGGCTGAATGAGCTCATTAACAAATAAAGCGATAGAGAACCGTCTTTAAGGTTGGGCTTCTCAGGTAGAAGATTAATGTGCATCAGCACTAATATGGTAAAATATATCATATCCCACTTTATGTATTTTTTGAGCATCAAATGTAGAATTTAGGCATTTATTTTGGGTGATCAAGTTTGAAAACTCAGCCCTTTGTGTTTAAAATAAAATATCAATGTAAACATGGGACTTAACACAGAGCCATCAAGCTTTCCTCATACCCCATTTCATTAATTCAAAGGGGAATATCCATGCAGTTTTTGTCTTGGCAGCCAGGGATCCATTTTTGTCCCTACAAGGAGTAAAGTGTTCATACCAGTAGGGTAGCTATTTTTAAGTCATTGATATGAATGGATAGCTTCAGAGTACCAGATGCGGGATTGGAACACCACTTTGTACTGCATAATTGCCCTAGAAAGTTTTCCTTTAAGGTAAGGAGATGATCATCCTCACTGATTACATTATGTGCCCCAAAATGGAACTTTTGCAAACACCTCTTCCCCTAACAATAGATGTACTTCAGATAGAGTGACCAGACAGCAAATGTGAAAAATCAGGACGGGGGTGGAGGGTAATAGGAGCCTATATAAGAAAAAGACCCAAAAATCGCGACTGTCCCTATAAAATCAGGACATCTGGTCACCCTAACTTCAGATGGCAGGAAAATCATTTTATGTAAAGTGAGAAGAGCTGAAGTCAGCCAGTTTTCATCTAAATTATATTAAAAAAATCTTCTGAAGTGGTTTGCACAAATTTAATTAGAATAGAAGATTTCATAAGAATTTTTAATACCTGGTTTTTATACTTTGTGTACTATTCAAATATGTATAATTGAAAATGAAACTGTAGTTTCCTCTATGTCTATACCTCCAAGAAGTCTCTTAATGGTTGTTTTGCTATACCTAGAAACAGTCCATGTTATTGCACTCACTGTAGCAACAACTTGCATAACAAGCAGTCCAGCTGGTAGTACTTCCTGGAGAAGATGATTGAAGGAACCCTACCTGCCATCTGCTAGATTGTGGTGTCTTGATCAGTTCAAAGTTGCTTATGAATTTAAAGATGCTTGAATCCATCTTGTAGCTAAAATGGGAGGAGAAGACCTTGGTGGGGGAAGGGATAGCTCAGTGGTTTGAGCATTGGTCTGCTAAACCCAGGGTTGTGAGTTCAATCCTTGCAGGGGACCTTTGGGGGATTTAGTTGGGGATTGGCCCTGCTTTGAGCAGGGGGTTAGACTAAATGACCTCCTGAGGTCCCTTCCAACCCTGATATTCTATGAATAACAAGAAATCCTTTATAAAAGTTAATGATATTGTATCAGTTGCTAGTATGGACCATTACAATACAGTCAGCACCTGTTTCAGAAATACAAAATTTTCCAAAACACCCACTTTATGAGCTGAACTTCTACATGCTTGATCGGTGCCCAGAAATGATTGTTTTTTCACACTGAGGAAAATCCCTTCAGTTGACTTGAAATTGTAAGAGGATGAATAAAATACATTTTCCCTACTGTTAAAAAACACAGTGGGAGAAGCTAACCAAAGCCAGCAGAATCTTTATATATGAAATTTGACTTGGTCCATTGTAAAAATGTAAATAAACAAAAATGAGCAGTACGTACCCTGGGCCAAGTACATATACTGAGAAGGAATAGGAGGGCTTGGGGCTGGGCAGAAGTTCAGCAATTTAGACAGGAAGGATGGATTGGTGGTTAGGATGCTATTATGTGATATGAGACACTTGGGTTCAGATCCCCTGCTTAGCCACAGGCTTCACAGGTGCCCTTGGGTAACTTACTCAGGGTATGCTGATGTCAATTTTTGGGTGACCAATGTGAGATGCCTTATTTTGAGCTGTGTGCTCTGCACTTTTCTAAAACTTTTCCACATTTAAAGTGTCTTAGGTTGGTGTATGCAAGAACTGAGGTACTCAACATTACTACTCACTTTGAAAACCTTGACCCAGCTGTTATATATTCCAAAATGTCATTAGCAGGCCTTCATATGTTCATTAGTGTTTGCAGTCTTATTTTTTGAAGTGTACACCCTTTAAAATCACCAGTTTGTCTTTATTAATGCTTATATCAACAAGTAAATAAAAAACCACACATACACAAAAGACACCTAGCCATCTTAATCACAGCTGCTATAAACTATTCTGCAGCATTGGAAAGTTTATTCCCAACTAAATAATTGATTATTTGGTACATTCCATAATTATGATATTAAAATGGGAAAGTTTAATTTAGACCAAACAAAAATTGTTCTAGGTGAATTTGCACTACTTGGTCTTTAAGCTTCCTGCAAAAATAACAGAAGTACTGAACTGGTTCTTCAAATTAAATCACTCTTATGCCTCTTCTGTAAAAAGGATGAGACTCTTTTAACGTCTAGAGAAGAAGAAGCCAAATTAGCTTTGCATTCACTAAATGAGGTAAGAAAACAAAGCAAAGCACTGTAAATAATATGAGATGAAATATATAGGGTAAAATACAGTCTGGAATAAGTAAGTGAAGTTAACAGACATTTCTCAGGCAGATTCAGTAATGATGCATACAGTGGTGTGAGTTCCTAGCACAATGTAATTCAAACTGGCAGTGGCCACCAATTCTGACAGAGGTTGGGAATTCAGTCCTCAGTATATAGTTTACCTGCTGCTGACCTCTTCAGTTAGGCTTTTCTGAAGTGGTTTGACTCTCTGTGCTGGTAATTGTATGGCTCTCTCAAGTGGCTCCTTTGCAAGTGTACAGTATTCAAAGCTTTAACTTAAAACCTAACAAGATGCCAGAGCCAAGTCGGGATCATGTACTTAGTGTAATCTAACTATCACTCACTCAATTTACAAGAAATTCAGGAATCTTTATCCAGCACAGGAGTGTTAAAATATGAAAGGTAGATCAAATCCAGACACACTTTCTTTTAAACATATTCAATATGGAAAAGCTGAACAAACATCCCATCCAGTCATCTGTAAGGCACGTCTCCATTCTATGGGTAGGCATAGGTATTACTCAAAACACTGTGAAGATAACTTGCTAACTAAATTACGCTACTGATTACCTAGGTGCCTAAAGTTATAGTAGGCATCTACATTCATATTTAGACACCCAAAAAATGGCCGATTTTAGTAACTGCAGCTTCACTTGACTGTGGGTACTCAGTGTGAAACGTCAGGCTGCTTTTATTTAGATGCCTAAATGTAGGCACCCGAATTGAAACGTTTGGGTCCTAATGTACTGGGTCCTTTACTGCCTAATAAGCATGTAAACTGTAATTTCCAATATTTTCCTGATTTATTGTTATGTGATCAGAAGGATGACATTCTACTATAATCTTTCCATATGTATCACAGTGAAACTGTTAAACCTCATGGCACAGTAAAGATAGGCAAGATACTGAATTTTTACTGTAGCTTCTTCACACACAGAAGTATCATGTACTATAAAACCCATAAATGGGAATTGTTAAGTACAATGGAATAAGAGGATAAAACTAGTGTAAAAGTGATATAATAAAACTAAAACCTAAGTGAAAATATAAAATTGTACCATACAGGCCTTCACAGATTTAGCATAGCAGATATATGTTCCTAGGAAAAGTTACAGCTGTAAATTGTTTTAGGTCTTGAGAATCAATTGCAAATTCATCCATTAATATCTTAAGAAAAGGTTAACATTTTAAAAATGTTCTTCTTACATGATCATATGTTACTTATCAGCTTCTCTTCCATAAACCTCATCTTCTGAGAGCCAAGAGCTGTGTCCTAACCACTGGAACCAGCAGGTTTCAACAAGTTTTAAGTCACATGCTTTTTTACTGTCACACACTTTATTTTCCCTAAAGACCTAAACAGCAAAAGAGAGGCTGAAAAGCTTAATTTCTTAAAGAACTAGAGCAGTGCTCAGTTATTATTTATGTGCCCAATGGTCTCAGATATGGTGTTGAACAACTGAAAAGTTACTGTTTTTTTTCTCAAAACCGTTAACTAGAACAAATTATATTTCTGAAGTTGCAGGCTTATGTTTTGAAGTAGCTTTGACTGGAATTGTGAGGTACAGAAAAGTGATTCTCAGTGATAGAGAAGATATACGCTTGCATAATGGTTAGAGAGGTGCATAGCAGAAGTTAGGAGATAGCCCCACATTCCAGAATTTCCTTTTTCTTCTTTACTAAAGTATACTGTTAGAAGTCTGTCCCTTTGGAGAACTGTAGTAAACTTCCTCCTGAATATGGATCAAGATGGATGACATGGGATTTGAGAGAGATATGGCAGAATTGGTGGTGTAAGTCCCCAGATACTGAGGAACTTTGAGGTGGAGGTGAAGGTTGATCTTAAATTTTAAGTAGGGTCTGGAGGTGGCTAGAAGTTCAGACATAGTTCTGAAGCTTAATAGGCCCAGACTTTGTAAAGTATTGGTTAACATTTAGGAGGGAAGGATAGACCAGTGGTTAGAACACTAACTTGGGATTTGGGGGAACTGATTCCCTGCTGTGCCAGAAGACTATCTGTGTGATCTTGAGCAAGTTGCTTTAGTTTCTGTGTCTCTCAGTCCCCCATCTCTAAAAGGTAGATAACAGTACTTCCTTAGCTCAGGGGAGTGTTGTACCTGGCTGGGTTGTTATGCAGTGCCAAGCCTTTGTGCCAGTAGGTGGAGCAGCACCAACACCTGTTGGGAGAAGAATTGTTCATGTTGGAAATCCCCTGTCTCTTTTCTAGAACAGTACTTGTTCGCTGGCTATGTGTCTTCCTGGGAACATGCACTCATTTCGGGTATGTTTATTTCCTTGTCCCCAATCTCTTCCCCATGCCATATCCCATCACACAAGATGATGCAATGTCATATCGCCACAGGATGTGAACACTCATAATGACAGAAAAGCACCAGAACTGTGAGTTCCCCCTTCTATTTTGATCTCTTTTTACCACTAGTGCTAAACCAGTAACCCTACAGCGATCTTTCCCCACTGCCCAGCAAATTAGATATGGTGAGTCAGTGAACTCACAAAAACCTGTCCCTTGAAATCAGTCAAGGCAGATAGCAGAGTTGAGCAGTGTAAACATTCAACGGCCTGTGCTTTGGCTTCAGCCCAGCAAGCTAGCACTTCTGAACTAGTATACTCACAGACACCTACTTCCAATCCAAGAAGTTGTGTCTACTGAGCCTGGAAACCTCCCAGAGGCCTCAATGTCAGCTCAGCAAGTTGGTGGTGTAGAGCCAGGAACTTCTAAGAGGCCTATAACCTGGCATTCTCCCAGCAAGGCAGAGATATTTAGTTAGTAACTTCACATAGGCCTATGACTTGATATCAGCCAACAAGATGAAAGTGCCCAGCCAGCTACCTCAAAGAGAACTGTGCCTTCATTTCAACTCAGGATGGTATAGTAGCTGAGATAGTGACCTTCTATGACTTCCAAATGTACCTTGTGACCTAAGCCTATTCCAAATGGCTGAAACTATTTTGCAAGACATCTGCAATACCAGCATATATCACTGAAGTACTGTTGTTTGCAAAACCTGGTTTTCCCAGAACAGATAATCAATGATGTTCCACAGTTTACTTAATCAGAATTTCAGGAGTTCATGAAGGTTAAACAGAACCACACATCTAGCCACTGCTAGATGTCATCCATCTTCCACTACTTTGGCTGAAATGTCTGTTTAAACATTACCAAGATTAGTCTTTGAAGTCAGAAAAGGGCACTCAGAAAATGAAACTGGCTAGCTTACTACTATTATTACAGTAGTACCTAAAGGCCCCTGTCAGAGCAATCTCCATGTCCCATTTCAGTATTGAATTTTGATTAACAGAAAGCCAAAACAAAGAGGAGACAGGGGCAGTTTATCCCACCCAAAGCAGCTGCCATATTTATTGTAAAGGGAGCTGCTGCCTCTACAATGTATGCCTTCCTCCCATCCTCCAAAAACACACACATCCCTCACACTACAGTGAAGAAACTGCTGTCTGCTGGGCCTGTGGCAGACACAAGTCAGAAGGGAGAGAGGAGATTCCTGGGAGTTTATTTGTCACTCATATCCTGTTGCCAAACCCAGATCCTGTCGGCACATTTGATTTGTTCAGAGCATGAGATATTTCCCCGGATATATTTCCTATTGACACTCAAACACAAAATATGGTTTTCTGTCTCAAAGAGCTTTTTGGCATCAGCCCGTTTTTACTTTTTATTTTTAGGATCTTTGGCACTAGCCTATGTGCCCCTCTGATGGTTTCTGAAGCTTTGCTCAGCACTGCAGGACATCAAGGAAATGTATAATTCAATAATTCTTCCCCCAGTGAGGAATTTCCAATGTTTTATATACAATACTTTTCAGCTGTTCTCACTGTATGACAGTAGACTAACTCTGACTAATTCTTCTTCATAGCTCTTACTGAAAAAAAATCAGCATTAATTTTGTAATGTGGTGGCCAATGTAACATAATACATTCAAAAAGTGATTAGAGAAGCCCCACATATGTCTATTCCTTATCCACATATATATGTGAGGCGTCTCACTTGTATAAAAACAAGACTTGTTTGTCCTTTTCACTGCCACTGAACACTGGGCATATGGCTCTATGGATTGTCAACAATGACCCTCAACACATATTCCCTGTGGATGAAGTCATGGCCCACTGAAATCAATGGGAATTTTGCTATTGATTTCAGTGGGGCCAGGATTTCACCCGATGTCTTTATCTAAAGGCCAAATATTACATTGTACAAACTGACTAGATGAATCTTTGACTTTATTATATAAGCACAGTTTGGAATGTGAATGCCAGGATATGAGCAATGACATGTGTTCCCAAACAGATGTGTTCCCAAAAATTTTCAACCTCTCTAAGCAGTGTTTTAGTAGTGTATTTAACATACTAAAATTATCCAGAGAGATAGTCTTGAGCTCAGTGTGCCTTTCACATTGTAACTTATTTTTTTACTGCAAGGAGTGATGCCTTGAAATCTCTAATGTCCCAATTATGATGAAAGGCCTAAGATTTTGAATGAGAATTTTAACGGGTGATATGCAAATGTTTTCAGGATTTTCTCCTAAGTTGTTCAAAAGTATCTGACTGGTAAAGTTATTAATGAGAAAGAAGTTCCATTGTGTTACTCAAGTATAGCATTTTGGTTTCTTGTACAGGAGCAAGCCGACACAGGGTATGTTTACACTGCAATTAAAAACCCACAGCTGGTCCCTGTTAGCTGACTCGGGCTCACAGGGCTCAGGCTAAGGGGCTGTTTAATTGTGGTGTGGACGTTTGGGCTCAGTCTGGAGCCTGTGCTCTGGGACCAGGGCTGGCTCCAGGCACCAGCTTAACAACATAAGAACATAAGAACATAAGAAAGGCCGTACTGGGTCAGACCAAAGGTCCATCTAGCCCAGTATCTGTCTACCGACAGTGGCCAATGCCAGGTGCCCCAGAGGGAGTGAACCTAACAGGCAATGATCAAGTGATCTCTCTCCTGCCATCCATCTCCATCCTCTGACGAACAGAGGCTAGGGACACCATTCTTACCCATCCTGGCTAATAGCCATTTATGGACTTAGCCACCATGAATTTATCCAGTCCCCTTTTAAACATTGTTATAGTCCTAGCCTTCACAACCTCCTCAGGTAAGGAGTTCCACAAGTTGACTGTGCGCTGCGTGAAGAAGAACTTCCTTTTATTTGTTTTAAACAAGCAGGTGCTTGGGGCAGCCAAGGGAGAGGGGCGGCACCTGCGGCAATTCGGGGGCGGCAGGTCCCTCTAGGAGCGAAGGACCTGCCGCTGAACTGCCGCCGCCGATCGCGATCGCGGCTTTTTTTTTCTTTTTTTCTTTTTTTTGCTTGGGGCGGCAGAAATGCTGGAGCCGGCCCTGTCTGGGACCCCATGGCGGAGAGGGAGTAGAACTGTTGCAACCAAGATATGAGCCACTTAGAGATATATATTCCGAGCTGCCAACATTCAGATGAGACGACAAGACCATTTTGTAATTAGGCCACACCTCCAGGTGGACACAGAGCAGATGTATTGGTGTAATGCAGCTGTGAAGAATAGAATTGAGAAGTAGAAAACATATTTAATGACCCCACTACATCTTCTACGAGGCACAGGTTAGACAGACCAAAGAATCTAGCACCACATTTTTAATATATTCAATACAGCTAAAATTCTGTTGTTTGTAGCTAATGTTCATTGTGCAGATTTGTAAAGCTTCTTAAACATTTGATAAAGATGGCAGAGCCAGTATGCAAGGACTGAAATGTTATGGGATTTTAATTACTGCTTATTATTAGTTATTTGTATGATAGTAGTACCTAAAAATCCCAACCAAGATTGGGGCCCCATTGTTTAGGCACCATACCCACAAGAGACTATCCCTGCCTGCAATAGCTTACAGTCTAAATGGAGAAGACAGATAAAGGGGGGGAATAGAAAGAGGCACAAACATAATGTGATATTTCTTTATTCCTAAAAGCAACTTTTTCAATTTGTATTTCTCAGTTACATCATTAATAAAAGAACAAAACTTACTAATTAAGGACCCCCATCCAATTCCTATTAAAGTTAGTGGGAGTTTGTCATTTATTTCAATGGGAGCATGACCAGACCCTAAATGATGGACTTTTGTGAATACCAAGATAAAAAAAAGAAAAGACTTGGGGTTAAATTCTCGAGAAACAAACAAAACCACCGTGGATTATTTAAAGGAAAATCTACTAAAGAGCTAAGCGGTTCCCTAAGCAGACTAAAATGTGTTATGCTGGCATACAATGTCTAACACTAAGAGATATCAAGAGGAGTCAAGATAAAAATATTCAAATTCTGGAAGTAAAGATTCAGTCAATAATTAATTCATTTTTAAGTGGCAATTGCAATGTTAAATATATTAAGTTCTGCCTTCATTCCTTCAGCACCCCACACTGAAAAAACACCCCAAAACTATTTGTCAATCCTCTCAACATTAGGATACAACATCTAACTAACTTAGAAATGTTTGAATTGCAGCTGCTCCAGGAAATAGCTGAGCAAGTTTGAAAATTAGATGGCTATAATACTTGCACTGAATTAAAGCTGGTGTTGCTGATAAAAACAATTAGACTGTGCAATTTTTTTGTGCTTGTTATTTTTGAAATACAAGACATTGGGCTACATGAGTGGCAGAATAGTTTTCTGTTCCAGCTGGCAAGTTTGACAATGCCTACAGCTTTTTGCTGTTACAAGAACACCTCCTACTGGCTGGATAATGAAATGTTGTTGCTAGTGGTAATTAACAGGAAGGTGGGTCTTGCAATATCAGGTTATGTCTACACTGCAATTAAACACCCTCGGCTGGCCCATGTCAACTGACTCAGGCTCACAGGGCTTGGGCTGTGGGGCTGTAAAATTGCAGTTTAGATGTTCAGGGCTTGGGCTGGAGCCTGAGCTCTGGAACCCTCAATGGGGCCTGAGCTCCAGCCCAAGCCAGTGTCTACACCTCTACGCAGTCTGAGCCCTGCAAGCCCGAGTCAGCTAACACGGGCCAGCCACTGGTGTTTAATTGCAGTGTAGACATAACCCCAGAGACCTCTTCAGGTAAGCCCTCTTTAGAAGTCTTCTAGGGGGATCCTTGGCCTAAATAGCGTGAGAAGGGAAGTGCAGCTAGAAATCTATTCTGAGATTTAGATCTTCAGAAATACTGTAAAATTTGAAGCTAAACATCAACATCCAGTGAGAATAGGCACTTTTAGATGCCTTCATCTGCCCTACATTTACTTTCATGACTGTGTTATCTAATCCATCTCTCCACTTCAAATCTGTAATTAGACTCTGTTACTTATGTTGAATGTTTGTATACAATTTCACTTCAGGAAGTGTGGTTACTTTCCTGTTCTATTTCCAGCTTTCACCAAGGGGGAAAAAATAACATTGCTCAAAAACCACCTTTTAATAGAGTAGTAATTCTAAATGGCCATGTTTTTCCAAGATTGCAAACATTAATTTATATCCTCAAGGGTCAGTTGTGCTCCCTAGGACTGTGCACTGAAGGGACTCTAAATTGCTTGTAATGGAGTAAGGCTATAACTAACTCTATAATATGTTTAGTCATTACATTTTTTCTGCTAGGCAAACAGAAGCTCAGTTCTGTTTCTCTGGTACAGTTACCACCTTTACCATCATACTTTTCCAGTTGCAATTGTAACACTTAAAAGGAGGATGAAACCCTACCCGGTTGCTAAATATTCCCAAATATGTATTTGGAATTCTGTTTCAAATGTCTTTTTGGAAAAAGGATCCATTCATGAACTGTCCATTACTTTTTAAATGGGAATAGAGAATAGCTGGAGACCAATGCAATTCAATACTAGAAGGAAGTTTGACCTTAACAAACCTCACCAATACTTAAATGGATGACTCAGGGTAGAATACAAAACAGACTAGACTAGAGCAATCATCCATTAATTTATTATAATCCTGCCAAATCTCATGTCTTACAAAAGATTCATGCAAGAGAGTATCATGCCATCTACAGCCATCTCTCATGAACTAGCAGTTTTTCCTTTAAAATCAGGAACCACTCTCCCTAATACCTGCTGCATCCACTGGTGCCAGTTGTTAACTCACTCTTACCCCTTCCACATCCAACACAGAAATTCCATCGGTTGAAAGGGAGGCTGAACAACCACCTTGCCCCATGCTCCACATAACCTGCTCAGGCTCCCTTCTGAACCCCCTATTTTCTTTCAATCTCCCTCCCTACAGTTTCCCTCCCTGTTCTCCACATTCCCTTGCAAGTGTGCAGGTGCATCCATATGTGTATGCGCGCACACACATGCAAGCACCAGTTTTCCTCAGTTCCACTGAGATTCTCCTGCCCTCTTTGTCCCATCATGTTCACCTAGTCCTCACAGTATGTCTGTTCATCTCCTGACAGCTAACATGCTCCGAGAGGGCAAGCTAGGTTCAATCCTTTGGGGACAATGTGAGATGGTGATCATCTTTACCTAAACTTCTGCCTGACCAGACTGCAGGGAAGTGGCAGCCATCTTAACTAAGGATAATCTGTGGCTTCAGTTCTACTGAAACAATCATACGTGGTGGATACATTGAAAAAGAGCAATTTTTTGTGTTTACAGGAGATTTTATGACCTTTAATCCTAAATATTTCTGTTCAAAAACTACCCATGGTTGCAGATCACCTTAAGAGTCACCTCTCAGCCAATTTTTTTTGTAAATTTAAACATAAAATCTGAAGAACCCTAACAAATTTCAGCTAGAACCAATTTCAAACACTTCCTATTCCAAATGTATTACACTAAAACAAAAAAAAATCTACACAGAAAATTCAAAGGACATAAAAACTAACACTGAAATTTCACACTGAAACCACCTACAGACAAGTAGAGAAAAAAAGAGATGTATGTCCTATTAGAATACCATCTTATGTCTGGACCAGCACCTACATAGTATGATCTCATTATGATCTCTCATGGGTTTTACACTGGAATAAATCCACTGATTTCAGAGAAATTAATCCTGATTTACATGGATGTAAATAAGAGAATCACTATCATGGGGAAGATTCTCCAGTCTTTAGATTTAGAATATCCTTATTCCACAAGTAGTCCCAGCTTAACTACGTGACTACCTGCATGCATGAAGTTACTCATAAGCATAAACATTTGCAGGGTTGGGAGCTAACTTGATATGGGTATAAGAATCTGGCTCTGTGTTCGTATTTCTAATCCACCCACTGTGCAATGGGGTTTCTGGGCACCAAAAGGGAAAGATAATGAAACAATTTTTCATAAAAGAAAATTTTGGAGGCTTCTTAGCTCATTTTTGAGGAATATTTTCCCCTAATCAAAATTCAAACCACAGTTTAGCTTTTCTCTTTCCTGAGAGTGCCTGGATTATATCAAATCTCTGCAATTGTGCTAATTCTGCTTTTGTGTGATTAAATTAGTTTTGACATTAGGCTAGGCTTGGAACCATTTTAAGGTACATATCACTGGGGAAAGGTGAAATTGTAATAATAACTTTTGTTTCCTTGATTGTATTATAAATCTATCCAATGGAATCTAAGTAATTTAGACAAAAATGTCCTAAAGTATATTGACTTTTATATAGATTTAACTTTTTATAGAGTATATATTTTAAACCCTATACACAATATTAGTATAACCGCATTTTATATCATGAATCATATGGAATAGGAATTTGTTTTGATAACAGACTTGCTTTGCCAACATTTTAAATGATTTTATAAAAGAGCTTGGATATAACCAGAATTTTATAGAACTTTTGTGGAATAAAAAATGTGAAGAATTTCTGTAGTTTATTTATTTCCTTAAATGAACCACACCATAAAACTAGCCAGCACTTTAAAAAAAACATTTCCCTAGATGCTCTTAATTGCTGGGCTGCTGCACTACACCACTATGAAATGGCTGATGGTCACCATCTGGAGTTCTTTATTACACAAAGGGAAATCACTGAATAATATATTTAATTATATAACATGACGACTGTAATTAGCCAAGATAAAACATAATTACTCCAAATATAGGCTTTCAGAATCCTACCATGGCTTGGCTGGATGTTTTTAAAAATAGCTTTCCTCCTGCAAGCCTCTTAGCAACATGGGTTAATGTGCATTCAATTCCATCTATTTCTTACCCCGGAGTGTTTCTGTAGTGTATGTTGACAACTGTAGCATGTTTATAGTACAAACTGTACTGTGAATTAGGCATTTCAATTTGTTCAAGCTTTTCTAATGTAAGAAGAATGTGGGCAAAGCTAGGGAAACAAAAAAACAGGTTTTCAAAAATTTCCTTCATAAAGAAAGAAACTTTTTATCAACAGTAAATGCGATGCGAATAGGCCAGCAGAAGAGCTAATTGTTTTTGTTTAATGAGCACTGTGCATTTAGCTAGTGGTTATGTTGTCAATAGTGTGTGACCATATTAAACTATGAAGTCTACTCAGATTTATATTAAATAGATAAACTCTAAATAATATAATGTTATTTTGGGAGGAAATTACTGTGTATCAGTTTATTTTAGAACTGGTTATGTTAGCTCAGGGGTGGGCAAACTTTGTTGCACGAGGGTCACATCTGGGAATACAAATTGTAAAGCGGGCATGAATGCTCACAAAATTGGGGTTGGGGTGCAGGAGGGGATGAGGGCTCTGGTTAGGGGTGCTGGTTCTGGGGTGGGGCCAGAAATGAGGAGTTCAGGGTGCAGGATGGGGCTCCAGGGTGGGATAGGGGAGTGGGGTCTGGGGTGTAGGAGGGTGCTCTGGGCTGGGACCGAGGGGTTCGGAGGGTGGGAGGGGGATCAGGGCTGGGGCAGGGGGTTGGGGTGTGGGAAGGGGTGCAGGCTCTGGGGTGGGGCTGGGGATGAGGGGGGTGGGGTGCAGGAGAGTGCTCCAGGCTGGGATCGAGGGGTTTGGAGGGTGGGAGGGAAATCAGGGCTGGGACAAGGGGTTGGGGTGAGGGGAGAGGCTCGGGGTGCAGGTTCCGAGCGGCGTTACCTCAAGTGGCTCCTGGAAGCAGTGGCATGTCCCTTCTCCGGCTCCTACGCGGAGGCACAGCCAGGCAGCTCTGCAAGCTGCCCCATCCGCAGGCACCGCCCCTGCAGCTCCCATTGGAGCGCCAGAGGGGGCCATTGGAGTGGAGCCATTGGAGTGCGTAGGAGCTGGAGGGGGTCCATGCTGCTGCTTCTGGGAGCCGCATGGAGCGGCCCCTGACCCTGCTCGCTGGCTGGAACGCTGGAGCACGGCAAGCCCCAGACCGCGCTCCCCAGCAGGAGCTTGAGGGCCGGCCCACGGGCCATAGTTTGCCCACCCGTGTGTTAGCTGTAGGAGTTAAAAATTTACTTCTCAACACAGAATTTTGTTCAATAAGACATTTAAATTTTAAAATGCATTCATTTAGTCCTGGATATGTAACAAAGACTGTAGTTCAGACAAGAAACTTGACTGCACATCACATTTTCAAAAGTGCCTAATGGCCTTTCAATGGACTTATGATCTTTTGGGCTTCTGCACTGCTCTGAATCTCCTGTGTTGTGGTCCCATCCTTAACATGCCCTTCCTGGCCCCAGCCCTGCTTCCAGCATGCCCCTATAATGGCCTTATGAGGGGATCCTCAGAAAGCAGACCTATAGCTGTCTGTCATAATGCATGTGATAGAAGAATCCTTCCCCACCAACTTGATCAGTTGGCAAGAGCAAACGGGACAAATGCTGACTTTTGTCAAAAAAGCGGCATGCAGTGCAGAGGAATGTGTGGGGGAATGAGTGGAGATGCCACCCCTTTGCAGGGGGGGAAGGGCTTGTGCGGGGGCATGCAGGTTTCCAGCGACCCCAGCCTAGCGTGTGGGGGGAGGGCAGACAGGGTTCCAGCAACCCCAGCCTCATAGGGGCTGGGGGGTGCAGAGGGACTCGGGCGAGCAGCTCAGGCCAGCCCTGTGCTTAGGGGCGGGGAGGGCTCAGGCCAGCCCTGTGCAGTGTCCCGTTTTCCCTTTGGGAAATACGGTCACCATAATCACACACCGTTTTCCCACAGAACTTGTCTCATTTAGTGAACATTGAATGTACTGTTTCTTTTTATATTAGGTGCTGGAACTAGCCACCCCACTGGCTTGAAGTGGTTTCTAGCATATACAGGGTTTACAGTTTGGTTTAATGTATCTCAGCACCCCCACTATACAAATTGTTCCAATACCCCTGTCATTTTATCATTCTCATTCAGTGTGTTATTTTATGCACACCATTCAAACTCTCCGCACCTAACTCTGCGCTGAATATAAAATTATATATAAATTAATGAATAATAAATAAAGGAATAATTTTTCAGGTGTGCAACTCCTACTGATTTCAGTTGATTGCCATTGATTTAAATGGGATTTTAGGCACTTCTGAAAATCTCATGAGGCACCTATCTGCATCTTTAGGCACCTGAATACCTTTTAAAATCTGGCCCTTAGTTAACATACCATATTTCTTTTCCTGCCACATAAAAATGGAAATAAATCTGAGGTAAAGCCAACTTTCTGTACATAAAGGTATCTATTTAGTTAAACAATTCTCCATTTCTACAAGTCTTTTCAAGACAACAGGCATTAACCAATGACTGAATAGTAGCAGATGTTCAACTGAAGCACTGGGTTTTGTAACAGAACTGAAAAGAGAATAGACGTGATCTCAAGCCACACATGGCTTGAGTTTAGCTTGATTCAGTTATTAGTATTTATTATTTGTATAAAGGTGGTGCCTAGAAGTCCCAGCCATGGACCAGGGCCCTGTGACATTAGGATGATGTGATGTTTTGGGGATATCCCAGATCAGTCAGGGGTTCTGTCACCCTTGTAACTTTGGGTGCTGTCACGCTATGCTGCTATGGCTCATAGTCCTGACACCAGTAGCCACCCCACAAGCATAAAGGTCTCACCCTGACTTCCAGCAGCCTAGTATCAGAGGGGTAGCCGTGTTAGTCTGAATCTGTAAAAAGTAACAGGGGGTCCTGTGGCACCTTTAAGGCCTGGTCCACACTAACCCCCCACTTCGGACTAAGGTACGCAAATTCAGCTACGTTAATAACGTAGCTGAATTCGAAGTACCTTAGTCCGAACTTACCGCGGGTCCAGACGCTGCAGGCAGGCTCCCCCGTCGATGCCGCGTACTCCTCTCGCCGAGCTGGAGTACCGGCGTCGACGGCGAGCACTTCCGGGATCGATCCGGGATCGATTTATTGCGTCTAGACAAGACACGATAAATCGATCCCAGAACATCGATTGCCTGCCGCCGGACCCGGACGTAAGTGTAGACGTACCCTGAGACTAACAGAAGTATTGGAGCATCATTGGTCTGATGAAGTGGGCATGCACCCACGAAAGCTTATGCTCCAATACTTCTGTTAGTCTTAAAGGTGCCACAGGACCCTCTGTTGCTTTTTCCAGCAGCCTAGTTACTCCAAAGGCATGAAACCAGCCCCCCAGTTATTAGTTCACTTTGGCACACACAGTCCACACAATTTACACAACAGAGACCTGCTTGGAGTAAAAACAAACAAAAAGATTTAATAGACAATAGAAAGAGGGGGAGGGATAGCTCAGTGGTTTGAGCATTGGCCTCCTAAACCCAGGGTTGTGAGCTCAGTCCTTGAGGGGGCCACTTAGGGAATCTGGGGCAAAATCAGTACTTGGTCCTGCTAGTGAAGGCAGGAGGCTAGACTCAATGACCTTTCAAGGTCCCTTCCAGCTCTATGAGATAGGTATATCTCCATATATTATTATATTATAAAAATCACAGATTCAAAGATGAAATAGTAAGAAAAAGCAAACACATACAAGTTACACAGAAAACAAATACAAAGATGCAACTTCAGGCTTTGCACTTCTATGTTAGATAAATTCCCTTTTCTCATACAATTTACCTATTGCCTTTGAACAGTTTCCCAACATGCCCCCTAGCCCTCAGGGCGGATCCAGCATTCACAGAAAGCCCCCTGCCTTTGAAAGTGTCCCTCAGTTTGGATAACTTTCATTTAATCTCTGCCCTTCTCACAGGGTTTGCAGGATTTTTTACCCCCTTCCTCTCAGACAGCGGTGATTCCTGGTGGAAGAAATTCCCTCTCAACTTGGTAGTCAGGGCATCTCAGTGTTTGCCCCTTACCTGTAATGGTCCATCATTTGTCTTTTCCTGAGATGTACCAGGGATCGTTTCTTGCATCTGGTTTTGTGCAAACACCTGGTTTGGGAGGAGGCCCTCCCTGCTGTGAGGTGTATTTGAAATTGT
Organism: Emys orbicularis; assembly: GCF_028017835.1. Taxonomy (NCBI): domain Eukaryota; kingdom Metazoa; phylum Chordata; order Testudines; family Emydidae; genus Emys; species Emys orbicularis. Next base: position 199,219,941 of record NC_088683.1, read on the forward strand.
AGTACAGGTCATGAGCATAGTATTCTATATACATAAATACGCAGATTCATAACCACAGTGTGTACACATCTCATAATGATCAACAAGTTCAGAACATTATAAGCTTTCATTAAAGATCTTACTCGACATATTATTAACACAACAGCATTGTATACAACCAGTTGATTCAATTGCTTATTTTGGGGGGTTCAGACCCACTGTTCCCCTTTGAGGTGTCTGGACCCTGATTGTCACAGAGGAATACTAAAGATAGGTCTGTCACAGTTCAGGGCAACTGCACCCATATACCCCCTCTGTGGTCCAGCAAGCATACCCACTCTAGGCTCCCGACTCCTCAGCCATTGCCTCTCTTGGGCAGAGACCCATGTCTCTGTCCCTTCTAACTGGTAGGGTTGCCAACTTTCTAATAGCAGAAAACTGAACACCCTTGCCCCACCCGCTGCCCTGCCCCTTCCCCAAGGCCCTGCGCCTGCCCTGCCCCTTCTTTGAGGCCTGCCCCCTGCTAACTCCATCCCCCCTCCCTCCCTCCCTTGCTCACTAGCTCATTTTCACTGAGCTGGAGCAGGGGACTGAGGTGCGGGAGGGGGTGAGGGCTCCAGCTGGGGGTGCAGGCTCTGGGGTGGGACCGGGGATGAGTGGTTTCAGGTGCAGGAAGGGGCTCTGGGTTGGGGCTGAGGGCATTTGGGTGTGGGAGGGGGCTTGGGCAGGGGGTTAGGGCACGAGAGGGGGTGCGGGCTCTCAGGCGCCTCCTCAGAAGCTGCTGGCATGTCCAGCTCCGACGCAGAGGCACAGCCAGGTGGATCTGCGCGCTGCCTCCACCCACAGGTGCCGCCCCCACAGCTCCCATTGGCCACAGTTCCTACCCAATGGGAGCTGTGGAGCCGGCTCTTGGGCAGGGGCAGCGTAAAGCGCCCCCATGGCTGCTCCTATGCTAGGAGCTGGACATGCCAGCAGTTTCCCGGGAGCTGCATGGAGCCAGGTAGGGTGCCTGCCTGCGCCACCAACCGGACTTTTAACGGCTCAGTCAGCGGTGCTGACCGGAGCCGCTAGGGTCCCTTTTCGACCGAGTGTTCCAGTTGAAAACTGGACACCTGGCAACCCTACGGACTGGTGTTTTTCCAGGATGCACTGTTCCCTGTCTACACTGATATTCCTAGTCAGACTGCCTAAGCAGGCCAGCATCTGAACATTGCTTATTCTTTGAAGGCTATGAACAACGTAATTGCCAGCAGCCAAGTTACCCCATAGTTCTTTATAAGCAAGCACATTTATTCTTAAGGTGAAAACATTACAGAGAAAACAAATTAAAAAGAATAAAAGAACTTACACGCATGCTAAACACTTATTTGGAATCTGGCAAGTGTCAGTCCTTCCAGCCCTTCCCAGGAAGGATTGGGGCCTCTTTGGACATATCAAGTATTATCTTTGGCATTTAATAGCGTAATACCTCCCAAAAATATTGCAGGAAACTGCCATATTTGTCACAAGGTCGTGTGGCCATTAAACTCTTCACTTATTAAAATGAAATGAGATCAGGAGTATAAAGGGGCCCTCAGATTATGTTATGGAATGACAGAAACAATAACCTACTCTTACCTTTGTGTTTTCTGGTTATGACCTTGTGGTTTCCCTTAAAAACACCATGGCATGTTAAAATATACTGAAAAGCTAAAATATTTCATTAAAATATTGAAATTTTGCCTTTCAAAAATCCCTGCAACTGGGATAATTTGCAAAGCATTCACCCAATTTATGTTACAAATGAATAATTCAAAGGAAAAGCATTTAGCCAGAAAACCATATGTAAAATGATATGTAGCATATGAAGAAGACAGATGACTCCCCTCCCGCTTCCCAGTAATAATCAGTGTTTCCACCATAATAACAGTCCTTACAATGTAGCTGCATTTCTGCTGCTTTTGATTCTCTTGGGGGCAACTACCCCTTTGCTCGCCCAGACTGAAGCTGTAGTGAGCCAGAAATTAGACCAAGAAATGTTGGGTCAAGTCCAGGAAAAAAGAAAAACACGGCATTTAGTGGCTGTTTTATTTTTAACTCTGGGTTTTGCTCCCCAAGCCAGCTGGCCCTGAGAATGCTGGGGAGACACTGAACTCAACCACTTGTGGGAGGAGGTGCCTCCCATCCTTCATCAGTAAGCTTTCTGCTTGATTCAGAAACAGCACTCACCATTTTCAAGCCCCCTCATCCAGTCTTCCTTGGCCAGAAAGCTGGTATCCACAAAGCAAGGACTAATCAGCGAAAGATGGAACCCTGAAGGATCTAGGAAGGTCATCAAAAATGGAAGAGGCTTCCCCTGAAAATGTGCAATTCCATATTAAATGAGCCCTCAGTCTCTTTAATGAACTTCTTTATGAAGGTATCAGTAGGGACTAAGTGTTAAGTGTACAAGTATTAACATTCACATTGTGGTTCCTTCTCATTGAGGAAGTTGTCCATGATACTTTTGACAAATTAAAATCTGCTTGGGCAGCTTTCGTATCTCTAATTTCCATAGTGTCAGTTCTGCTTTTACATATTACTATGGATTTTCAGTGGAATAGCTGACGGCAGATTTGGGCCCAACATTTCTATTATTCAGATGCATACATGAGGCTCCCATTGACTTCAGTCAAGTTATCTTACCAATGTATGGTGTACTGTATTTGTTAGCCTGTTCAAATGCAGGGTTATAGCTTCACCACTACATGGCAGAGCTTTATATTACTAATGCTTTGCATAGTTGCCTGATATTCTGGTAATAATTGCTCCAGTAAACTGAGCATATGTACCTGCCTAAACTGCTTATGAAACTGTTTTGAGTTGTGTCCAGTGTTGAGTAGAATGACAAACCCATACAGTGAAAAACACAACAGCATGCAGCCAGGGGAAGAAATTGGCCTTCAAGGAAATCTAAGACTAGATTAAGATCTGACACATTTGGATCTGACACGTTTTCATTATAAAGTGTATACCATTCTATATGCATTTGAGTCCTATTCGCTACAAAGTTTCAGTTAACAGGAGACAGTTTACCTGGCAAAAATCCCCTCCTCCTCTTCATCGTAGGAATGGTAGCCTTCTTTCAGCCCTACCAAATCTCTCCCCTGCAGTTGCAAAAGATACTGGAAGCCAAGGAGAAAAAATGGTGTGATGAGAGAGGAATCATGGTGCCGTTGTCATTCCCAGCAGGATACAGCTGTACACAGGGCCGGCTCCAGGCACCAGTTTAACAAGCAGGTGCTTGGGGCGGCCAAGGGAGAGGGGCGGCACGTGCGGCAATTCGGGGGCAGCAGGTCCCTCACTCCCTCTATGAGCGAAGGACCTGCCGCCAAACTGCCGCCGCCGATCGTGGCTTTTTTTTTTTTTCCCCAATTGCCGCCGCCGGTCGCGATTGCGATCGCGGCTTCTTTTTTTTTTTTCTTTGCTTGGGGCGGCAGCAATACTGGAGCCGGCCCTGGCTGTACAAGACTTGCCCTGTTCCTCTTCATTCTGTGCTGTGTGTGAGCATATGTGTCCTGTTTGTTTACAACTATAAACAGATGCTAGCCAGGAGGGGGCCTTGAGAAGGTTTGAGGCAGAAGCTCTACAGCAAAGCAGTGAGAAAAAAATTTAGGAATAATGCCATTTTCCTTCTTCTAATGAAGTTACTTGTTCAGTGTTAGAGGAAGGAGACTCTTTCTGTGACTTCTTACCAGTCATAGGACACGGTCCTAAATTGATTTATTTTGAACCTCCGTAAGTCAGAGAAAAACAAAAACGTCAAAATTTAGCCCTGCCCAAGACATTCAGTGAGAAAAATCCAAAGAATGGTTTGACAGGATGGAGTGAATCATTAAGCTCAGAATCTGTTAAAGAGTTCTAATCCCTGCTCTGCCTCTGACTAGTTAGAAGACCATGGGCAAATCAGATTCCTTCTCTGCTTGAATTTCACCATCTGTAAAATAGAGGTTGTAATTTTAGCTTCCTGTTTCACAGGCAAATTGGGCAGGTTAATTATTGGGGACAAATCTGAATTCACTTACTCTACGTTTACACCAATATAATTCTATTGTTCTGATTTACACTAGTACAAGTGAGAGGAGAATCCAGCCCAACAGCTTTACATTACTTTGAAGAACTATATACATATCGAGTATTATCTTTGGCATTTAAATACAAAGGTAGTAAATGCTTTAGAAATATCCAAATTAGACAGCAAGAGCCAGAGTCAGTTTTATATATAATGAAGCTCTTCAGCAAGTGCACTGATAGTCTCAGATGGAAAGTGACACAATATATGAATGAAAATATTAAGGTATTACTATTATTACAAAACGTATATTTACTGTGATTTGTGTTTCTAATTTCTTGAACTTTGCAAACTCTGCCTTTAATAGACAGTCACTTTGTGAACTACTACTTTTACACACTTTACAATTCCTGAGGGGTTTTTTTTAATGAATTATATAAACAATAACAATCAAGGTGTAGGAAATTTCCTGGGGATTAATGACTGGCTGGGAGGAACTGAAGGCCCAAGGCACAACCAAGGATCATTAACTCTACTTGATCATTAATCCAAACAAATTGTCTTGTGCCAAGATTGTTATTGTTGTTATAAACTGCAGATGGAAAAAACACTGTCATGTGGATTTTTATTGGAGATGCAGTTATAATTGTTATATTTAGTGCATTTCAGAATTAATTATATTCAGGAAAATTACATTAGCCAGTCAGATTGCCAGAACAACACTTCATTCATCTTACTATCTTTAGTATATTTACTGGAACTATCACAAGCAAAAAAAAAATTTCCATGTGCTATTGGTGTTGTTTGTGCATAATGCTTTTATACATTTTGATTCTTATCCTAAATGTTATATTTCTAAAGTTTGTTTCTCACTCACACAAAACTCCCTTGTTTGACTGGAATACTGCTTTAAATTTATTACATTTTTAAAACTGATGTTTCAAAATATTAGCAAGACAAAGTGGATGAGGAAATGTCTTTTATTGGATCAATTTCTGTTGATGAAAGAGACGAGCTTTTGAACTTACACTGAGCTCTTCTTCAGGTGAAAATATGGCTGTTCACAAAGGCTGGCCATTTGGAAGAGGTTATATTTAACTAGAGAGCTCTTAAAATAGCAGGGGGTAGCGAACCCCATAAGAGTCATAGGAACTCCTTTAGGGGAAAGTTATACTAGTGACTTAGGCCTAGATCTTCAAAGATATTCAAGCACTTAACTCCTACTGAAGTCAATGGGAGCTAAGCACCTAAATACCTTTAAGGATCTACGCCTTAGTGCTGTAGGCTAACACTCACATTTAAATCCATCACCTAGTATTTTAGTGGTTTTTAAATTAATACAAAGTACTAATTGTTTTGAACTGGAGTTTACTATATTTAAATACATAGTTTACTTACATTTTTTCTCAGTCAGGGCCTGACCCAAAGCCCAATTAAATCCATGAAGGGACCCCCAATGACTTCACAGGACTTTCAATCAGGACCTTGATCATGATCTATCCCAGTTCTTTTCACTTGTTAAGGAGAAGGAAGAGAAAACAAAACCTAACTTTGACACTGCCTCAAAAGTAATGGTTCTCAAATGAGTCTGTTACTACAGGGCAAAGATTTAGGACTTGTATGTGGAACTCTAAACAAAGTATTTGCATTGTTGGTCTCATATGGGAATATGGTAAAATCCACTGTGACTGTGCTTTAACCTCAGCTGAATTTCCCACTTTATGACACTTAAGAGCTAAGTGCTGGGTTGGATTGGGATCACAATATATGAATGCAAAGTATTAAGGTATTATTATAAAAAGCATTGTTTACTATGATTTGCGTTTCTAATTTTTATTTGTGTTCCAATTATTATCCTTAGTCGCAACCATAACATACTTTTACTGTCGTGGTCAGCCCCTCTTAAAGTTCTAATTATTGTAGCTTTCTTTACAAGTCAAATTCTATTTTTAATCCATACTGCAGTATTAGAAAAACCACAGCCATTGCAGTATGACCTCTGCTTCAGTTCTTTCAATTAAACCATTAAACTACAGCTGCTCTCAGCGTACTACCTGTCATATCCTGAACGAGTGCTAACAAATTCTTGTGTTTTAGTGAAAGGTTCCCACTGAGTAAGGTGAAATTCAGACCATGAGCTTTTCCTATTTACTCATAATATTGCAATAAACATGACAGAAGCTTGGTATGTGGACAATTTCTGCAAATAAACAGACCCTCTAAATCCTTTTAGGAGCAAGACTGTGATAATTAGATTATTTTAGAGAACAGATTTGACTCAAACTCCTGGATGGATTGGAAAAAATATTGAGGATAAACACCTAAGTCCTTCCAGAGTAGCTTGGCAGGAAAGTGGAATAATAGCATTAATTTAAAAAACACTGCCTCTTCAATTATTAGCTTTCTCATCAGTATTTAATTTTAGGAAACAGTGCTCAGGGCCTTGTGTTTCAGAATGGATAAAAACAGAATGTTTTCAGGAAATATTTCACTGAGATATTTTAATACTGTTAGTAGAGTTGTCAGGCGTTCGGTTTTCGATCAGATCGCTTGGTCAAAAAGGGACCCTGGCAGCTCTGGTTGGCACCGCCGACCGGGCCATTAAAAGTCCAGTTGGCAGCTCCCGAAAGCAGCCGTCAGGTCCTTGCGGCCCCTAGGCGCATGGGTGGCAAGGAAGGCTCCGAGAGCTGGCCCCACCCCGAGTGCTGGCTCCCAGCTCCCACTGGCCTGGAACCGTGACCAATGGGAGCTGCGAGGGTGGTGCCTGTGGACATGAGAGCACCATGCGGAGCCTCCCTGGCTGCCCATGTGCCTCGGAGCTGCAGGAATCTAGCAGCCGCTTCCTGGGAGCTGCAGTAAGTGCCACTGAAACCCCACACCCCAACCCCCTGCCCTGGTCCTGAGCCCCCTCCTGCACCCCAACCCCCTGCCCCAGCCCGGAGTCCCCTCCTGCACCCAAACTCCCTCCCGGAGCCCGCATCCCCCCCCAACACCGCAACCCCCTGCCCCAGCCCGGAGCCCCTCCTTCACCCCAAACCCCTCATCCCTGGCCCCTCCCCAGAGCCTGCACCCCCTCCTGCACTCCAAACCCCTCGGCCTCAGCCCGGAGCCCCCTCCTACACCCCAAACCCCTCATTGCTGGCCCCACCCAGAGCCCACACCCCCATCCCAGAGCCCATACCCCAATCCCTTTCCCCAGCCCGGAGCCCTCTCCCGTACCCCAAGCCCCTCATCCCGGCCCCACCCCAGAGCTCACACTCCCAGCTGGAGTCCTCACCCCCCTCTCGTACCCCAACGCCCTGCCCCAGCCTGGTGAAAGAGAGTGAAGGTGGGGGAAAGCAAGCAACGGTGGAAGGGGGATGGAGCGAGCGGGAGCAGAGCTTCAGAGAAGGGGTGGGGCAGGGGCGGGGCCTCGGAGAAGGGGAGGGGCAGGGCAAGGGTGTTCGGTTTTGTGTTTTTAGAAAGTTGGCAACCCTGTTAGGATTGTTTTCAATTATTTGTTGATTTTTTTGAAAGGCTGTATGCTTCAACTCCTTTAGGGCACATTTCAAATCTTAATCCACTGAAAAGTAAAAAGTGGGTTAATTATACATGTATACTTTGTACATTGTACATGTGTTTGCTACACTTGTTCTGTTCATTCCCTCTGAGGGACCTGGCATTGGCCACTGTCGGAAGACATGATACTGGGCTGGATGGACCATTGATCTGACCCAGTATGTCCGTTCTTATGGGTATACAGGGGAAAGAGCATGTACCAGTTCTCGAGTTTCAATAATCTGCCACTCTCATTCCCACAAAGTAATGAACCCTTTTCTGCCTGTCTATAAAGGTCCCTGTCCCCACATTGTCACTGGTAGAAGTTAGCTGTGCTGACCACTTCAGAAAAGTTTTCTACTGCACTCTTTTGATCAGTAGAGGTGAACATGGGATCCTGTCCCAAGAGCAGCTGCCTGGCCCACCAACCACCCCCAGATGCTGATCAATGTGTGGTCAGAGTACACCAACCCCCACGACTTCTCCTGGAGTGGCAGGAACATATGTGGAAATTTCAGAGGCTGGACCAGGTGGGCATTGAGCTGTCTCTGGTTCCAGTGCTGGGAATGCATCAAGCACCTGAGGCTCCTGTACCGGAGGTCTGAAGACCCCAACTGTCGCTCAGGGAGGACTTGTCTGCTGTCAAGGGTTCCCAGTACAGAGCCTGAAGTTGAGGATTGTGAACTGGGATTTGGGGTGATTTTTATTTTGCGGAAAAGTAGTTTGAGTGCAGCAGAATATTCAGAAGGCACTGAAACTACTTTTTGAAAAGAAAATAAATTACCCAAGCAAATGCTTACTGCTGGGAGAGGAGAGTGATTGGTGGTGGAAGAGTAAGTGGGAACAGGGGAGAGGAATTGGGGAATAAAGTGATGGGGACTAGGGAGAGTGGAAGAGCTGGGGTGGGACACGAGGAAGTGGGACATAGAGGTGATGGGGGCTTGGGAGAATAGGGGCAGGGATCTGCATCAGCCCCACATTCCCCTCCTGTGTGTGCCTCAATCTGCCCTCTACAGCCCATCTCCAGCAGTTTGGCCCCCCACACACCCTGCCCTCATGTGAGCCAGGATCTGGGGAAGGGGGGCTTGCCTATATGGGGAGCGTTCAAGCACCTCTCCTTACTCCCCCTTATAAGATGGGATCTGGAGGTCTCTGCCACCAGGGGTGGTCTGAGTCCCACTCTGAGCCCCTCTGTGTGTGCCAGGCTCTGGGAGCTCCAGCCCCATCTATGGCAATCTGATCCCCCTCACTGCCTCCTGTCACGTGACCCAGGTTGTGGGGGCTTGCTTTGCTGGGGCAGGGTCTGAGTCCCTCTCCCTTCCCCAGGATCTGAGGAAGCCCTGCTCCTCTGGGTGAGGAGCTTAGAACAGGCATGCTTCTAACAGGCACCGAGAACTCACTGCTGTGACAGGTGAGGAGCTGAGGATGGGTATGCTTGATGCAAATCAGAAACTCTCCAGCACTGGGGAGGAAGGAAAGGAACACCCACTGACATGAATGGAGTGGAATTAACCCATGGATTTAACTTTCAAATGGTATTATTGAGGCCAGGAGCTTGGAGCAGATTATATAAGAAGGCATGAGGAATATAAACTCTCATGCTTCAGGCCATAAGCCAACCACTAACTAAGGGTTGCTAAGAAGAAAATTCCTCTTTAGACAAGTTATTCCAGTGTTTGCCTGAAAAACTCCACTGTTCGCAGGTGCGGGTGTTGGTACTGGTGGAAAAGGGGATGGTGGGTACTATTGATTCACTGAGGCAGGATACTGTAGCCCCTATGGACATAAGGGAGGTGTAGGGTTGCCAGGCATCTGGTTTTCGACCGGTACGCCTGGTTGTAAAGGGACCCTGGCGGCTCCGGTCACACTGAGCTGCTAAAAGTCCAGCTGGCGGCGCAACGGGGCTAAGGCAGGCTCCCTGCCTTCCCTTGCTCCACGTGGCTCCTGGAAGTGGCCGGCATGTCTCTTTGGCCCCTAGGTGCAGGGGCGGCCAGGGAAACTCCACGTGCCTGCCCCGCTCCGAGCACCGGCTCCACAGCTCCCACTGGCCGGGAACCATGGCCAATGGGAGCTGTGGGGGCAGGGCCTGTGGGTACAGGCAGTGTGCAGAGCCGCCTGTCCACGCCTCCGCCAAGGGGCCGCAGGGACATGCCGGCCACTTCCGGGGTCCACATAAGGTAAGCGCTGTCTGGAGCCCGCATCCCGAACCCCCTCCCGCACCCCAACCATCTGTCCCAAATCTGAGCCCCTGCCCGCACACAAACTCCCTCCCAGAGCCTGCACCCTGCACCCTCTCCTGCACCCCAAACCCCTCATCCCTGGCCCAGAGCCCCCTCCTGCACCCCTCACCACCGGCCCCACCCCAGAGTCCACATCTCCAGCTGGAGCCCTCACCCCCCCGCACCTAACCCCCTGCCCCAGCCCAGAGCCCCCTCCCACACTCTGAACCCCTCATTTCTGGCCCCACCCCAGAGCCTGTACCCCCAGCCGGAGCCCTCATCCCCTCCTGTACCCCAACCCCCAGCCCCAAGCTCCCTCCCACACTCCAAACCCTCAGCCCCACCCCCCCAGCTAGAGCCCCCTCCTGCACCCCACATTCTTCATCCCTGGCCCTACCCCAGCGCTCACACCCACAGCCGGGCAGGGGCAGGGCCTTAGGGAAGGGCGGGGCAGGGATGGGGCAAGGGTGTTTGGTTTTCTGCAGTCAGACAGTTGGCAACCCTAGGGAGGTGGGAGCTCCTCTCTGGAGAAGAGAGGATCTAGGGGGTGAGCTGAGGGATCCTGAGGAAAGAACCACAGGTATAGCCAAGACTGGGGAGAACATTTGAATGTTATCTTATTGTTGTTAACATTATTAATAATACCAAAGTCTAGGAAAGAGGTGAGTTTGGGCTTTAAATATTATATAAAAAATTTGGAAAGCATCCGCTCATATGTCTTATAGGGTTTTTTTTGGCACCTTCCTCTGAAGTAACTGATATCAGCCACTGTCACAGATGGCATCTTGGGGTAGAGAGACCCATGGTCTGATCTGCTTGGCAGTTATGTTCATAAATGTTATGTCTCTTTTTCTCCTGGTGTAACAGATAAGCTTGTCTGGATACATGCTGAAGATTTTGACAGGGCACTCTCATACAATACTATCTCCTCGACAGCTTTTATGTTTGAATAATCAAAAAGGGAAACCGTATTATGAAACTAAACAGAATCTGTGTGCAATTATATCTTTGGTGGCAATTTTCTCTGTGTGTGTTTTAATATGAAAAACTAATAAAGAGAATATTAAAAACGATTTTTGTTTCAAAACAAACATGTTTTTCACAGTGATATTTGATATGCCAGGGTACTGATGCATGGCAAGTAGGGAGAATAGTCAGCTGTTTACCAAAATATTGTATCTTGATTAGCAGCTTTAGTCAGTACTAGATGGGACTGTATTATTAGGAGCAGCAGAGGAGGGTTTTCCAGAGGACACTAGTGGGCTGTATAAATAATGTTTCTTGACAGACCATCAGCAGAAAATGACCCAATATTACTCATCCTTTTTCTCTGTCTCTACTTACTGTAGTTAATTCAAGAACTGTAAAATCGCAGCTCACACAGCTCATTTTTATGTATCCATGTAGGGTCAGATTTAGTTTCCCTTACTGAGATTCATTTCAACAGAATCACTTGCGGAGTCACATGCTATTCAACCTGAGAAAGGGTGGCAGAATCTGGCCCATAAGGAAAGACCATAATACAATGCAGTCAAGTTAAGGTTGCTATGGAAACATTCTAATTTAGACCAAGTTCTATCCGATATGTACAACATTTTCTGTGGCTTTGTATATTGACAAGTATCTGTTTGCACACCATGAATAATGAAATATTAACTGACTGTCATGGGTATTGCAGGTTTAAACTTAATCTTGTGTTGAGACAGTTCTTTACACACACATTTCCTAGGTTTCTTAGGGAAAAGAGCAGTAGAAAGAAGGGAAAAGGAATGAAAAGTTAAAAAATGAAAGATTGGTGGGGAGGCTGAGGACTAGCTTGTCGGACTAGTTACTTTTCTTTCTGGCTGAAGAATCAGTATCTGATCTTCTGGGAATTATTTTTTGGCTTGTAAGGTGATGCAATTCAACATTTTCATTGGATTGTGCTCATGTTGAGCCTTTGTCAAGCAACAACAGTCCTCTTACGCTCTACATCTTTTCATGTGCACACCTATTAACATATTTTAAAGGAAATTATAAAACAAAACATATTAAAATTACAGACAAAAGTAAATGCTGGTAAGAACATATTAAGTGATTTAGAATAGCAGACGGATTGCAGTTAGTAATCAAGGGGCCTGTTTTTGTCTCTGTAGATCAGTGAATTCCAGCTTGAGTGATTCTAGATTTCCTGAGGGGGGTTATGGTGGCCTAGAAGAGGAATTGTGGAGGTAACAAAAATGTTATCATCTCAGATTCCAACTAACGCCACTAAAAAAATAACTTCATGTTGTCTACTTTCCCTTCCTGCTTCTTTGCAAAGTCAGTTGGCTGTGGAAGCAGCAAATACATCAGCAGAGGGGAGCAACAATGGGAGAGGGAGAACAATGGTGTTACCCATTGCAAGCACAATAACATGAAACATATAGGTCTGTGCATACATATTTTTGTCTTGCTCTTATATCTGTAGAAGCAGAAATGTGTTACAATTTGGCCTGGAGATGTCCATCCACGCTTCGCTTCTGTCAACCATTAATAACCTTGTCATGGAATCACAGAGTTGAAGAGATCTCTGTAAGAAGAAACTGTGTTTTCTCAGAGTGTAAATGGGAAAAAAATGATATTCGCTATGGAGGGAGCCAAACTCTTGGAAGAATTATGGCTCTTCTGCATAATAATAGGATTGTGAGGGAACTAATGCCCTGACCAATAGGAATGGTACTAGGAGCCTTCTCAGGTACATCTACACTGGTGTGCATGCTCAGTTACCTGACCCTGTACATGCTTGTGTGTGTTCCCTATTCCGCAATGATTGTTCACATATGCTGTGCTGGACATGAGTATAATGCTGTGTACACACATGCACACGTATCCACACTGCTGCTTTTGCTATGTGACATTAGTGGTACCCATCTCAGGTACAGTATCCCAGGGGTCTGAGTGTCAAGTGAGACACTCCAGGAACTGCCGTGCTGTGTGTTGTTGGTACTTGTCCCCTGCCTTCACACATTTGCCAAGGGCAGTTCTTGTTCATATTACCAGGGCTTAAATTCTCATAGAGTATTTCCAGGAGCCCTATGGCTTGGGGCTTCAGCCCCATGGAGGGCACTGGGGCTCAGGTCTTCTGCTCCGTAGGAGGTGCCGGGTCTTCAGCCCCAGGGGTTTGAAAATATTTACCGTAGCTCTGTTCCGGACAGTTCTGGCTGAATTTAAGCCCTGCATGTTACCTTCCTGCCAAACTTGGTGGAAGACACGGAGCAACTGGACGATGATCTGGTTCTGCTTCTACTTCTTATTGCGGGACAAATGTTTACACAGTGGAGTAGGGGATCGGCAAGATGCAGGAGGGAATCTGGGCAGAACTTTCTGACGTGTTGGAGATGGCTCACCATGAAAATGAATGACAATCCTTTTGGGTCCTGTGGAGCAGATCTGGTGAATGTTGGTATTGCCACAGTATACCAATAAAGTAGACAGTCGCTTCTGGTCCAAGACAACCAGCATGGTGTGGTGGGATCATATTGCTCTGGAAAGCTGGGATGACTAGCAGTGGCTTCAGAACTTCTGAATGACGAAACAGACCTTCATGGAACTGTGTAATGAGCCTGCAGTACTCCTTGCACCATACCGCCAGAACTTGATTCAGAGAAGCCATATTGGGGTAGAAACAGGTGGCTATTGCCCTGTGGAAGCTGGAAACATCAGACAGCTATCGGTCAATTGCAAACCACTTTGGGGTTGGAAAGTCCATTGTTGGGGTCATGGTTGTGTAGGTTTGCATGGCAATTAACACTGATCTATCCACAGGTGGTTGCCGTAAGCAAAGTTCCAGAAATAATAGCTGGATTTAAGAGGATGAGTTTACCAAACTGGGACATTGATGGCACCCACATCCCAATATTTGCCCACCAAAAGGGGTGAGTGAGTATGAGAACCAAAAAGGTTACTATTCACTTGTTCTTCAAGAGTCAGTGATCCACACAGGCAGTTTCATTAATACCAAGGTGGGAAACACCGCAAAGGTTCATGACACCAGGGTGCTGAGGAGATCTGGACTGTACTTGAAGGGGGGAGAAAGGACTTTATTCCCAAGAAATGTGTTTCTCTATGATATGTCTGTGCCAACAGTTATTTTGGGGGACACCGCATACCCACTCCTAACTTGGCTCATGAAACTATACCCTATCAATGACCCTGGAAAAAGGGAATTCAATTATAAACTCAGTAGCTGGAGAATGATCATAGATTTCAGCCTACCAAACGTGCAATCTTGTTGGTGCTGCCTACACACCCATCTGGATGCCAATGTGGCCAACACTATTTGCATAATCGTCACCTGCTATGCACTGCATAACGTTTGAGAGAATAAAGAGGAGTGCTTCTGTCCAGAGCGGTCACAGGACATGTCTGGTTTACAAACTGCATACAGGAAGCCAGATCCCACCCACGTGCACACTGATCCTGGTTCCCAGGGGCCAAAGGAAATCAGGCATGTCATATGTGCACACATCTTGGCACAGCAGGGACGCAAACGGTGATATCTCCCTGTGCCGAGGGACACCTTCACATCCTGTGCAGCTGCTAGAAAAGCACGAGGAAACATTGGCACATACTTGTGGGGCTACATATCTTTGTGATTGTTTTGGTCCCCTGTAGCTGATGGGCATTAGCCTTTCATTCCCATGACTATTCACCCATTACAGACAATTATAACAGGGCGCTTCCACTGGGTTAACAATTTAGGGATTGGCTTGGTGCTGTGGAGGGTAGGACTGAGTTGCAATGTGGACATTGTACACTGCTTTTATCTTAAGCATTCACACTGGCTTACCAAACTCTGTTCTCAGTAACACTGAGTCTCTCTTAACAACCTAATCTATATTTGGTTTGGAAGGGGGGTTCACCTTTCCCCCCCCCCCCACCATTCATTGTTGGTGCTGCTAACTTCACTTAGTAGCTATAATGGAGCACTAACCCCAAGGTTGTAACTGGTCGAGGTTTGGGGAGACCACAAGGGGCTGTTTAATGACTGGGTAGTAGCAGATGCCTGTATTGTTAGTTTAATTGTGTTTCATTGTTCTGTATACGAATCAAGCCATAAAGATGCTTATCTACCCATCTTCTGTGTTGTGAGTTCTGCTTTTAAAACTATCAGTGATTTCTCTAAGCACATAACAATGCACATAACCCATCCGTCCCGTGAATCATGGAGCCCAATTCCAAACCTGAAAACATCTTACATTCATCATACTTAGCAAGGAGGGTCCATGCACAAGTCAAGGAAATGATGACATTTATTAAAAGTAGTATATGAAACATGTAGTTGAAATATTTTTAAAAGGAGTAAAGCAACAAAATGTAATGGGACTGAATCCATAAACAACGGTCAAATATTAATGCATTTGCATCTGTCTCCTTGACCTCCCCCACCACCTAACAAAGGGGGAATGACTGTGGAAAACTGCTCTTGGGGACATTTTGTGTGTGTAGTCTGGGGGGCAGGCACTTGATGGCTTCAGGGATTCCCACAGGCTCACCATTCCTCACTTGGATGCTCAGTGGGGTCCTGCTGTGAGGGGTTTTGGCTGCTGGCAGAGGGTGTGGTCCTGGGAGTCCTACAGGCTCCTTCCATTCTCAGGGGAGCTTGGGTCCTCTGCCTCAGCAGCACCCTGGGTGGCAGCCGGAGGAGGAGGAGGTAGGGCTGGTTCACAGAGAGGTGATGTGGCCATGACAGCAAACAGACTCCAAAACTGTTCAGCTACCAGTTCTATGAGCATTAGGGAATGCTCCCGTTCCCTAAGCATGCCTCCTGCTCCAGGAACCAGTTCATCAGTGTCTCTTCCTGCTGAAGAGCCTGATCCTTCCATACTTGAGGAATGCAAACTGCTCCTGGTTTCTCCTGTTCATGCCAATGAGCAGGTCCTATGGCGGCCTTCTCTGTCTGCCTCTGCAGTGCTGCCCCTGCCCTCCCAGCAGAATGGTTTTCATCTCAGGAGTCAAAGGTACTGCCAATTCAAAGAAATTATATGTTGTTTTTCCTTTGGAAGAAACCAAGAAATCCCCCCCATATAACATAAATTTGATGTAGAAGGCCACAATTTTGATAATTTTCAGCATTTCAGGAATGTGACTGTTAGACTACCCTTGGTTCTGAGACAACCTTTGCAGCCCCTGAGGAAAGAGCAGAGGCTACTAATGGTAAAATACATGTACTAAAGTTTTTAAAAATGTAAAATTTTCATAGTGTCTTACGTAGGGTATGGGGAGGGAGGTGGCAGTTCCATCAAGGGACTGTTACCAGTTTGCAATTTCTTCTTTAAAGACTAGCCAACATCTGGAGAACATAGCAGTTTTCAAGGTATCAGAATGGAAAAGAGAGGTGGCTTTCCAGTCCTGTGGAGAAGATCTGGCAATCTATGCCAGAGTGATGTTTCTGCTAGTGGTCACCTTGCTGCGTATTGCTGAATGGAGGGCTTTGAACAGTTATGAAGGTGGACTAAGCACATTTGCGCTGTCGTTGAACCTCAAGAACAAGCTGGAGTTTCTGCTACACCAAAAATTTGCTGAAATATTCTTACAGGATTGGGAGGCAATTTGATGATAAATTGACTATATTCTCGCCTATGTAACTGCTCTTGTGCCACAGAGCACTGAAGCAATATCACAATATGACAGGAAACATTCTCGTCAGTCAGTGGGGGAGTGAGGAAGGGTAAAGGAAAGTATCAGTCTATCAGCCAGCCTTTCATGGTGGAATAGAGGGGGAATTCACCTCTTTCTCCTCCTCTCCTGGCTGTGACTTGGAAGTGGTTCCACAGTTACATACGGAGACAATCCCAGTGGCTCCTTTTCACCCCATCCACAGGGAGGAAAATCTCAGCTATTTCAACACAGGTGAATTGATTTGCCAAATCCAAATAGAGGAGTGGAGTGCCACTCAGATGTGCACAATTTCTGAGAGCCTCATGAAGACCTGTAAAGGGCCACAGGCAGCTAAAGAGTCGTGGATTAAGTATCAGTAGATTAGATTAACTGCACTGAGTTCCAAAGAGGATGGGCCATAGAGCTTATTCAGTGCAAACAGGAGAGTTAGGATTTCTGTCAAAAAAAAAAAAAAAAATTAATCTCAAAGCCTAGTTTAATAACATGGCAAAGATACCATTCAAATGAGAATATTATTAACTTTTAATAATTTCTAGAAATTGAAATAGAATCTGTTTTGGCAAAAGCATTACAGTCTTCTACCAAGAAAAATATTTTATTCAGTTATGTAAGCAATAAAAATAAATGTTTTATAAAATTTACCCCAAAGGACTTAGAAAGTATTAAAAAACAATAATAATTAACCAGAGTTCTTGATGTGTACAGCAGCCAAAAATAACATCTAGTACAGCTGAAAATGGTGAGGTCATTTCTTGTATTGCACTCGAAACACTGACCACCTGCAGAGATGCAAAAATATTCAAAAGTATCTATTTCCCAAATATAGACAGACTGAAAAATTCTCAGTCTTTTACATGATTTTATTTTGCCAAAGTAATGGAATTCAATACACATTTAATGTGCATTACAAGTAGTTGTTCCTATAGTGCAAAATTTCCCCATACATTTATGAAGCTGATACTGTCTCCCTCTGAACAAAAGTGTCCTGGATGCCAGTCTTCAGTATTCTTTTCCAGCTAATCTAAATGGTAACATTGGCATTGCCACTTTAAGTCAAAGTTTTGCTCTTACAAAAAGAGATAACGTGTCTCTGCTCTACCACAAACAATCATACAAACATAAAATGAACTTTATTCTTAGATAATATTTGATGGGGATGTAGCAAATGTCTAATTTTAGCATTCTACTGAATATCAGATAATGTAATGTTTATCCAAAACTGAAACAAAGGCCAATAGTGGATATCACAATCAATATAATAGTCACATGTTTTAAAATGAGTCATGACCCAAAAGTCATTATTTCATAAATTGCCCAAAAAAACTAATTTAATCTTCTTTAGGTATAAAAGGAGTCCTCTATATCGCAGGGCGAGTGGCTGATTAGCTACTGGAAACACTTATATGAAATTATTGGTTGGTTCTAAACCCACAAGAATGATACAACAGATGTACCATTTTACACTTGTATCTTCCATTTGAGGATCTCGGTGTACTTTATAAACATGAATTAAGCCTCAAAACACAGACTAAGGGTAAGTAATAGTATACCCATTTTAAAGATGAGTTATAAGAATATAACATTAGGGATCTATTATAGACTACCTGACCAGGACAGTGATAGTGATGATGAAATGCTAAGGGAAATTAGAGAGGCTATCAAAATTAAGAACCCAATAATAGTGGGGGATTTCAATTATCCCCATATTGACTGGGAACATTTCACTTCAGGACAAAATGCAGAGATAAAATTTCTCGATACTTTAAATGACTGCTTCATGGAGCAGCTGGTACGGGAACCCACAAGGGGAGAGGCAACTCTAGATTTAGTCCTGAGTGGAGCGCAGGAGCTGGTCCAAGAGGTAACTATAACAGGACCGCTTGGAAATAGTGACCATAATACAATAGCATTCAACATCCCTGTGGTGGGAAGAACATCTCAACAGCCCAACACTGTGGCATTTAATTTCAAAAGGGGGAACTATGCAAAAATGAGTGGGTTAGTTAAACAGAAGTTAAAAAGTACAGTGACTAAAGTGAAATCCCTGCAAGCTGCATGGGCACTTTTTAAAGACACCATAATAGAGGCCCAACTTCAATGTATACCCCAAATTAAGAAACACAGTAAAAGAACTAAAAAAGAGCCACCGTGGCTTAACAACCATGTAAAAGAAGCAGTGAGAGATAAAAAGACTTCCTTTAAAAAGTGGAAGTCAAATCCTAGTGAGGCAAATAGAATGGAGCATAAACACTGCCAAATGAAGTGCAAGAATGTAATAAGAAAAGCCAAAGAGGAGTTTGAAGAACGGCTAGCCAAAAACTCCAAAGGTAATAACAAAATGTTTTTTAAGTACATCAGAAGCAGGAAGCCTGCTAAACAACCAGTGGGGCCCCTTGATGATCGAGATACAAAAGGAGCGCTTAAAGACAATAAAGTCATTGCGGAGAAACTAAATGGGTTCTTTGCTTCAGTCTTCACGGCTGAGGATGTTAGGGAGATTCCCAAACCTGAACCAGCTTTTGTAGGTGACAAATCTGAGGAACTGTCACAGATTGAAGTGTCACTAGTGGAGGTTTTGGAATTAATTGATAAACTTAACATTAACAAGTCACCGGGACCAGATGGCATTCACCCAAGAGTTCTGAAAGAACTCAAATGTGAAGTTGCAGAACTATTAACTAAAGTTTGTAACCTGTCCTTTAAATCGGCTTCTGTACCCAATGACTGGAAGTTAGCTAATGTAACGCCAATATTTAAAAAGGGCTCTAGAGGTGATCCCAGCAATTACAGACTTGTAAGTCTAACCTCGGTACTGGGCAAATTAGTCGAAACAATAGTTAAAAATAAAATTGTCAGACACATAGAAAAACAAACTGTTGAGCAATAGTCAACATGGTTTCTGTAAAGGGAAATCGTGTCTTACTAATCTATTAGAGTTCTTTGAAGGGGTCAACAAACATGTGGACAAGGGGGATCCAGTGGACATAGTGTACTTAGATTTCCAGAAAGCCTTTGACAAGGTCCCTCACCAAAGGCACTTACGTAAATTAAGTTGTCATGGGATAAAAGGGAAGGTCCTTTCATGGATTGAGAACTGGTTAAAATACCGGGAACAAAGGGTAGGAATTAATGGTAAATTCTCAGAATGGAGAGGGGTAACTAGTGGTGTTCCCCAAGGGTCAGTGCTCAGACCAATCCTATTCAACTTATTTAAAAATATCTGGAGAAAGGGGTAAACAGTGAGGTGGCAAAGTTTGCAGATGATACTAAACTGCTCAAGATAGTTAAGACCAAAGCAGACTGTAATGAACTTCAAAAAGATCTCACAAAACTAAATGACTGGGCAACAAAATGGCAAATGAAATTTAATGTGGATAAATGTAAAGTAATGCACATTGGAAAAAATAACCCCAACTATACATACAATATGATGGGGGCTAATTTAGCTACAACAAGTCAGGAAAAAGATCTTGGAGTCATCGTGGATAGTTCTCTGAAGATGTCCGTGCAGTGTGCAGAGACGGTCAAAAAAGCAAACAGGATGTTAGAGATCATTAAAAAGGGGATAGAGAATTAGTGAGAATATATTATTTCCCTTATATAAATCGATGGTACGCCCACATCTCGAATACTGCGTACAGATGTGGTCTCCTCATCTAAAAAAAGATATACTGGCACTAGAAAAGGTTCAGAAAAGGGCAACTAAAATGATTAGGGGGTTGGAACGGGTCCCATATGAGGAGAGATTAAAGAGGCTAGGACTCTTCAGCTTGGAAAAGAGTAGACTAAGGGGGGATATGATAGAGGTATATAAAATCATGAGTGATGTGGAGAAAATGGATAAGGAAAAGTTATTTACTTATTCCCATAATACAAGAACTAGGGGTCACCAAATGAAATTAATAGGCAGCAGGTTTAAAACAAATACAAGGAAGTTCTTCACGCAGCGCACAGTCAACTTGTGGAACTCCTTACCTGAGGGGGTTGTGAAGGCTAGGACTATAACAGCATTTAAAAGAGAACTGGATAAATTCATGGTGGTTAAGTCCATTAATGGCTATTAGCCAGGATGGGTAAGGAATGGTGTCCCTAGCCTCTGTTTGTCAGAGGATGGAGATGGATGGCAGGAGAGAGATCACTTGATCATTGCCTGTTGATCCACTCCCTCTGGGGCACCTGGCATTGGCCACTGTCAGTAGATAGGATACTGGACTAGATGGACCTTTGGTCTGACCCGGTACGGCCGTTCTTATGAGTTAAGTGACTTGTCCTAGGGTTCCACAATATTAGGGGTCAGAACCAGAAACACAACCTGTGAGTGAAGACCCGCAGGTCCCTCCTTTAATCTTTCTAGATATTAAAGTCAACAGAGGTACAACTAGTGATTAATTTTGCCCAGTGAAAACTGTAATTTATTGTTTGATGCAAACTATTTTACTCTGAAAATAATTTGAAAGATAAGATGTTTTATGCAGCAAAAGGAAACCAAGTATTTTTGCATTCTATACAATTTCTTCTCACATTGGTTGATAGTTTAACTCCACCTATGGTCAATGGGAAGCTTGTCACAGCGTTAATATTTTCAAACCGCACAATAAGAAATATAAACTAAAATTCTGAGGTCACCTCCCTTTTCATATTTAGTCCTATTCATTACCTCTTCAACTCACGTGTATCACCTTTTCCCTCTCTTTAATCTAGGCTTTTATATCACTATCTTCCAGGTAGCCGAGCACCTTACAAAATTAAATACAAATATGACAGAGGAACTAGAGTTCTTTTACTTTCTCCTTACCATTACTGATCAGATTTTTGGTTTGTTCATTTTTGTTTCGTTCTGGAGGATAGGGCCAAATTTTTTGGCAGAACTATTTTCACCAAAAATAAATAAATAAATAAAAATGCAGATTTGGGTTGACCAAAACATTTTGTGAATCTGTGTTGAATTGACCCAATTCTTTTGACTGCAAACACTAAAATAAAATTTGAAAAAAATGAAACATTTTGTTTTGACATTTTCTAAATGAAATGTTTTAATCTTTCAATCAAAACAACTTTTTTAAATTTATTTAAATATGTTTAAAAAACCTTGAAAATAAAATGTTTTGTTTCAGGTCAAATGAACCATCTGACCTGAAACAATTTTTTTTTTTTCCAGTACAGAGAATGAACTGAAAAATTAGTTGTTTGCTCTACTGGAGCATGAAATACTATATTCTCTGATTTTTTAACTTGATGTTTCCCCTCAGTCCTGCACAGACGCATTCCCTTTAAGACTGGCTTCCACTGACTGGAGGCTAGGGCTGCTGGCATGACAATGGCAAAAAAATCACAGTCATTTTCTTCTAACACTGAACAAATAACTTTATTACTTTAATAAAGGTAACAATAGTCACCCTACATCTACTCTTTTCTCTGCAGAGTTGCTGCTTAGAACCTTCCTCAGCCCCTCTCTTGCCAGGCTTCCCTTCCTGCTATTTTTAAGTTTCCTTAAGGCTGGAGATGGTGGTTGTTTGAGAACAGGTGCAGCATTAAAGTATGGAAGAAGTAAAGAGCATGCAACCAGCTGGTGCCACTTTTGTGATCAACTCTTGGGGATGGATAGGGAAACAGGTGAGAACTGCTGGGTATGTTTAGACTGACTTGTCCTCAAATAACCATCCAAGACCCAATTATTTAAATTCAAACGTATTTGGCCAAACCTGAATATAAAAATTTAAGCCGAATACTCACTGGCAGTAGAAATCTGGTACAATTCTAATGAATATCATGGTTGTAATTTTCCTAACTCCATATTCTGTTGTTTTGAAATATTTATTACTACAGATGCCAGAAGCAACATCACTTCTCTTCATTCCACATCTCTAATCACCTTCTGAAAGCAAAGTTGCCATTTTCCATAAACTGGAGATCATTTTGCTGCCCAGTCTCACAGCACAGGCTATGTCCAAAAAGCATGAAAAAACATTCCTTTGTGAAAGGGCTGGACAAAGCTCAAATTGGCTAGCAGGATCCACTGCTGAAGCTTAAGATTTCCTGGCCACCTAAATGCAAGCTATAGCACTGGAACTGGTCTGCAATTTTGGCAGCATCTGGATTTGTTTAAAATATTACTGCATTACACACAGTGGTGTACTCTGTGTATTGTTTTAATGTATTTATGTAACTCAATGGTTCCTGTGTAAATAATATATGCTAATGTAAATCTCACTGATTCACACACATAGTATACTGATGTTCAAATTCAGGCACTGGTTTGCACATAAATTGTGATGTTTATGTGAGGGAAAAAGCCAGGATACAAAGCAATTTCTTTTGATTCACACACATTGATTAGTGTGAATGATCTGTCTCACTTACACCCAGGAAGGTATGGTGTGGTCCTAGTGCTGGAAATACCAAGGCAGAACTAAAGGCCTATGAGTCTGTGACTGGATGGAGGAACAATTTCAAAGAAGCATGAGTTACAGTTTTATGGAGACACAAGAAACAATGTCAGAGAGATAAGAAGATCAGAGGGCCCGGAATCAGTTGAAGACCAAGAAATGTAGTAAAAACCTCCCTGACAGGAATGTGTCAGGAACAAAGCTGATCCAAGAATTTTAAATGGCAAGGGAGAACAATAGA
Organism: Emys orbicularis; assembly: GCF_028017835.1. Lineage (NCBI taxonomy): Eukaryota > Metazoa > Chordata > Testudines > Emydidae > Emys > Emys orbicularis. The sequence continues at coordinate 199,242,975 of NC_088683.1, forward strand.
GACAGGAAGTAATGACAGGATCTTCAGAAGTCCCATTAAGAAATCTCCATCCTGGATTCTTGGGTACCAAGAACTTGCTCTGACACTAAAAAATATTAATATTAACAAAATCTAATACTGTTTTTAACAGGGGAGGATTGAGACATAAGGAATCAAAAGTCATGTCTCCTACAATGCAATAGAATTTTGTGTTCTACTTGATTTTTCTTTTAATTGCTTTCATTCCTGAGCGGGTCCCCCCCCCCCCCCCCAAAAAACCAACTGAGCATAGGAACTATATAACTTACTTACTTTGGGACAGGGTGCCATATGCCAGTAAGGTCATCACCATCTTGAGTTAGGATTAAATCCTAATGGGCTTTAGGTTTTTTCTACATTTTTTACTTTTTTAAATGGCCAGTTCATTTATGCTCAGCACAGGAAGAAAAGCTGCAACTGCACCTAGAACCTTGACTGAGTGTGGTAAAAAAAAGGTACAATTACCACTGGTGTGACATGCTAGACAAGAAAGTCTTTGCCTGAACTGGTAGAGGTAGTAGGCAACATTTAGTTTTAATACTGTAACATTTCAAGCAAATATTATTCTTGTAACAGGGCAGGCTCCACTCCTGTCCTGAGACCCACACAAAAGCTTTTGACACTTTCTGTTAGCATCTCTGTGAGTTTTATTTATATTACCTCCACCAACATGATCCCATGTAGCAATTCTATCTACAGCTTTCCCTAGTCCTCAACCCTTTGTCCAGGGAGATAGAGAGCTCTCGCAACCCTGAGATCTTACTTCCTCTGGGCTCTGTTAGGGCTTGTCTACACTTAAAACGCTACAGCGACACAGCTACACCACTGTACTGCTTTGGTGTAGACACTACCTATGCCTACAGGAGGAGTTCTTCCATCAGCTGTTAATAGAAGAATTGTTCCATGTGCTTAGGGCTGCCTACATGGGGACTTAGTTTAGGCTAACTACACGGCTCAGGGGTGCGGATTTTTCACACCCTTAAGCAATGTAGTTATGTCAACCTCATTTTCTAGTGTACACCAGGCCTTAACCTCTCCCCATTGCACTTCCAGTGCTTTTTAACTACCCTCTCAGCTAACCAATAATTAGCTCCTCCGCCCCACTCTGATTAGGTAATTAACTATTCCACTTCTCCATCAGGAAGGGGACTAAGGAACACTTAAGTGATCAGAGTGCCAAGCCAGCTACTGGCTCTCAGCACGCTGTCAAATCTCTTAAATAGATCTGAAGTCAGAACAATATACCTTGTACAGCTTCTTTCACAGCAAAACAGATAAGACCTAGTAGAGCAGCCCATAGTGTCCCTACCAGTTCAGGAGTGTTCTGCAGCTGCCACTTTTGTGATCAATGCTTGGAGAGAAGATGTCTAGGGAAACAGGTGTACACATCACATCCCATCCCAATAATACCCTACAGAGTCACGGAGTTCAGATTTTATATCTGTCCATCCAATGATCTGGAGGATGGCGTGGACTGCACCCTCAGCAAGTTTGCAGATGACACTAAACTGGGAGGAGTGGTAGATACGCTGGAGGGTAGGGATAGGATACAGAGGGACGTAGACAAATTAGAGGATTGGGCCAAAAGAAATCTGATGAGGTTCAACAAGGACAAGTGCAGAGTCCTGTACTTAGGACGGAAGAATCCCATGCACTGCTACAGACTAGGGACCGAATGGCTAGGCAGCAGTTCTGCAGAAAAGGACTAGGAGGTACAGTAGATGAGAAACTGGATATGAGTCAACAGTGTGCCCTTGTTGCCAAGAAGGCTAACGGCATTTTGGGCTGTATAAGTAGGGACATTGCCAGTAGATCGAGAGACATGATCATTCCCCTCTATTTGACTTTGGTGAGGCCTCATCTGGAGTACTGTGTCCAGTTTTGGGCCTCACACTACAAGAAGGATGTGGAAAAATTGGAAAGAGTCCAGCAGAGGGCAACAAAAATGATTAGGGGGCTGGAGCACATGACTTATGAGGAGAGGCTGAGGGAACTGGGATTGTTTAGTCTCCAGAAGAGAAGAACGAGGGGGGATTTGATAGTTGCTTTCAACTACCTGAGGGGGGGTTCCAAAGAGGATGGAGCTCGGCTGTTCTCAGTGGTGGCAGACAACAGAACAAGGAGTAATGGTCTTAAGTTGCAGTGGGGGAGGTTTAGGTTGGATATTAGGAAAATCTTTGTCACTAGGAGGGTGGTGAAGCACTGGAATGGGTTACCTAGGGAGGTGGTGGAATCTCCTTCCTTAGAGGTTTTTAAGGCCCGGCTTGACAATGCCCTGGCTGGGCTGATTTAGTTTGGGATTGGTCCTGCTTTGAGCAGGGGGTTGGACTAGATGACCTCCTGAGGTCCCTTCCAACCCTGATAGTCTATGATTCTAGGAAAGGTGAGTGACACAGGGCAGCACAGACAACGGGTGGGGGAGCAGTTTTCAGAGGAGATTGGGGGGAGAAAGGAAGCTAGAGAAGACTTTGTACAAAGACATTCGGCATTTCTGCTCTGACAGTCAGTGAACCGCCCGGCCGGGTTAAAGGGGTCTGTGGGGCAGGTCCCAATGTAACGCGCCGCCCGGAAGCCTAATGGCAAGTCCCTGCTGGCACCGAGCCCGCGGCCCTGCGCAGCGCAGCCCGAGTATTCCAACAGAACAAGGCGGGATCCATTGCTCTGCGCTCGCCCCTAAAGAACCTCAGTCGAGCGCCGATTCGCCGGATGCTGGAGGACGAGGGCGGGCCGAGGCTGGTCCTCGCGACAGTAGCGACGGCAGCGGCAGCTGCGCGTGCGCAGCAGTCTGCGTATGCGTGTGTCCCTCTCCCCTCGCGGCACCGTGAGTCGGTGGAGAATCCACACATGCGCACTCTCTCGCGGAAGGAAGGGGGCGGTCCTGGGCCATGATCCCCACCCCGCGCCACCAGCACGTGGGCTCGCACGGGCCCTTCAGCGACGTGTACGAGCCGGCCGAGGACACCTACCTGCTGCTGGACGCGCTGGAGCGGGACGCGGCCCAGATCAGAGACGCAGGGTGCGAGCTGGGGGGAGGGAAAGAACCAGCGAGAGGCCGGTCAGCAGCCAATGGGAGCAGCCGCTGGTGGGGGGGTGGGAGGAGTCAGGGGGCGCCGTGAGCACGTGCAGGGGGCGGGGACAGGCGGTGGCTGCTGGGGGGCGGGGTCTTTGGGGGTGGGGGCGGGGCTGTTGGCTGGCTCGCCGTTGGTACAATCCTGGCACGGGCGACAGCAAAACTCCCACCGGCTTCAACAGAGCCGGGATTTCACCCACCGACTGCTGCCGTCGCCTGGGCGAAATGTCCCCCCCTGCGCGTCCTTGCGCCGGGATCCGCCTCTGCCTCGCTCCCATCCGCCCTCAGCGCCTGCGCCATCGACCCCTGCGCGTGCCCTGGCCGGAGACGTCCCACGTGCTGGGCGGTGCGCGCGGCGCTGTGTGAGCCTCGGATGAAGAATCCCAGAAGGACCCCGGCCGCTGTGGAGCCGCAGTGCCAGGGGGTGCTGCCCTGCTGCGGCAGAGTCGTGCTGTAGTACACAACGGCCAGCTGGAGTGAAGATTGGTTTATCCACAGCTAGGTCTGCTGCAGTGGAAGAAAAAGAAGAGGATCGGATTGCCCTGGTTAGGGTGACCCGCCTTTTCAAAATGCAAAACTGGGACACACGCAGGAGCCCTGAGCCTCCTCTTCCCCTGAGACACCCCCGGCCACGCCAGAGCCCAGTGCTGGTAAGAGCCCTCCAGGGAGCCTGGGCTGCGGTGGGGAGCCCTGGACCCTCCACCTGTCCTCGGTGGTGGCTGGGGTACCCAAAAGTAGTCCTTGGCCTGTGTCCCTGCCCCCACTGTGGTGCACTACCAAGGGCAGGTGGAGGGTCCAGGGCTCCCCACAGCAGACTAGGCTTTCAGGATAGCTCTTACTATAGCCTGGCCAGGGCCTTAGGGGAAAGAGGAGCAGGGGGTGGGGCCTTGTGAGTGGGGGGCTAAGGCCCACTTGTGAGACACCCACACACACATACTGGAAAGAGGCTGGTGCTGCCCCGAGCCTTGGGCAGGCACAGAGTGATGTCACAGGGAACCCAGGATAAATGTTGTCCTGGAGTAATTTAGCCTGGCACTGGGACTTGAAATTTACATTTGGGGACTGTCCCGCTCAATTTGGGATGGGTGGTCACCCTGCTCATAGCTCCAAGTAGTTTCAGTAAATAATGTAAACATCTGCCAGGTTTCAGATTACTGTGTGGTAACTTAGTCTTTGGCGTGATGGTCAGTTTTTCCAGGAATGATGTGCCCCAAACAAAATTAAACCAGTTTTACTCTGTGAGGAGTGGAATGTTTTTAATTTATTGGAATATAGAATCGGCTAGAACTTGGTTCTGTGTTGCTCCTTTTCATACTCAAAATATCTCAAAGTAAAGGGTATTGCAAATATAATTTAAGATGAATGGGATCCATACAATGAAATAATCTTGTTGCTTGTCTTGAAATTTCTATTATTTATACATGTCCAGAGCCAGCTCAAACAAATGTGGACCCTTTAGAATAGTCACTGGGATATGTCTACACTGCAGCTGGGAGTGAGCCTCTGGACTCAGACTAGTGGAGCTTGAGCTAGTGCACTAAAAATAACATGGACATTGCACCTTGGGCAGCAGCTTGTGCTCTCAAGCCCACCTGATCCCCTAGATCTGAGCTTGGGTGGCTAGCCTGAGTCTCCACGGGAACCACAACATCCACACTGCTATTTTTACAGTGCTCACTTGAGCCCTGCTAGTGCAAGTTTGTCACCAAGTGCATTGTGTAGACATATCCTTGGGATCCCAGTTTCAGTGTGACCTGCTCCAAACTCTTATGCCGTGGCTGCTTGGTGGAGGGGGTGGAGATGTGTCTAGAACTGTTGTTTTTGTGTTGTCAATGGATGCTTCCTGTTAACAGAGGGAAGGAAACCTACAGTGTGCCCCAGCGGGGGCTGTGATAAGTAGGAAATATTTTGATTCCCCAGGGGACACAAGTTCTCACCAGAGAGCTGTCAGTCAGCACAACGCAGATCATATGGCACACCACTCATCTTGATCTTGAGGGCAGTATGACCAGTAAACTTCATTATTAGCGGCTGCAGGTTTGACAGCATTGCCTGATTCAGGCCTGCATATGTCCGTCCTAGATACTCTTGTGAAGCGGGTATTTTAATCACTTTGTACTAATTATTTTTATTTCAATTTAGAGTTGAGATCTCCCTTGAAGTAGGAGCTGGATCAGGTGTGGTTTCAACATTTCTGGCTTCCATTGTTGGACCCAGTGCATTGTACATGTAAGTATTATACTACCATTTTTTTTAGATTGTTGCAGCTAATAATATAAGAATACTTTGCTCTTACAATATATAGTGCTTTTCATTTCAAAATGTTTTACAGTCACCAACTATGTAGAGAAGTATTATCTCCATTTTACAAATGGATTTCTAAAGACATGTAGATTCCTATCCCTCATTGATTTCAGTGAGAGGTTAGACACCTAAATAGCTTAGAAAATCTGGCCCTAAATTACTTGCTCAAGACCACCTATTGGTTTGGTAGTAGAGCCAGGACTAGAGTTCTGAAATTCCTTCTTCCCAGCTTGAGCTCAATCTGTAGTCATGTTGTCTCTACCATGTTTACTCATAACTTGATCCTGCAAACACTTGTCTAACTTTACTCATGTGAGTTGTTCTGTTGAGCTGAGTGGGAATACTCACATGTGTAACATTAAGCAAATGCACAAGAGTTTGCAGTGCTGGGCCCCACTGAGTAACTATTATGCAGTGCCATAGTTGGAAAGGCAGTCTCATTATAAACACTTGTTTTCACAGACAAAATCATTTTAGGCTGAATTTCTAATGTAAGTTCTGAGCCCAAATTTTGTTTGAAAGTCTGGTAAAATTCTCTTGGCCTTTTATGAGTTATCTGAGCACAAAATGTAGAAAACTTTGATATTATAGTATGTTGCATTGCTTGAGAAATAGTATGTGATAATTTAATTCAAGACAATTGTAATGCATCCACAGATGAGGACAAAGTTATAGTTATGTCTGAGCATGCAACCTTAACTTTAGCATTTCCTTAACTTTTGAGTACTTAGGCAACCTTAAAGTTTTCTTAGCATAGTGTTATTGTATGAAATTTCATACGTGTTATAGTCACAGTATGAGTAACAAGAATTGTATGTTCTTTTCAAAGCTTGGATGATGATTATTTAGTAAGGCTATGTGTACACTGCAAGATAGGGGTGAAAACAGTGGGTATGTACTCAGCATAGCTCAGCCGTACCTCTGCTGCTGCTGCTACCGCAGTTATGCTGCTATTTATGCTTGTGCTAACTGGATGAGAGCTAGCGTGAGTATGTGTGCGTGAGCAGGGGAATCACATTCATTCATACACCAGACTTGACGTCACAGCACATAATAGCATTCACATTCTTACGTTCATTTTTTAATTATATCTTGTAATGTTGATGTGACATTAATGTTTTGCTTTCAGATGTACAGATATCAATCCTATAGCAGCTTCTTGTACCTTGGAGACAGCTGTACTTAACAAAGTTCACATTCACCCAGTAATTACTGACTTGGTAAGATACAAGTTTCTATAACTGGACCTTCTGATAGTTTTGCAATTCTTACAATGTACAGTGGGAGGTTTGCTTGTAACCATTCAGGTACTGTCCCTTCACGCTGAAAGAAAGACAAGGGGCAATGGATGTGTTTTAATTAGGCCACAGTTTTATTCAGTTAACATATCTGGGATTACCCAACAATAAATTGTACAGCAGGTCATCATTATTTCCTTAATTGTTTCCTCCTACTCGGGAGGGCTGCTGTCAGCCCTCCCCCTTTCTCAACCTGGTCCTAGCTAGCCTGTTGCTGGGATCCCACCACCCTCCCCTCGTATGAGGAGTTAAGGGGGGTGGAAAACAGGGAATGGATTGGCTCCCCGCTGTATCTCATGTTAGGAGCCCCAGCCTTCCTTCCCCAGCTACCTTAGGGGATGCTTTCCTCTAAATCCACTTCCAAATCCATTTAATCCGAGAACCGTATTCCCTCTGTAACAAGCACTGGACACATCTGTTACTAAGTGGTGACATTCCTCGCCTACCCCACTGGGTCCCTTATCTGCTGTGGAGAAGATGAAAAAACCTGCCCCACCTCGTCCAATCTGGTGGTGAGGAGAAAATTCCTTTCCAGCTCCAGAAGAAGAAGTTGAGTAGAGTCATGCTCACAGCAGATCATGAAGAAACCAAGTCCTACTCGGAGCCCATCACTGGGAGGGTGGGTGTTGCCAGCCTGATTGCAGTGAGAGTATGTTTTTCTGGAACTGTTCAGGGTATAGTTGCCCCCCTGGCACATGAAAGGACAGTGTTCTCCTTCTAACCTGGTCCAGCCACTTCCTGTTGTTCCCTGCTCTGTCCTGGTAAATTTCCCCTTCCTCCCCACTCTGCCACCCTGTTGCAAAGGGGGCCCAAATAGGGGCAACAACCCTTCCAGCCAGCCAGACAAAGAACCCAGTGCACTCAGGTGCAATTTACTGCCATATGTTAGTAAGGTACAACAGTCTTTTATGCCACAATATATAAGTATTTGTTTTATTAAATTTGTAAAGTACTCTGGTGGATGGCAGTAGCTTAGACACTGTTGCAAGCTTACAGAAAACTAAGTAAAAACTGATCACAGCGCCCACTTGTTCTCTCAAAAACTCATGCAAAAAAAAACCCAAATAGAAAGGCTGATGAAAAGAGAGGGACAAAACAGCTGATAAGGGACCAAACTGAATCTGAAAAGAAAATATACTTCAAATGAGACTCTAAATCAGTACAAATATAGAGCAAATACTATATAATCAGGGAATGGATTTGAAACTGTGAACACCTGGAGCTTTCTTATTAATGTTGTACCCATGACAGTAATGCTCTGTCAATGCACAAGTCTAAATGTTTTTTTGTTATAAATTCTGTTTGCTAATGATTTAAAAAAAACAAAAACTTCCAAGCAGTGCCTTATGGGAAACTAAGTTTAATCTTTTCCTCAGTAAGCTCTTTTAATTTGTAAAAAATCTTGAGAATTTAAATTTAATGAAGGGTGACAGATTGCCAATAATTAGAAACAGCTGAAATAAATGAACACTTCTTCATTTGGGAATTGGACTGTACACAGAGACCTATATGAAGTAGTTGATGAACAGCTAACAGATGATAAACTTTTAATCACTTCTGAACTGGGATGGATATGAATCTGTAAGCTAGCTCTTTTAATTAGTATAGGTTTTTCTTTCATCCTCTTACTATTCTGTATCTCTAGTTCATGTTTTGGGACCCTGTTGTGTTTGTCTTCATGCAATAAACTTATATTTTTACTTGTCCCATTCTGTGGGCTGCCCTTGCACACTGAAGACTGGTTTAGTGCACTTGGACCAGGCATAGAGGCTGAGCTATTCAGAACCAAAGAGGACAATTTAATGCATTGCTGTGAATGGAAGGTGAAACAGGAATGGTCCCAACTCTACTTATTTTAATTTATAAAAACATGAAATAATCTAACCCTTCCTATGAGGAATCACTTGCAGTATAGTCATCCTAGAGGAAGGGATGCTTGATTTGATAGAGAAATAATCTAGTTCCCTTATTGAGATAAGTTACTCAACCTTGTAATTTACCCACTTATGAAACGGATTATTATCTCACAATCAGGACGTTTTTATTATTATCTACTGAGGGATAGCTCAGTTGTTTGAGCATTGGCCTACTAAACCCAGGGTTGTGCGTTCAATCCTTGAGGGGGCCATTTAGGGAACTGGGGTAAAAATCGGTCTGGGGATTGGTCCTGCTTTGAGCAGGGGGTTGGACTAGATGATCTCCTAAGGTCCCTTCCAACTCTAATATTCTGTGATTCCCAAATAAAGCACCTGTAATTAGCATGTATTTAAAACATTTTGCTTAGTAAGGGTCCTTGAAATGTACTTTTTCATATTGTCCATTATTGACTTTTGGTTTTGGTAACTAAAAATATAAGAAAAATAGATGGTGGCAACATGGTCACCTTTTGATTGGCTGGCTAAATTTATGGGAAATTGCACAGATTTGTGTTTTACTAAATGTTTACCTTGTACTCCTGTCATACAGAAAATAACAAAGAAGTATCTTAGTTAACAGTCTGTTTTGGCTTAAGTCATTTTAAATAAGTCAGGTTTCCATAGCTAAGTACAGGACACTTTCTGTATCTCAATAGTAGCAGCTGTGTTAGTCTGTATCCGCAAAAAGAACAGGAGTACTGGTGGCACCTTAGAGACTAACAAATTTATTTGAGCATAAACTCACGAAAGCTTATGCTCAAATAAATTTGTTAGTCTCTAAGGTGCCACAAGTACTCCTGTTCTTTATATCTCAATAGTGTATAACTGTTTGTAAACCTATTAATTTTCTTCCTGTCTTGATAATGATTGATTATATTCAAAGCTTAATCTCTCATTTTAGTCCCATATATGACAAATCTGCAGTCTCTCAATACCTATTGTATAATGAGAAGTGGAAATGTGTGTTCCTGCTGTAAATAAAAAATGTAGCTAATAAAAGAACTGCCTAAGTAAAACTAACTTGTTTCCTACCTCAATTTCATCTCTAGGTCACAGGATTGTTACCAAGATTAAATGGGAAAGTTGATCTACTACTATTTAATCCACCGTATGTGGTAACCCCTTCTGAAGAGGTAGGGATCACTGAGACTTGAGGAGATGCAATTTAAAAAAAAAACTTATGCAGCTCAGTGGATATGAAAAATTATTAATTTCTGATATGATAAATTGGTTTGTAATGTCCAGTTGTCAGACTACTGTGTCCTGAATTGTAGTTCTTTGAAAAAGTAGTGAGGGGTCATGTGGAGCCAGTGGTGATAACAGAACTGTTTGCAGTAAATATGAATCACTCACCTTACTGCATTTTCTGCATAAGAGATAAAGGACACTAGTGACCACTGTTCCACAAAATATTGCTCCATCCTTGCCGGGGCAATTCTGTAAATCCATGTCTACACAGGGATACTTAGGAATCACTAAAGGTATGAAGTCAGGGCGCATAAATTAAAGCATGCTTAATCCCCCATGTCAATGCTCTTATTCAGGAGTAAAGTGGTTTTAGTTCTCTAACTTTGATTAAGGGTTTGTCTACACTTAAAATACTGCAGTGGGGTAGCTGCACCGATGTAGGTGCACTGCTGTAGCACTTCAGTGAAGATGCTACCTACACCAATGGGAGGGCTTCTCCCATTGGCATAGGTACCCCAAGAGGCGGTAGCTATGTCAACAGGAGAAGCACTCCCACCGACATAGCGCTGTCTATCCCGGGGGTTAGGTCAGTATAACTACATCGCTCAGGTGTGTGGATTTTCCACGCCCCTTGAGCGACGTAGTTATACTGACATAAATTGCTAGTGTAGACAAAGTTACAATGAACTAATTCCACTTCATTCCTGAATGAGAGATCCACTTAGAGGTTTAACCATGCTTTAAATTATGTGCATTGACTTTACACCTTTAGTTGATTTGCCTTAACTTTCCTGATTATCTGCATGTAGACAAGCCCTAAGAGATTTTCATTTAGATCTGTCAGATATTTCCCATTGGAATGATTTTCTGGTGAAAAATGCCTTTTTCACAAAATCAGAATTTTCAGGGATGAGTGTCTTGGCTCACCCCTCCCATGGGAGCTTGCCCAAAGGCTCTTTCTGCCTGCACGGAGAAACAGAAATTGACAAGAGCCATCCAGATGGGCAGTTGGCAAGCTGAAAAATTCTATTGTGGTTCTCCCCAAATGGAATTTTTCAGAATTTCTGGCTTGTGAAAAATCTTGAGCGATTTACTTTTTTGTCCAAAATTGGGACTAATTTTTTCCAAAGCCTCAACATTTTCTATGGGACAGAAATTCCTTTTTCTGGACTGCTCTAATTTTCATCTTTTATTTGTATTCTTCAGGACTCTCGAGGCATGTCTACACTGCAATAAAACATGAACAGGTGGCCCAGGTCAGCTGACTTGGGTCGCAGGGGTCAAGCTGCAGGGCTGTAAACTGGAGTGTATAAAACCGAGAAGGGGGAGGTTCCAAGAGCCCAGGCTCCTGCCTGAATCCAAACATCTACACTGCAGTTTTATAGCCCTGCATCCTGAGCCCCCCGAGCCCAAGCCAGCGGACATGGGCCAGCCGCAAGTGTTTTATTGCAATGTAGACATATCCTTGGTGGAATTTATATGAATACTTTCTGTATGCATCTAGAGGAAAGTATATGCTTTGAATGTTACAGAACGTGTCTATTTCCAAACAGCGTCAACAAAGGCCTTCTTTAAATCCAAACAGAGCTCATCTATTTGGAGGATAAGTCTGAAATTTGACTTGTATGCTGCATGAACTAAACTGCCATGTAGCAATTTTATGATTGAAATTATTTTAATTAAATAAGCTCCTTAGGATAGGGACTATGGTGATGCTCTTCCTAAAGTGTCATGAACATATATGGCACTCTATAGTCGTATGTAAACCATTAGTAAAAAAATTCATCTTCCTTTAATTTCTCCTAGGTAGAAAGCCATGGAATAGAGGCAGCCTGGGCTGGAGGCAAAAATGGCAGAGAGGTAATGGATAGACTTTTTCCTTTAGTGCCAGACCTGCTTTCAACAGGAGGATTATTCTATTTAGTTACAATTAAAGAGAACAACCCAGGTAATAGAATCCTTCTGTTTGCTAAATTATATGTTACTAATGCGTACATGAAAACTATGAGCACAAGACTAAGGTGCTATAGCTAATCAGACATTGCCACTGGTATGCAAGAATGGGAAACTTTGAATTGAGTAATATCTCAGAGAAATGAGATGGCCTGTACATGGCAGTAGCAAGTCACACTTGGTTAATAACATTTATTAGTGTGGAAGCACTTTGGGCTAGATTCACAGGGAGGACTTGGTTGAGCATTGCAGCACCCAACTTTTAGGCACCCTTCTGCTAAGTTGGATTCATGATCCCAAGTTAGGCAGTCAGGTTCCCAATACAATGCACTGTGAGACTTAGGTGCCTAAAAAAGATTCACAGAAGTCAGCATGCTAAACCAGCCAATAGGAAATGACAAGGAGAGGGGTGTGGCCTAAGCCCTGTCTCTCTCAGGAGTTACGTGCCTAACTCTGGCCTTGATGGAGGCATCTCCCTCTACTTGGAATTCATAGTAGTGAACCCTCTCCTGGAGTTGGGTACCTAAGCCAGGTCATCCCTTTTTGAAGAAAAATCAAGGTGATGGTGGTAGTGCCTCCTTGCATGCCCAATAGTCCAGTGGTTAGAGTATCACCCAGGATGTTGGAGGCACTGGTTCAAATCCCCACTCTGCTGGATTGGGAGCAGGGACTTGAACATGGGTCTCTCACTTCCCAGCTGAGTGCCCTAACCACTGGACTTTAGAGATTCTCTCTTTTTCAATGAATAGTTAACTATTTTATACAAAGTGGAGAGGAGGAGAGACTGAGAGAAGCCCACCCCAGACTAGCCCATTGCCCAACAGTTAAGGGACTGATGTGGGAAACCCACATTCAATTCCCTATTCCACTGTAGGCAGAGTGGGGATTTGAACCCAGGTTTCCCACATCCTGTGTGAGTACTCTAACTATTGGGAGAAAAGTGTGTGGGAAGGGCAGCACTGCCTCTTCCTCAACTGTGTCTTGTGCAGAGCCCAATCAAGTAGATGTGCTCTATGGCAGCCTCTGAGCATGTGTACTGGATTGCGCTCTGCAGGCGAGCTAAGTGAGGGAATGCTTTCTTTGTGAATCCTGCTCCGGCTTAGGCATGAGTTAGGTGCCAAGCTGCTTGGTGGTGTCAGGGCTGAGGCAGCTGAGTATGTGCCCATTGGCTGAAATTTAGGCACCTTGGGGACTTCACTAGTGAACACTGAGGTGCCTAGGGACTTTAGGCTACTACAAGGTTAGGTGGCAGCTGAGCCGGGGTATGAGCTTCTAAATTTGTGCTTAGACACTTTACATGACAGCTCCACTTGTGAATCCTACCCTTTCTGGCGGTTTTTACTGTAGGGTTTTCAAATTAATTTGTGTGCTGTATACACATCCTTCTATCAGAGCTTCTGCCTTTATAAAACCTTTTATAAAACCTTCTTTGTTCAAGCCACTACTTACTTAGTATATACAGGAAAACATACTGTCCATTACAACATTGACCCAAGTAGTATGGGAAATATGGGTTTCATCTGCTAAAGTGAAACTAACACTGAAGTGTAGAATTACTCCAGGGCACTCCCACGTTTGAACATTTTCAGACAGGGCTCAAATATCAGATTTGCAATTGTACTCTGCTGGAATTTTACCAAAGAACCCCCAAATTTTTCCCCTACCGTTACTCACACCTTCTTGTCAGCTGTTTGAAATGGGCCATCCTGATTATCACTACAAAAGTTTTTTTTTCTCCTGCTGCTAATAGCCCACCTTAATTGATTAGTCTCATTATAGCTGGTATAGCAACGCCCATTTTTTCATGTTCTCTGTTTATATACATCTTCCTACTGTATTTTCCACTGCATGCGTCCCATGAAGTGGGTTTTAGCCCACGAAAGCTTATGCCCAAATAAATGTTAGTCTCTAAGGTGCCACAAGTACTCCTCGTCCTTTTTATTAAGTACTTGAAACCTGAGTATAGTGCTGAAACTTTAATTGAAGCAGTTAGTTAAGATAGGAATATTAAATCATTATACTATGATTCTAACTAATTTGCAGTTTCAGTATAACTGCACTTAACTCATTTTGGATTTTGTGTTAATATATAGAATATTAAAAGCATACACACACTTAAACTTTGATCACACTTTTTAATCTTAAACTTATTTACCAATTCAATTAAGTACTTAGTATATTTTTCAAAGACATTAAAATCCAACATTTCCACTAGTAGAAAGCCAAGTTCATTTGGTTTTGTTGGATGACTGCTTTAAAAATTGTTCTAATCACCTAAAGGAGCATGATGGATATTTTATGAGCCTATATAATCTTTTGTTTTGTAATTTGCTTTTAGCAAATAAATCAGTTTAAGACAGGATGGGCTTTTTAGGTGGTGATTAACACAAACTGAACTGTAATGCTGTACATTTTTAATTACAGATGAAATTTTGGAAACAATGAAGAAATACGGTTTAAGAGGTACTAGAGTACTTTCTAGACAAGCAGGAAGAGAAACTCTCACAATTCTTAAATTCAGCAAGTCCTGATGACTGCTCTTAAATCTTTAAACATCTTCAGCAATGGAAGTTAAACACAAATGGTGTTACAATGGTCAGGCTATTTTGTGACTATAAACTATAACAGATTTTTGAAAAAAAAATTATCCTGTCTCCTGATCTTTACAGGAAAATTAGCAAAACTTTCATTGTTGTTCCCTTAACCTGGCCATCAACCCACTGTGATCTGTAATGAGTGAGGGGGCAGTTGTTTCTGGACTTGGTTTTCTATGTAGCATAGTGGAACTGTAGCTGAAATGTAAACTTTAAAATGGACGGTCACACTTTAAAATGAGGAAATTCACTGGTATGTATTTTGTTTTATAACTGGAATATTTTTATGTGATCATACATTTAATAATTGTTAACCTTTGTCATTCATTATGGGTTCTCAAAACAGTGTTCTTGCTTTAGTACTTTGTCTTGTCTTATGGTACTTATTCTGTAGAGCTATCTGGTTTAAATTAGTACTTAAGAAACCACTGATCTTGAGGTTAGTGGCCTCAGTCTTATATTTTGCATTTGTTGCAGAATCACCAAAAGCCTAGTGCATAGAAACTAATTTTGCTCCCATAGTTGGAAAACTCTTGATCTTATCTTGCTACTGTATTATTGCTATGAATATTCCAACAGATGTACCCAATATGGAGTTCTGCTATATGTCATCCAGAGTCTTTAAGCTAAATGCTATGGGTTAATAAACCATATAAAAAGTTCAGTTCAATTTAATCAATTTTACAAAATTCTTTTAGGGTAGAGACTTTTTTTAGACTATAAAAAGGAAGGTTTAGTTAAAAAGTATTTTCAGTAGAGCCTAGCTGTCACAGTATAGAAAACTAACAAGTGACAGTTCTTTATGAAGCACGTCCATATATGACTATGGTATGATACCATACTTATACTAACGCACCATAAAATGTATGGGATGGAGACTTGTATGGTCTGATTATCTCCCTATATTTAAGCTTCTTCATTTTCAGTTTAAACCGATTTTTATGGAAAAATTCCTGGGTTTTACAAAAAGTATGATTCATTTTTTTCCTGATTTTTCACCCTATTTTTGTATCATTCAAATATATAAAAAATAACTTGCTTTATTGGAAAATACATATATCTCATGCAATGTATTGTATTATGAAAATACATTAGTCTGTGTGTATATGCAAAGCTGCCTGTTGAAGTAAGGCTATGTATTAGTCAAGAAGATATAAACAAACAGGCACACACGCAAGCTCTGAAGTGTGTGTGCATCTGAACATACTAATGAATCTCACGTCCACCACATACACATTGCAAGCTGTTAGCAGATAACGGTTTAAAGATTTGACACACTAAAATGGGAAGAAAAAAATCTATATCAGAATACATTTCAGAACACAAGGAAGTATTTGAAAGTTTTTAAAAAAACAAAAACAGGAGAAAAGGATGAAGTTGAGGATATGCGCTGCAAATGGTGTGGCCCAGTTATTAAAAGTAAATATTTATAGGCTAATAATTCCACGTCTACAACAGTAAACTGTTTATTCAAATGAAAAGTTTTATTGTTTTCTTAAACTCACAGGTGTTTTGAATTCTGTTTTAGTTCTGCCGCAAACCACATTGATGAACGAAATTCAAAGCAGTAATCTACTGAATACTTTTCCCCCTGACTTTCTGTCCACCACAATAAACCCCATTATTTACCCAGAAAAGTTATTAATAGTTTTTTGCACTGATTTTCACTTGCTTGTGGTGTTGTGGTAATACTTAGTTGCCAGGAAAAATTAAATAAAATAAAAACTGAAAACAAAGGGCTCTACTTATATTATATATTTAAGAATAGCAAGTTTTCTAGTCAATAATTTCCTTTCTGCTAGTGGAGTCTCCCACAATTCTGAGAAGTATGGGCTATTCCTCTCCTGCCTGCAGTTCAATGCTATAATGCTGCTCTTACTGATCATGCTCCCATCTCCAGCTTGCACCAAACTATTTATTCCAAATGTGTATAAAAACTCATAGAATGATGAGTAACAACAGTTTCAATGCCAGCCAGTAAACCTATGAACAGTAGGCTAAGTGGCCGACAAACTGTAGATATAAAAATTTAATTTTGTCCCTTTGCTACAAAGCCATCCAGAGAGGGTATAATTATGGGAGACGCTACTAGCAGAAATGAAATTATTGGGTAAGAAAGGAAGGGGTAAGGTAGTAGAATGAGAGAGAGAGAGAGAGAGAGAGAAAGTCCTCCCCCAAAATTAATTATAAAAATGGCAAATTATTTCTGGATCACTGCATATAGTAAAAGAGGCCACTTTATAATGTCTAATCAAGGTTTTAATTGAAGACTATGTTGTTGCTCAGCAGATACCCTGAGTGGAAGCACAGTCTCTCTGTGCGCATGAAGATCCTGTGGAATGTGCCTTGATTCCATCAGGAACATGTTTACCTGATGCCTTGTATGCCTCTACAATGCATAACTTGATCCTTCTGGCTAAAGACAGTTTGGAGACCTGTAGCCCTTTGGACTTTGGGTGAAAGTAGACAAACTAGGGGCCTGATCTTGTTGATTCATAGCACTCAAGATAGTTCTTTTGTGCTCTGCAAATATCCAAATTATGCCACAGATTTTCTGTAGGCTGCTGTGGGTTTGGATGGGAGGTCAGCCTCCTGTGAGTCATGGGAAGGTAAGTTTACTTTTGGCAAGAAAGGTTCTGGGGTCCTGAACACCACCTCATCATCATGGAACATACACCAATGTTCATTCATGGATAATGTTGCTAACTCCGAGGCTCATCTCGCAGACATGATAGCAACCAAATACAGGTTTTGATGGATAGGTACAATGGTGTGACCAGTGTCAATGGTTCAAAAGGTTGAGTAGTCAGGGCTTTCAGCACTAGTAGTCGGTCCTGTTTAGGAAATATTGGTCTGATCGCAGCACTGGCCAGTTGACTGCTCGGAGAAATCTGGATATTTGAGGATTGTCTGCCAAGGAACCCAAGGACACTGCGTGTAAGATCCTACTTATGGTTGACACCTGGCGTGCTATGGTGCTGGGCTGGAATCCCTTGTCTATGCTGTCCTGAAGAAAGTCCAGAATAGCTGGGACATTAGGTCCCTGGGGGTTTTGTTGTTTTCCTGACACTACTACCTCCTGTACAGATGGAGGAGTAAGCCTTTAGTATTGAAATCTGTGTGGAGGAGAGGAGTCTCGCAATCACTTTGGTGGGTAGTCCAAACATGATTGTTTCCTTCTCAATAGCCATGCTGTCAGTTGTGAACTGTCTGCATCTGGATAGAGATGAGGACCTTAATGAAGGATATCCGGTCTCTCTGATGAATGCAGTGTGGGGATCCTAATGCCAAGTCTACCAGATCTGAAAACCATGGTCTCCTTGGCCAGTGTGGAGCTAAAACTGTCACCATTGCTTCTGCTCACTTTATCTTCTGAATCACCTTTTCAAGTAGTGGGAAGTGGCGGGAATGCGTAAAGCAGGTTTTGTAGCCATCTGTGAGAGAGTATCCATCCCCAGCAACCTGGCATTTGCTTCCTTTGGTGAAGTACTTCAACAGCTTTCTGTTTTTGCAACTGGGAAACAGGTCAACTGCTTGGATGCTGCGTTTGTCAGTTCAGATTGAAGTTTTCCTGGTTGAAACAATGTTCCGAGTTGTTGACTGTGCATCTGCTGAGCCAGTCTGCCTCCAGGTTCAATTGTCCCTTTGTGTATATTGCTCTTATGGAAAAGAGGTTTTTTTCTGCCCCTTCCATTATCTCCATTGCATATATGAGTAGAATTGAGCTCCAACTTCTCTCTTGGTTGTTAAGATATGCCACGGTGATAGTGTCATCGGACTAGATCAAAATGTAGATGCCCTTGAGGTGGCTCTGAAAACTTTATAGGGCTAGCTTGACATCTCTGAGCTCCTGGAAATTGATGCTCTGATTCCTTTCTATGGAGCTCCAAGTGCCTTGTGCTGTTCTGTGTCCCAGATGGACTTATAATAATATATGGAGATATACCTATCTCATAGAACTGGAAGGGACCCCAAAAGGTCATCAAGTCCAGCCCCCTGCCTTCACTAGCAGGACCAAGTACTGATTTTTGCCCCAGATCCCTAAGTGGCCCCCTCAAGGATTGAACTCACAACCCTGGGTTTAGCAGGCCAATGCTCAAACCACTGAGCTATCCCTCCTCCCTCATTTGGCATGAGTACCCATGGGTCTGGAAGGTACATGGGTAAACTCTTTCAGATGTTCCTTGGGATTACCCACCATCTGAGGGAGTCCAGTACCTGGCTTGGGACCCGCACCTGATCCTGCATTCCAGTGAATGGTTCCATACTGCCAGGAGACACCTGATGTGGGATCTTGCCCAAGGAGTAATTACTGTATGTGAAAACAGCAGGCCCAGTATATGCAGACACTGAGCTATAGCTGACCTTGTGTTTCTTATCAACATACTGTACATGTTAAGTTCTGTATTTTCTGGAATCTGTCCACTGATGGGTAGACTTTTGCCATAGAAGTGCCTGTGTCCACTCCCAGTTGAGCTATCCTTGTGGTATTTCATTGATGTTTATCATGAAACTGTTCTTAGAGCAGTCTGTCTGGATTGTGGTCCTGTGAGCGGCTACTTTAGACAGAGCTTTGATCAAAATGTCATCCAGGAACGGAATCAAGTGAGTGCCCCAAGTCTAGCTATGCCCAACACCAGCACCTTGGTAAAGACAAAGACAAATGGCAGAGTTTTGTGTTGGTAGTAGTCTGTCGTCTTCTTTTTCGTCTTTACCTTGTCCCATCAATTGGGGTCAGCAGCTCTTGTTCTTTGCGAGCACTTTTGTCAAGTGCGTCTTCCAACCTGATGCCAGCCTTTCTGTCCTCCTTCAACGTCTCAAACCACGTTTTTCTAGGTCTTCCTTGTGGTCTTTCTCCTGTGACTACGTGGTCTTGTACTCTCTGGCCAACATATCTCAGATCTAGTCTCAAATGACCCAGAGATCTCAGTTGATACTCCCTCAGCTTTTCTGTGATGGGGGCTACCTGAATCATGCCTCATGCTGTTTCATTGCATAGCCTATCAGCTCTCCTTTTACCCAGCATGCAACTGAGCATTCTCATTTTGGCAATGTGAAGTAGTTTTTGCTTCTCTCTGCATTGGCCAACATTCCCACCCATACATCATGGATAAGGCTGCATGTTGGTCACTGATTCTGTGACTTTCCATGACTTCTGCAACAGCCAGTGTGGTTGGCTCCGGGGCTGCCTGAGCAGATCAGGCAGCCCCTGGGCCAGCCGCACCAGTGGCTGCTGGGGTAGTTTGGGTGTGGGAGGGAGCTCAGGGCTGGGGTGCGGGGTGGTGCTTACCTCAGGGGGCTCCCCAGAAGTGGCCAGCATGTCTCTGCAGCTCCTAAGTAGATGGGCCAGGGGGCTCTCCGTGCTGCACCCACCGCACAGGTGCTGCCCCCGCAGCTCCCATTGGCTGTGGTTCCCGGCCAAGGGGAGATGTGGAGCTGGAGCTCATGGCGGGGGCAGTGAGCGGCGCCCCCCGGCCTTCTCTCCTCCTAGGAGCTGCAGGGACACGCGGAGCCGGGTAGGGAGTCTGGCAGCCCCGCCAACCCTCCCCCCCCAGTACTAGTAGGGGTCCTGGGCCACATGCTGCCCGCCCATCTCCTCTCCAGCACCAGCGGGGGTCCTGGGCCACCCCCCCCCCAGATCACCCTCCCCCGTCCCCCCCGCCCACGTTTTAGTTAGGGATATATAGTATAAGTCATGGACAGGTCAAGGGCTGTGAATTTTTGTTTACTGCTCGTGACCTGTCCATGACTTTTACTAAAAATACCAGTGACTAAAACATATCCTTAATCATGGATGGCCTAATCATGATCTTATACACTTTGCTATTTCATTTACTTGGCATATTCTGATCAGAGCAAATTGCATCAGCTCCATCCATTTACAGCAAATGCTCTTCATGCAGCTCCTAACATCTGCATCCACATTCCCATCACGGCTCAACACTGAATGGAGGTATTTGAATTGTTGTACAGACTTTCTCTATACCATCTAATTTTACTGGTTTTTTGTTGTTCCTCTCAGTGAAGTATCACAGAGTATTCCGTTTTTTGTTTGTGCCATATGCAAATCTCAGTAGATGGCAATAGCACATACATATAGCTATGTGTACATCATCTGCTAGGTCCTCTGAGGCAAGGAAGTTCCGCCAAAGTTAGGGTTTCCATTTGGAATCTTGTTTTCTTCATCTATTTGTTGAGATGTTTGAGGTCCAGGACAGTTCTGAAATCCTCTGCCATGCTCTGTATGCTTCTGGATGATGAAGTATATGGAGTATAGCCTTAAGAACCTCTCTTCTCAGGGTACCTTTTACATTGCTCCTAGGGCTAGGAGGTGTGAGATTTCACTTCACACCAGTTCACATTTGATGGTTGCTTGAGATGAGGGATTGGATGAAGAAGGGAAGAGGTGAGGCCCTTAGTTCCAGTGAGCAGCTGCAACTCACTACCTCTCTCATATCACCCACTTGTCTGTGTTAGATAGAGACCCCTGAGTTGTGGGGAAATTCTGCTTCCTAGACTCAGATCTGGACAGAGGCACATTCATTCGTTGTCATACCAAACCCTGAGAGGTGGCTAGCACTTGGTCTGCAGTTCCAGGGTTTTCTCCTGGTGAACTGCTGTCTTTTCCCTGGTATTTTTGTGAGTATGGACAAAACAGGAGAATTTCTGTCTGTTGCTGGGCTTGTTGTCCCTTCTCAAGGCACTATGTGGGAAGTGGAAGGGTGGAACTGGCCCTTTTTCTACCACAACGTTATCCAATTTTTCCCCAAACAGCAGAGTCTCTGAATTTAGATGAGCACAGGATTTGTTTGGAAGGTGCATCTATGGGCATAGACAAATATAGCACCCAGATGTTAAGCTTGCTGCCATGACATTGGCTGAGAATCTCATTGCATCCATTGATGCATCTGCCACAAAGACTGGATCTAGGGTTCTTTTCTAACAGTAAGCTGGAAGTCAAAATGGTCCTTTTTCTTCCCTGGCCTTATAGTTATACAGCCAGGACAGCATGGCTCTTACAAAACAGGCAGTGGTCTAGGACACTCCAAGGTCTACCAAGAAGCCTTGGAATACCTTCTGTGGCTGACTTCTGCCTTTCTATCATTTGTATCTTCAGGAAAGAAATCCCTTTTGGATGGGATTATCATATACTTTTGCTAATGATGCTAGCACAGCATTGATCATTGGTATATCTGTGATGGCAGTTTTTGGTTCTTGCAACTTATAGTATCTAAGTACATACCCGCTTATGCGCTTACCCTTGTCAAGGGTTTCCTATTCCTCCTTGATCACATCTTCTAAGGATGAGTGCAGTAGGATTGCTGTCACAGGCAGTGATTTGGAAAGAAGGTATTTGTCCTCAGACTTGTCCTCAGGTGCTTGTTCCAGAGTTGGATCTGGATGGCATATGCAACCTTTCTGCACGTGTTGTCAAACTTATCAAGGGAAAAAAAACCTTTGCTGCTTTTTTTCTAAGCCCTTCTCAGAGCCCGAATCTGAGAGCGCTCTTTCCACAGTAGAGATAGTGAAATCAGAGGATGAATACCTGGGTAAGATTTACATTTTTTCTTACCCTTTTGGCCCTGTGTGTCTGCTTTGCAGGAATTGCTACACAACAGAGGTAGTGGTAACTTGCAGCTATTTAGTACCTTCCGCCCTCTAGATATGTCTCCCTGTTCTCCCCCCAATCCTCATTGGATGGGGTCTCATTGTGACAATCCTCTGATTCATATTGGAGAGAAGGGAAGCTGGGTAGGAGCCCTGCTGCATCATGTCTACCCTGACATTTACCCCCCGAGCTGGCCAATTGCTCATCTTTGGATTCTCTCCCAAATATATTCCATCGCCTCTGCTCAGTTTTCCTGTGTTGGAGTTGCAGCTCTCTGGGCCAAGGTGAGGAGCTAACCTTACTGTCTGCTTACTGTGGCACTGCAAGGGTTGGCTAGCTGTGAACAGGCAGGGCATAATTCACCCTCTGAAGAGCCTATAAATGCTGCATCACCTATAGAACACCGCTTTGATGTGGCCTAGTGTTTATAGGTAGGGCCCTACCAAATTCACGGTCCATTTTGGTCAATTTCAAGGTCATAGGACTTTAAAAATCATAAATTTCATGATTTCAGCTATTTAAATCTGAAATTTCACGGTGTTGTAAGAGTAGAGGTCCTGACCCAAAAAGGAGGTTGGGGGGGGGGGGGTCGCAAGATTATTGTAGGGGAGATTGTGGTACTGCTCCTCTTACTGCTGCTGGTGGCAGCGCTGCCTTTAGAGCTAAGCAGCTGGAGAGCGACGGCTGCTGGCCAGGAGCCCAGCTCTGAAGGCAGAGCCACCACCAGTAGCAGCGTAGAAGTAAGGATGGCATTGTATGATATTGCCACCCTTACTTCTGCGCTGCTGCCTGCAGAGTTGGGCCCTCAGTCAGCAGCTGCCACTGTCTGGCCGCCTAGCTCTGAAAGCAGCAGTGCAGAAGTAAGGATGGCATGGTATGGTATTGTCACCCTTACT
This sequence comes from Emys orbicularis, assembly GCF_028017835.1. Lineage (NCBI taxonomy): Eukaryota > Metazoa > Chordata > Testudines > Emydidae > Emys > Emys orbicularis. The sequence continues at coordinate 199,265,821 of NC_088683.1, forward strand.
TCTGCGCTGCTGCTGGCGGAGCGCTGCCTTCAGAGCTAGGTGCCTGGCCAACAGCTGCTGCCCTCTTGCTGCCCAGCTCTGAAGGCACCACCGGAGTAAGGGTGGCAATACCATGACCCCTCTAAAATAACCTTGTGACCCCCCCCAACTCCCTTTTGGTTCAGGACCCCCAATTTGAGAAACACTGGTCTCCCCTGTGAAATCTGTATAGTATAGGGTAAAGGCACAAAAAAAGACCAGATTTCACGGGGGGAAACCAGCTTTCATGGTCTGTGATGCGTTTTTCATGGCCGTGAATTTGGTAGGGCCTTATTTATAGGTCATTTCTGCCATATTTTTGGGGTGAGAGGGAGGCCTGCAGTTGCAATTCCAGGTGACTGACACCACATCACTATATACCTGATGAAGAAATATCCCATCTCTCAATTGTGACTGACGCTGAACTACAATTGACAATAATGCATTTAAAGTTAGAAAAAACCATGAGGGTCCAGCTTAACAACAGACTGTTCTCAGTCCTTGAGATATTTTGATAAAATGGGATTAGAACTGCTAGATGTTGTTATAACTAGGACAATGGATGTTACTCATCTTCATATTTTGTGACTCAAGCATTTGTAGTAAAACATGGCAGAGCATACACTATGTAGGCAACTGGTATAAATTGGGGTGAAATCCTAGCCCCACTGAAGCCAATGAGTTTTGCCATTGAGTTCAGTGGGGCCAGGACTTCACCTTTAGCGGTAGCAGTGACTTGAAGATCAAGACCCTACATTTCATATTCTGCTCTAGTTATTCTGCCAATGGCTTAAGGTTAATCCTCTTTCAAAAATTGTTAGTGCAAGAGATTAAACAATTGTGGATCACCAAAGGGCAGGCACTGGCTAGAAAAAGAGTTGCCACATCCAGATATTTTGGAGAAGAAAGGCACTGCTGCCCACTACCGAAGTCTGGACTACAGGATACCTAACAGAACCAACTTGCAAGCCACTTAAAGCTTTCTATGGAAGGTGCAATTCACAAGATATGGGCAGCTAACTAATGAAGTTGTCCAGCTGTTTCATTTATCCAGCAGAAGTTGTCTCCTAATCTGCAATAAATAATCATTTAGACTAAATGATTAATATTTAATAAATTACTATAAACATTTGAGAAGCCTTTCTGCTAAAGTATCAAAATTATGGAAACAAATTGTTTCCCTTTAATATGTTTTTTCAGATTGATGTTAAAATACCACCTTTTGCTTTCTTTAATAAAAGATAATTAAAATGCAGAAGTTCTCCATTAGCAGCTTAGTGCTGGCACTATTGATCTATTGCACCTACAATACATGTAGGCGTCTCTTTTCAAAAGCTACAAGTGAGTCTTGAAAGGGCCTGGTTTTGAGACAAGGCTGAGCACTCACTCTCTGAAAATCAGGCCCCTTTAAAAGGTCCATCTAACTGGATACCTAAAGCACAAGTCACTTAAAATTTAGGGTATTTTTTTTTTTTTTCCAGAAAATCCATTGGCCAAAAGACAAAGAAAAACAGCACAATCCCAAAGGCTTAGAAACACTGACATAATAGGCCTATTTCTCCCTTTGCACTGTGTGACGTTACTGATCCAAATATTTAACACACGAAGCAACATGGCTTCACAGTTGAAATGGGCTATAAGTTCTGTGCATGTTTCTCTGGAAAAACAACTTATATGAACGGAAATTACTAGTGAAACAATTTTAAATTCAGTTATAAAGCTAAATCCCTATGATCACTGGAGAATGTCAGTGGAGCATAAAGTTTCATTAACATGTTAAGGTTTTCACCAACTGCAGATAAAGAAAGCAGCAAGAATGAGAGCACAACAGCTGGTTGGCATCCTTCCTCTTCTCTAACTTCTCTCTCTGACTTTACCTGCTGAACTTTTCAATCTTAGAAATCAAAAAATCGGGTTACACTATTAACGTTCAGTTTATAAAATACTTTAGATTACCTTGTATTTCAGATCAGGCTTGAACATTAAATTACCACTGATGTTTTATCATATGCTTTAAATTAACTTTAATGCAATAGCAGCTGCAGCTAATAATTCAAATATGAGAAGATTTATAAATTCAAATTTAATGGTTCCAGAAATTCAGATCTTCACGCCACCTACACTAAATTCACCTGTAAAATTAGAGGCACCATCCTGCTTAAGTGCAGAACAGTATGTTGGATTGTACCTAGGTAGGTTTAATTGACTGAGTTGTAGCTGAATACTACTTTGGTGCAAACATAACTATTGAAATCACCTCTGAATTTTTAGAATACTTTAACATTTTAAAAAATATACAAATTAAAATAAACTATTCTTACATATATGTTCTTTTATATCAAAGAAGTGTTTCAGAACCCTTTACAATAACACAGTCCAGAGATCAACATGGATCATCCCTTTAGTCAAGCAATTTAAGATAATTCTGATATTATTTCCAAAAAGTAAGTTGGCTTCCTTCAATGTACAGTTTTTGACAGGACCAGTGCCTCCTCTTCATTTACTACATTGTTCATTTTATTGAAGAGGGAGAAGAACATTATATTTCAAAAAAAGGTCTCTCGACAAAGTGGGCAGGTGGATTTGTTGCTAGATGTGAACCATTTGTACTGAAAGAGAAATAGAAACATTTAAAATGTGAACATATGATGAATTTTAGAAGTGCTTTACACTTGAACACTTTCATTCAGTTTTGTTTGACAGGTGTAAGGTTTTACAAGATATAGTGACATATAACTTGCCAGTGAAGATGGCTACCAAATACTAAAAGGCTAGTAAAAGTTATTTTTCCAATAAGCTGTGATAAGCAACTTCCCCTAGCAGAAGCAAAGTCATATGAAATACAAATATAAAACAAAACATTAGTTTCTGAAAGATACCATCCAGGATTCTCCCTGTTGTCTGGTCTCATTTTAAGAAGGTAGGATCCACAAGTGAGAACTCTCTTGGAATTATATTGTTAGAGAAGCAGTAATTTTCTTTTGTATGGCAATACAGACATCAACCTTTTCTGATATACTCATGATTACCATTTTGTCAGCTTTAATATAGCTTACATACTGCAATTTGAACCAGATTTTAAATTTAGGCAAAATACAAACATGTACACAAGACCAACTCTGGGTACTTACCAAACAGGCTGAATGGAATTTTTTCTTGCATGTTCTACAGGCTTTTTTGGGAAGAGAATAATTGGAACCATGTATGACTGAAAAACAGATCATGCAATCTTCAATTCCCTCAAACCGTTTATCCACGTTATTTTTCCACAAAGCCAAGCCTTCCATAATACTTCCATTCTAACAGAAGGAAAGAGTCACAACAGCAATCAGTGATGTGTTAACATTTTAGAACATCTCTTATTTCTATTCTAGTAACACCCAGAAGCCCCAAGCAGGATCGGGGCTCCTTTGTACTAGGTGTTGTATACATACATAGTGGGACTTGGACAATATCCTGAAAAATTAATCTAAGATGACATGCTATTTATGAAGGGTGTGGTAAAGGGATTAAACGTACAGTTTTCATGTATATAATCAAATAAAGCCATGTATTTCAACTACAATGGACAGTATCCTATAACGGATCCTTCAGATTTCAGACATGTTCCTCTCTACAGAACTCGTAGTGGACAGTGTGCATTTAAGAGCATTTATAAAGCTATTTGCATTAATCCTTTTGTTAGTTTCTTATAATCACAAGTGTAGAGTGACATCTATCATTACAAACCAACCCAATTTTAGAGGGTCTCATGTTAGGGGAAGTTTTGAGACTGTAATAGTTCATCATCCATAGATGTAGATCCTGGTGTTACATTTCAGTCAACACTATATTGCTAAGATTGTTCTATCATTTTTGTGTCACTGTTTGTATGTCCTAAATTGTCAAAACCAAGGGCGTGGCCTAAAACTTCACCTGGTGAGTGAGGTACGTGCTTAACTGTAGCATCCAATTGCGCCACTGCTGAACAGCCACACCAACCCTCTTTCCACTCTCAACTGTTATTGAGCCCAGTGGGTAATTTGGCGGAAGCTGTATTATCAGTTCAATAAATATATCATCAACTGAATAGGTAGCAATCACTTCCCGAGTAGCAGACCGAGCTTTTACCTATAGAAAAACAGAAACATTCAAAAGACTGGTGAGATCTCACTTTACGTTAAACATACACTTTCTCAAGTCTTTTTATATTACATGAAAGATCCATAATTTACTGCATATGCTTGGACCAGGAAAACAAGTGACTGACAAATCTTTTCATTAAAGAAAAATGCCAACCTTTGTCATGCCAAACTAAACAGAACTGGTATCAGCCAATCAGATTGAATGATGGCTGACGATCACTGATAAATTAAAAAAAAAATGACACTAGCCAGAAGGTACCATATTGATAGTGGTCTTGCAGAAAACAGCACTTATATGGATAACCTCTCTGACTGAAGTACATGCACCAAGATTTTCTACACTATTCCAAATACAGGAAGCCAGCAATTATATAGCGAACAAATGTCATCCTACTAAACCAACAACAAATGAAATTATACTATCAATCATTTATGATAATAGAAATAAAGTCGTTTTATTCATTGTCAGAGGATCAGTCAGGTTCTGAAAAAGCAACATCTCTGCTTTGACCATTACAGCATTTTGATAAAGGTCTAGACCAGGGGTTGGCAACGTTTGGCACGCGGCTCGCCAGGGTAAGCACCCTGGCGGGCCGGGCCAGTTTATTTACCTGCTGACGCGGCAGGTTCGGCCGATCACGGCCCCCATTGGCCGCGGTTCGCTGTCCCGGGCCAATGGGGGCGGCGGGAAGCCACGGCCAGCACATCGCTCGCCCGTGCCGCTTCTTGCCGCCCCCATTGGCCCAGGACAGCGAACCGCGGCGAGTGGGGGCCGCGATCGGCCGAACCTGCCACGTCAGCAGGTAAATAAACTGGCCCGGCCCGCCAGGGTGCTTACCCTGGCGAGCCGCGTGCCAAACGTTGCCAACCCCTGGTCTAGGGTAAAATCCTGGCTCCACTGAAGTCAATGGCAAAACTGTTGACTTCTACAGGGTCAGGATTTCAATCCAATTACAAGAGAGCACTATCTTGTGATAGTTCTAGTCCATTGATATTCTCTCAGTGATCTTTATCTAGCTGGCACTTAAAACACCTTATTGTATTTAATGCCTGATTTAGAAACATTGGAGAGTTTATATTTCAATTTTTACAAGACAATTCACAAACAACTTTTTGAGAAGATAAAGGCCTTACTAACCGTCATGCCATTAAATAACTGTGTGCTAGTCTGCACAGAAGATATTTCTTGTAAAGAAAGTACATTGCTGACATATTTGCTTGTAAATTTATCTACTACATTGAAGACCCGTTTCTCACAGCTATTCCACCAAAGCCTAACCATGGCTGGCAAGTCCTTCAATGTCATATGATACACCGAGCAGGCCAAGTGTGGAATCTGAGATGACAGTACTGCTGTATCTGGGGGGGAGGGGGGGGAAATCAAAAACATTTTGTCAAATATCATACAGGTGACATAGCATTGTTTCTGCCCCATCCCTATAGGAGCATTATTTTAATAATTTGATTATATGACAGAGCCTGTTGCCGGTGATGGAAAGCATGCCAAAAATTCCCAACCCCTCTTGTCCATAAATGCTATCCTTCTTACGAACATTCAGATTTAGAGCTGGTCAGAAAAACTTCAACGGAACCATTTTCCCTTGGAGAAAGCAGCTGTCTCTAAACTGAAATGCTCTGCCAAGTTGTGTTCATTTTGCTGAAATTTTACCAAAAAAAGGGAAAATTGTTCCAACAACGTCTAAGTGTTCCATTTGGCTGTTTTTAAAATGAAACATTTCAATTTCCTTTCTAAACAACTTTTCATTTTATTTTGGTTATGTTATATAGTAATATGAAAATGATGAAATCAAAACAAACATTTTAATTTTGAAACTGTATTTCCTTGCCTCTGTTACCAATATCACTTTAGATTATTGGAAAAATAATTTTCGAGTCTAATTTTCTTTTTGCACTTCTCTGGTAGAACAATGAAAATTAACTACCGTATATACTCATTCATAAGCTGAATTTTTTTAGTAAAAAAGGGAAGCACCAGAGAAGGGGGTCGGCTTATGAACGGGTATAGAGAGGGAGAGGTGGGACACAGCCCCTCCCCCCAACAGAGGGAGCAAGGAGAAGCAGCACAGCCAGCAGAGACGAAGGGAAGAGGCGGGGCCAGAGTCTCTCTGCTTCTGGCCACACTGCTCTCCCCCCAGCCTCCGAAGCAGCTGCAGCTCTGGGGCTGGCAGGCTACAGCCGTGCCACTCGGCCCCCCCTCAGAGCAGGCTGTGCCCGTGCCGCCCGGCCCGCCAGAGCAGGCTGCGGCTGCGCTGTCCAGCCTGTCGGAGCAGCTCCAGCCAGGCCGTTCACCCTCCCCTGGTGGGAAGGGATGGGGAGAGTGTGGGGGTCCTGGGCTAGGGGTGGGGTTATGTGGGGGGTGGTCACCGGGGTTACTCCCCTCACTCTCAGCTTCTCCCCCCCAAAAAATTTCCCCACCAGTTGCTGTCTCGGCCCGTCAGGGTAAGCAGATGGCGCGCCGGGACACTTTGTTTACTTAGGTTTACCTCTGTGCCTGCGGATGCTCGAGGTAAACAAACCATCTCGGCCCCCCAGCGGCTTATCCTGATGGCCTGGGAGCCAAAGTTTGCTGACCCCTGAATTATAGGATCGGCTTAGGAATGGGTTATAAAAATTTTCCATTTTTACTTATCCATCTTGGGGGGGGGGTCGGCTTATAAACGAACCGGCTTATGATCGAGTATGTACGGTAATCTACTTAACTTTTGTCTTTAGACAATTTAACACTCTGTTTCTCATGCATTAGCACTCTGCTGCAACATTTGTATTTGCAGATACGTGAATGCAAATACGAGTTAAGTATTTTGAAGAAATTTTTATTAACTTCATATATATTTTTAAATAGACAATTTAAAAGTTGGCTTAAGCTAACTAAAAGTGTCAATTTAAGAAATGAAACAAGAAATCTGCATGCAGATTTTAACATATTGTAGGCTTAAATATTTCCCCTTTTTTGCATCACCTAAACCAGTGGTTCTCAAACTTTTGTATTGATGACCCCTTTCACACACCAAGCGTCTGAGTGCAACCCCCCCTTATAAATTAAAAACACATTTTTTAATATTTAACACAATTATAAATGCTGGAGGCGAAGCAGGGCTTGGGGTAGAGGCTGACACCTCATGACCCCCTGAGTGGTCACGACCCCCAGTCTTAGAACCCCGGATCTAAACCCAGAACATGTGCAGACACGTTGGTATTAAGGATTTCCCATCACATCTTTTTCTGAAAATAACTCAGTAATGAGACTAAGGAAGGGATATGTTTCTCTAGGATTTATCATTTTCTTTCACTAAGAAGCATATTTTAACCTTATTAAGGCTGAAGTTACTCTGCGTGAACAAATATCATATACATTTTTACTAACCTTTGACACCTAAATGAAGTTCTTCAGTAAAGAAAGTTTTTGTATCCTTATCTGGGACTTCAGTAGCTGGCCCTGAAAAGGCAGGGTTTTCTGGCATAAGCCTGAACAGGTGATAAAGAAGTTTATTCAGATTCTTAGTTCTTCGAAGGTACTGTGAATATAAAGCCCGCAGCTGGTGGGGGGGAAAATAAAGTATGTATGAGTCCTAATAAAAAGCAGCTTGTTCTGATATGAACATGTACATGTAGAGAGGAAGGTTGGTCCAGTGATTAGGGCACTAGCCTAGGACCTGGGAGACTCTGGTTGAATTCTTTGCTCCACCACAGACTTCCTGTATGACCCTGGGCAAGCCTGTCTGTAACTCAGTTTCCTATCTTGAAATGGTAGAACTTCCCTACCTAACGGGGTGTTGGGAGGGTAAATACATTAAAGATGGTGAGGTGCTCATCTACTAATGGTGATGAGGACTATATAAATACCTATGATAGACAGACATCTACATGTAAGATACATGGAGATAAATTGATTAGGGCAGTCCAACATATAGGCTATCTGGAAAAGCATTCTGACACCAAAGTCTATTACTATCTTTTAAGTGAACTGATGGAAGCCTCATGGTTCAAGCTATTGAATTAGACTAAACCAAGAACTCAAGAACATACTGTAGGGAACAATCTTGTGCTTGAACAGGCGAGATGAGCTAAGAGAAATGGAAAAATCTAAATTTAGAATGTTGTTTTAGCTTTCTTTCCAATGAGCTGTTAACACAGAATTCATTTCCATTACATCTATACCTACAAATGTGAACTCCACAAATGAAACAGGAATCCAAATGGTTCACTTTGGTATATATTATGTATAATGTCATAATGTTTATATCACCCTTTAACAGTAAAAAATTACATTATTTTGGACAACTTCTTAAATGGGATTTAGATACTTTATAATATGATACTAAATTTAAAATTAGGAGTCACTGATGCATAGAGTAGATCAATTGTAAGAATAGCAATGTACGCAATATGCCTTGTACTGTGAACTATCAACCACATTACCTTAAAAATACTGTTCCATGTCCCTCAGGTATTGTTTACTGATTGAATCATAAAAGTTTTCTGGTGGCTATTAAGGTTAACCACAGCTGTATATTTAATTAAATGCACCAAATACTTCCTATTTACAAACAATAGTTTGAATTCAAATTACGTATCTCTTGCAGCAAGATTGTTTTCCTTAAACAGACATTAATACACAGGTTTTACAGTGATGTCTTGCTTCCTGTCGAGGAAGATTGCTAAATACTGTAAAGTAAGCATTTAAAAGGTGGATAAATAGAATATTAATAAAATGCCAATGAGGCTGCTTAAAACTGCTTACAAATTATATATTTTAATAAAATTCTTAAAGCATTATATTTACTACTCAGTGTAGTAACAGCTTTCTGCACTGCCAAGTCAAACACATGACTTCCACTGCTAGCTTAATGGCAGAGCTACTAGTGCTGTGTAAGAAATGCTCAGCACTAGGGAAAGGAGAGATCGCTAGTGAGTTCTTTCAGTGTATTTAGTGTTGATGGGTTCTAAAAAGAATACCATTAATTCTGCATCAGCTGAAGGCCTGAAGCCATTGAATACTTAAATGGAAGAAAAATATTAAGAGGAAACTTCAGGACCAGATGTAAATGGACGTTGGCCAGATAAAACCCACTGGGAGAAAAAACATTCATTAAATACATACTTGAGAAGAAGCTGCCTTGAAGAAAGTTAATATTAATTTCCATGTGAGAAGATATCCTAAAATGAAGCAGAACTCTTCGCTCAGTGGCTGAACAACTGCATACTCTCCAACTGGAATGCAATCTAGGATGTTTTCTAGAAAGAGTTCTTGAGTGGCAAGAACAGACATAAGAGCTGCAGGTGGTGACCTATGGAATGATAAGGCATTATATTTTCCATAGTGATGAATTTTACAAAATAAAACTTTCTTAGAACAAAAAATGGTTTTATTTTTTACAGCCTGCTCAGCATCCTCTCAGTACCAAACATGTAAATATATCAAAAGCTCTCTTCTTACAATGAAAGACTCTTCTCAGTTCTGCACTGCAGTATTATATTTTAATACTCCTCTCCCCTTAACTAGACAGACCTCCCATTAACTTCTGGTAGGAAAAGCAGAATATAAAAATTGAATGCTACTATGGGGATCTGAACGGAGGACTCGGGCCTTTATTTGAATTGCTTTAACTTACATTTGGGCAGAACTCACAGTGTGCTAGTGCTGGATAAACACAATAGAAAGCACAAGCCATTCTTACCACCTAGGCAAGTGGTAATACTGAACTAACTGCTCCTGAAGTTTGCTTTTTGCGATGCTACACCCCATGACATGCAACACCCCATCCCCTTTAAAGATGCAGAACTGAAGTCAAAATAGAAAAAAAACAACATACAAAGCTGATTCCTCTTCTTCATCACCATAGGATTTGAGATCCTCATCATCAAATTTAGGCAACTCGGGCATTAACCTGTGGAGTTGAGAGGAAGATGGAGTGAACCAGTTTTCATTTCTACTGCCTACACCATTTATCTCTTATATCAAGAAAAGCATTAATTTGTTGGCAATGTATTTATTAAAAATAGTGCAGTGTCTATAAGACACACATCCAAAACTGGTTGCTTAAATTACAGGTGCCAGAAGGCACATAATCTTGCTCAGTTTTTCCCTTTACTCATCTTTACTTTAGGAGGACTCAGAAGTCCTAACATCTATACTTCTGAGCAAGCCTAACATCAGCCTTTACAGACCTTTGAGGGCACTCTAAATGAGAGGCACAAGCTGCTATGGAGCCTATGTTTCAGGTCATATGTACCTTACAAATTGCATGAAAGGTAGCTAAGTATATGTACCACATTTCAAATTTCTGGCACTAGGGCTGTCCAAAGAAAGTTCAGAAGAATCTTGAGAATAAGGAAGAATTATTCCCCACTTTCCTCATACACAAATGTCTGAAGAGTTTTGGTTCAAACTCTCTAGTAAAATTTACCTTCAGGCAGAGACCAAGTCAGGAAAATTTCAGCTCAACAGACAAAAGTTTTGGAAAGCTATGTATATCTGAAAACACAGGGTTAGACTGAAAACACTTAGGCAACCCTGGATTGTAGTAATATTGATACTATAGTTAAAGCACATACACAATTCTGTCAGAAAATCAAATTACATTTTCATGTTCCTTACTAAAGTTTTTCCTTTATGTTAATACATTAGTCTAAAATTAAAACATTTATAAAATTACTCAGTATTTACACTGAATATATGTATATCAAAGTTCACTACATGTACGTAAATTACCACTTAGCGATTTTTCCAAATGGAAAACTATTTTACTAGCCTCCTCACATTTCAAAATGCAAAATTTTACAGAGTTTAAAAACAGAGAGGGAAAGATCACTGGTTGATTCCTTACTTATATAGCATGTGGTAGACAGTGATTTGTACAGGTCTAGCTCGGAAGAGCAGCAATGGAGATAATGTGTTTAACAAGATCTGTAGGTTATCTGGAAGGTTTGTTTTCTGGCCAGCAACAAACTTGGCTGGCAGTTTGTGGTTCAACAATTGGTCCTTTGAAATGTATGTTAGAACTTCACCTAAGGACTTCAGTATAGAGTTCTGAAAGGATTTTTCAGATGCATCTTTGCTTTCCCCTGTTCAGAATGGAGAAAAACAGCAAGTTACATTTGTAGCTCAGTTTGTTATGGTTACAAGTGGGTTCAATCACAGACAACTAAGGCACACTATTTCCACTTATCTAAATTATCCAATACTAAATATTATTAAAAATCGAAGTGTAATTATATATCCCTTAAATATTTTTCACTGACTGTTGCTCATCCACTATGTGCTAGTTAAATACTGTCTAACAACTACATGAATAGAGCACTCAATATAATAAAGTCAAACTTAGTCTGTCATCTATTCTACTTAAAAATACCTCTACTCAGGTCACTTGTCATATCAAGCTACTACCCTGCTTGTCATTTGCCATATACTTGCCTGTGACTTTTACCAACAAAGTTAACAGCAAGTTGTGAATGCCTTCAGAAAAGAATTCCTTCCATTCACTGATCAGGTTCATCGGAAGATTTTGGATAGCCTCAGGAGTTGCTGCCTGGAAGTAAGCACTAAGGGCAGAAGCCAAGTCACAGCTGACACAGGCAAAAATTTGCACCAGTGGAACATGATAAAGCGAATGGTTTTCCCTTGTTGTCTGGAAAAAATGGCAATAATTTCTTAGTCCTCACTCTGCTTTAAGACAGTTGTTTTATACTACATTTATAAAGAGTTATATATCACTATAGAATTTGTAGTTCATCAAGTGCTTTGAGATGTTTGATGGAAAAGCAAGCGTCAGTTACCTCTACAAAATATACTATGTGAGAACTAGTAAATAAGACAAATCTGTGCTCACGCCACTTCAAAGCTCCTGGTATTTGACCTCACAAGGTTATTTAAAAACTTCTGCTGGATCCCAACGAAAGTAAATAAAATACAATAACTCTCCCCAGCTCTTATCAAGGTTTAGAATAATGGATTGTTTCCATTTTTACAGAACCCGTTACATAATGGTAGGCAGAAACTGCCACCAAGTGGATTCAAATAGTAATGTCTGTATCTGCAACACTAAACCTTACACTGCCAAGTAGGCCAAAACCATAGTTTAAAAAGCACCCCCGTTCCCTCCCAAATAAAAAAACTTCATAAGCTTCATTCATTAAATCATTTCCACATTGTGGAAAACTTACGTTCAACCAGAAATTACTAAAATGGTGCTCACTCCCTTGGACAAAAATCAATCCCCTCCCTCAAATTGGGCTCCTGCTTTTATTTTTATTCTGTCAAGATCCACAAAAAGTAATATAACTAACTATTGAAAATCCTCTAAAATGATACATCTATATAGCAAGTCCACAAATGTGGCTGCCACTATGTTTTGGGCTACTGTCTTTAAATTAACATCCATCCTTCCAGTTTGTAATGATATTGGTGTAAAATGAATATGTTTCTAGCCAAAGTAGATGATGCAACCCCTGTACTTATATTATGTAAAGCACTTTCACACCCTTCAGATGAAAGCTGCTATAAGAACATACAGAGAAAGGTATTAAGGCTTAAATATCTGTTCTTTAGCTTCCTTATTTTAAATACAGAAGAAAAAAAATACGAGTCTAGTGTCAAATGAATAGGTTTCGAATGTCCATTCTGAGAGTCCTATTTCAGGATGCAATATACTGTTTAGCAATGATGCTTATCATATTACCTCTAACCAAGCCAGCATGGAGCACATTATGAAGTCCCACTCATTGTCCATCAGTGGAGACGTGGAATATTTTAACAACAGTGGAAAGTAACGGATCATCTCTATATTGAAACCAAGCAACTGAGGCGTTGCTTCTTTAAGATTGCTGAAACAGAAGTACAGAAGTTAAAACCAACCTCATTAATGCAGAGGAATAAAATATTTCTGTTCTAGCCTTAGTGTTTCCTCTTAGGCCAAATTCATATTCTATACTGGAATCTGCCTAAGGCCTGGTCTACACTACGAGTTTAGGTCGACTTTAGCTGCGTTAAGTCGACTTAAGCCTGGACACGTTTACACGACGAAGCCCTTTCTTTCGACTTAAAGGGCCCTTTAAACCGGTTTCTTTACACCACCTCGACGAGGGGATTAGCGATAAAATCGGCCTTATGGGGGTCGGAATTGGGTAGTGAGGACGGAATTCGACATTAGTGGCCTCCGGGAGCTATCCCACAGTGCTTCATTGTGACCGCTCTGGACAGCACTCTCATCTCAGATGCACTGGCCAGGTAGACAGGAAAAGCCCCGCGAACGTTTGAATTTCATTTCCTGTTTGCTCAGCGTGGAGAGCACAGGTGACCATGCAGAGCTCATCAGCACAGGTAACCGTGATGGAGTCCCAGTCCCAGTCTCAGGATCGCAAAAGAGCTCCAGCCTGGACCGAACGGGAGGTACGGGATCTGATCGCCATCTGGGGAGATGAAGCAGTGCTGGCCGAACTCCGAAACAGTAAAAGAAATGGCAAAACATTAGAAAAGATCTCCAAGGCCATGAAGGACAGAGGCCATAACAGGGACGCACAGCAGTGCCGCGTGAAAATTAAGGAGCTAAGGCAAGCCTACCACAAAGCCAGAGACGCAAACGGAAGGTCCGGGGCTGAGCCGCAAACATGCCGCTACTACGAGGAGCTGCATGCCATTCTAGGGGGTGCAGCCACCAGTAGCCCAAGCGTGTGCTATCAGTCCCTCTCTGGAGACAGGGAATCGGGTTCGGCGGACGAGGAAGATGAGGATGGAGAGAACATCATAGATAGCTCACAGCAGCAAGGAAGCGGAGAAACCAGTTTCCCCAACAGCCAGGATATGTTTGTCACCCTGGACCTGGAACCAGTAACCCCCGAACTCACCCAAGACCCTGTGGGCACACAGGGGACCTCTGGTGAGTGTACCTTTGTAAATATTACACATGGTTTAAAAACAAGCGTGTTTAATGATTAATGATTAATTTGCCCTGGCAATCGCGGCCAGTACAGCTACTGGAAAAGTCTGTTAACGTGTATGGGGATGGAGCGGAAATCCTCCAGGGACATCTCCAGAAAGCTCTCCTTCATGTACTCCCAAAGCCTTTGCAAAAGGTTTCTGGGGAGGGCTGCCTTATCCCGTCCGCCATGGTAGGACACTTTACCACGCCAGGCCAGTAGCACGTAGTCTGGAATCATTGCATAACAAAGCATGGCAGCGTATGGTCCCGGTGTTTGCTGGCATGCAGACAACATCCATTCCTTATCGCTCTTTGTTATCCTCAGGAGAGTGATATCATTCACGGTCACCTGGTTGAAATGGGGCGATTTTATTAAGGGGACATTCAGAGGTGCCCCTTCCTGCTCTGCTGAACAGAAATATTCCCCGCTGTTAACCACGCGGTGGGGGGGAGGGGTGAAGTGTCCAACCCAGAGAATTGGGTGTGTGGGGGAGGGGAGTTAGTTGGGTTTGTGCTGCATGTTAAACCTTAAACCTCAGACCCTCCTTTTACATTGCAAACCCATTTTAAATGGCCAACCCAACGGGTGCTTGGTATGGTTAATGAGAGCAGTACTGTTTTAAACCATCCCCACTTGTTAACAAGGTTAAAAAAGCCCAAAGACTGTGTCTTACCATGGCTGCCTGCAAGCTGAAATCTGTGGCCTGGCACTGCGTGAGTGATCTCTCACACCAAACCGGCAGTCCCTCAATGTAAGAGGAAAAATGCGACCTTGTAACGAAAGCACATGTGCTGTGTGATGTGAACAGCAAAATCTAACGTGAAAGAGTGTACCCATTGTTCTAAAAAATGTATCTTTTTTAAACAACTCTCCCTTCTCCTCCACCAGCTGCAAATGTTTCACCTTCACAGAGGCTAGTGAATATTCGAAGAAGGAAGCGAAGGACACGTGACGAAATGTTCACTGAACTACAGACTGCCTCCCACGCTGACAGAGCACAGCAGAATGCGTGGAGGCAGTCAATGACTGATTTTAAAAAAGCCCAATATGAGCGAGAGGAGAGGTGGCGGGCTGAAGAGGAGAAGTCGCGGGCTGAAGAGCAGAGGTTGCGTGCTGAAACGCGGGCTGAAGAGGAGAAATGGCGTCAGCTTGTACTCAGAAAGCAAGAGTCGATGCTCCGGCTGCTGGAGCATCAAAGTGATATGCTCCTGCGTATGGTTGAGCTGCAGGAAAGGCAGCAGGAGCAGAGACCGCCGCTACAGCCCCTCTGTAACCAACAGCAGGAGCAGAGACCGCCGCTACAGCCCCTCTGTAACCACCAGCCCTCCTCCCCAAGTCCCATTGCCTCCTCACCCAGACGCCCAAGAACACGGTGGGGGGGCCTCCGGCCACCCAATCACTCCACCCTAGATGATTTCCACAGCAATAAGTTTTAAAGTTTTAAAGTGCAGTGTGTCCTTTTCCTTCCCTCCTCCCCCACCCATCCCGGGCTACCTTTGCAATTATCCCCCTAGTTGTGTGCTCAATTAATAAAGAATGCATGAATGTGAAGTAACAATGACTTTATTGCCTCTGCAAGTGGTGCTTGAAGAGGGGAGGGGAGGGGAGGTTGGGGTGCTTGGTTTACAGGGTAGTAGAGTTAACCGGGTGCGTGGGGGGGGGGGCTGCGATTTCATCAAGGAGAAACAAACAGAAGTTTCACACCATATCCTGCCCAGTCACAAAACTAGTTTTCAAAGCCTCTCTGATGCGCACCGCGCCCTGCTGTGCTGCTCTAACCGACCTGGTGTCTGGCTGCGCGTAATCAGCGGCCAGGCGATTTGCCTCTACCTCCCACCCCGCCATAAATGTCTCCCCCTTACTCTCACAGATATTGTGGAGCGCACAGCAAGTAGCAATAACAATGGGGATATTCTTTTCGCTGAGGTCACAGCGAGTCAGTAAGCTGCGCCAGCGCGCTTTTAAACGCCCAAATGCACATTCCACCACCATTCGGCACTTGCTCAGCCTGTAGTTGAACAGGTCCTGACTCCTGTCCAGGCTGCCTGTGTATGGCTTCATGAGCCATGGCATTAAGGGGTAGGCTGGGTCCCCAAGGATCACGATAGGCATTTCAACATCCCCAATGGTTATTTTCTGGTCCGGGAAGAAAGTCCCTTCCTCCAGCTTTTGAAACAGAAGAGAGTGCCTGAAGACGCGAGCATCATGTACCCTTCCCGGCCAGCCCACGTTGATGTCGGTGAAACGTCCCTTGTGATCCACCAGGGCTTGCAGCAGCATTGAAAAGTACCCCTTGCGGTTTATGTACTCGGTGGCTTGGTGCGCCGGTGCCAAGATAGGGATATGGGTTCCGTCTATCGCCCCACCACAGTTTGGGAATCCCATTGCAGCAAAGCCATCCACTATGTCCTGCACGTTTCCCAGAGTCACTACCCTTGATATCACCAGGCCTCTCATTGCCCTGGCAACTTGGATCACAGCAGCCCCCACAGTAGATTTGCCCACTCCAAATTGATTCCCGACTGACCGGTAGCTGTCTGGCGTTGCAAGCTTCCACAGGGCTATCGCCACTCGCTTCTCAACTGTGAGGGCTGCTCTCATCTTGGTATTCTGGCGCTTCAGGGCAGGGGAAAGCAAGTCACAAAGTTCCATGAAAGTGCCCTTACGCATGCGAAAGTTTCGCAGCCACTGGGAATCGTCCCAGACCTGCAACACGATGCGGTCCCACCAGTCTGTGCTTGTTTCCCGGGCCCAGAATCGGCGTTCCATGGCATGAACCTGCCCCAGTAACACCATGATTTCCACATTGCTGGGGCCTGTGCCTTGTGAGAGGTCCATGTCAATTTCCTCATCACTATCGTCGCCGCGCTGCAATCGCCTCCTCCTCCTCAGCTGGTCCTCCTGGTTTTGCTTTGGCATGTCCAGGCTCTGCATATACTCCAGGACAATGCGCGTGGTGTTCATAGTGCTCATAATTGCCGCGGTGATCTGAGCGGGCTCCATGATCCCAGTGCTAGCTATGGCGTCTGGTCTGAAAAAAGGCGCGAAACTAGTATCTAAAGACCAGGGGAAGAAGGGAGGGAGGGAGGGAGGGAGGGAGGGGCGGGCGACTGACGACATGGCGTACAGGTACAGGGAATTAAAATCAAGAAAGGTGGCTGTGCATCAGGGAGAAATACAAACAACTGTCACACAGAATGCCCCCCCCCCCAGAGATTGAACTCCTAAGCCTGGGTTTAGCGGGCCGTTGATTTGACGGAGGGAGGGGGGAAGGAAATGAATAAAACACAAATCTATTTTTTACATCTTAAGACGACAGTGCAGCATGACTGATAGCCCTCGGCATTTTCTGGGTGCTTGGCAGCCAATACTTGGCAGCAAATAGTATACTACGACTGGTAACCATCATTGTCCAACGAGGACGGTTAAAGGCAAGGGGTTGCTGCTGTGTAGCAATGTAGCCCCACGTGTGCCAGCCACATGTCTGCCAGCACCCAGATCGCCCTCGGCCTTTTCTGGGTGCTTAGCAGACAATACTTGGCAGCAAATAGTATACTACGACTGGTAACCATCATTGTCCAACGAGGACGGTTAAAGGCAAGGGGTTGCTGCTGTACAGTAGCCAGAAGGCTCGGTAAAGGCGCTCAGGCTACAATAATCTATGAGCATTTCAGGCAACCTCTAAATTTACTTGCTTTCAGACCTGAGGAAAGCTCTTCTTTCAGATCTGCTGAGCACCCAGATTGCCCTCGGCCTCTTCTGGATGCTCAGCAGACAATACTGACAGGACGGTTACCAGTCGTAATAAACTATCTACTGCCAAAAGGCAAGGGGCTGGTGCAATGCAGCCCTACGGCTGCCAGCCCCACAGCTACCAGCATCCCGAGCGCCGATGAAGGCTACTACTCATGCTGCACCGTCTACCGCCAAAAGGCAGTAATCTGCTGCTGCTGTTTAGCAATGCAGTCACACGTTTGCCGGCACCCGGAAGACATATGGTGACGGTGAGCTGAGCTGAGCGGGCTCCATGCTTGGCGTGGTATGTTGTCTGCACAGGTAACCCAGGTAAAAAGGCGCGAATCTATTGTCTGCCGTTGCTGTGACGGCGGGGGAGGTGCGTGACGCAATGTACCCAGAACCCCCCGCGGCACTGCTTTGCATCATTCGGGCATTGCGATCTCAACCCATAATTCCAATGGGCGCCGGAGACTCCGGGAACTGTGGGATAGGTACCCATAGGTACCCATAGTGCAATGCGCCGGAAGTCGACGCTAGCCTCGGTACTGTGGACGCGGTCCGCCGACTTCATGCACTTAGAGCATTTTATGTGGGGACACACACAGTCGGCTGCATAAAACCGGCTTCTATAAATCCGGCTTCTATAAATCCGACCTAATTTTGTAGTGTAGACAAGCCCTAAGTGCTTAAAATACCCTTGCTTTCTTTGAGGTTAGTTCCTATGTAAACTAATAAGTCTACATAACAGGAACAAGATAAACCAACATGCAAACAAACAAGAAGTTCTGTGATTCTAGACAGGCCACCAACTACACATTATACTTATCTATTTGCTCAAATAATAACCTAATGTAAATCAGTAAGTTTAGTAATTGAAACTACAGTTTGCATTATACTCCAGGACACAATTAAACATGGGTTTACAAGATTTAATGATTTCCTGTAGCCAATAAAATATATGAATGAATCACAGAGTTTAGTTTCAAGTGTGAGCACCTGGGTGCGCAAATCCCACAAGTTAATGCACGAATTGATACACAAACACCTTCAACGATTGCCTACTTTAAATACATAATGCAGGCACAATGAAATTCTCTTGCCAGTTTGTCCCCATTTCATGACATCATTACACAGATCTCTTCAGTAAACCCAAGATGGATGAACTTCAGACAAATGAAAGTATTTCTTCTCTGCATGTTAAGTCTTTGGTCAGATTTTCAGGCCCAGATTTCTAAAATACAGGTGCCTGAAATTCACCTCCCAAGTCTTTATTTAGGTATCTAAATAAGTGATCTGATCATCAAACTGCTGGGTATGCAGAAGCTGCTAGACGCTCAACCCTTTTGAAAATCCAGCTGTTTATTAAGGTTCTTCATCACGGATGTAACCCCCAATCCTGAAAAGACGTATGCATGTCCTTAACTTCAAGCATCCAAGTAGTCCTACTGAACGGGAACTTTAAAAAATAGATTTTTATCTTTAAACTCTTTGTCCTTCTAAATAGGCTGTTTTAAAATACACAGTAAGATTTGGCTATGTTAAGTTATAGCAAAGTTACCCACCAGCTGAAAAGGAAGCTGTCCTCATTATCATTTCTCCATGACATAATGATTTTTAATATTCCAGGCAGTAGCTCTCGACAATCAATGCTTCCACTGTGTAAGCAGGAGTTTAAAATGGCAAGATATCCAAAAGCTCCTACAATACAGTAAAATACCATATAAAAAAGCACATATAACACGTTGAATGCTCTTGAATATATTCATGTATTTATTAACAAGACAACGCCAGCACAGGAAAGGAAAAGTGCATATCCAATTACTACTTTTTGTTTGTATCTTACATATACAAACATACAAAAATTTATTCTGGACAATATTTAGATTTCTCTTATTCTTTCGGTAGTTAATCCACTATTACAATTAAATGCTAGGATAAGTTTACACAGTTAATAATAAAAGTGATTAAAAATGCAAACTCAGGTTCCAACAGCGCATTTATCCTTTGCAGCACAAAACAAAGAGTAATAGGTTAAACCAAGGGTGGGCAAACTTTTTGGCCCAAGGGCCACATCGGGGAATAGAAATTGTATAGTGGGCCATGAATGCTCACAAAATTGGGGTTGGGGTGCGGGAGGGGGTGTGGTCTCTCGGGTGGGGCTGGGGATGAGGAGTTGGGGTTTAGGAGGGTGCTCTGGGCTGGGACCAAGGGGTTCGGAGGGCAGGAGGGAGATCAGGGCTAGGGTAGGGGTGTGGGCTGGGGATGAGAGGTTTGGGGTGCAGGAGGGTGCTCCGGGCTGGGATTGAGGGGTTTGAAGAGCGGGAGGGGGATCAGGGCTGGGGTAGGGGGTTGGGGCGTGGGGAGAGGCTCAGGGGTGCAGGCTCTGAGCAGCGGTTACCTCAAGCGGCTCCTGGAAGCAATGGCATGTCCCTTCTCAGGCTCCTATGCGTGGAGCAGCCCCCGACCCTGCTAGAGCTGGAGCAGGCCATGCGGCTGCTTCCAGGAGCTGCATGGTGTGGCCCCTGACCCAGCCCCCGGAGCAGGGCTGAGCCGCGTGGTGCAGCCCCGACCCTGCGCTCCGGCCGGAGCGGGGCCAAGCGGCATGGTGTGGCTCACAGGCCAGCTTAAAACAGCTCGTGGGACGGATCCGGCCCGCAGGCCGTAGTTTGCCCACCCCTGGGTTAAACTATATATTTAATGAGATAATTTGGAAAATAAAATATTACACATGTGCAACATGCAGAAACTTGACACTTATGTTAACTGTGAACCCTTATTACTGCATTAATGTATTTTTTTCCATTTAAATTTCCATTTTAAAAGAAAGAAGAAAATATGCATCTACACCTTCTGGAGAATAGGTACATTTTTTACAAGCACCATACCAATGACGTGAGCATTCCATTAACTGCACCATTTATATGTGCACGTCAAGGAGCATACACCTCACACAAGATCTGGTGCTGTATTTACAAGAACTTTACCAGCTCTTTCATGAAGTGAGTAGAGTACAGACTCAATGGGAAACTCGTTCCTTGACAAATGTTTAGAAACTGGGCAAACATTCCTTGGCCAGGACCCTTTGGAGAAATAGGATGGGGCAGAATGGGACATGTGGACCAGCGGAGCTGACTGGGAATCTATTCTCCTCAATCACAGAGGAGTGTGCCGAAGAGACACATGGGGATCTCCTATACAACTAGGGAATAGTCTGAGGACCCACTCCCCTGTTATCTACTTAAAATTTCCCAGGTCAGGCCCTGGTGGCCCAAATGCAGTCTCAGAAGCAAAGACAGAGAGCCCAGAAAATGTTAACTGAATGTATAACCCAATGATAATATAGTCAAATACACACTAGTTGTGCAGAAAATAAAAAATCTGATGGGGCAGGAAAATTCAAGATTCTGATCAACTGTTCCCCCTTAACCAGTGTTTAAAAATTCACTTACAAAGCCTTTACAATATGTCTATTTGCGAGTGCTCACCTGAAGATACAACACAGTTTTGCCCAAATGGTCATGAATTTGTTTTAACAATGCTAAGATTTTCAAATTCAGCAAGAGATATACTCCTCACTGAGGAACAGTGACATGACAAGTATCAAGTTTTTATGTAGCTTGGTCAATAAGAGCATGGCCAAAAATGAATGAAAACAAGGAAGAAGAGGGAGGAAGAGTGTTTTGTTTTTTATTTTAACTACACCATACTCAAACACCTGAAAGGATTTTGCTTATACTTTCCCACACAATTCTTCTTTGGGCAGAAACCAACTATAAAAAGTTTAGGCTCAAAAGGGTAATTTTTCAGAAAGTTACACCTTTTCAAAAGCGACACAGGGCACTTAGGAGTCTAAATCACATTAATTCATACTGCAACACTGAGCAGTGCTATGCCTAAATACCAAAAAAATCTGGACATGGGTCATTTGTTTCCCATTCTGGATGGGCCACGTGGGTAATACTTCGTTATATATATGAGAACAGTCCTTAATAGTTTATAAAACTGTTGGTACAACATGTAATCAAGACATAATATGCTGACAATTGAAGATAATGCATTTTCATTCCATTAACAACAATTTGTTTGTAGTAAACAGTTGCCTTATCAATAGTCTATGAAGCATTACTACGAATAAATTAATTACAAATTCGTCCCATCTTAAATTAATAAACCAAACTGGCTGAAGAGTGTATAGTTATGTTACTGACCATCAGTACTGACGAGCTCGGTTTGCATGCATGTCATAAGTTTAGCAGTACACTGGATAACTAGTTCTTCCTTTTCTTCTTCGGGTAAAAATGGAGACAGGCTCTGAACTGTATGTAAGTTGCCTTCTGTTAATGGGAAAAACCTGTTCATGTAAACAAGATGCCAAGAATGAAACGGGGAAACAAAGATCAGTTTTATTATAGGAAAATGTAAATTGGCTCCTAGGGATCATGGATCAAAGAAGGATTATTTCATATTCTGCTTCTTTCAAGCCATTTATATACTGTAAATTGCATTTATTTTACACTGCATATATAAATGATAAACAGTACCCATCCTACATTTCATTCATCAGAACCAGTAGCAACGCAGTATCAACAACATTCACTCACAACTACAAGGAATTATGAATTGTAGTATTAGAATACCCTTCTGTCATCTTATAAAGTTGTTTTATTTCACTGGATGCAATATTCTTTGTATGGATCACTCTAACCATGGCTAAGGCCCAAAGTCTTCCACACTCTTTTGATCTACAGAAGAAAAAGGAAAAAAAGAACTATTTAATTTACATGTAGATTGTACACATACACACACACCCTACATATGTGAACATATCAAGGAAAAGACCTTAACGAAAGAAGTCAGAATGAAATCACACCAGTAAAAGCGATCTCTGTAATAGATCATATCAGTAAAAGTAATAATCTCTATAGTGCAAATGCCAAAGCCAGAATAAGTCAGGAATGTTATATTTCATCAAGTATTTTCTAAATCTGTACCTACCTGCTAAATAATATTTGCAGAAGGTTGGTTGTATTACCAAATGCACTTAAGTCCTCATATGTAATACTGATTACTTGAAGCATGTTGAGAAATTCAAGGAGGAGACAAGGAGGATCATCAAGTTCTTCAATCCACTGCAAAGAGTATAGCAGTTCTGCAACTAATCAAACAAACAAAAGTATCGGTTTTAATATAAGCATGTTGTATGCGGTGAGCCTCCGCTTACATTTCCATGTATCTTGGTAACAACACAAAAAAAGCCAACATTCGCACATGACTTCAGGTGCTGAGAGGAATGAGCTGGACTCCTGGCACCAACACTTAACGTACTTTGGGGTTAACAATAGGTAATAATCCATGATTAATTTAAGCCATTCTAGATGCTTAGGCACTATTAAAATGAGAAGAAAAAAAAACAAACAAAAAAGCATGGAAAGGACTCTAGTTAGTGACTCCTCTCCTACACCTTCATATTTTCTTCCTCTTCTTGGCTCTAATTTTCCTGACTGCTGCTCCTAAACTAGGCAGTCAAGACCGAATTTCAGATAGTAACCCCAGTCTGAAGTTAGAAACCAGTTCTTAAATTACTGTGTGTTTGTTTCTTCTTCATCCTCTTATGAAGGACCACACTGAGAAGTTACATTCCTCTTCAATAGCAACAGAAGAAGAACATGGAGTGGCATCACTACTTCATAAAATGCATAATGTCAATGGTCAGATCTGATTTAAAAACATGAAAATAATTAAGCCACTTCACAAGTAAAAGCGACTGAACGAGAGGGAGGTACGGATGGTGTGATGAGGATAAGAAGAATGGTTGCAATAACGTCTCCAATCTCATGCTTAACACTCAAGTATGTACCAGTACGCCTGGTTACATTGCATGTATGCTCACCATGCAGCAGGCAGTGTTTTGGGATAGCCGGTATTTAAGAACAACTATTTTTACCTCAGTGTATGCTAAGAGGTTAGTTGAGAGAGTATGAATACAAGCAAAAAATGAAAGGCCAGAAGGGTTCTAGATATATAAACACCACACTAAAAGATACTTGTGCACTTAAAGCAGGATCAGAACAACAACTGTAAAAGATATAGGATAAAGTAATAATGTCAGCTATATTCCAAACCTTTTATTAATAATTGCTTCCACCAATTAACACAATTTGGTTCACAACTACAATATAAAATCAACTGCTCTTTAGTTTTACCATTCTTACTTACTTATATTCTCAATTTTCTTCCTTTCTGCATCATGGTTTTCAAACACCACCTCATGTTCCTGTATAAGTAGTGCCATTTTACTTAACAATGCTGCAGTGCACAGATGGTTTGGAAGTTTAGTTGTTTTGCATAACTTAACCTCTGTTCCTGAGTGCTCACAGTTCACACTCAGTCTTCCTTCCAAAAGAGGTTTGTGTAACCACTGTAACAAACACAAGAAAGGAGCTGTCCACAATTACGTGTAATTTTTACAGAATAATACAAAGGCTCAGGCATTTGTGTAACTTTTCAAATTCAAAATTACTTACAATGTCACTTAAAGTTCCCACATTGAGATTCCCAAGTGTCTATAACAAATAGCCAGTAAAGGTATCATAACTGGAGAACTATTCCCAACACAGGTCTAATTGCTGTAGCAAGGTTATCGGTGGGGGATTCCTAATTTAAATTTAAAATCCTTTTCTGTCTAATTTCAATCATATTGCCAACCAAATTAAAGAGACACTTGTAACTTCAAACTTGCATTTATGTCTGAAAATTGTATACACAGTATAGTTGCAAGTAATACGATGAGTATTACACCCTGACAGTAGTTAAGGAAAAATAGATTTTTTCAGTTTACTCTGCCTATTTGACAGCACTTTGAGGACAGTCAGTTTCACTGTTTTCTCTCTGTATCCCTAAATCAGTTGAAAAGACTATAAACAGCTGCAGAGGAACAATACAAGCCTTATAAAAGGATTATTTTTAAACAAGATTTACTTTTAAGAGGTCACTATCAGAAACTGCATTTTTAACCCAGTAAATTGCAAAATAAAGCAAGTTGACACTGTCCTTTAAACAGTATTTTATGTAGAATCCAAAAAGAGGGGAGTTTTTATATTTACAGATTTTGTATAGCATCATTAGGGATACAACAGCCTAAATGTTCTGTGCATGTATGGCCCTGTAGATGCATGCACATACCCTTACCTTCCCCTCCAATATGGAAAGGGACTCATCCACCTCCACTGCTTTCTCATCTGGACCTTGATCCTACAAGCTTCTGAGCTCTTTGGCCTTGATCCAGCTCAGCACTTAACGTGTGCTTAACTGTAAGTATTCACTGACTTCAATGGGACTATTCCTATGCTTAGAGATAACCATGTGCATAAGTGTGCTGGATCATGGCCAGAGTAGCATAGCACCATGCAGCATTGAGCTCCTGGACCTCACAGGGGGTGGAAACTAGACAGGCAATAGAAGGAGAGGCACACTTCACATCATTTCCAACCACAGTGCTCCAGAGATTAAGCAGGAAAGATTACAGAAAAAGCAGCCCAGGTTGTAGATACATCAGCTATTTCATTGTACAGTAGTTTTCAGACTGCAGTCATTTTCATACCTCAATGGGTAGGGATTCTCGCAACTTTTCCCATTCAGAGTTGTTTGGAGTAATACATCCAAAATAAGTTCCCAGAAGACAACCAGACAGTTCCCCAGCTTCCAGTAGCTTAGTCAGCAAATCATTAACTGCAGAGATCAAAACCTGAAGGCTGAAAATGTGGGAGAAAAAATTCTTCCTGAGAAATTAAGCACAATCATGTGACAACAAGACACGACATTTCACATCAGTACCAGGCCACATCAATGGCTTTTCACTTTGCATTTTAGTTCATGCTGTTACCTCACAGACAGAATAATAAACATTTTAATTATTTAGGACTTAAGTATAGGCTGATGCTGTTAAAGCATTAGTTTTGAATTGATTATTTCATATTTTAATATCCCGAAACAAACAGATACGCAGTAAACATAGTTACCTTTTAACATCCAAAGAGGAAGACTGAATTTGATTCTTGACCCACAATGCAGATTTATGCAAGAAGGTGCTCTGTTTCTGCATATAGCCAACCTGATGCACAAGCGAATTTAGGCCAGACAACCAAGTGTGCTTTAGTTTATTGACAAGTAAATCTAAACACAAAAAATAAGGTAGTTAAAACATTAATTGC
This sequence comes from Emys orbicularis, assembly GCF_028017835.1. Classification (NCBI taxonomy): domain Eukaryota; kingdom Metazoa; phylum Chordata; order Testudines; family Emydidae; genus Emys; species Emys orbicularis. The sequence goes on from NC_088683.1 coordinate 199,291,850, forward strand.
CAAATTACATACTGCATAATGGTGGGCACATTCACTATATCACTGTTCTGTTAACATGTGAAGTAGTGTTTCTCAAACTTTTTAGGTTGGTAACCAATTATTTGAAGTCAAAAATTTGCAGGACCCTCTTACATTTACTATAAAAGTAAGCAAAATATGTATATAATTATCACACACACCTTGAAAAGTCAAGCATACAAAAGTTGTTAGGAAATGCCAGAATTAAGGATGCCCGAGCAACCTTAATTTGGCCAACTTGTGCATATGTATTATGATATCATTTTTAATTCCAGGCCTACATTTCTATGATTCCATGTAAGAGACTTCAAGAGGCCATCAAGTCCAGCTCTCTGCACTGAGGCAGGGCCAAGTAAACCTAGACCATCCCTGATAGGTGTTTGTCCAACCTGTTCCTAAAAACCTCGTATGACAGGGATTCCACAACCTCTCTTGGAAGCCTATTCCAGAGCTTAATTACCCTTACAGAGTTGGAAAGTTTTCCCTAATATCTAACCTAAATCTCCCTTGCTGTAGATTAAGTCCATTATTTCTTGTTTTACCTTCAGTGGACATGGAGAACAACTGATCTTCTTCCTCTTTATAACAGCCCTTAACATATTTGAAGACTTATCAGGTCTCCTCTCAGTCTTCTTTTTTCAAGACTAAACATGCCCAGTTTTTTTAAAACTTATCTCCATAAGTCAAGTTTTCTAAATCTTTTATCATTTTTGTTGCTCTCTTTCAAACTCTCTCCAATTCATCCATGTCTTTCCTAAAGCATAGCTCCCAGAACTGGACACAGTACTCCAGCTGAGGCCTCGCCAGTGTCGAGTAGAGCAGGAAAATTACCTCCCGTGTCTTACATACAACACTGCTGTTAATAAACCCCAGAATGGTATTAGTATTTTTTTGCAGCTGTAGCACATTGTTGACTCTCATTCAATCTGTGATCGTCTAGAACCTCCAGATCCAACACTTATCCAGTTATTCCCCATTTTGCAGCTGTGCATTTCATTTTTCCTTCTTCAGAAAAGCACTTTGCACTTATCTTTATTGGATTTCATCTTATTTCATCTCCAAGTTGCCAAGGTTTTTTTGAATTCTAATCCTGTCCTCCAAAGTGCTTGCAACACCTCCCAGCTTGGTGTCATCTGCAAATTTTATAAGCATACTCTCCACTCCATTATCCAAGTCACTAATGAAAATATTGAATAGACCCAGGATTGACCCCTGCGGGACACCACTAGATGCGCCTTCCCAGTTTGACAGCGAAACCCTGATAAAATATGCTCTGAGTACGGTCTTTCAACCAGTTGTGCACTCACTTTATAATAATTTCACCTAAACCATATGAGAATGTCAAAAGCCTTATTAAAAACAACATCTACTGCTTCCCCGCTATCCACTAGGCCAGTAATCTTGTCAAAGAAGGAAATTAGGTTGGTTTGTCATTATTTGTTCTTGACAAATCCAGGCTGGCTATTCCTTATAGCTCTATTATCCTGTAGGTGCTTACAAACTGAATGTTTAATAATTTGTTCCAGTATCTTTCCAGGTATTGAAGTTAGGCTGACATCTATAATTCTCTGGGTCCTCTTTGTTGCCCCTTTTAAAGACAGGCAGTAGGTTTGCCCTTCTTCAGTCTTCTGGGATGTCACCCATCCTCCATGAGTTCTCAAAGCTAATTGCTAATGGTTCTGAGATTGCTTCAGCTAGTTCCTTACATACGCTAGCCTGCATTTCATCAGGCCCTGCCAACTGGAATACACTTATCTAAATATTCTTATACCTGTTTCTTTCCCTGTTTTGTGTTCCTTCCCCCTTGTTAATATTATTTGTGTGGAGTATCTGGTCACCACTAACCTTTTTAGTGACGACTGAAGCAAAACAGGTATTAGACACCTCAGCCTTCTTGATACCATCAGTTATTAGCTCTGTTTCCCCATTAAGTGGCACACTCACACTTTCCTTTGTCTTTCTCTAGCTCCCAGTGCATTTGAAGAACCTCTTCTTAGTGTCTCTTACGTCCCTTGCTAGGTGTAACTCACTTTGTGCTTTAGCCTTTCTGATTTTGTCCCTACATGCTTATGCTACTCTTCTGTATTCCTTCTTAGCAATTTGTCCAGATTTCCACTTTTTGTAGAATTTCTTTCTGATTTTCAGGTCGTTAAAGAGCTCTTGATGCAGCCACATTGGCCACTTCCTATTCTTCCTGTTGGGATAGTTGGCAGTTGTGTGTTTAATATGGTCTCCTTGAGAAACTGCCAGCTCTCCTGCACTACTTTATCCCTTAGATTTTCTTCCTATGGGATGTTACCTACCAGTTCTGACTTTGTTAAAGTCTGCTTTTTTTAAGTCCATTGTTCTTATTCTGCAGTTCTCACTCCTTCCTTTCCCTAGGACCATGAAATCTATCATTTCATGATCACTTTCACCCAAATTGCCATCCAACCAGGGGTGCTGGGACAATTTTTATAGTGCGGATGCTGAGAGCCAAACTGTAAAACTCTGTAAATAATGGAAACCACTTCAAGCCAGAAGGTGCTGCAGCACCTCCCGCACCCCTAGTTCCAGGACCTATGCAGCCAACTTCAGATTCTTAACCAATTCTTCTCTGTTGGTCAGAATCAAGTCTAAAATGGCTGTGCACCTGGTTACTTCCTCCACTTTCTGAAACAAAAAGTTGATCCCAAAGCACTCAAAGAACTTATTGGACGTTTTGTGTTTTGCCATATTATTTTTCCAACAGATGTCTGGATAGTTCAAGTCCCTCATGACCACATACTATTTTTTCCCACAGGACCCCAGCCTTAGTCAGTGCACAGAACGGACGGTGCTCACTTAATGAGCAGCCATTCAATATTTTATTTCCTCCTCGTTGTGGATCCCAGGGTTTATTTATTTCACACTATGCAAACTCTGTTCTAAAAAACAGAATTATTAATTTCTTCATGGGCTTCACTATGGTGCTCTTTACTATATTATCAGAGTGTTTCACAAATACTAATGAATTTATTTTTACAATACCCCTGTGAGATAAGGGTGTAGCATTTTACAGATGGGGAACTAAAGCACAGAGAGATTAAGGTAAAAAGTATTCACTAATTTTGAGTATCCAATCTGAGATGCATAAAACCTGATTTTTCAGAGTTCAAAGCATTATACAGCAATGTTCACAGCACAGCTCTCATTGACTTCAGTTGCAACTGTGAGTGTTTAGCAAATCAGATCCTAGTTCTCAGCAAATCAGATACTGTAGTCTCAAATCAAGCATCCAGAAAATGAAAACACACTGCTATACCAAACTTTTTTCCTTTTTTTTTTTTTTTAAACAGGTGGTCATGATGCGATTTGATTAGCATCACACAGGAACTCTGTGGCAGACGCAGGGACAGACTCCAATTCCCCAGGGCAGCATTCAACTGCCTTAACCATGAGACCCTCCTTCCTTTTCCTGCAATCCCTTCCTTCATTTATTTCACATCTTCCAATTTCTTCAACAAATAAGGCACGGGTCCTACAGGCAACATCTCCTTCAACACACAACCTGGCCCAATGACTATCCATTGTCATTCTCAGTAACAATTCATAGTCATTCTATGACTATCTGTTGTCATCATGGACTAGGAAAAGAAAGCAAAAATGACTCTATAGCCTGGGGATTAGGGCACTCACCAGAGAGAAGGGAGACCCAAGTTCAAGTCCTGGCTCTAATGACTAATTATTTATAAAAAAGTAGAACAGCTTCACGAGAAGAGAGTGAGAAAGCCCCATATCAAAATATCACATAGACCAGTAGCTTGGGCACTCCCCTGCAATGTGGGAGACTCAGATCCCTCCTTCTCATCAGGTAGAGGGGGGAACTGAATCCAGGTTTCCCGTATCCTAAGTGAGTGCCCTGACAAATGGGCCACAGTGTAAAAGGGAAGTACCACCATCAGCACCTGTTCCTGAATCCTTTCCTTCACTTTTGTCAAAATGTCTGAAGTCTAAATAAAGTTTTCAGATCAAAACAAAATGTTTCAACATTACCAAAATGTTATAACTTCTTCAATTTGGTTGAAACTATTTGGCAAATTAGACATAAATTTGAGAATAGTTTTGGTCAACCAGAAACTGCAACTATTCATCTGAAAAACGTCACACAGCTCTAGTTATAACTGACCAGTTGAGAAACACTGATCCTGCTTTATGTGGATATTACTTGGGTAATATGTTGTGGAGTTTTTTGCACAAAACCTTAAATTTCTGGAGGTGGCTTTTCTCTACTATTGCCCTGAAGATCAATCTTTAATACAAACCAACATTAAACACATATGCAAATAAAATCAGAAAAATAAATGTTCTAAAGTCAGATTTTAGTTTACAAAGTAATTCCTGCGCTGGGTTACCTGACAAGTGTGTAGCATCCTGGCTCTGAGCACACAGTTGGAAAATAGTGAACAACAAGTCTTCGGAAGATGGCATCAGTAAGCACCCTTTAACTGAGCTGAAAAAGTTAGAGGCTACGTCACATATGAATGATACTGATGGTTCAGTATTTCCAGCTTCAGAAAGATCCTTAGCTTTTGAAAGAGCTGCTTGAAGTTTATCAATAATTCTTTCAACATAAATGTCACCAATCAAGGACTCTATTTAAAAAAAAAAAAGACTTTATGATTACTCTGTGACAAGTAAGATCCTACAGAAGCCATCAGATGCTATAAACAGTGTCTGCCTGTTTTTCCAGATTCACTAATATTGAAAGCAAGATTAAGGGGAGAGTCTGCTTTAATTTTGTATGTGCTACAGCTTGATTCATTTCACTCTAGTCAAAGATGTCCTAGATCATCAACACCTGATGGAACACACCCAACATATTCTTGGTAGTTTGTTACACAAGCACTTCGCACAAAATGAATGGTATACGTGCAGCAATACCTCCAGTTCCATAGCCATCCTCTGAAATGCCTGACACTGACTCATGATAGGGCAAACATTCAATCCTGGAGTACTGCATTAGGACTTTTAAGCCGGCAAGTCTGACTGATTACTTTTCTACAAGCAAGTTTCCTGCACCCTCCTCTGGGACCCAGCAGCAAAACACAATAGTATTATGAAGATCTATCTATTCTACAGTATGCATTCATCTTACTGGTGCATCTCTTGGGAAATTATGAACCACTTCTTGGGCACCAAAAAAGAACCCAGCCTTCAAATAAATTACGGAACATTAGGGCAAGCATTTTAATAAATACTAGCAAGCTAAACAAAATGATAGCATTATAAATACATTGACTTTAAAATTGGATAATACACCTGAATATGAAACTCATTAATACCGAGGTGTATATTACACTTGCCACACAAGAGAAGCAACAGTTGGAACAGGTAGTTACTCACAAAGGTGTACCATACATCTCTCAATGTATGTGCCCCAAATAAGCAGACTTAGGACTTATAAATTGCTTCTATTGTCTGAGGTCAGAGGGCTCAGATGTGGATCCATAACCCTTCTGATTTGACACTACTTTTTGAACAGTAAACTTCAGATGGTATGGTCTATTCTGCAGTCAATCATTTAGTAAATCCAATCTTTGCATTAAAGAATTATACAATTAGAGAACTGGAAAATCTAAAAAGAAAGAAGATTAACACTAATCCTGTTAACAGGTACACCTCTACCCCTATATAACGCTGTCCTCGGGAGCCAAAAAAATCTTACCGCGTTATAGGTGAAACCGCGTTATATCGAACTTGCTTTGATCCGCTGGAGTGCACAGCCCCACCCCGCCCCCCCGGAGCACTGCTTTACCGCGTTATATCCGAATTCGTGTTATATCGGGTCGCGTTATATCGGGGTAGAGGTGTACATGAAAATGAAGCATATCAAGTCACTACTCCAGGTTAGTTTTAATGAAATTAAAAGGCCATAGTATACTAGCTCAGGTAAATATAAACAGAGAAGCAGCTTGATGTTACAAAATGTGATATGGCAAAAAACCTCAAGAAGTTCTTTTCCCCCTCCCCCCCAAGTAGCAATTCACCTACCATTTTTAACATGCTGTGATAATACCAAGCTCAGGAGGGTCCATCTTTCTGAACAGTACAATTCCGATGAGGTTGTTGTGGTTTTCAAACCCTTATAGCACAGATCATCTGCTAGTATTACAAGCTTCTCCCCTAGTACATCGCCTTTCAGCCACCCAGAGACTAATGAATGTTTCACTGAGTCCGAGCATGCCTGAATTACAAGAAAACAACTATTTTTGCAAGGTTACTAACTTTAAGGAAATAGGATTAGTATGTATTAGCCTTTAGAGAGAATACTTCATTCCTATACATTAATGCCAAGTTATAATGTCAGCGTTTTTCCAGAAACTAATGCCAAATTATATACTGGGAAAAAATTCTGCTAGGTGATGAGCCAATTATTATAAATAATAAAAAATAGAAAACAGGAAGGAATTTTAAAGTGTGAGGCATCCATAAGTGAGGAGGGATGACACTGATACTGGGCATCAAGAGATCTGGGTTCAGTTCTCAGCTCTGCTACCAACTTCACATATCACTTCAGGCAAGACACAAATTCCTCTGTGCTTCTGTTCCCTATCTGTAAAAAATGGGGATAATAATACTTTCCTTCACAGGCATGTTGCAAGAATGAATGTATTAATGTTTGTGAGTTGCTCAGATAATATGGTGATAAATGCTATACAAATGCCTATCAAGTAAAATAACTTGGTCCTAATTAGTCAGTATTTCTGGGATTTCCAAATAGTGGTTGAATTTACACATCATGCTTTCTAAAGTATATATGCACAGTGTGATGCTGTTTTGTAGAGAATAAATGGCTCAGGGGAATGGAAATCTATATAACACATGCCACCCAATTGACCACATATGAGACTTCTATATATGAATGGACAAGGAGCCCCTCTATATCAGAGATGAGACATGCTGAAGATGGAAGTTTACAATACAGGCAATGCAGTGCCTCTGTCAGTGGTTTTCAAACTTTTTGTATTGGTGACCCCTTTCACACAGCAAGCTTCTGAGTGTGACCCCCCTCCCATATAAATTAAAAACAGGGGGCAGGGGATAATTTAATTTAATGGGGGCTCAGGGCTGTCAGCGACCCCAGTTTGAGAACCCCCGAAGAAATGCTTCAGTTTCTAATGCTATCTACCATGGGTTTGTGAGAGAGGTGCTATATTTAAGTTATAATAAAACAGCACTGTTTCAGATTTAATTATTACTAGATTTTCAAACTGTGAAAATCAGACTAGTTTGTAGTCTACTCCAGTTTAACTAACTGAAATCCTATCACTTAAAGATTGGAAAGTATCCAAAAGAATGCATGCAAAATAAGAATAAAATTCCCAAAGAAGATACCTTTTGAATTACTTGTAGGAAAATACTCCATTTCAGATCCATCTAGTGGAAAAACAAATAAATAAAAATATAGTTAATAAAATATATTCCATTAGGATAAGAAAGCTTAATGCAATCTCTATTTATTGTCCAATTTTAACTTCTGAAAAGGATGTGTAGAAGTTGCCAAGCCTTAGTAGTGAGCAAAAGTTACTTTCATAATTATGATTATTTAGCAGCCAATAATCAATTAAAGAAATTAGTTTGCCATAAATTGAGCAATTATAAGTTTCTCCTGTCAACTAGATCAAAATGGGTAGAAGTAACTGTGGTTAAGAGAACAGGTTAATACTATAAATCATATTTACGATATTTACGAAGAAAAAAGATGGCAATTTAGGAACAAAAATCTTCAGATGTATTCATTATTTTCAGTACAGTATATTTACGTCAAGTGAAAGGGATAAACATATTAATGTCATAACACCTTTCCTAGCATTCTAATTCCAAACTCTCTTAATTCCATCTTTTCTTTGTCATATTTATCCAAAACAAATATGTTAGTTATTCTGAGTCAGAATACATTTTCCAGATCCAAAATAACTATTATTCCCACTGCCAGTTGTAGCCCACAAATCAGGATAGATATTATATAAATTCTTCTATTTGCAAAGTAAAAAAGAAAGCCTTACCTTAGTTAAGTCATCAAGAATATTTTTTCGCTCTGTATTATTGTTACAACACCTAAGGACACTATACAAAATATCAACCAGAAAATCGGTCTCTTTCCTCCAGTCTTCTTTCAACCAAGCTATTAAATTCTGATGCAAAAACCGTACTGATGGATTTTCATGCTGAAGTTTTACATCTTCCTGGGATTCAGTCTGAGCAGCACTCATACCATTTTCCTGCTCTAACAGCACTTGAAAAACTCTGCTAGAAGGGAAGGAGTTGAGCAGAGCAGAGAGAAACTTTAAGTGCCGATCAGACTTCTGTTCACTGATATACACAATACTCAGTTCAGCAAGGCTACAGACTAAATCTTCTAAAGGTTCTTTCCTTCGAAACAAAATATGTGGTGGATCAGTCAGTATTTCAGATTCACCATTACTTGTCACTTCAGCAGGCTTCCCATTCTCTGTGTTTATTTCAGATTCATTCTCATCTGTAAATCTGATCTTTATGGTTCTTCTTTTGCTTGGTTTCATAGAGCTCTCAGGGCTCTGCAGAATTTGTAGCATACAGGATATAGCAACCAAAGATTTCTCATCAGCATCTGCTGCATCAACATGGAGTACATACATTTTTGAGAGACTGTCCCAGAAATTCGACAAGAGTCTCCGGAAAGTTTCAGCTGTGCCATCATCATTTAAGATTTCTGTCTTTGTTTCCCAGGAGCTCAGTGTTTCTGCTATTTGGTAAAACAATGGACCAATTTGTAACCTCGTCTCTTTAAGCACAGCTTCAATGAGAGGAATTAACTACAAACAGAAATGCAAGAAAGTTTTAGTAACTAAATGTTTACACAACTGGACAATAGTTTTAATATTGACAATCTCAGAAAGCTCTGCAAAACAAAGTGTTTAACATCTATTAAATATCAATTTAACAGCAATCCTGAAAACAGAATTAGCAAAACGTCTAACCCACCCAACCTCTTCTATTAAACATTTACAAACCGTTATCCATTACATTTATACTTTATTGTTAAAGACTTTGAGGTTTCATACAATAATTCCGCACTGTGTCAGAGGGTTAGGTTTTATGGGAAGGAGGATATAAAAACACAGCTAAAGTTATTTTTCCTTAAATTCTCTGGGATTTTTTTTTAATTTGTGAATAAATTTGCATTGAAGTGTTTCACAGTTTTGTTCAAGTTAAAATTATGAAATTGCAAAACTGAGAACAAAAACTTTTAAAATATTTTCATAATATATACCTGATCACATATAAGCATCTGCTGAATTTGTTTTTGTTCATCTTCTTCACCTAAATTCTGTAGCATGGCAAATCGTAAACACTCCATAAATGCAGATATAATTGCAGAACATTCTGAATGGCTAGCTATGGCTCGCTCATTTGACAACCTAAATACATGTAAATCAGGAGACAAAAAAAGAAATAGTCATTGTTCCTTGATTACAATCTGATTACAGTGCTTTAATGTAATACCATAGGTGCGGTTCATTTGAGGAAAAAGGGATAAGAAAATCTATAAGTGACCTCAAAATAAAAATTCAGGAAAACAAGTTCTACATAAATCACAACTAGAAACGTGGGCATTTAAGCATGCTGCTCTTTAGCCTAGTTTACTTATTCATAAAAATACAATTAAGGATGAAACACATTTGTGGCTCAACAGACAAATGCAGCCTCTACTATTTAATTGAATCTAAAGTTTTAAATGCACCCAATATAGTGCCACTTTTTAAACCTATGCTTTTTGTGTGCAGTCTTGAAGAGAGAAAGGGACAAGGGATCATAGCAGGAAGGAGGAGACAGGCAGACAGTTTACAGAATTCAGTTTCTGATATCTACATATTTTAAAATGCTTTAAGTAACGTAACCTTCTTTTAATTTGTTTCCAAACATAAATAATTATTATAATAAATATTTCATCTAATATCATGAATTTGTGGCACATACCCTTGAATTATTGAGCTGAAAAAAGTCCTGTAAAAGTCCAGCTTTGGTTCTGTAATGCCATGAGGTACCTTGCTAATCAATGGCAAGAGATTAGGATATATAACAGTAGCTAGACCTCGTCCGCCTTCTCGAAGTACTATCCATAGTTTTGGCAGAACTCCTTTTTTGGCATTTACGTGACTCCAACAGTCCTACAGAAAGAAATAATTACAGGAATAAATTAAACCAGACTCAGTTGGTTTGGAAGAGCTCTCAGGTGGGTCATCTAGTCTAGCTCCCTACACTGCAGTAAGAGCAAGCTATCACCAAATCTAAATTGCCCTGAGTATTTTTAAAACTCATTTTCTCTCTAAATATTTCCGTTTAAATTAGTGAATTTTAAGATTTAGCAGACTTCAGAACAAAATCTTGTTTTAACACAGCAGAGATCTTCTGGGTAATCAACTTAAATCAAGAAGGTTTTGTCTTGAGTGATCTTTTGACCCATAATATTGCTTTGTAAAATAGCTTACTATAATATATTGCTACTTTTATGACAGTCCCACGTTTAACTCACCACCTCCAAAAAACAAGTATTAGGTCTCATAAAGAGTCACTACAGTTATAACTATTAGTATTTTGCAGTGAGTTTTAAATTATGAACTGTGACAAATCAACTATATGTACTGTATATACTCGTTCATAAGCTGAATATTTTTGGTAAAAAAGTGACGCATCAAAGAGCGGGGATCGGCTTATAAATGGGTCTACACCAAAATTTGATGATTTTAAACTCTATAGAATCATTGAATTGAATATCTAATACATTGTCGTTTTGTTTACCTGGAGCGTCTGCAGGCATGGAGCCCTTCAGCTCCTTGTGGCCATGGTTCGCTGAGGGGCTCCGTGCCTGCGAACGCTCCAGGTAAACAAAACGTCCTGATCCGCCAGCGGCTTACCCTGACGGGCTGGGAACCAAAGGTTTCCAACCCCTGAAATAGGGTTGGCTTATGAAAGGGTCATACAGTTTTTGCTATTTTTACTTATCCATCTTGGGGGGTCAGCTTATAACGAACGAGTATATACAGTATATATTTTTATTAAACCAGCTTCCTATTGGTGAGAGAGACAAGCTTTCGAGCTTACACAGAGCTCTTCTCCAGGTATGGGAAACTTACTCAGGGCTTCTCTTCATGTACAGTGCTGCATCTGCGCTGTGGCGCTTCAGTGAAGATGCTCCTATGCCAATGGAAGCGCTTCTCCTGTTGGCGTAGTTAATCCACCTCCCCGAGAAGCAGTAACTATGTTGATGGGAGAAGCTCTGCTACTGACATAGCGCTGTCTACACAGGGTGTTAGGTCTACCCCTGAGTGATGTAATTATACCGATACAGGTCTGTAGTTTAGACCTGGCTTCAGAGTGTCACAGTTAAATACAAGGTGGAACAGATCGTTTAGCATAAGTAGTTAATGCACATTTCAATGGACCATTCAAAGCGAAGTGACCCATTAACACCCTTCCAGTCATAGGGAGGAAAGGGAGGGAGGGAGTGGGAAGTAGCTGGGGCGGGGGGGCAGGCAGGTTGTTAGTGGGTTATAGATTGTTGTAATAAGCCCTAAATCCAGTGTCTTTATTCAGTCCATGCTTGTGCTGATGAGCTTGGAGAGGTTGGAAGGTTGTTTGAAGGCCAGAAGAAGTAGATCACATCATGGAATACCCTGAGAGAACCTGGTTCAATACAGAAATAAAACCCCCTCCAACTGCACACACCTAGTTGTCACCTACCACCCCCCACTGGAACCCATACAGAGTATCATCAAACAACTACAACCCATACTTTCCTGAATCCCCTCTTCAGGCTTTCAAACAAGCCCCCAACCTCTCCAAGCTCGTCATCAGAACCAAGCTCCCCACAGACCAGGACGCACCAACTCAAAGCGGCACTAGAACCTGCCAGAACAACAGATGCAAAACCTGCAGACAAATCTCCATTGTTACAATGATCAACACCCCCGACAACACACCTGTAAAGATCCATGAGTCCTACATATGGCTATCACAATATTGGTGTACCTCATCCAGTGCACTAAATGCCCCAATAGCAACTATGTGGGTGAAACCAGACAGACACTACGCTCTCAAATAAGCTCACACAGGAAAATGATAAAAGACAAACCCCCCCACATCATCTGTGGGTGAACACTTTTCACAAAGCGAAATCTGACCTCTCAGTCCTCATCCTCAAAAAAATCCTGCACAACACTTTCAAAAGATGAGCCTGGGAGCTTAAATTCATAATTTTGCTAGACACCAAAAATCATGGACTGAATAGACTGTATGTCTGGCTTATTAAAATAATCTATAACCAACTAACAATTCCCCCCAGTTGCTTTCCCCCCACCTTCCTTCTCCCATCGGTGTAGTAGCATCTTCACTGAAGTGTAGACCAGCCCTGAGCAAGTTTCCCAGACCTGAAGAAGAGCTCTGTGTAAGCTCGAAAGCTTGTCTCTCTCACCAATAGAAGTTGGTCCAATAACAGATATTACCTCACCCACCTTGCCTCTCTAATAACTTGGGACCAAAACAGCTACAACAACACTGCATTTTGAATGAAAGCCAAAAGGCACAAAAAATATTCTAGGGGAAAAAAACATCATCAAAGTTACATTTATTATTTGTACTGATAATATATGAATAAACAGAAGGCTATTTGCATACATGATTATAGGTCATACCAACAATTACAAGATACATCAAACACCAATTGCAAAAAGGACACTATGGAATTACTAAATGAAATTCTGGCCCCACTGAAGTCAATGGAAAATTTCCATTGACTTCAATGAAACCAGGATTTTATCTGAGGAGTGGAGTGGCTACAGTATCAGGCTCTAACTAAACAGTGAATAAAGAACAACTTGCAAATCATTTTTTATAAATTCTAATAAATAATTCAACAGAGAAATATTTGTATTTTTAAAAGCTATTTTATATACTTATGAAGTTCTTAAATGTCACAACTTCATTTTAATTACACGCTAAATTCCTTTCTGCTTTTCAGAGATGGTGGACACACACAAGTATTTACTTTTAATGGAGCTGTGAGTACCTATGGAAAATCAGGTCCTGAGAGAGAGAGAGAGAGAGGTGTGTGTGTGTGTGTGTGTGTGTGTGTGTGTGTGTGTGTGTGTGTGTGTACTTAGTACTTTGCAGTACTAAGGGGTGCACAGTGGTTACTTTATTTTAAACTGAGGATATCTTCTGCTTAACCCCAAACCGAGGGCACTGGTATGATGTGAAAGGTTAAGTCTGACATATTTGAACAGACCACTAGCCTCTGGCTTATAACGAAAAGAAGTTCTCATTCAGTTTCCTGCATTACCTCAATGGTAACAAGGATGTAAAGCACAGCTTCCCAAAGAGCTGGACACACCACTGCATCACTGTCATCAATACTGAGAAGAACTGCGGGACAAACTCTTGGTGCTTCAACTTTCATTGATTCAGGAAGGAGCTGACAGAAAGTAGAAACTAACTCAAAAAAAGCTGAGCGAACCTAAAGTAAGCCACAAAAACAAAATATTTCAATAACCATGGATTACAATATTTATTCACTTCTACCAATCAAAGGTCTAATTTCCCCATGCTTGTTAATTACATACTGTGACTTACTTTAAAAAGCAATGGTATATCAACTTAGGCATGTCTGAAATACTACTTTTAGCACACTCAAAAATCAAAACAACAAATTTTCAGTTAGTGCACAGAGCTGTAAAAAAAAATTTTAAATAGGGACATTATGTGACAAAAGTTTTTTAATAGACCATATACTGGAAGAGAAGATTATATATGTTTTTAAAAGTACAACATTATGCAGAATGCTTATCTTCCTTTTATGGCGTACCTTTTATCCATAAGCATCCCGAAATGCTTTGCCAGACTAAATGAATCATTTTATGCAACACTGAAATGCAATGCTGTAGTAGTTCTGCACTGATAAACACAAACAACAATTCTTGGAAGAATGAAGGTCAATCAAATAATTTAGAAAATTACCTGCCTAAATGTATCCATAAGTTTATGGAGCTTGCTTCTTCAACAAGAATTTTAAAGGGCTGTATTTCAGCCACAAATTCCAAATAAGGAGATGCCTACCTCAAAGGAACAAATGAACATATTGGAGGAGATTGCTCGGACACTTGTTTGCCTATAGCAGGGCCAATGTGTCTTGTGATTGGAAGACTGTTTTAAACACAGTTGGGCAAGGCACCTGGTTCTTTCTTTCTTCCACAATACTGGGGTTGGCTTAGTGCCCTAAGTTTTCAAGTGTTGCTTTTGTAGAAAAAGCCTATACAAATAAAGATGGTATAAAAAGGTTCAGATACCTGAGGTACACTGTGCTTGCCATATTTCCAAAATTTGTTCTGAGATTGAAGGGGTATTAGCTTTTCTTCCAGTGAATGAATCTCGTTCTTTGGCAACATGCAAAGCAACTTCTTTAAGGCTAACAAGGAGCATGTCAGAATTCGAAAGTATTTGGCTTCCCTTTCTTCCTCCGGTACAGTTCTCAGGTAAAAAACAAAAACAAGTTTAAAGCATTAATTGAAAACTAGCAAAATGTGTATATTCATATTCGTTAATGGGCTTCTCGTATGATTTGGTAAGAAAATCCTAGGATTCTTCCTAGAGATTGCAGCAGTGTGTATATAACTACACTGAACTTTCCATAAGTTGTGTATGTGTGTTAAACACTAAACACAGTTACATTGCCAAATTCTAGCTAAAACAGTATTTTCAGAAGTTCATTTTCCCCTTCTTTTGTTGTCTCCTCCTTGTGTCAAGCGATTCTGTCCTCCAGATACTCAATGATACACATGAATCAGATAGAAAGAATTACTAGACAATGGGTAAAATTTTCAGAAGTGAATTAGGAATTTTGATGCCTAAATCTCATTGAAAGTCAACAGAATTTAGACACTTGAGTTTTTAAGTGCTTCTGAAAATTTTAGCCACCACCACCACCACCATTGCTGCTGCCTGGCTTTGTTCCCCACCACGACACAGGGTTAAGTGTGCTGCCAGCCCAATAGCACAGTTCTAGCAAGATTCCCAAGCACAATTGCCACCCATGGTAGTCTACTGAAATACAGGCTGGTGTGGCAGCCTAGTTGTACAGGCTTGATGTGAAGTATAGAAAAAGGCATTTTCCTATAAAAAAAACAATATTTTCTATAGAATTGCATAAGGCATAATATGTCTTCAGTATAATGTACTTATTATTTTCTGCAAAAATCTACCATTTGTTCCCTTGTGAAATACATTTTACATCTATTGAAATTAACAGAATACAATTTTTGAAAGAAAAATTGAACTTTTAAACTATAAATTTGTAAGTAGAAAAACATACTGTGGGTCACTGAGCGTATCAGGTGTTTCTTTCAGAAGGTGATCTTGTAGCATCTAGATAAAATACACGAGAACATATTTTTTCATAGGTGAAAGTTAACCACAAGCTATAAGTTAGTCACGTGCAAGTAAGCACTAAATAATGAAGCTTCAACACCCCTCTGATGCAGGCAGCTAGTTATTAGGCACATTTTACAAATGAGGAAACCAAGGTAAAGACAGTTGAATTGACCAACCCAGGTCATATGAGACAATGGCAGAGCCAGGGTCAGAACTTTGGTTTCCTGACTCCTAGTCCCATGATCTGACCACAGTTAGACCATACAGCCACTATTCTGACAGCAAGTAGTCCCATATCTCCAGAATTAAAAAAAAAAAAAAAAATTAAAAACTCTATATCAAGGCTTTGTAATCACAAACCATCAATCTTATAATCTAATTTTTCCATACTTCAAATGGCTCTGCTCCAGACATAGATTTCCTAGTGTATATACATCTTGCACAGCACAAGGTACAACCACGCTTTCGGAAATTGGTCCAGACTACTACTGCAGTTAAACCAGTTCAGCTGAACATTTTGCCAGCATCTGTTGTCAGTGACAGGTAAGTGCTGTTTGGAACACACTTGGTGACTGAGCATCATCTGCTGTGCATATGGAAATGCATAGCAAAGAAATTAGTTCCTATACATCCACATAGCTCTACAGACCCATGCAAACTCAGAGTGTATGAAAAATTAAGGGAGATATTGGGGAATGTATCCTCGTCTCAATCTCCATTAGCATTAATAGGAGTTTCAGTTGAGAAGAGAGTATACCTTTCTGAATGCAAATGCAAAGAATGCATGAGTTAACATTTGCAAGAAAAAAAATCCTTCTCTCTTCATTAAATGATGACAACTACTTGCATAAAGCTTTAAGGACATAGTATTCTCTAAACTCACATTCAGAACTTCTTCTTTACAAAATGCTACGGCTTCAGGTTGTTTACTTGAAGGGAAAGCTGTCTCAAATGCCATTTTAGCTGCCGATGCTGCAGGGGAGTAAGTATCACACTTAGCAATCAGCCAGTATCCCATGATACTTTTTAAATAAGGAGCCAAGTGTTTCTTTACTTTAAGAATAAGTTGCTCAAAAGCTTGCTGTGTTGCTTCTCGAACACGGCGGTCATGATCCTGTTTTAAAATAAAGATTTTTTAAAAGAAATACATTCTCTGATACCAAGAATACCAAAACACAAATTCTTTTGCTCTGCTATCATGTCCCAACTTTCCCCACTCAAAACAAAAAGTTGTCTGTATTCAGTTGTATGGTTTCAAATTGAGTCCTTATACCCCAAACCTAAAGGCTTATATTCACTAATCCCCCATCCTTTTCATCAATGAAATGAAACAATATTAGTCATAAACAATGCAAAACATTTCAGTTAATAATATCTAGAAGTAAAGTCTTAAGAACTAATAATTGATTTGGGGCATATATCTTCTAACTTTTAGGATTAATTGTTGATCATGCAAGTAATCCTGTTGATTCAGTGACTTTAATGGGACCATTAGCTTGAGTACAGATTGCAGAATCCAATCTTCATCATAGGAATGCCCTTCAATTTCTTAAATAACCTTTCTATATTAACAGTATTGTCATCAAAGAGAGTGGGGATGGGAAATAGAGGAATCATATCTTAAAATAACTTTGAATCATCTATGACAAGAGAAGTGAGTTTGAGAATTTCTGTGATTTTTTTTAGATGCTGCAATACAGACAAGAGAGACAAACCACTTTCAGTGCAATTTTGTTCAGAGCATATTTGTCTCTTTAGTTTAATCACCAAGGCTATATTACACTTTGCTTAGAACAGTTCTATTGATTAAGCTGCATTAGAGACATTAGTTACACCTCCATAAGTGTACAGCACTACACACCTTCCCAAAGGTTGAAGAGTATCCTAAAGATTACAAATACTTTGATGTAATATTAATACACTGGAATCCCTAAATGCAGACTATGGTCCTATTTTACCAACATAACCATGAACCGTACATCAAAGCAGCATACCACATAAAAGCTATAATCCCTTTGGATTCCATTAACTACTATGGATAGCATAAAATATACAATATATGACTGTATTTATATTGTATCCATGTCTAGATTTTTCCCTTAATGTTCAAAAAAGGTTAGAACAAGAAAAGGTAAATAGGAAACTGCCTTCAATTAAGAAACTTTTCTCATTAGCATAAAAACATCTGGGAGTCTGCATGAACCATGCATAATTGGATTTGTAAATCTCAAGCATTTGTTGGCACTGATATATTAGTAGATTTTTTATGTTCCATGGCTCCTAATAAGAATATAGGAATTTCTGAAACACATCAGAACAGACATCCATCTATTCCAGTATCCTACCTCCAATAGTGCCAGATGTTCCAGAGAAATATGCTAGAATTCTTATAAAGGACAATTATGGAGTAACCGATCCACAGGTGAAGTTTCTTCCCAACTCCTGTTGGAGAATTGTTTATGGCCTAAATCATGAGGCTTTATATTCTTTAAATTATTTATCCCATCTCATAGAACTGTGGATGTTCTCATTGTCCACATACATGCTTATGTAGTCAAAGAGCTTTCTTATGTTGAAACCTGAAGCTGAAAAACTTGGATAATGTTCATTTAAGATGCTAGTGATTAAAAGTTTCTATCCATAGAGCAGGCACAGCACAGGCATGAGCAATGAAAGCTTCCCCACGTTGCCCTGATGATGCGTCCCAACCACTTAGGACCAAGTGCTTTTCTCCGAGTTCTAACAGTTTTTTTTTAAAACTAGCCAACCCACAAAAATATACAATTAGATGTATCGATCTGATTGCCTTGTGGATTACCACAGAAACTGCCCAGAGCAATTTTATTTGTTGGTTTACTTCTGTCATAACCTAAGTCCTTTAATACTTACAAGTGAGATTTTACAGTAAATTCTTGGCCAGTAAGGAAGAACACCTTTAACAACTTCTGATTCTCTTTCCTTACACATCGCCCCAAACTCCTGCATAGCCTAAAATCAAAATACCAACAGTGTGGGATTAGAAAAATTGCAGGTGAATGTATATCTTGAAATTTACTAAATTTACCAACTACTGCCTGGTACTGTAATTCTCATGAAACTAGAAACTGGTTCACTTCTTGCAATTGGGTCTAAAAACTCTAGTTAACTGGAGTTGCTCTTGCAAATCCTCTTTGCATCAGAATCAGATGACAGACCTTTCTGAAGGTCTTCCAAAACATCTTTAAACTGCATACAATCAAAATCAAGCTTTTGAGGCATACAAAAAGTATTTCAAAGATGCTAAACAAATTACAGTATATGCTATGGAGTTTGCTAGCGTGAAAGTAACATTGATTATTTTAGTAGATTCCTTTCTAGCACTTTACACAAAAATATTCCCCTTCCCAAGCAAAATATCAAAAGAACCCTTGCACAAATGAATATTAGAACTAGATGTCTCAAATGTACGCTTGTTACATCCAACTTTGTCACAATTTTTTTTTAGATTCTATGGCTTAAACCATGATCTCACTGAAGTCAATGGGAGTTTTACCAATAACTTCAGTGGAACCAGGATTTCACCCTATAAACTTTCAAGTTATCTTTCTCTTAAAGGATGTTTAAAAAGTAAACTAAGGGATATAGGATACACATACTTTTAATTTTGTTATGACATCTCTTTTGGAGAGTTTTCGCAGCACCATTCGAAAATCAGCATCTACAAGGCTGTCTATTTCTTCTGCTCCTTGGACTGCAGGTACATATCCTAGATCACTCGGAGATGTTCCAAAGCCAATAAACCCAGGCACTGTCCCACGTTCCTTGGCAAGGAGCTCTGCAGCTCTGCCACTGCTGGAGGGCTGATATAAACAAGAGAGAGAAGTCAATTAATTATTCGTGTCCTTTTAAACCATTTTATTTCTTACTGAAATGTTGGTTTTGGAAACCGTTTTCATGCACAATCTAAATCATCACACTTGAAGAAATGACCCTGCGGGTTTGTGTCTTATAATTGATCTGCTGCTCCAAGGAAAAAGGTTCACATTATATGCCTTATCATTAAGAAATTCTACCAGGGCTTTAAGTAGAGAAATCTGAAATGGTAATTTTATTTTTCAACCTTAGGTTCAATATTTTCATTAATTTTCACAATATAAAATTAACCCAAAGAGCAAAAAACAAACAAACCCCAAATCAGCAACAAATACAAAGGGGGCCAGAGAAGATTTAGGGGAATGGGGTACATCACAATGTCACATGACTTGAATTATTATTGAAAATGATTGCTTTTATTTAGTTTAGCTTCTCCTCTAACTTGTTCCAGTGAAGTTAATCCTGTGCTTATTTTAATCAGTGCCTCCCACTTCTTTAAGGCATTGAGACCAGATGTTCCAAAAAGATTGATGCTTTGAGGTGTTCCGTAGCAGATCTAGAGGTTCCAAATAGGACTGTCAAATGATTAAAAAAATTAATTGTGATTAATCACGAGATTAAAAAATATAATTGTGATTAGTCGCAGTTTTAGTCGCTCTATTAAACAATAATAGAATACCATTTATTTAAATATTTTGGATATTTTCTACATTTTCAAATATATTGATTTTAGTTACAACACAGAATAAAAAATGTACAGCGCTCACTTTATAGTATTTTTTATTACAGATACTTGCACTGTAAAAAAGATCAAAGAAATAGTATTTTTCAATTCACCTGATACAAGTACTGTAGTGCAATCTATCATGAAGGTGCACCTTGCAAACGTAGATTATTATTTTTTGGTTACATAACTGCAAAACAATGTAAAACTTTGGAGCCTACAAGTCCACTCAGTCCTACTTTTTGTTCAGCCAATCACTAAGACAAACAAGTTTGTTTACATTTATGGGAGATAATGCTGCCCACTTCTTATTTACAATGTCACCTGTTAGTGAGAACACATGTTTGCATAGAACGGTTGTAGCCGAAGTTAAATGGTATTTACATGCCAGATATGTTAACATTCATATGCCCCTTCATGCTTCGGCCACCACTCCAGAGGACAGGCTTCCACACTGATGACGGGTTCTGCTTGATAATGATCCAAAACAGTGTGGACTGACGCGCATTTATTTTCATCATCTGAGTCAGATGCCACTAGCAGAAGGTTGATTTTCTTTTTTGGTGGTTCTGGTTCTGTAGTTTCTACATCAAAGTGTTGCTCTTTTAAGACTTCTGACAGCATGTTCCACACCTCATGCTTCTCAGATTTTGGAAGGCACTTCAGATTCTTAAAGCTTGGGTCGAGTGCTGTAGTTATCTTTAGAAATCTCACATTAGTACCTTCTTTGTGTTTTGTCACATCTGCAGTGAAAGTGTTCTTAAATCAAACAACAAGTGCTGGGTTGTCATCGAAAACTGCTAGAACATGAAATATATGGCAGAATGTGGTAAAACCATAGAGCAGGAGACATATAATTCTCCCCCAAGGAGGTCAGTCACAAATTTAATTAAGGCTTTTTTTTTTTTTTTTTTTTAACAAGGGTCATCAGTGAACACTGTACACTTTGTATTTTGTGTTGTAACTGAAATCAATATATTTTAAAAGGTAGAAAAACATCCAAAAATATTTTTCATAAATTTCAGTTGGTATTCTATTATTGTTTAACAGGACAATTAAAACTGTGATGAATCACAATTAATTTTTTTAATCAAATTAGTTTATTTTGAGTTAATCACTTGAGTGAACTGCAATTAATTAACAGCCCTTGTTCCTAAGGTTCAGCAAAAGTGTAACAAAGTATCAGTTAACTTTCACAAGTTGTTGGTGTTTTCTTTTAAAAAAACAAAAAACAAATAACAATAGAAATGTTGTGATCATTAGGCATAAAATTACTACAGACATGGTGGCTAAGCTACACTTGATGTGGCCACCATAACTTTGAACTGAGTAATTTCTGTGAATTTAAAATCTGTCATAATGATGCATTTCCCAGCGTTCCTTTGTCTTCCCTAATATAAACACATAGCAGTGTGTACATATTAAAAAAAAAACCTACCCAAACTAAACATTACACTGCACACACAATTCTTCCCCTGGGAAGAGAATGAACAAACCACACATGGCAGATGTCACATCACTTCTGGATTGCACTCAGGTCCAGATCCACAGAGGTATTTAGGTAAAGCCCTGTGCAGATACAAAATTTGTATCCACATCCGATCCGCAAACATGGTCCACGGATATCCGCAGATTTGCAGTGCTCTACATCTAAAATTTGGATCTGCATTCATTCACAATCCACAAACATGGTCCGTCGATATCTGCAGATATAAAGTGGATATCTACAGATTTGCAGGGTTCTATATCTAGGCTCCTACCTTCCACTGAAACTAAATACCTCTGTGGATCTTGGCCTCAGATACCATGCTGATGTGGCACTAGAAGAGCCTACACAGAACAGAAGCTGAAAACTTGTACATTTAAAATAAATTAAGTGTAATTACAGATACTACATTAGTTCAAGACCCATGCCAATTTGTGATCACATCTTTCTCTTCTTAAAAGAAGTCTCTTACCCACAGCTGTCTGAAAAGGCCTGCACAAGCAACAGAGGAAATGAGGTCATGAGCCCACAGACGTTTATGCACATACTTAACTTCGCATATGACTAGCCCCAATGAAAAGTCACCATCTTACACCAGGCAATCATGCTAGTCCTGCCAGTTCTACTAGCAGACAAGAATCCACCTATGGAGATGACAGGCGCCTGAAGGCAGTGCTGTATTTCAGGATGGTCACATTGCTTGCTGAGTCTCTGCAAGCTGCATCCCCAATTTAAATATAAAAGGGTTTTCTACCTGCTTCGTTTTACACCGGTTGGCTGCAGGTCATGGTCCCCATGTGAATTAACAAAAAAGTGAGAGCAGGCATACAAATTTGGGTAACCAATTATTTCCTTGTGGACGATAACAGACTTTAGAGCAGTGGTTCTCAACATGAGGCCCGTGGGCCACTTGCGGCCCAATCAGCAACCAGAGGTGGCCCATGTGACATCCTCAGGGCCATACAGCTAGTATATATATTGTGTGGATATATGGCCCATGTAACACATAGAGAGATGCATATGCAGCCCACAATGGTAAATAGGTTGAGAACCACTGCTTTAGAGTATGGCCTGTGAACCTGTGTAACATTTCAGATTATGGCCAGAAGGGACCTCTGATCTCCTGGCCTCCTAACACAGGCCACAGAATTCCACCCACCGACTCCTGCAAAGGAAGGAATTATTCCCTCAAGCATGTAAGCAAGCACTATTGCTCTTTAGACCAGACTACACTAGACATTTTTGGGGATGTAGCCATGTTGGCTAAGGATATGGTTTTTTGCAACATTGGTATATGACCAAAAGCCCTAGTGTAGCTGCGGTTGTCCCAGCATAAACATGTTTTTGTTAGTATGGTTTATTTCATTGGGGGTAATGGTTATGAACGACACCCAGAAAAGCACTTATTTGCCCATATACTGTGCATCACCACAGGCCGGGTTTGCCACTGGCGAACCTTTTCTAGCACAGCCCTGACCCTGGCAGCTTAGATTGGGCTGGGTAACACCTGTTAGGAAGTTCTCCAGTCTCAGGTGAGCAGGAGTGTCCCAGCCCACTGCTCTTCTCTTCCAAAGGACGATCACCCTGTGGGGCAGACCCCGGGCCCAGTGTCACTCCCAGGCACGCATGCCCCGTGGCTGTGGGGCTGGGACCCCATGGGCAGACCAGGGGAAGGGAAGGGGGTGACACCGCCGCTTTCCCCCCCAGGCCTAGACGTCCCCCACCGCACAGGCCGGGGAAGGGGCCAGTCAACCCCCTGCTCCTGGGGGTTGGAGGGGCCGCCGCCCGGACCGGGTGGACTCACCCGCACGTTGCCCTTAGTTCGCTGCTTGTTCTTCCCCCCCATGGCGGCGGCGGCGGCGGCGCAGCAGGAAGCGGCCGGAGTGGGACCCGCAGACAGCCGAGCCGAGCCGAGCCGGGCGGGGAGGAGCGGCCGGGGCGGGGGCGGCGCTTGCAGGCCGGGGAGCCTCCCCCCGGCGCGGAGGAGGGTGGGGACCGTGCCATGGCGGGGGGAGGGGAGATTCCGCTGCCTGCACCGCCCGCCCCACGCTGAGCCCGGAGCCCCCCTCGGGCTGGTGCCCCCAGACCCGCGGAGCCCGTGAGCCCTGGGGGCACCCCCCGCTTTCCCTGCCACAACAACGCGCCCCCGCGTCCGGGGAGGCTACCATGGTCTGGTCGCTTTTCCACCACCATCGCCAATGCCCGGCACTTGGAAAAGCAGGAGTCAGGCCCCCCAAATCATCAACTGCCTTAAAAATCACGAG
The DNA here is from genome assembly GCF_028017835.1 of Emys orbicularis. Lineage (NCBI taxonomy): Eukaryota > Metazoa > Chordata > Testudines > Emydidae > Emys > Emys orbicularis. The sequence goes on from NC_088683.1 coordinate 199,315,620, forward strand.
GTTTTTTTTTTTTAACAAATAATAAATGTTAGGTTTTTATGTCCCGTCTGGATTTCATGCCTCTAGGGTACACTGGGTACACGTTTTTGCTTTTGTCCTTAATAATGAGGCCAGGGATAGAAATATTTTTTATTTATTGTTACGAAAATTGAGATTCCCATGAAATCACTTGATTCCAGGAACTGGGGCTTGAACAAAAAAACAACACATGCCACAAGATTTGGTAATACTGTTTTTCACAGATGTAGAATTTCCTTCACCAACATTGCACCTTCCCCAGCTGGCATTCAAGGTACAGGGTGCTGGCTGGCTGATTGCCACTGAGCCAGAGATGGCAGCTTGTCCATGATGTTACGGTGTGTGGACAGACAGCAGACTCCCATATCTGTCACACTTCATTAAGCTGCACACTTTACAATCCACTATTTGCCCTTCAATACATTTAAGCCTTCATATAGGGCTTGATCCAAAATCTACTGAAATTAATGAAAGTTCTTCAATTTACTTAAATGGGCCAATTATTGCACTTTAATTTAAATGGCAACCAAAGAGAGAAATCTGAAAGTACATACCGTAAAGCTTCCTAAAGTGTCATGACATAGCCTTTCAGAAGATAAATGCATGAAAGTACTTAAAACAGGAGTATGCACAAACGTACATTTTGATGTACGTGAAGTGCTTTTTTTTATTTTCAAAAACAAGACAGCTTGATATGATATTCCTTAAAAATAGTTACACACATCTATATTAGAATGATTGCAGAGGTCAGATAAATGGGAAATGAACATTTTTAGTAATTGCTGCTGTATCTTTGTGATAATTACATTAACATAGTTCCAAACTGAAATATCTTTTTAAACCATAGCTTCTACTAATATTTTTGAAAATACTGTAATTCCTTAGTACACTTTGGATAACTCTTTTAATCTTAAGTAAATCCATTCTAGTACAATTAAAGACCAATACTTTAGCAGGGTTCGAAAGAGGAAACAGAATTGTGTTGTGAGCTGAAATCAAATATCCACCACAAAAGCTGTCTCACCAATTTTTGCCTACATAAGAGATTTGAATGTCACCATCCATGACACTTAGTGTGTACTGCTTATTAAATGTACACAACTTTCAAAGTTCGTTACAATGTAGAATACTACCTTTAGGGAAAATAATAAAGAGTTAAGTCTTTTCTTATGAATTAATGTATATTAATTTATTGAAATCTGACACAAAATTATACAAAGTCTGATCCTGCAAATTCTCTCTCGTGTGTAGTTCTTATTCATATGATTTCTATTTAAGTCAGTGGGAGTAATTATATAAAAAAGAGTTTGCAAACTGTAAACTTTTGGGGGCAAGGACCGCCTTTTTGTTATGTACGTGGCTAGCTCAATGGGGCACCAATCCTGATCAAAGTTTTTAAACACTACTAAAATAGAAATAATAATAGAATTGAAATAATCAATTATAAACTTGTTAGGGCAACTAGTGTGTCTTTTCTGTGGGCCCCATCTTTCAAACCTTCTTTTCCTTGTGTGAGTAGTCCTTATTCATGTGACTAGTCCCACTGGCGTCAATAAAACTACTTGTATGAGTAAGGCTTTGGAGGATCTAAGCCTATCTTTATAAAGCACCATGTTCAACTGCACGTATTATAAGCAGCAAATATTAAATAAATGTTTTGGAATCAAAACATCTGCTGGTAGTGTATGTAAATACAGTGTTCAATAATGTAAAAGACAACATTTCTTTCCAGAGATGCCTGCTTAAAATAACTGTAATCATTGGAAAATCACACACCCATGTTTGCTTCCCTTCCCATTCCATATTTTACACACACACACATATAATCCCATGTCTATAATATGATGTGCTGTATCTCTGCCCAAAACTAACACTTTTCACAAACATCTGGATCTTTTTTACTATATTACATAGATATAATCAACTTCTCCAAGGTGAAGTTTTAATAATTCAGATTATAAATAGCATACAGCATCTCTCAAAAAGCTGTTGTTGGTTTATTGTTGTCGTTGTCTTTGTAATTAGCATCATATCTTTCCCTTAAAAATATCTTTATATTAAAGCATTCATATAGATCATTATTTAAAAGAATATTCGTTTTCATGGAAAACTGAATTCATCTTATAAAGGAGCAGTAATCATTCCCCTCACTGATCAACTATTTCAGAGGGGAAAAGAATAATTTATCCAAGACTGTCACATAATTTTTTCAAGTTCATTGATTGGATCCTTGCTGATCTAACATCCTTCAACTCCAAAGTACATCTGAAAAACATCAGCACACCCCTTTTCATCTAAAAAATGATAGAGCTGCCCCAGATCCATATGATTTCCTCTGGTACCATGTGCATCAAATACTTTTTCTTCAAAAGATGAGAATTTTCTTTGTTTCTGCATCTCAGCATGTGACCCATCCAGAGAAATATCCTCTCTATGGCGAATTAAAATTCTCCGCCATGTTAATCTTCTGACTCTGAAAACAATTAGGGAAATATGAATCCATAAAATGTAGCACATTTTATAAAATGTTATGAAGCAGATTATGAAAGGAGGAGAATCGACAAATTTCAATTGTGTAGATACCTGGGATACACATTATAGCTCATTAGCCAATCAGTCAAACAAACATATACATACCTGCAAACATTCCTAAAACCAGAGCATTGTTTCTTTACAGAACAGAACAGTCAATAAAGTTGGGATTTAAATATAACTACACACCTCCACCTTGTCTGTGCGAGGAATTTCCTTACCCTTTTTCTTTATTACTAAATGGGCAGAGCTGAACCAGGTCTACACTACACGAAAATACAAATGATACAAGCAATATAAAAAATATTAACGAGACTGGTGGTACAGCATACTCTTGCTACACAGCTGACGTAGAGCTGACGGGGGAGGCAAGAAGAAAAACACTGCATGCACTAGTCAAAGAGAACCCCTTGCTGGCTAATTTATGGCCCTGATGGCTATAAGAAGTGGCAGAAGGTGGGAGGTGTAAATGTATTGTGATAAAATATAAAACATATACTTTTCATAGACAAGATGTTGATTTTACCAGTACTACGAGTTGCCCACCTTCTGACCAAATGTACAGAACCACAACATAACAAGCACAATATTCTAACCACCAATGTTACTTAAAAGCAAAATATAGTATATAAAAAGCAAACCTTGACCAGAATTCTTCACAAGTACTCTGTGGGCCTTCTACACAAATGACACCTGGTTTCCCAGGCATGCTAAACCCCGACAGAGCGAGCTCCTTAGACCAATCAACAATATTCTTTCTTTTATGCTTGTTGTAGATGTGATGACTATAGATCCATAATCTAGTGAAAATGACTTCTTCTGACTGCATAGTCCTCAATGTCATCACTGAGGAAGATGAAAGCTCCTTATCGATATAAGCAGCTGCATGATCTTTAACCCATTCTCTTGCATTTAATACACAGACCTCACCACTGCAGTTTCTCTTCAAGTATGTTTTTAGATCTGTGTTCAGCTGAATCTGCTGTGATCGGCTTATTGATGGTGACCTAAGGAAAAAATATTAACACATCTTGTTAGCATATCTTTTTTAAAAGGTAGGGAAATCAAAATGTCTAAAAACTCTATTATGTTGTTAGTTTAGAACTGGTACAAAAGCATTTTGTTTGGCTAAAACATTTAAGTTAATATTTCCTAAGAAAATCCCATTTTAGCCTTTAAAGAGCTAGCTGCAGATTTTATATATAGCACTATATAGCTGTAAATTTTAAACAGGAAAAGCCCAGATGAGAATTTATGATGGCCACTGCAGTATTGTTCTGAGATATACAATGTAACAGAAACAAACAAAAATACTAAAACAGAAATAATGCAGGTCAGTGAGTAACAATATTCTGCCAAGCAGAAGGATGAGATTTATTAAACAACCGTTCACTTCTGAAGTTAGAACCAACTGGAAGCATTGTCACTATGGACTATGGCCCAGATCCTCAAAGGTATTTAGGAACCTAACTCCCACTGAAATATCTTTGGGAATCTGAGCCTATGTTCCTTACTTGGACACTGGTCCTGTAAAATGATCAACGCTGGAAGACCATCACTGTGCCCGCATGGAGCCACAATAATTTCACTGTACTGGGAGCTAGCACTCCTATGTTCTATTCTCAGCTCTGTCACTCACCTGCTGCATGACCCTGAGCAAGCCACTTCACCACTTTGCATCACTGTTTCCCTTCCCACCCTTTGTCTGTCGTGTTTATTTAGACTGTGTGCTCTTTGGGGCTGTCTCTTGCTATTATTTATTGATCTAGTAAATTTTAGCTTTTAGTTCCCTGTCTAGAAATATGCAGTACCTGACAGTAATTTCTGGTAGAACAGCTGGGTAGTTAAGTGGTAAAGCACAGGATAAAGAAAGCATTACCTAAAAAAAAAGAAAAAGAAAAAAAAAAGGGCATTAAAATCTGATCTGAAATGTCTTTTTTTTCTTTTCTTTCAAAAATATGGCTACATTACCATAGTGGCATCAGCAACCTCTTGTTTTACATTCAGTATAAACTGAACTTTTGAAGATGGGATCTCTGATGTCTTATTATCAATATAATGTTTTAGTTCTGCTACAGCCAACTGGTCAGTCACAATAAACTCATCTTCATCAGGAAACATACTAGAAAGTAGGTCTAACTCAGAAAGTTGTACTTCAGCTTCTTCCAAATTAGTCATTTTGGCCATGTTTTAGCTGTTTCCTAAATAAAGAAATTAGGGGGGAAAATGAAAAGACAATTCTAATAGATACAAACACAAGTTTAAGGCCCAATCATGCAACTCTTATGTGAGTAATATTAATTCATATAAATCCCACCAAAATCAATGGGATTGCTCATAAGAGCTGATCAGCTAAGGGTTTGCAGGATGGGGCCAATATAGAAATGGTGTCTGAAATCTTGGCCCTATTTAAATCAATGGGAACACTCATGACATCCCATTGATTTCAATAGGGCCAGGATTTCACCCTGTGTTTTCATTCAAATGTTTTTGGCTTACACAGTGTGATATGTTTTGAATTTCATCATTTGCATTGTTTTGGTATTTGCAGTGCTGGATAAGGCTATGCTTAGGGGTCTGTCCTTCCAATAATATGTGGAGAAATTAGGCATATAGTGCCAATTTAAGCATCAAAGTGAAGAAAAGTGGTCAGAAAAGTGATTGTAGAAATGGGACATTCTTGCTCATTGGATCTGCTCATTGTACATTCAAAGACATATTTACTGTATTGACAAAATCTTCTACAAGATTTTGCTAATATTAGCCCTGCAGAGCCAATATAGACATGGGAGAGTGTGATGAATTTTATTACGCCTTCCAACTTTACCAAATGGTTAACTAAATGCTAATTAGAGAAATGTTTACAAGTGATGATGCATGACCCAAAAGAATCTCTCTGGACTTTCATACCCCATAATGGGGTTTCCAGCACTGGCAGCTGTTATAATAAGCACTCCTAGGAGTGGAGGAAGCAGCCCCATTCTAGAAAGAAGAACAAATTACATTTTTTAATTTTAAAACACACACCACATCTCAAAAGTAGAACCATAGTCTATGCTAAGTCCACAGCAGTGTACTTGTAGCTGTGTCAGTCCCCAGATATTAAAGAGAGAAGGTGGGTGAGGTCGTATCTTTTATTGGACCAAACTTCTGTTGGTGAAAGAAACAAGCTTTCTGAGCGACACACACAGCTCTTCCTCAGGTCTGGGGAACAGCAAAACACAAGGGGGAACCGACTGTTTAGCATAAGTAGTTAGAGCGTCTGATAAGTGTCCAGGGGCCACTCTACCCCGAATGGTCCCTTAGCGAGACGCTGTAACTACTCAGGCGGACCAATCGGTCCCGCCGCGCGTGCAGCTGCCAGGCTGGGGCACCTTCCCCGGGCCGGAAGAAGCGCTCAGCTCTCACCAACCGAAGGTGCTCCAGAGAGAGTCGCTGCCTCCCCCATCATTTGAAAATCTGAGCTTTAAATCACCACGCTGGGCCCGGAACCCGCCCCGCAGCTCACACCGCGCAGCGCTATAGCTTCCCACGTAGCCGCAGCCCAGCACAGACCCTCCAGCTCACACCCCTCCGACTGCGCCTGCGCCCCCACCCTGGGCCGGGACGTATACAGGCCACTCCGCTATTGCGCATGCGCTGCGGGTCTTGCACTTCCTCATTCGCGGTCTCTCGCCGATTGACCTCAACCCCCCTCCAGTTTCCCACTATGCAACGCACCGGAAGTGATAAAGAGCCGTTCCCTCTAACAGCTCAGCCACGGGAAGAGGGCGGGAGCCGTAAAACTACGCTGAGCCGGAAATATGTGTCGTAAAACAACTCGCTTCACGACACTGGCAGGTGAGGGACTTAGGCTCAGTGAGTTCCTCTAGACTCCACCACGTTATTTACTCTCCCTTATCCCCCCACCAGTCTCTGAGTCACTTACTCTCCTGGCCTGAGCCGCCTCGTGTCCGCTCCCGGCCCGACTCTGCGCGGCTGGGCCTGTGGGGCTTTCCTACTGGTTCTGGTGGCTGTCCGTAACGGGTGGGAGGCGGGCTCAGATGAGGCTGACTAGCCAATCGGAGCCAGCGGGCTGCCCCCGAGTTGCCGGGCGAGGTGGGGTGCGCTGCACTCCAGGCCTGGGTTAGTGTGAGAGGAGGGGCCGGCTGCAGCAGCAGCGCTGGTGGCAGGAGCTGGAAGGCGCGGCGCTCATCCCTCCACGCGGGCGGGTAGGCAGCCCTGTGCGCCCGCGCCCTGGGGCGGGGAGGAGAAGGGGGGCAGCTGCAGGAGCAGCCTTGCCCCGGGGTCCCTCGCGGCTGGGAGTTGGGATAGCAGCGGGCAGGGGTGCTGGAACAATCTGTATAGTGGGGGTGCTGAGAGCCATTGAACCAAACTGTAAGCCCTGTATATGATACCAACCTCTTCAAGCCTGGGGGTGCAGTAGCACCCCCAGTTCCAGCACCTATGGCAGCGAGGTCTCGTTGGTCAGGGTCCCTGGGCAGATGTGGACCAAAGAACACGTGTTGTGCTGCTTGACACTCACTCTGCACTGTGGAGGAGGAGGGGTGTGTGTGTGTGTGTGTTTCCCAATGGGATACATCTCCTGTGAAGGCCTGGCGGTGGTGGTGGGAGAAATGCCTAGAGATAGAGAGGTTGCATACGTGGTACAGTGGGCACCACTTACACTGGACATTTGCCACCTACTGTGTAGGTATCAGAGGTATGTCCTATTCCTAGTGTACCAGACTCCGCAAATATTAGTGAAGTTACAGTGGGGTAAACTGCTTCTAAAAATAGTGCCCCTGTGTCAATGTCCTATTCCCATTCTACAGCAGGTGTATTTTAAAGGCTTTCAGGTGCCTTAACAAACTGTTGGGTCTAAATCACACCCTTTAATACTACATAAATAGTATTTTGTAGCTTAGTAGAGTTGAGGAGATCCTGTCTGACTCATCTTCCCAGCCACAACATAGATTTGTTTAATACTTACCTATTCTCAGCTGCCTTCTCATTCTGTTGGCAAGATAGAGTTCAACGGACAAGGCTAGAAATGCATGACTGTGATTTAACTAAAGGTTGACAATTGCAACTTTATTTTTGAGTGTGTAACTAATTCCTTTTCCAAATCTATAATTTCTTTAGTCTGAATTTTCAGAGTGTTAAATTTGCCACACCCTTTAAAGTGCTACTTCATCCTTCACATAAATCAATGTAGTATGCATCCCAATCTGGGTCTATGCTGGTTATGCAGTATGTATATATCTTATGAACCTTGTAACTGACACTTGTAATCCCTCATAACCCAAGCCTTACCCCAGATGTACAGTACCTTCCTTCTTAACTTGTGTAAATTTGATTTTAAACATTAACTTTAATAATTTTTTTTTATCTTTAAATCTGTTACTACCTGGGTAAACTTGTCCTTTTGAGAATGGTTGGAATTCCTTTCCATGCCAAAGGTCTGATATCTGACCTTTCTTGGGGTGGGGGGTGTCCCCTCTGAATTCAGCTACTCTTGTGCTTTTTCTTGTTATATACATTAAACCATACATACAGTACCTGATTTTTTATTATTATTATTATTATTATTATTATTATTATTTAAGACAAACATAAATGCACAGTTTGCTTAAGGCTCTGTCATGATGTTAGAGACTGATGCCTCTCTAGGTCCCTTTCTAAGGGTATACTCAAACAGTTGTTCTAAATTGCATTATTTACTAGATAGTTCTATGAATACAAAAACTGAAATCTCCCAGCATTGAAGAGACATCAATGCCACAAAAAATCTGAATCTCCAGTATATTGTCAAATGCTGCTAGAATAACAATTTATTTAATGTTGCTGAGCAAGTCATAAAAAAAGGAATTTCCAATAAATCAAAAGTAGAGAGTTCATTAAATAAGTATCGTCAGTATTTAAATATGATAAACTAATAATATGACAGTTGCCTCCTAAAACTTTTGTGGCCATACTCCATTAAGGTGAGCCATAAAAAGTGTAGGGGAATTTTGCTGACAGTTTAGACCCCACTCTTACAAATTGCGGACCTCTGGGCCCTTGTGGAGTCCCATAGACCTCAGAGCTCAGATCTGGTTGCAGAAGTGGGGTCAAAATGTGCATTAGCTGTAAAGTACAGAAATATTTTGAATTCATGTCCCCTTGAAATTCAGCTAATTTAAAATTTGTCTGATTGCTGCTACCTTTTGTATAACCTCTTACAAGCAGAATCAAAATCTAGTTTTGAATTTAATGTTTTTTTTCCCCATTAGGTTCTGTGTAAGGAAAACTACAAAGCACTAATATGGGAAAGAAGCGAGCAAAGGGAAAAAACATACAGGCTGATGATGAGTTTCAAGATATTTTGGGTATGTTTCATAACAAAACATTTTCATAGAAAGACTGTAGTACTGTGGAAGGAATGTTTCATCTGTCTTGAAAGTGAGGAGCATTGACAACCCATTAATAACCAGAAGGCATTTACAGTAGTCACTTTTACTTCTTTGAATATTTGATTGTAAAGAATGAGTTTATTCAGCTGAAACTTAAGTTCTTCAGAAAGTGTCAGTATTGCTTCTTAAACTTGGTAGGAAATCTATAAAATGTCAGATTCAATGTTTACTGTCATACAGGTCCAATCCTGAAAACCTTTTCTCAATAGTCATTTCAATTTACATGGAAATGCCCCAGAATCCCATGAGACATTCATGGTATAAAGGGCCTGCAGAGCCAGGCCCTGTATGTGTAATGGAAAGTTTCTTGATACATTTTTTTCATTTTTGGGTGGATCAGTATGCTAACAGTAAAAGGGTATGAATTAAAATGCACAATTATAAATGCGTATGTCATTTCAGAGAAATTATTATTCCTTGTAATAGCAGCATCTTACTCCATCTGGCTTTGGAGGTCAATGCTGCCTCAGTTTCCTCACTGCCATTTATCTTCCATGAACTTACAGGCTACCATAACACTTTTTGACCTTCTGGTCAAAAGTCCACCCCTCTTTCAGAGTAAAATGAAGTTCTGAAATGAGCATAATCCTTCCTTTCAGCTTCATTACAGGATCCCAGCCCTGCTTCAAAGGTCAGTTTTCCCCAAGCTGTAGCTTTTCTTTTTGTATACACTTCCACCAGGCCCCAAATAGTTCTTCAGTGCCCTTGTTTACCCCACTGGTGCAGGGTGTTTCCATGCACCTCTCTAAATAGTGCCATAGGTGGGGACCAATGCCCACTTTCCCTCCCTGTCCTATAGGTTTCCACCCCGAGACACTAATGCCATAGGCTGTCTGCCCGGAATTCCAAACTACATTGTTTCTGTTTCCCAGGGCCACTTCCTATAGTGACCTCAATCTAGTCTCTCTTGCAGTCTCTCTTTGGCCAGCTCCCTTGCTGGAGAGCTACATTCCCGGTCAGCTCTCCAGGAAGAAGTCATCTATGGGAAAGTCTTGTAGCCATCATCCTTCTTTGAATTCTCTCCTTGACTGAGCTGGAGGCCTCTCTTTGTATATTGTAGCCCTGTAGGTTACATGACTGTCACTTGATCTCTGGGCCCTGAGCAGGGAGGTAGGCTAAACAGGCACAGGTAAGGTTGCCCAACTCCCTAAAAGGTGCCAGCTCACCTGTGTTATTTCTGTCTCATAGCCCAAAATGGAAGTTAACTTACAGAAAATAAGTAACGCTGGAAGTTGTCAGTAACTTAACTTTTAGTTGCATTGAATATGCAAGACTTTTGAACAAAAAATGTATTTAATTTAGACTTGTTGTAGACAAACCAAAGACTACTAATGTTTTAATCTGTGCAGACAAACATCTATCCCAGGCTGTATTATTATTTAGCATTTGTATTATGGTAGCAGCCTGAATCCCCAGTCAATACCATAATTCCAATGTGTTAGGCACTCTACATCTAGCAAGACTGAGTCACTGCCATGAAGTTCTTACAGTCTAGGGCTATAGTCCTGCCAACTGCTCCAGGCAAAGGAGAAAGATTTTAGAGCTATTATTAATTGACTTGAACAATAAAAAAAATTCCAATTTTACGAAAGGTACTAGAAAATAGTTTGAATTATACAGAAATTTATGTAATTTTTTTAACAAGTTACTTAAATTCATTGAAAGAGTATGGTAGCAAAAGAAAGCGCTATAAATATTAACTATGGATTTAGATGCTTTGTAAATTAAATTATTTCATGTAAGCAGATTTACTGAAATATTTTTACTCTAGCTTTTATACTAGAGAAATTAAGCATTTGTTGTAAATATTAATTTAGAGCAAATAGGGAAACAAACTATGCTAAGCAGCATTAAATACCTTAGTGACAGACATTTGTATAAACCCCACCACATATTTCTTCCAAACCTATTTCTATTTGGCTCTTAGGAAAATCTTAGAATGCATTGCTTCAGTTTACTGACTAACAGGTTATGCATAAACAGTTAGTTATAAGCTCTTTGTACATAAATTAAACTCCTTGTCATGTAAAAGGCAAAACCAACAGCTTCTCTTCACTCAAACCCCAGAAATAACCAACTAGAAATAAAAAAATCAAACTCAAACAATATCCATCTCACTAGCAAATACTAGCATTCATTATATACTTATACAGCACTTGGTATATTTAATATACTTAGGTATATTTAATCCTGTATCACTGAGGTGAGATGAAACTAGATCAGGGTAGTGAGTTGGACCGCAGGACAAATCTGGATCGCCAGATGCTTTTGAACTGACCCCAAAATCTTTTTATTTACTTATTATAATTATTGTTTATTTTATTATTTTCTCTGGAGTCTGGATCTTGATTATACCTTGACCAAGAAATTTGGACCTTGACAAAAAGTAATTGACTACCTCTGGACTAGATGACCTTTTGTGGTCTCTTCCAGCCCTGCATTTCTATGGTTCTATGACTATATCACTTCTTCCTATCAAAGACCATCATCTCGTGCCACTGACTGTAGCTCTGGCAATATGGCATAAGCAGTCTGTCAAGCCTTTAGGAATTTATAGATCAAAACCAATACACCTCTACCCCGATATAACGCGACCCAATATAACACAAATTTGGATATAACACGGTAAAGCAGCGCTCTGGGAGGGCGGGGCTGCGCACTCCAGCGGATCAAAGCAAGTTCGATATAACGCAGTTTCACGTATAACACGGTAAGATTTTTTGGTTCCCAAGGACAGCGTTATATTGGGGTAGAGGTGTACCTTATACTTCATCTGGAATCTAACAGGCAAACAGTGAAGATCCTGGTGTCTTCTGCTGAGAGAAGCCTCTAAGGTTACTTCTACACTTAAAACACTACATCAGTGATACTCACTATAGCAACAGGATCGGTTCTCCTATTGCTGTAGGTAATCCGCCTCCCCAAGAGGCAGTACCTAGGTCAAAGAATTCTTCTGTCGACCAAGTGCTGTCTGCACTGGAGGTTAGGTTGGCATAGCTGTCTCTGTCAACGGTGTGGATTCTTCACTCCCCTGAGAAACATAGATGTGCCAATGTAAGTTTCCAGTGTAGACCAGTCCATAGTGGCTAACGTTCTGCATCGGCTTCAGTTTCTGGGTGGATTTAAGATGTAGCACTACGTAGAGAATGTGACAAAAATAATAATATCCTGCACAAATCTTACTTAATTGAATGTAATGCCTTTAGGATCCATTGTATTAAAAATCAAATTGTTTGTGTTATTGAGGTTGTGTGCAGCTTCGTATGTGCTAATGTAATTCCTCCAGTTATTAGCCCTTTGACACAAACCCCCTGGAGAGGTGTGCATATACTAGCTCAAATTGGATTCTCCAGAGACCAACAGACAAAGAAAGGATTTTTGGATAAATAGCCTGGTTTTAAACTGGCTCAGGGCTTTCTTCCTGATCCAGAAAACAGACAAGACCCCTGGTCCATGGAAGGCCCTAATTCTTAGAGTAGGATTGGAAGGACTTGGACTATTGAGTATGAACTTGTGATCATGGCACTTGTGATCCCTTTGTGGGGGTTTGAAGGAGGACTGCTCCTGCCAGAGCACATGTTAGCGTTGTCATGATCTCTGGTATGTTTATTAGCATGCATGCACATTCTTTTATTGTTTTAATAAGTTTTCTCTGTAATGCTTTTACCCAAAGAATAAATAGGCTTGCATAGAAAGAGTTGTGTGGCAACTTATAACTGTAGCAATTACATTGTGTATTGTCTCTGAGGAGAGAAGCTAAGCAGGTCTGCTTAGGCAGCCTGACTTTGCTGGTGAATTCACAGTATAATCAGGAAACTCTGCAGTCTGGAAATATCCTGGTCAGGACAGTGGAAGACACATGTCTCCACCCAAGAGAGGTGATGGCCAGGGGAGCTGGAAGCCTGAGAGTGGAAACTCCATCCTCCAACCTCCATCCTTAGAGGTTTTTAAGGTCAGGCTTGACAAAGTCCTGGCTGGGATGATTTAGTTGGGAATTGGTCCTGCTTTGAACAGGGGGTTGGACTAGATGACCCCCTGAGGTCCCTTCCAACCCTGATATTCTATGTTTCTATGAAACCCTTGTTGAATTACTGAGGGGAAATACAGATGCAGTTGCCTTGAATTGTGACAGAGCACAATGCAGTTATCTAGTCTTGAAATGACAAAGGCATAGATTATGATGGCTAGGTCTGTATCCAGAAGAAATTTGACAGTCTTATTCAGTAATGCTATTTGGTCATATTTGAGCAATAGCTGACAGTCCAACGATATCTCCAGATCGTGAACTCTTGTAATGAAGGATGGTCACACACTCTTTGTCAAATCTTTGCCACATCGTCCAGTTACTTCCCCTAACATGTCATTGTTTCCCTAACTATGAAAAGGCCACTTGAGCTCATGAGCCTGTCACCTTTTTTATGACATCTAGAAGTCTGTGTCCATGTTGACTACTTGGCAAAAATGTGACTTCCTCATTTTATCTCTCTACTTTCTGTTTCATAGAACCTGTGTGCAAGCACATTCGCAAGGGATTGGAACAAGGCCATGTGAAAAAGGCATTGCTGAATGTGGAGTGGAACATTTGTCAGGACTGCAAGACAGACAATCAGAGACCAGATAAATCTGAAGAGGAAGCAGATGAAAGCCCTTCAATATGGTTATGTCTAAAATGTGGCCATAGGGTATTTCTCTTTTTTTTTTTTTAATACCCTTCAATGTTGCATAATGCAGTTAAGAAAGAGAACTTCCAATTAGCCCACTAAATTTTCATTTACTGTTAAACTTGTAGCCAGATGTGGTGCTACACAAATGATTTAATATAGTTCAATCTGGCAAAAAGTGTCTGCTCTGAATTGCTACTAAATGTATCTAGAAGCTTGGCACAAAGGCATTTAGCAGACTTAAGGACCAGACTCCATCGTGATGACTTCCACTTCTTGAAAGTCCAGATTATTTTGCTTGTAATAAATATATAATATTTCTATTAATATTTCTGTTGCAGGATCTTATGGTATATTGTAGTAGTAATATGGCTTACTTAATTTAGAATCATGTAATGACTAATAGTTTTTCATTTTTTAGGACTTAAAGTTGGGATTTTCAAAAGCACCTAAGGGAGTTAGGTGCCCAAATCCCCTGCTACTTGATAATTATCCTTTATCCAACTAGTACCTTTTCTCTGTAGAAATAACTTCTGGAGGTATTCATACTAATTACTTTATTTGCTTAGCTAATTGTTAGGTATTTATTAAAATTTTGTTTATAGTCTGAATTTTTTTTTTTTACTTGATAGTCCATTGGGTTTTGTGACACTTCTGGTTATCAATGTTATAGGGCTGTGGCAGAAATTCTCAAGAGCAGCATGCTTTAAAGCATTATACAACACCAAGATCAGAACCCCATTGTTTGGTTCTCAGTTTGGACAACTGGAGTGTGTGGTGAGTTTGTCAGGCAACAGTTAAAAGTCATAACTGGAAGAAAATAAAAACGGGGGTGTGATTTATTTGTGTTTTGTTTGTAGACTTCTCAAAACTTTCAGGATATTTCCATACAAAAAACTTTTAACTTAGAGTTACGGTTGCTGAAATAATTAATAAAATCTTTTACTACAGCATTACCATAAGACTGACCCTGATCAGTTAGTAAATATTGTTAACATTTAATACATTCACTTAATGATAGTATTGACGTGAAAAATTCATGTTCGCATTCCCACATCAACCCTAATGCTGTCACTCAAAAGAGACACTCTTTCAGTCTGAACATTACTAATATACATATATCTTAGGCTACATAACGTAATTAGTGATAAATGTTTAATCTTTCAGTCTTGTTAGAAATTAAAGTTTTAATGGTCATACTGTCATTGTGCTTTTTACATAAAGTTGCTGATGTGATTTATTCAATGACTTAACTCTAAGTTAAATATTTTTTGTGTGTAAATTTCCTTCTTTTAAAAGATATTCTAAATTGTATGACAGAAATATTGCACCTAGTTTATAAAGGTTTTTATTACATCAGGCTTTCTGGTGTAAAAACAACTGACTTCATGAAGAATTTAAAACTGATTGGTGCGATACAGTATTTCATTATAAAGTGGATGTTTAAAACTAAAAGCCAAAAATAGTTCTTCAAATCTCTTGATGTGATTAATATACAAAGGAGATGCTAAAATCTTAGATTAATCTTTTATACAGTATATAAAAAGAACTTTGCAATTGCTGTCTTCTGTTCAAAACTTTTTAGCTGATACAGAGACAATGAAGAGGATGGTGCCTTTTTAAGTTTTTGTCATGTGTTGCCCATTAAAATGGTGACTATGAGCCTGTTTAAAAATTTACCAAGTTTTCAAAACAGTTGACAAAAAAATAGATTCCTAAGTAAGTTGGATGAAAGATTGGTTATATATATACATATTCTTTCCATGCTTTGTATTGGGGATTCTAGTGGGTTAGAAAAAAGAGCTTCATTATAAACTTCCTCTGCTCCCAAAAATGGGAGTCAATCCACACTTTCTTGTAATCCTGAAATCTGCTAAATGCATTTGTGCCTAACACTTTAAAAATAAGTGTACTTGATATATACTCATTTAGGATGTTTCAGTATGTCAAAGCAGTTCTGTTTGGTTACATATGTTAGTGCAAGTCTATATCAGGTAACAGGACAGGTGGTTCCTCAAAGTCAGGGTTGAGGTATGTTGACAGGACAGTGTGGGGAAGATTGCATTGTTCTCCCAATGCTCTATCTGCTCTGGGGATAAATAGAATATTTCCATCTACCAGTGTGGCTTTTCTGAGCAAAATTATGTGAAACACAGAGAAGTGATCTAGTGGTACACTTATTTGGTTTTTGTTCTCTTAGAAATAAAATCACAACTGTATCAGCAATTAAAAAGGCAAATAAAACAAAACTATACATTAACAGGACAAGCAGAATACACTTGTTCATATCTTATTCAAACTAAATATAACAAAATAAATGTTTGGATAGAATAAACTTCAACTTTTATATTTGTATCCACTAATATTTGTAATCATTTCCTTTGGGGCTTGATTCTTTATTTTCTTTATTCAGGCAGAACTCCCAATGAATTTGAGTTTTGCATGAGTAAGGACTGCAGGATGTCCATAAAGTCAACAGTTAGGGTTTATATGATCCCCACCTCCCATATCACTGCCACTCTTTTTCTTTAATGAAGGTAAATTGGTATCAAAATTGTTTTTTAAATTCCCAATTCAAGAAGATTGTTATAAAATTATAGCATTTTCAGGTGTGTATAATGGAGTAGTTCAGAAATGACTCTAGATGATGTGATTTGATGCCATATAAATATAATTTTAACTCAGTCTTTCTTTTTTTTTTATTGCACTCCTTTGGCTTCTTTTTGGGAGACAGGTGCTACTCATGTGATAATGAAGTCCCATATAATAGTTCAAATCGATTGGGCCAACTCGTGGATTGTGTTAGAAAACAAGCTTGTGTCGACACACCAAGTACAGGTAGGTACCTATAAGGTATATAGTTAACTGAAAGCACCTTGAGCCCAGCAGGCACTGCTGTAAATCAAGACAATACAATATTAATTGTGGGGTTTAGATGTTAGGAAATGGGGTCAGGATTTCACCTAATGTTTCTAAACCTTTTCAAAAGGAAAATATGGGGACAGGAAAAACTTCCTTCTGGAATCAGAATGTTGTTCCTAGAGTATGTGTGTGATGTGGATTCCACTGTGGGGGCACAGGAGATGAGATTATGTGAAGAGTAGCATCCGTGCCTGTGCTGTGCATGTCCCCATGGGGGACCTCCCTGAGGCCATAAAGGGCAAGGTGGCTGCAACTATATCTCAGTTCTTTTTTTATTGCCCATAGCAGCAAGGAGTGTCTGCACCCTGTCCCTTAGTGGAATTTCCCCCTCCTTGCAATTTTTCTCTAGGTAGGGGAATTTCCCAACAAATTCCCCCTCTTCTTTATTTAGTTTTATTTTATTTTTTTAATTTAACTTCTCAGCACTTTGCACCATTACCTTAATCTAAATAGACAGATTCAAAGCTGACCTGCCTTATGCAGTATTCTACAGAGAGATGGTGATGTTGAGATCTCATCCCAATTTTATTCCCAAAGTTGTCAGATTTCCATTTTAAGTGGAAATCTATTAATCTCCCCATTTTCTTTCCAAAACCCCATTCTTCTCCAGGGGATAAGAAACTTTACACCTTGGATGTTCTAGGTCCTTGCTATATTATCTTGATAGGCCAAAGCCCTTTGGACAATCTCCCTGTCTTTGTTGCCATAAGTAGCACTTCTAAAGGGCAAGCCATTTCTTCCCAGCGAATATCTAAATAGATTACGTAGTGTATTTCAACCTATCATATGCTGCTCCACCCCTTCCTCCAAATATCAAAGCTCATTCTACTAGAGCACAGGCTCCCTTCTCTACATGCTTTACATGAATCCCCATTGACATTTGCAAGGCAGCTACGCAGAGTAATCCCATTGCTGTATTAAATACTATACCTTTGACCTGGCCACAAGATCATACACCAAATTTGGAAGGCCACTGTTTGGTTACTGGCAATTAGGAATCCAGAATAGGGCACTGGTTATCGGCCACCTAGAGTGGAATCCACACAGAGTGCTATTCAAAGAAGAAAAAGCCATTACTTGCCTTATAGTAACTGGTTCTTCTAGATGTCATCCTTGTGGATCCCAGACCTGCCCTTTATTCATATTTTTTCAGAGTCCTCTTTACCTGAGATTTTGAATTAGCAAGGAAACTAAGAGATGGTTGTGGCTGCTCTGCCCTTTATGTCCATGGTTGGGGGATGGGGAGGCACAAAGGCATTGCTATTCTAATTTTGTGTAAGGAGCATGCACATCTAAAATGGGATGACAGCATCTCTAAGAACTAGGTACTATAAGGTAAGTAACCCCTAGGTGATTACAACTGAATACAACTTTCTCTGAATTAGTAATGTCAATCCATTTCCTAGCAGACAAGTTGTAAAAATCGTCACAACTGGCAGTTTTAGTAGAAAAACTGAGGATTCAGTGGGCTCTATGATTGAACTCCACTTTCACCTCTAAAAGTGGTCCCTACAGATCAGAAATGAAGTGTGTTGCCTGGGCCATATTTTTCTGTCCTGTGAACTATGGGGCTAAAACCATAACTGAAGTGTTCCTATTAATGTAGTTGCTTTGTTTCAAATTACATTTATAGCCCTAGTCCACACTAGTAAGATTTAAATTCCACCTCTCTTCACTTTGCTGGGCAGCGAGGTGAGTCAAATAATCTTTCCAATAGGTGAGGAACAGACAGGTACCTTCACTGACTTCTGGGACAGACATCCTTAATTGTGATTATTGATGCAAAAAAAATATTGCTAAGAAACAAGGCTAACATTTGTTAAGAAAACTGCAATTAGTGGATAAGAGAGTTAACATGATCCGAGAGAGAGATGTATGTGAGCAGCTCAACCAACGTAACCAACTTAACCCGCCGTACAAAAAAAGTGACCGATCTTAGTTAGCTAGGAATGGAAAGGCACCACATTTTTTGAGGAATCCTGTAAACCTGATTTACAAGTAAGAAAATAATCTCCATTATTTTATCAATTTCCGTACTAGTCTGGAATAGTGAGGCCAAATCCTGATCCTGCTGAAGTCAGTGGGAGCTTTGCCATTGGCTTTAATGGAATCAGGAATTGGCTCACAAGCTCTAACTTGGTGTACAAAAGTGAGAAACATGGAGGGAATCTGGGACCACTGCACTCAAGATGAACCTGAGTCATTGTGAGGGTTGCTGTTACGCTGAAGAAGATGATGCAGTCATATCGTATCTGAATGTCTTGTTAGTCAGAGCCCTGTCAAAGGAAGACTGTGGCAGCTATTTAGCAGGTGTTTTTGATGGGATTTGTACTCGACTTCCCTAGGAACTCCCTATTGAAACTACCTAGGAGCATCTTTCAGTGATGCACATGAATTTCAGGAAAAGATCCTCAAGATACAGATGTCACTTAAATAAAAGCTCGCTCGCTCTCTAACACCATCTTTCTAGGTTATAAAAGCATTGGCATGAGAACACTTACATACAGGACAGTTCTGTTCCACCTACTTCTGTGTAGACCATAGCTGCCATTTCATGTGCAGCATGATCTTAGATGCTATAGTGGTGGGTGCTATAGAAAATGCAATGGTAGAATGACTTTTGACTCCACAGATCTGGAATTTCCAAGAACACACATTAAATTTCAAGGTGTATGTCTGTTAAATGACAGTATTCAACTGATGATTATATTAAACAGCACAGATTAGTCTTGTTAAATTATGATGTGCAAGAAGTGACCTCAAAACCTAACATTGAAATGTTATATTTGAAATGTGATTCTTGAATGGCATGGGTTTAAAATTTAACCCTTGTAATTTTCTACTGCTGTCTTCAAAGGTGGAGCATTTTTCTAGGTCTCCTACAAAATATTATAATCTGTTTCCAACTCACCCCAGGTACCTAACATTTTTCTTTTTTGTATTTCAGTGTCAAAAGATCAAGAAAACAAAGAATTTGAAAATAAAAAAGTAGAAAAAGAAAACCAAAATGAGCAGGAGAAGGAAAAAAAGGAGGGCGTGATCAAAGAAGACAATTCTTCAAATACCAGTGAAGCACTGACTGTGAAAGGACTTAGTAACTTGGGGAATACATGTTTCTTTAATGCTGTTATGCAGGTACACTAAATATTGTTGCAACCCCTTCAGATTCAGATTTTTAATGTTGTAGTAGCCCCAAAAGGACCTAAAATAGATCAGGACCTAATGTGGTAGGTGCTGTACAAGCATGCAGACATGATCCCTGCCCTAAAGAATTTGCAGTCTAATTGGAGACCAAACAGAACAAGTCAGTTGTAGAGGGATCGGGGAGGAGAACAGAGGATGATGGTTAATGAAAGTAAGATCACATAGTTACTTAGGTTAGCTATTGAGCAACGTGATTTTCAAATTATAAGACTACTTTTTCTATAGTACCTAGCTATCACTTGTAGGCATTCCAGCAGAAGTGGGTCTTGAGGGAAAGGTGATATTCCTGTTCCACTTGGAAGCAAGTGGTCATTTGTGGGAGAAGCAGACAAATTGGCATTCAAGGCTGGTAGTGTGTAGTGTTTGGGAGAGAGGAACAACACAATAATAGCAGATAACTAAAGGGGAACAGGCACAGAATTGTGAATGGTCCTCATGGTGAATATGAGAAGCTTGAATTTGATAATGGTGAATAGGAAGCCAAAACAGGGACGCGGAAAGGTGGGGATGCGGCCAGAACAACTTCTTGAATGAACTGTGGGGGGGGAGGCGGGTGTAATTTGTGTCAGTGAGGTCAGAAAGGTAGCAGTAGTAATGAAAGATGAAGGCATGAACTAGGGTTCTAGCAGTGTAACAATAACTTAATCCATAGGTGCTCTGATACCGTGGTTTTCATTAGCATATCTCAAAGTGCCTTTCAAAAGGGAAGTAAGCATTATTATCCCCATTTTATAACTGAGCCACAGATGTAAAGTGACTTACCCAAGGTCATTCAGCAGGCTAGTGACAGCGAGGAATAGAACCCAGGTCTCTTGTGTCCCAGTCCAGTGCTCTAGCCACTAGGCTACACTACCTTGCTCACTAGCCCACATTTGGAACTGTTATAAAGTGGCAGGATTTGGATACTGTCTGGATGTGTGAGGCGAGAGAGGCAGGAGTCAAATATGCCCCCCAGTTTACACACCTGAGTGACAAACAGAATGATGGTGCTGGAAGGACTTGGAGAGCTGGGCAGGGAGTTTTGGCCATATGAAATTAAAATGCTTGATGATAAATCTTGGAGGAGATATGCAGAAGCACGTTGGGAATGGAAAGGCATACTTGTGAGTGACTGGTACAAACTGCTGTGTTATATTTATTACACTTTTATAATGACTCATCTGTTTTGCCTATAATAATATGAACTGTAGACTGTAACTCAGGGTACAGAGATTAAGGAAATAACTGAAAATGGTTGGTGCTAATTCTTTCAAATGTTAAATGTTTTAAACAAGAAGTTATTAATTAATATTCTTGTAATACCTTTAGAGTTCTCAGTCAAAGTAACCCCACTTTCTCAAACTTCCTACAGTTGTATCCAATGTGGTAGTTTGCACTCAACTTCTAGGTGTTGAAAAATAATGTTGTAACCACTACATTACGCACTGCATTAATTGCATCAGTAGTTGACTTTTCCTAATTACCAGACTTTAATTTGATTTTTTGATCTCTTACAGAATTTATCACAGACACCAGTTCTGAGAGAGCTGTTGAAGGAGGTTAAAATGCCTGGAACAACAGTTAACATTGAGCCACCAGAATTTTCAACAGTATGTATGTTGCAGTTTATAAAGTAATTTTTTAGGTGCATTAAAAAACTAGTCAGTTGTTTTTTGGAGAAATTTTAGGGAAAAATGTAAGTCCTGTCTCCGTTAAAGTCAATGGGAGTTTTACCATTGACTTTAGAGGAGTCAGGAATTCACCCAAGATGTACAGTTAAGTGGCAGATTTAATATGCTGAATAAATTCATAGAAGTATTCCCATTACAATGAAATTCCCATTACATTAAAAACATTATTCTTGTAACTTTGGTATTGGTGAAGTCTGGTCAGACGCCACTTTCAATCAAATTTTAAAATTTGTAAAGGAAAGGAAGGATAACTGTTCCCCTTTGATGTGATCCTGCTATTCCTTCAGCCTGGGGACTCGGGAGCTTACAAATTTTAAAAATGAAAATGAAAACTAAGGAAATCCCCGGACACTTAACTTGGATAGTGTACATTTCATTAACTTGAGGGTATGTTTGGGTTATTTTGTGCATTGTAAAACAGGAACAAACACAAAAATGGTGCCATTTAAAAAAATAAATAAATATGAGAAACCCAGAACATTCAGAGTTGAAATTAAACAATAAATTATCCTTAGTGTGCTGAGTCTAAGGATACTGTGTAATGAGGAAATGTTCTCCAACCATTTCTGCCTTATGTAAACTTATTTCCTATCGTTTCATTTAGAAAATCAGAGAATTAAGCTTTTACTAAATGTTGTTTTATAATGGATCATATTTCAGGAAGTTAAAACAAGCGTTCCGTTTTTCTAATATTGAACTAATTTCAAATGAATCCATAAGTCTGACTGAAGTAAGAATGCAAAACAAAACTTGATTTTTGTTTTTGTTGTTTAAAAAGGAACCTCTGGTGATAAAACTTGAGCAGCCTGGGCCCCTTACATTAGCTATGTGCCAGTTCCTTTCAGAGATGCAAGAGACAAAAAAGGGAACGGTCACTCCTAAAGAACTCTTTGCTCAGGTTTGTAAAAAGTGAGTATCTACACATAATGCATTTTAATAATGACTGAAAGAATTAATGTTAACATTGGATTATATAGTAGTAGAGCAGTTTTTACTATTAACAAAAAACGTTTTCATTTATCTCTCATCATGCATGTGCCAGCAGAAGTTCAGATGGTATCTATAAACTTTTCAAAGACATTGGTGTAGTCTAAAATAGAAATGAGTTAAAGTGAAATGAAAGAAGCCTATAAAATGAGACTTTCTACCCTCTCAGCTTCCTATTTTTCAGAAGTTCCCGTATACATACAGGTATCTGTTTCATCAGCACTTGAGATTTGTTTCTGTCTTCTGTGGACAAGTTGAAAATAATTCACATTTTAATTTTATATATATATATTATATCAGTCTCATTCCATTTAAACAGAGCAATACGGTTTAAAGGTTACCAGCAGCAAGACAGCCAGGAATTGCTTCGTTATTTACTGGATGGGATGAGGGCAGAAGAGATCCAAGTAAGTCCTTAAACAGTGTGGGTGTTCAACAAAGCACTAAAATCAGTATACTTAGACAGAGTAAACCTTATTCTTAATGTCTTTTATTATTGTTAGGTGTATTGTAAACAGAGCTAACTGTTTTACGTTTTAGCCCTTTTTGTTAGGTCTGCAAAGAATTTTTAGACCACATTCCAGCTAATACTGAACTGACTTTTCCACATTGTCATTTGCATGATTGTGTGATCAATGTTAGGATTTTTGAGGAGGGCTAGTTAGAGGATTTCTTTATCCTCTCTCTTCCCAAACAATCATCCATAAAAGGAGACTATTTAGGGTACTATCTGCAGTCTGCTATGATAGAGGAAGGGAGTCCAGCTGCTTGTACTTGGACCTGGCCATAGCTGTGAATACTTAGCAGGGAAAACAAGTCAATGAATATTATTCTCTAGATAAAACTGTGGGCCTGGAGGGGTGCATTCTGGTGAATCTTGGGTTATTTTCTATCTTTTGTTGATGATGTACTAATAGAATCAAGAGTACTAAACAGTGGGCCCAGTTCTGCCCATGTTGAAAGCAATGGGCTAATATTAACATAACAAGAACTTGAAATAGGTGTCTGAAGTCCTGTAAATATTAATAAGTTGCTGGCCTCATATTGCTGTAGAAGCACCTTGAAAAGCAATTGGTTTGGAAGGTGGGTGGTTGTCTACAAGAGTTTTATGAAACAAATATTTTGTTTTAGTAGGGTGAGGGATCCTTGTGGAGGATTTATGGTTTGTTTGCATCTGGGCTTAGTTGGGAGACTGTTTATTCCTTGGACTTCCTACTAAATATGTTAACCGAAACACCTGGAAATGGCTTTAGAAAAGCCCAAATGTGGGGAATATTTCATGTTTCTGCAGAGTGCAGACAGTCTTGTTACTTTCCTAGTATGGGGATTATAGTTTATTAAGCTTAATTCTTTTTAATTGGTGAAGATGGAATTCTATCCAACTGAAATGCTTAACTGAACACGCATTTAGGAAACAATGTTTTGTTAAGTCTTATGATGGAATATTTATTTACTCTAACTTTCAGCGAGTAAGTGTTGGAATATTTAAAGCGTTGAATGACTCTGACCAAAAAAATGAAGAGCTAAAAAAGAAAATTAAAGGTAAAATAACAGTTTAAAATTATTTTTGATAATTGAAACCTGGACAATGCATTACTCATGCATTTTTTAATATTTTCAAATGTAATTTAGTTGCAGGATTTAGAACACATTTTCTAAATTAACATATTGTCTAGAGCAGTGGTTCTCGAAGCCGGTCCGCCGCTTGTTCAGGGAAAGCCCCTGGCAGGCCAGGCCAGTTTGTTTACCTGCCGCGTCCGCAGGTTCGGCCGATCGCGGCTCCCGGCCAATGGGGGCTGCGGGAAGGGCACAACAAATGCAGACCATGGACTTTACACTGCAACCTCCCTGTTTACACACAGCTTAACATCCAATCAAAGCAGTCACTAATGTACAGGTGAAGTTATTGTTTGACATATATTTGAATGAATTCTCTGATTTTCAGAGTATGAAAAGAAAAAGGCAATACCAACTTTTGTGGACAGAATCTTTGGTGGAGAATTATCTAGTACAATCATGTGTGAGGAGTGCAGAACGGTATGTAGACTGTCTGCTTGGTATAGTCTAAAATACTGTGTATAAGACTTGTGCACAGAAGAAACAAGTAGTAATATACGTAGAAATAAGATGTATTAGATAAGAATTTATTAAATGAAGGAAACTAGGCAGCAGGAGCTGCAAGTTTCTCAAAAGGTAAAATTGGACAGAAATATCTGTTCACCTGTACTGCAAATCTCATCTGTTCTCCCAGGACTTGATGGGGGGATGAGAACTGAATGCTTGGAGAGGATTGCGTGGAAGCTTCTCTTAATTCTGAAAAACTGCAGGGATCTTGAGTTATAAGATTTAGTAGGGATGTTGGTTCTGGTTCATGGGTTCCTGTTTTGTAAATACACCTCTACCCCGATATAACACAAATTTGGATATAATGCGGTAAAGCTGTGCTCCGGGGGGGCAGGGCTGCGCACTCTGGAGGATCAAAGCAAGTTCGATATAACGCGGTTTCACCTATAACGCGGTACGATTTTTTGGCTCCCGAGGACAGCATTATATTGACGTAGAGGTATATAAATATAAACAATCATAATTTGTATGTGCAAGTAAGAGCATGCATTGGGTGCTATCCCAGAAACAGGCAAAAGAGAAGGGAAACAAATGGCAAAGATGCTTCATTCAAAAAATTCTAAGCCAGGACCTTTAAGTGCCTAAAGTTAAGAGCTTAAGTCCATAGGTAGGCGTGTAAATACATGACTAGACTTCAAGAAATGGTGAGCCGTTCTCCCCTGCCCCCATTATATCCATAGCGGAGTGCTAGCTTCTAATTTGTGTTTAGACTTCTAACTAATAAAAACAAAGTTTCTCTAATTATATTAAGTAAAATCTGTTTGCTTAAGGTGTCCTTGGTCCATGAGTCTTTCCTTGATTTGTCACTGCCTGTGTTAGATGATCAGGTAAGAATCAGAGGTATTTTTTTTTATATTCGTTTTGGTGTGCAGTTCTGTTAGCTGGATCTTAGAGAGGAAATTTTTTAAAAGTACGTAATTTCAAAAGGTGCTTATCTTCAATAATCTTACCTAATAAAGTCGCACAATAAAATGATAGAGAATAACAATGCATTTCCTTAAGGTAAGTTCTACAGGTTGTGGCTACACAAGCCCTCTTTGAAAATTATCTGATGGTTGGGAATGCTACTGTAGGCAGGGCATTGGTGATTTTACTGCCATGTCTGCTAATATTTCTATCATTAGTTAGTACCTTGGTTAGAAAAAATCTGCTACACTGAAAGGCTGGCTGACTTGTAAAGAACGTTATCTCAGGTAAGCATTTAGGCATTCTTCAGTGTCATGAGTCTAAAATTTAAATAGATCTCATGATATTAATGTGTCAATAGCCATACTTTCCTGAGGCAAATTAGATGGCTCTTCAAATATTAAGTTCCTGTCTATTTACTGCACTGGGGACAGTAATGGAGGCTTCCTATCTAATACTGATACTCAGAGCCTTATCATATACTATCAAGGTGAAGAAACATATGGTTAGAGCACTTATTTAACTGATCAATCTAAAAATAGTTTCTGTTTCAGATTTATATCTGTTTCATTTTTGCCATCAGCACACATTATATCTCCTTTCATCTTCAAAACATATGAAAGTAGTACTACATTTAACAAAAAAAAAAAAAACCACTAAGGGAAGAAACTTTAAAAATACATATTTCATCCAAAAGATGTTTGGATAAAATGCTCCTGCATTGACTGGCCTTTTTTTTTTCATATTAATAGAAGCAAATAGAGCGCCTGATCCTGCAAACACTTACTACCTATTTATTGAAGTTATTCTAAACTATCTAAAATATTTAGTATCTTTTGTGGATTCAGTGAGATTCATATCAGTAAACCTGAATGTTAAGTTCCATCTTTAAATGTTTATGGCTTGGTTCTGCCATCCTGACTCACAATGAGTAGTATTGTACTCTGCAAGCATAGATTTCAGTGGGATTGCTTGTGGAGTAAGGTACTACTCAGTAAGAGTAAGAGCAGCGGAATCAGGCTCTTAGAGTGAGTGTGTGTGTGTGTGTGTGTGAATGTTTTGTTACAATACCTAAAAAATCAGCAGCTTAATTTTAAAATTCTTAGTAATATGCCAGTCTCTCTGCAATTTTTTTTGGGGGGGGGGGGAGGGGCGATATTGTTTTTGTTGGGTTTTTTTTCAAAATAAGATAACTGATATTAAATTAAATCTTTAATCTGAAGTCTTTGTCCTTGAAACTATGATGGTGGCACCATGTTTGTTTGATCAAATCTGTTTTGATTTTTAGAGTGTTAAGAAAAGTTCAAATGAGAAAAACGTTAAAAAGATGAAGGAAAAGGAGGATGAAGAGGATGAAGACAATGACAGTTATATGAAGGAAAGGGGTGATAATCCTGGTGCAAGTAAGCACCTGCAGAAGAAAGCAAAGAAACAGGCCAAAAAGCAAGCCAAGGTTGGTTATGATGCAAAAATAAATATTAAGCACTTTCACCCTGGGCATAAGATAAAATGCTAGACTTTTTGTTTAGTCCACTTTATGTGTAGGATGATCATTTGTAAGGGGACAACTAATAATTTCTCCCCACTCAAGTGCAAAGCTTACAGGAACAAATATCTTATTTTACCTGTTGTGAAGTTGTATTTATTTTCTATTGCCTGCTTTCCTAATGCAGCACCAGTTAATATGCCCAGAACTGCTGAACTAGTTAGTCATGTGCTGCCTGACTAAAACAGCATTAACATACACCAGAAGGCTTTTCTCTTGTCAGTGACTGCAAGAGAAACACTTAGATGGTTCTGGAGGAATATAGGCAAGAAAAAACGTTTTGGGGACATGAAAAAAATTCAGATTTGGATTGCAGGATGGGTATTCTAATTGGAAGTGTGAGAGGACTGCATTTGAGACGTTGGGTGAGGGTGACACTGGCCATAATCATTTTGAGTTGATGCTCTCTAATTGTTATGATTGCTAAATTAGATCATTCCCTTTTTAAATGGCAACTCCTGTTGCTTGAAGTAATAAGGTATTTCCAAAATAAATGGTGCATAGCAGATAAAAATACAGCAACTTTTTCTCTGCTTTTATACAGTATTGTACAGTACACTGCATATTTTTATTTGTAGAACCAGCGTCGGCAGCAAAAAATTCAAGGAAAGGTGCTTCAGATAACCAGTTCTATGGAACAATCTGAAGAAAATGTGAAGGAAGATAAAGAAACAAAGGGAGAAATAAACTCTGAAGTCACTGACCTGAAAAAAGAGGAGGAATCTTCCAGTCAGTGTGAAGAACTTTGCTTAAATCAGAAAGATTTAAATGATCAAGAGAATAGTACAGATGTACATAGTGCCCAGGAAAGTATAAAAAATCCAGAACAAGAATATGAAGATAATGAAACCAATATGGATGTTGCTATGAAAGGTTTAGTTTCTACTACTGAGTGTATTAGTGGACTTGACAATCTATCTGTTAAAGAAGATTATCATGGGGAAGAGGAGGAACTTGCTACTAACTTAGAAAAATTACACTTAGATGTTGTTACTGACTCTGATATGGATATCTTGGATGACCTTCATATGGCTGAGTTAAAGACATATGAGGTGGTGAATGAGGACCCAGAAACAGCATTTCGTACTCTTGCAAACAGGGAAGACCTAAACATAGAAGAAGGTTCAATCCTTCATTGTTTATATCAGTTCACTCGTAATGAGAAACTCAGTGAGATTAATAAATTGCTCTGTGATGTGTGTACACAAAGACATTATGGACCAAAGACTAGTGGAAAAAGTATGCCAATTAAGTTTTACTTACAAACTAGAAAACCAACTCTAAATCTGTCCATATCTGCTATCTTCATTCTCTTTGTGCTTGTTTTTAAACAGGTTTGCATGAGTAGTTTCTCTTGGATCTATTGATACTCAGTATTTAAGGGCCAGACTGAACCCCTTACTCCTATTAGTGAGCACTTACTCATGAGTAGCCCCATTGTCTTCAATGGAACTACTTGTAAGTTACCATCAGTATAGAGCAAGGTGGCTCACCATCTGGCTGTATAGTAGGATGGAACATGAAGCAATTTTTTAAACTCTTTAAATGTTAAACTTTTAAAATTACTATAGCACATGAGCCATAGATGGAGAACATGCAGAAATTTGTCCAGCAGACTAATAAAAGCACCATTCAGCATGTAATTCTATAGAAGTCCTAGAAATGAGTGTTAGAACTCACCCTATTCAAGCAGATGATGTGGTGATGTGATATACACTAGTTAATCTCTTGAACTAGGACCATCATGAAGATGGCAGCTTGTAAACATTTATAATTTTGAAGGGAAATCATCAGTGTCTTAAACATATTATAATGATGGATGAAATAAATTGTTTCCAGTCCTAGTACGTGATTTTACTCACTTTCATATTAGAAAAATTTTACATGTTGTTATTGCATTATTCTTGACTATCTAACCAATGGTGCTCTCTCTTTCCTTTAGGTGAGAAGAAGCATGTTTACACTAATGCCAAAAAGCAAATGTTAATTTCTCTTGCTCCTCCAATTTTAACACTTCACTTAAAGAGATTTCAACAGGTATTATTAACTGGTTAACTCTCGTATTTTAAAATTTTATTTAGTAATAACCCATGGAAGTTAATGGATCTTGACTTCCGTATAAACTTGTTCCATTAACTACTATTCTTTCTACAACTTTAGAAGTAATATATAGGTAATGTGAGAAATATTCCTGATGCATTTATTCCTGTTACTCTTGCTTTCTGTAATATTTCTTAGAATTCTTGAGTTCTTCTAGCAAAGAGACGTTTATTAAAACACTTTAACTACCAGAAATGTAGAATTAAGAAATATAGACAAAAAATAAATTGACTCATGTTGAAAAACAAACTTACTAAATATGGAGAAGGATGATCCGCAACGGAGATCCACTCTAAGAAATACATAAATAGAAGGCAGTACAGCTAAAAGACATCTAAATGCTGGTGGAGGGCAGTAAATTAGATACAAGCTTGCAATGTGATCATGTATTTTGAAAGGGTGTGAATATACAGAGCATCATATTAACTACAGAGGTTATATTCCCTCTGTACCTAGATTATGGCTTTCAGTTTGGGGCTCTTCAATATCAGAAAAACAGCGATAAACTAGAGAGAAATGAGAAGGGGGAAATGAATATCAGAAAGGATTGACTTAAAAGTTTAAAATTAATAATTATATAATGCACCATGGCCAAACAATCAAGTAGGGATATAACTGTCTAAGTAGCTGAAACTCCAGGGAGTGAGCAGAATTGTGTAAAATGATCCAGTGGGATATATTTGTGATTAAATTAAAGGAAGGAAGCTGGGGAGGCTTTTCTTGATGTTCAACATTAGTACCTATTGAGCTGTAGAATAGCATTTGAATGGAAGTGATAGAAGGCTCATCACTTGAGACTTTTAAAACCAGGATGGAGAATGTAGTATAGACAACCTTTCTGCACTGTCTTTAGCAATGGATCAGAGGTGTCCTCCAACTAGAATTTTTAAAAGTATACTCTTCTTATAACTGTACTGCTATTGTCATTAATGCCAATACATGCTAAATCTGTAAATTAAACAGCCATGTAGCCCTATGCTCCAGAGAAATGTGTAGAGAAACCATAGACAGGAGGAAATTTGGAACATG
This sequence comes from Emys orbicularis, assembly GCF_028017835.1. Lineage (NCBI taxonomy): Eukaryota > Metazoa > Chordata > Testudines > Emydidae > Emys > Emys orbicularis. The sequence continues at coordinate 199,345,753 of NC_088683.1, forward strand.
GCCATAAAGAACCGAAAAGCATGACTGTTGGAAGTAATAGTCTGTCTTTCCTCTTCCCTACCTCCCAACTTTGTTTTCCATCCAAAGGTTGGTTGTGCTCTAAATGAATCTTTGAAGTCTTGTTGGAATTTTTTAAAATAACTAAACTTGTAACCTTTTCAGAACAGACTTCTATCACCTGTTTATATATGTCAAGATTTAAAGTCCTGTTTGTGTTTCTTCATTTCTATCTTTATTTCTAGGCAGGATTTAATCTACGTAAAGTTAACAAACACATAAAGTTTCCAGAAGTGATAGACTTGGCTCCTTTCTGTGCAATTAAATGCAAGGCAAGTAAAAAAATCCTTTAATTCTTTTTCAAATAGTTCGACCGGTCAACCCTTACAGCAAGAGGTGTGTGTTTGTTTTTGAAAACTGTTTGGTATGTTCTCAAAACAGTCAGCCATTAATCAATCTCCCCATACCATATCCCAAAACTTCACTGACCTCGTCATTTAACGTATAGTTAAGCTCTTATGTTAAGTCAGTCATTAACACATTGCTTCTACACTGACAAGCGGAATCAGAACTGACTCAGTACAGAACAATGGAATCAAAACACACTGGTCTGAAAGGCTGACATTTCAGCTAGGTTGAATCTCAATATCTGTACTACACTGGCACTATAACAAAATTGTCACTTCACAGAATGTTGCTGAAGGGAATAAGAGAGTATTGTACTCTCTATATGGGGTGGTTGAACATAGTGGCACAATGAGGTCTGGACACTACACTGCCTATGCCAAGATGAGAACTCTGAGAAACCATCTTTCTGATCTTGTCCTCTGTGGAGAAATTCCCCAAGGTAAGTGTCACCAGTATTTTCACAACAGTCCAATCTTAAATGGAATTTCTCTAAACTGGTAGTAACTTGTGACATTTCTGCTTCAGCATTACTTTTAAGATTTTTTTTAAATTTTTGTTAACAGCTTTAGAAACTGAATCAGCGGGACAGTGGTTTCACATCAGTGATACCCATGTGCAACCTGTAGCTGTATCTAAAGTGCTGAACTCACAAGCTTATCTCCTGTTCTACGAACGACTGCTATAATTAACCTGGGATGTGTTCCTCACACAATACTTTATGGTTTTTAAACATCTTAAAATAAAGAAATGTTAAATCAGAGAAAAATGACTTGTAAATCATGTTCAATTAGACTTGAAACTGTCTACTGCAGAAATCTCATGCTTCCTAGAAATACTGGCAGATGAAATATTAACTTATACTTTTCCAATAGTTCCATTGCTTTTAAATAAAAAGCTATTTTGTCTTTTTCCATAACAACTTCAGGTCTGAACCATTTATTTGACTCCTTTGAACAATTTTTAGTGTCCAGTCACCAGTTTTAACCAGATACCCGGCAGTGTGTTCCTGCAGCGCAGGGAGACACAGACGGGAAGTGGAAGCAGCAGGCTTCCAAGTCCCAGGGAGCCACTTTGCCTTTCCTGCTGGCAGGAGGGCTCCTGCAGGGCTGTGTGAGCAATCTCGCTCCTCCTCACCCAGCTGCACCCCCTGCCTGACCAGTAGGGCCTGGGAGGTACAGTTCACAAGCTGTGGTATTTTTTGACAGAAAAGATGTAGAACATATTTTGCAAAAGTGTATCCCCCCCCAGAACTGGTCTAAAGATGTTGGGGAAAAGGGGTTATAGGTAGAACACTTCCCTTGTGTTCTGCTTCACCTGTTCAGCCTCCTTCTAATTTTTATAAGCAAAGATAGCCAACCTTGTGAAAACTTGCAAATACAGTGCTTCATGGAGTCAATTCCATGCTGAATAGCAAATTTCTATATAGTATTTTGTATTATGGCAAAGTCATGTTGCAAAAGATCATTCTTACATACTAAGGAGTGTAAAGATTTTCAGAGAAAAAATAGGTGGCCTCAAGTGAAGATGTGGCTCTTAACTACAATCTTAAAGGAGACTTTCACAAGACCTGAGACTACCAATGTTTCCATTTTACAGACCAGTCAGCTTAACTTCAGTATCTGGAAAGATAATGGAGCAAATAACCAATCAGTCTGTAAACACCTAGAAGACAATTTGTTAAGTAACAGTTAATATGGATTTGTCAAGAACAAATGTCACACCAACCTAATAGCTTTCTTTGACAGGGTTACAAGCCTTGTGGTTTGTGGGGGTGGGGGAGGATGAGAGCAGATGTGGTATACTTTGACTTTAGTAAGGCTTTTGATACTGTCCCAATGACCTCAAACTAGGGAAATATAATCTAGTTGGAGCTACTCTAAGGTGGGTGCATAACTGTTGGAAAACCATTCTCAGAGTAATCATCAGTGGCTCACAATTAAGCTGGAAGGGATATTGAGTAGGGTCCTGCAGGGATCAGTTCTAGGTCGTTCTGTTCAATACCTTCATAAATTTAGATAATAGCATAGAGCATACACTTAAAGTTTGCAGATGATACCAACCTGGGAGAGGATGCAAGTGCTTTGGAGGACAGAATTACAATTCAAAATGATCTGGGCAAACAGAATGAAGTAAACAGAATGAAATTTGATTAGGACAAATGCAAAGTATTCCATTTAGGAAGGAACAATCAGTTGCACACATACAAAATGGGAAATGATTGCCTACGAATACTGCAGAAAAGGATAGCTGGGGGCTATAGCGGATCACAAGCTAAATATGAGTCAACTGTAACACTGTTGCTAAAAAAGCAATCATTCTGAGATGTATCAGGAGTATTGTGAGAAAGACACAAGTAATTCTTCCACTCTATGCAGATAAGGCCTCAGCTGGAGTCCAATTCTGGGTGCCACATTTCAGGAAAGATGTGGACAAATTGGAAAAAGTGCAGAGAAGAGCAATAAAAATGATTAAAGGTCTAGAAAACATGACCTATGAGGAAAGACTGAAAAAATTGGGGTTGTTTAGGCTGGAGACAAGAAGACTGAGGGGGACATAAAAGGTTGTCACAGGGAAGAGGGTGAAAAATTGTTCTCAGGCTAGGGTAATGGGCTTAAATTGCAGCAAGAGACGTTTAAATTGGACATTAGGAAAAACTTCCTGTCAGGGCAGTTAAGCACCAGAACAAATTATCTAGGGAGGTGATGGAATCTCCATCGCTGGAGGTTTTTAAGTAGGTGTGACAAACACCTGTCAGGAATGGTCTAGTTATTTCTTAGTCCTGCCCTGAGTGCAGGCAACAGGACTAGAAAACCTAGGGAGGTCCCTTCTAGTTCTACACTTATGATTCCATGACATGGGTAAAGTGGTACATGTTTAACTATAATTTCCCCAAATTGTGATTAAAGATTCATTGTTAATGGTGTTTAGGGTTGATTTGTTTTCATATAAAGGGAAACAGAAGCTGTAGAGAGATTCAAAACAACGTGTTCCTTTAATCAATATAGATAACACTCAAAAGCAATATGTGTGAAAGTTAATTTTAAGGCTACAAGTCTAATAGGACAAGTTAACAAATTGAGTCTTTTTATATTGCAAGTTCATTTATTGAAATAGTAGCAGTACTGCACTCTTTACTGGATTACAGTTTCATAACTTAAGGTGAGGGAGAAAACATGTCAGGTCCCAACAGGAGTATTACAAGATGCATACAATCCTCGTTCACTCAAAGTACAGTGAAGGTGTTCATTCGCTTTGGTCATCATCCCAATCTTTCTTTCCTGACGGAGGTTTGGGCCCACCAGCTGGTTTTGCCATGATGATCTTGGGGGGGGGGAAATAATTAGATTAAGTAACACTCACTTTGGATTTTTCCTTTCTATAGCTTGAGACATACAGTTTGAGCAGCATTCACTAAACTTATGCAGATCTGTTACTTTTGTACATTTGAACAGACAAGCTTTTGCCATTAGGTGTGTCCCATATTTCTGCAAATATGTTGCAAGCTGGCACATCATAAGATGCTGTTTTTCCCCAATACAATTTCAGTATTCCCTCAGTTACCTTTTTTAAAAGGGAGAGGGGGATTCAAGCTGTACACTTTCACATCTAAGAAAGATCTGTTTAATATCTAGCTAGTTTGTCAGAGAGTGACTGGGTTACTGAACACATGCAATATATTACAGGAAGAGTTTAAAGATAATCTGTAATGCACAAAATCTGAATAAACTGAAAATCTATTTTAAATCCCTGACATCAGGATTTCCCAGCATAGGTAGACTTCCAAAAATGCCAGCTACACCTCTCTCAAGTAGCACCGCACAATTTAGTTTCAGTAAATAAGATGAATTCACTACAGCACAGCAATCTGCCACAAATCGTATTTCAAACGGGTTGTTAAAAAGGTGAAACTGCTCGCACACGTGCCCTTGAAAGCCAACAATACATATTAGCTCTGTGCTGAGTGTGGATACATTCATGCAACAGATGTGTCTCTCAACTCAATATAACAAGTGCCACCGATTTTACAGCTTGCTATTTTTCAGGTTAATCTTTCCATTCATCCTTATCCCAGTGTCCTTGTTGTTTAGGGGCTTTTGGATCGCCTGCTGGTTTTGCCATAATAATCTACAGAAGTTTTACATGCATCACACACATTTCTGCTAAAGTTCCATAAAATACCAAGTCATTAAACTATCATTTTCAACGCATTCCTTCCATTTTATTGTACAAGATGCATTTAAAATATAGATGTGGAAGATTTTCTTTTTTGAAATACATACTACATATTTTCTTTGAGACAGTTACGTGCTCATACCTGTGAAATTAAGAGCTACCAACTATGGGTCAGGATGTAAATCCAACATGTATGGATCTCAGTGAGATGGCACTTTGCCTCACCTTTCACAAAAATAAACTGATTTAAGGTTATCAGTTTACTTTTTATAGCATGTATTCCTGACATGTATAAAGATGTCTCACGTTAACTCGAAAGTTTGAAATCACGATCTCCCAAAGTCATTTTTTCAACTCACCTGATCTACTCTGAGCACAGTCACTGCAGCATTTGTAGCCAGTTTAATACCCCAGTGTTTTCCAAGATATGTATCTAACACACCAGTTTCCAACATATCCTTCACAGCTGCAGTTTCAGCCTGTCAGAAAAAAATATGAACATGGTTCAAAGTTTCATAGCACCAGATTTTCCTACCTTATTTCAAACTGTTCTACCTTTGTAATCCTAAACACCAACAGCCACACCCACCAAATGGTAACACAATGACACTTTCCTGATTTTATCCCCTTTCCTCCAAATAAAACATTCATTTGAGCAACTTTTAGAAATGCGAACTGAATCATAAGTGGAATTAGCTGAGCAATTGTTCAAGAACATATCCTCAATTCTCACATACAACCATTGTGCATGTAGTAATGTAACTAATTTGTCTGCTGAAGAACAAAACATCCATTCTCTAAGCTGTTTGTCTAGCTCACTGATTAATATACTGCTCCAATTACTTTAAAGCTGAACACCTAAAATCTAGAACATAATTTATATCCTTAGGTATTTTATGTGGCGTATTCTATTGCACAGAACCAAGTATTTTGGCAGGCATAATGTATGACACCATTTACCTCAATATCAAATCCAACATTTTTGTTGCCTTCTTGGTGCACTGCATAAAGTTTGGAGAGAACCTCATTGGCCTTTACTCCCGAATTTTCTGCTAGTGCTCGAGGAAAGGCTTCAAATGCCTCAGCAAATTTCTTGATAGCATACTGGTCAAGCCCAGGACATGTCTAAAGCAAAGTTTGAAAACTGTTTAATATTTTAAAGGAAAAGAAATGGATGAAGCGAGAGGAAAATACATTATTTACCTCTCCATAAGATGCGATCTGCTTGGCCAACTCAATCTCTGTTGCACCACCACCAGGAACAAGACGTTTATCCTGTGAACAAAACCCCACAAGATACATAATTATAAATGCAAAGTGGTTTGAGGTAGTTTTGTTTTAAAGTAACCTGATTAGATTTTTAGTTTCTAGAACTAATTTCTGCCTTCATAAACAGATATTTTTCTTGGTAGAATATTACACAAGTGCAGAAATGGCACCAACTTCAAAAAGTGAGGCATTTTATTAGTATGGCTAAAGGTAAAAATCTAGCATCTATTATTTCTAAATGTCTTTGGGAAAAGTTCATTACTTTACTAAAACAATGAAATGGAAGTGGTAAGAGTAAATTTGTTTTTATCTCAACAGACAACATGACTTGTTGGGAAAAATAGGAAAGGCACTGTATATTAATACTGCTCCTCAGCCGATCAGCTATTCTGGGGAGTCATTATGGAAGAGGCAGAATAAGAACTGCAAGGGACTCAGACTTGGATTCAAACGGTGGCAAAGTGGAAACTATCAGATGTTAAGCTTTCAAAAAGCTTCATGTTTTCTACATAGTTTTTCAGCCTGTATTCACATTGAGGACTCCCCATCTTATTTTAAAATCAGTATCTTAATTGCACAGTTTAAAGACAAAACTTTTGTAACAGACTAAGTTGTCCTAATTTATGAACTAAATATTTTTGTACAGTATCTAATCATATTTAACACCCTTATCACCAATGATAGATACCAAGATCCAGATTTGCTGCTGCTCTCAGTTTCCAATGGGGACGGCAGGAGGTTGGGGAAACGGTCCACAGAGTGCCACCTATGAGTCACTGATTCTCTGGCCAGGGTGCAGTTTAGCTCTGCCAGCTTGTATTGGTCTCAAACAGATCATCTTGTCACTCAAGATGGACTAAGCACAGTGCACTCTGGCTACAACCCATCTCCTAACTCCAGGGCTGCACGAGTGGCATAGGAATCAGTTACACACCCGCTCTTTGCCCACTGGAGATTTCCCCCGTGCTGAGGAGATACAAGTAGTTTCCGCATTCCAAGCGACAGAAGGGAGCAAAGCATGCCGTAAAGTCTTGGCACAAATATCTTGGTCTACAGCTCTGTTTTAATAGAGAAGTATATTCATTTTACTCACCCTAGTGAGTACTTTGAAAGTATTAACACCATCATCTATAGCTCTCTCTATGTCATCCATTAGATTATCTGTAGATCCACGGATTACTATGGTAGAAATGGCACCATCTTCCTTTTCTGTTAAGGAAAGACGGACTTAATTCTCTAGAAAACATATTAAGATGTAGAACATTTATAAATAAAGTTCTAGTCATGACATAGAACCATGATCTCCTATGAATAGAAACATACCATGCTTAAACACAACTACTTGTGTATCCCCAACCTCTGACAAATAAACACTGTCGCAATGACCCATTTCTTCTAGTGTAGGTGGCATCTGGAAAAAAGAAGCACAAGTCAGAAAAAGATCTGTTCATACAAAATAAATATCTCCACTGATGATACTCATTTGCAAACGGCATACCAATTTAGGAAGAGCGGTAGCGCCAAGAGTTTTACACAGCCTCCTGAGATCCCATTTTGAGTTCAACCTTAAATAAATAAATAAAAAAGAGTTCCTTTTACTACCATGTTTCCAAGAACAATTTGAAGTTTACTTTAGTTTGCAAGGAAAAATAAAGGTTTCCTCCATAATTTGGCAGTTCTATGTAATATTATCAGAATTAGTTTATTGGTATCCACTACAACACTACCATGGCATCAACTCCTCTAGTGCATTTCTGCAGTTGCTACTCTATGGTTACAGGAATTCCATGCTAATATTTCAGAAATTGACGTAGTAATGCTTTATTTTTAAGCACTGTTCACTTGGAATCAAATTTTTTTTACTTAATATCTGTCTAGCATTTTGAAAGTTTAACTATTAATCCTCAACATCTTTGTGATAGAGGAATAGCTATTATCTCCATTTTACTAATGGGGAAAATGAAGTTTAATAAGTTTAACGCTCAAGGCTACTAGGCCAACATCTGGTCTGCTGTATTAGACCATGTTTAATCACAAATAACCTCATGGGATTAAAATGCTGTTTCCCTGAACATGTTACAACTCTTTTGAAGTGTCACTGATTCTGTTTTGTAAACATAAGAATAGCTTTTACATGCACAAGACTTTTCTGAGAGGATCAAAATATGAAAATATAACACTAGCTGTTATGTCTTTTTCATGGGGCTGTCCTACATTTAATAATTATACCTATACTCAAAAATGTTCACTCATTTTTATAAAGTGAATTTTAGTGCCCATGGAAAATGCTTATCAAAGGTCCTAGGGCAGAGTTCTTCCATTTATGCACTACCTATATTGTTTATACTTCCGCACACCACTGCACACTCTGACTTGGAGGAACCACCATTGTGATAGCCCTACCTCTATGCCCATTGAACCACTTTACTAAAATCACTAATATGTCTTTTTAGAATATTTGATTTTGTTGACTGGAAAATTATTTTCAAATAATGAATAACTACAATATACAGACAATGCAACCATTACACCAAAACTCCATATTTTGCAAGGTGCAATCCATTGTCAGGAAACTCCAAGCTATGTTCGGTAACAGACACACCCTAACTGTAACTAACTTAATAGACACTCAATTTCACCCTCTACTGGAGGAAAAATAATCATCCACATTAGGTAAGAATGTTTACATTACATATACCTTTGTATTCTGAGGACTTTGAGGAGACAACAGCAAGTATGGTATGTATAGGTATTGACATTTAAATTGTTTGTACCATTTTAATCCTTACCTGACTAACATAAGATTGTATTTATTGGCATAATGAAGTGCCATGTCTGCCACTTTGCCACCTGTTACTACAACATTTGCACCAGCATCAGCAATTGCCTTGACTTGCAGATCCATTAGATTTTCTTCTCCCTTGCTGAAATTCCTAAGTTCGTCAGCAGTTTTTATCAGTACAGTGCCCTATCAAAAGGAAACATTTTTCAATTTACAAAACACATGCGTATTGTGCCTAGAGGTTTTACATGACATTTTGACAAACCAAAATGAACTTGCCCTTTTCCTGTTCACCACTTCAACTCATGCTACTTTATCACTATTCCTCAAGTAAAAGCATGAGTGAAACGTGTCAGATACTAAATTGCAGGTCAGCAAGGTTCAGTTCTGGACCACCAGGAGAGAAATTTCACAGCTGAAGATCCTATCTCAGGAATGCCTTAGTTTCTAGTCCAGAGTTCAGATACAGGAACTGTTCATACCTGTCCCTGTAGCTGCTCAAGCGTCAAGACAGTGCTTCCTAAAACAGAATACTAACCATATAGAATTTTACATACACACAAACCATCCTGGCTACCAGTTTACTTCTAGAGTTCAGTGTGATTTATGGAGAATGAGGTGTAATATCCTCCACATGGCTAGCACCAAGTGAGCAGCCACATTTTATATCAGCAGAAGCTTCTAACTGGTCTTCCAGGATAGCGCCAGAACATATCATACTAATTTACTTTAGATGTCAAGTAGGTTTGTATCGCTCTGGCAAGAGGAAAGTCACAACCATCCTATCCAGACACAGGTGGAAAGATTTTTTCCAGCTACCACTGTTATCTTTAAAATCTAAGGAAGGCTTTACGGAGGCAAAGAAATAGTAAATGTCCCATTTTGAACAAAAAGATAGATTGCCGTCATCCACATGCTCATGTCAGTGCAGCCTAAACCATTTACTTCTTTTGACAGCCTTACATTGGACAGAAGGGTGTAATGAATAACACCACTTCACACACCTGACATGAGTTCTCAGGGGAGCTATACTTTTGCCCAACACTATCATCTAGGACTTTTCAAAGGAAAAGAATTGAGTCACTGCAATGCAGCTCCATTCACCCCTACCAGAGTCTATAACTTTTCAGGTAATTTTGTCGACCACCATGATGTAATATAGGTATCTGCAATTAAGTCAGTTAATTAATTTGCACTTAAATGTCATATTAAACAACCTAGTAGAGCAAAACTACTGTGTGTTGGGAACACAAGAATATCTTAAGAATATATTAAACTCTATTTTGACTCAAATTATATTTGTATGCTAACATTTTGTGTTATATATTATCTGTCAGTGGTCTCAGGAAAAGTTTGAAAATGCATCTGCTCAAAGGAACACTTCATATTAAAGTTAGAGAAAAATATGGTTTAGACAGCTATGATAGAAAACCCTGAACTTCATTTTAACATAGAAGCTCAAGTCCCCTATTAAAAAAAAGTTGTCACCGTCAATTGTCAAGGATATTTAAAGTTAATATTAATCTGAGAATAATACAGACCAAGTACTGCATATGTACATAAATTGCTATGGGACTTCTTTTGGGCACCTACATACCTTAGTTTCAGTTATCATGCCATCAAAAGGACAGGAATACACAGCTATTTTGGCATCTTTGACAGAAGTAACATCTCCTTCAGTTTCTTTTTTAAAAACCATACCATGCAGGACTGAAGAGGCAGAGATACCAGAGCCCTAAAGAGAATAAAGGGGACAGATAAAGTACACCAATCCACCACAGTAAAGCTACACTTGCTCTTTTAAAAACGGAAGTCTCATGTTTGAACATGCTTAGACATGTTTCTATTCCAGGATGAGGAGAAAACACTATGCTGATTTGGGAATACTGAATATTCTTCTCTAGAAATACACAGTTGAAGATTTATTCCATGGCAGTAACAATTAGAAATTTTTAGTGATCCCTTTTTCTGCTCCCAGTCAGGAAGAAGGATTAGCAAGAAAGAAGTTGATGGGAAGCACAAGTTTAGCCCATCCTGTCATCCTTACTGAGGTTAATATCCCACTGACAGAGTAAGAACAACAGGATCAGGCCCGTAACATTCTGCATCCTCCCCCACCCCAGCCTGAACATCTGGGTTGCACTTTAATTGAAGGTACGATTACTGAAAAACATATTGGTTGAGCTTTTAGCTCATGAAACTGATTTGTTTAAGGACCAAACACTTAGAGTTCTGCCCCTGAAGTCTACAGGCAATTCAGCTCTAAGCCAAGTATTGCACAGAAAATATCTTGAAACTAGGAATGCCAGAGTTTGGTAAAAATAATTTAATTGAATGTGCTATAACAATATATCTACATTATTGAAGCCGTGCCTCAATCTATCAAAAATAAAGACAATCTTAAAGTCTAGGCTGGGTGAAGGACAACAGAAATGTAACATTTTATGATCCAGAAGTTAGCTATTTTCATTACAGAGTTATCTAATACAATAACAGGAATACCAGAATTTATTCCTGGGGGAATTCTGCGCAAAGCGCAGAATATCCCCTGCAGATATTTCTCCCCCTCCCCCGCCACAAAATAATTGATTCTGACAGGGAGGCAAAGGGAAGCCATGAGAGGGGTGACGCTGCAATTACACCTTTCGCCAACCAGGGGCTGATATAGTGCCAGAAGAGAGGGCAGCCTGCTGCGGAGACGGAGGAGGCAGAGGCTGCCTTCCTCAAAGTGCCATGGCCGCGGGACCAGGTTAGGAGGCACGAGATACGGGGGGACAAACAGAGTGGGACACATGGAGCTGCTGGGGAGTCACAAACTGGGGTTCAGAAGGGCTAGTGAAGGTACAGGAGTTAGTGGGGTAACATTAAGCCAAGGGCTGAATGGGAGTTAGGGTACAGGGCCACATGGGGATATGCCTGGCTGAATGGGGAGTGGGCGTGCAGAGAAGATGTGCCTGACTGAAAGGGAGTCAGTCTGTGTCTGAATGGGGGATGCTCCCCAACTCCCTAACAATCCCTCCCACCCCCCACAAAAAAACTGTCCCACCCACGCCTAACAACCTTCCAGGTTCACTCCCAGGGCTCCTTCCCAGCAATTACTTCCCTCCCGCTCAGCTCCTCCGTTGCCACTGACTCCCCCAAGCTTTCACACTGCTTCTAAGTGTGTGGCAAATATGTTTCTGAATTGTAGTTTAAATGAATTACTACTCAAAGTTCCATATTTAATATGCCTAGAAAGGAATCTATTTGTCAAAAAACATTTCCTGAATCTTTTTTTGTTGTCTGTTCCAGACATACTTGCTGACAAGTATTGTGAAATAGATTACCAAAATAATTGAAACTGGCGTGGTTATATTGTGTTATTCTGACAAATAAAATATGCATAATTTTGAAGAATTTTAAAATATTGTGTGCAGAATTTTTAATTTTTTGGCGCAGAATTCCCCCAGGAGTAAGAATTAGTCATGCTTTAGTGAAAAAAGTTCAGAGCTTACCAAAATTTTGCATACTCTGATGCTGTCAACATTGAAATGACCAGAATTAGGAAGAATAGATACTGTTTGAGGAAAGAAACATGTATTATATAATTTAAGTGCAAAGTACAAATGTGACACTAGAAAATCATACGCATCGTTTATATAGAAAATACTGTATTAATAAGATATTTGGTTTCAAAAGCCTTTAAACAAATAAAGAGATCAAGAAATGAACTGCCAAATTTTACGTTAGCAGGGAACAGTTACCCTCCTCGATGATCAGTTACAGATAAGTATAGGTAGTGCAATGCTGAGAAAGCGGAACTCTTCACTATGAAATAGCAGTATCTGGCCAGCAAGAGAACACAAATCAATGAAGCCAGCAGGCCAAGTTTAGCCTGTGCCCACTTACACTGAGGCTGAATTTGGCCCAGAGTATTTTGAGGAAAAATTTGCTCTAATGATGAGAGTTGTATTCTTGAGCTCTACAAGATGGAGAGCTCTATATAACAAAACTCACCAACATCACACTTAGATTAAATCGTGCATTTAAGAGCATGAGTGCAACTGCAAAGATGAAAATAGATTTTCATCTTGAAAAATGTATGGCTTACTAGAAAGCCATTTGGACTAACCACAGCTGGGCCACAATGAGCATGAAGAGAATTCAGTGGGTAAAGATGAAAAGAAATACCACCTCCCTCTCTCCCTTGCCCCCAAAGGCATGAGACCTAATATATTCAGCTCATTTAGCCTAATACATGAATAGCTGGCAATGCCTTTCACCTATGACGTGAGCACTTGAATAACATAACAAAGATTAAAAACAAGCCTGTATTCAGTTTAGATACATACAAGATGCAACTTGTTCACTTACCACATGCCTGAGCAATAAGCTTTGCCAGGAAGATTTCATTGCCATATTGTTTACTCATTACTGAGGTGTGCAGCAAAGATGCCACTTCTTCAACATCATGCAGATTCTTTGCAGAACAGCATACTAAGTCAGGAAGAATTTCTAGGGCTTTCTTGCAAGCTTTTTCATAACCTTCTATCACCTGTAATGCAAATGACAAAGTTCACTGACATTCTAACCTCCTCCACCTAACTGTACATTCATGTTCACTATGTTTCCTTCTGAAAGAGTCACAAAGTATCAATGCATACATTATGTATATACTGTCATTTGAAAGTTGACTAAAGGGAGCAGCTCAAAAGGGATGGAGATCATCAAGTAATACATAGCAAGTATTCAAGAATATTACAGATGTGATTAAGTAATACACAACCCAAGGTCACTGATTAACCCATATTAATTATCATCTACCAGTGTTCATGCATCATGAATATTAAATTAACTACATGCCTCTGAAACTGAAAGTCCCATCCTCAGAAGTTCCTCTGCTAGCTCAAGAAGGGTTCCAGCAAAAACAAGGACAAAGTTTGTTCCATCTCCAACTTCTTGCTCTTGCATATGGGAAGCCATTACAATCATTTTTGCAGCAGGGTGTTGGACCTGTTAAAGGAGTTAGACATATTAATGTAACTGTTAATATCCCGGTTAGTCAACTTTAAAAGTATATAGCCCTAAAGTTCTTTGTATGTATCAAATATAAGCTCCTTTTTGGTTAAAAATCTGATCTAAAATTAATCAGGATTATGAACTAGATGGGGGAAAAGCAAGTTAAACAGTAAATTACACAATAAGCAAGAGTATAAGATATGAAAATTGCAAGACTCTGGAATACTGCTGTGGGGTTAAGACAATAGAAAAAAGGCACTTCCTTTCTTCCCCATTTCTAATTGACAGCTGCATAATTTTTATGGGATACCAGTGTGGCCTTACAATCACACATGTAGATTACCTTAGACTTTCAACTTACCTTGTCAAGATAAACTTCAAGCAACACTGAGTTTTGTGTATGCATATATACACAGTTGATCAGCTCTAAGCTATACTTTGCAATCTGCACAAAAATGGCAGCTCTTCCCCCTTCCAATAAACAATTTAATAGAAAAGTGCTTTTATCTATTCTTGGATATATTTATAGCTACAATTACGGTGTCTAAGCCATGGTGACATGCAAGATTGATTATAATAAGCAATCAAGACTCCTGTATTTAAGCACTCTACTGAAATTTTACAGTACTGAGAATACTGGAAAAACAAGTCTAACCGTGCATGTAAATATAGATTTAAAAATATCAAATTAAAAAAGCAGTAAATACATTTTCTTAAACATTTTCGCTGTGTGTTTGTTCACTTGCTAATTTTAGAATTCAATCATTTATAATGGTCCCCTATTTAAAGTAAATTAGGAAAGTTCTATAGCAGTGATACTCAGACCTCAGTGGTTCAGGAGCCAAATTAGCAATCAACATCACCCAAAAGAGCCATAGTAGTGTGAATGCATTGTTTATTTACTATTTTTATATATTATTCTCACAGCAAAATAACTGACCAAGTATTATTATTTTATCAACTACAATTGGTTAATAACATAGTAAAATAACCTGATTGGTTAAGGATATTAAAACACTGTGGTTTAATATCATGTGCTGCAAAGAGCCGCAGAAGACAAACTGAAGAGCCACTTGTGGCTCAGGAACCTCAGTCTGAGTATCACTATTCAATAGCATACACACAACATTATTCATGGGTTGACACAGAGGCATCACACAATTGAGTTTCTATTTAACTGTTGCAGCAAATGACATGTCACCTCAGCTTCTGCACAATTCTCTTAACTTTCTCATTGCAGGATAATGTCACATCCCCAAGTCCCTAAAACCAAAAGTGAGAATTCTACGCAGGTAGAGGGACATGTGAAAGTTGGCACCAACAAGAAATTAACGTTGCACTTATTTCTCTTAAACAAGAGAGTCTTCCACACAAGATGTCAGCAATTACAATCCATGTCTCTTTCATTCCTAAACTCTACTCCTATTTTGAGGAGGAAGAGATGCAAATACCAATAATGATATTCAATAATCCAAGTGTCTTTGCAGCAGGGCTTTTCTGTCACTACTAGAGCTCTGAAAAGCCCTTCTATTTTTTTCTGTTGTGTGTATATTTGCTACACTCCTCTCAGGATCCAATTATGAATTAGTATCAGAGGGGTAGCCGTGTTAGTCTGAATCTGTAAAAAGCAACAGAGGGTCCTGTGGCACCTTTAAGACTAACAGAAGTATTGGGAGCATAAGCTTTCGTGGGTAAGAACCTCACTTCTTCAGATGCAAGTAATTATGAATTAGATCATTTAGAAACTGTGGCCCTGATCCTACAAACTTACCCTTATTAATAAAACTGAGTAAGTCTTAGTTGTTGAAATAAACTTTAGCTAGTTGGTAAGTAAGTAAGTAAAAATCTTTTAACATGAAAAAGCACTTACCTCCAACTCCCTTAAGATAGTTGCAGCATCGTTTGTCACGAAAAGCTTCTCAAGATGATTGATAACCATTTTGTTCATTCCTAAATGATAAAAAGCTCATCAATTCTTATTTTACACAACTGTAAATACTTTACAGTTTGAATTGGTGTTATTTGGTTAATTCCTCTCATCTCATGCAATCGACGGACTATTTTTGTTCTTCATATAAAAGTATTTATAACAAAGAAGTTTACCATAATCAGTTTCCCCTGTAAAGAAGTGGTTTGGGATATTTTGACCTTCATAATTTTTAGCCCTATAAACATTTGTAAATTTGGATTGAGGAATCTGTGAGACCTCTCTCTTCTGAAATAAAGTTTTGAAGTTACATTAAGGGGATACTAACAATTTAAACAAAATTAGTGTTTTGTAATCCTATTACATAATTTAAGATTACTAACAAAAATGTACCAGCACAATATGTTTTTCAGTTTATTTTGTGCATTTGATAGTGCAGTGTGTAGTCAGTTTAACTATATCCCCTACACAGTCAATGTTTCTTCACCTTCTGTGGATCTTTCACATAGCAGCAAATGGGACAAAAAAAATTAAATTAGGACAATGATGATAATTCTACAAAAACAGACTTGAGGACTCAGAGGCAGATATGGGACCTTAAACTTTTTTTTAAAAATTGACCAGACTGAAAATGCTCCTTTATTGAAATCATGTGACTAAAGACATTTATAACTGAAGTTTTACCACAAACAATGGAATGGTCGTCCTTCAAGAAAAACAAATATAGCTTCTTTGTACATAAATATTACAATAAACAGTATAAAATTAGAGAAGGTTACCATTTGGTCCAAGAGCTGTACGGGTTGTTTGGGCAAGCTCCTTACATGCCTGTATGTTCCTAAATACAGCTTCTTCTAATCCTGAAAAATGCTGTCAAAAAAAAAAAAAAAAAAAAAAAGTTTATTGCTTAGAATCAGAGGTTCTAACAAAAAAATTCTGGAAGAATTACAGTCACTTGTCATTTGACAGCCAGGATGAAATGCTGGCTTCACTAAAGTCAATAGCAAATCTCCCACTGAGTTATTTTGGAGTGAAATCCTGGCTACACAAAAGTTTAAACAAAAATTCAATCCTCCTCTTTCAAAAACAGTGACAAAGAAGCTAACATACACTGGCTGTCAACTGCAGAGTTTAGCAACTAAAGCAAATTTATGAATATGAAAGAGGAAAGTTGGGTCAACACTCAACAGATTGAACCTCGTAAGTCTGTCTAAGTAAACCAGGGACTTCTGGTGAGGATATTGGCTTATGGAGGGCATGACAAATGTCCTCCACACCTACTTGCCTGAGAAAAATGTATGCACCATCATTCCCATCAAGATCATACTCCCAAAGTTATACCATTTACACCACTCCCCACATCAGTAAGTCAACTATGCGCCACAAGATAAATAATTTCAAATTCCCTCCCACATACACCTCTACCCCAATATAACGCTGTCCTCGGGAGCCAAAAAATCTTACCGTGTTATAGGTGAAACCACGTTATATCGAACTTGCTTTAACCCACCGGAATGCGCAGCCCCCCCCGGAGCACTGCTTTACCGCGTTATATCCAAATTCGTGTTATATCAGGTTTCGTTATATCGGGGTAGATGTGTAGATACATCCATTTGTAAATTTAGAGCTCCTATCAGTTAATAAATCATGTCTCCTCTCTCACACACCTCTGCAAAGCTCATCTGGGTGCCCTCTAAAAGTCCCAGAGAAAGCTGTTTACCAAGCTCTCTCACAACTTCAGGAAAGGTAGAAGCAGCTCCAGCTGTTCTGTTCCTGTCTCTTCTTGTTAAAGGAGAACCAGCATCTGTGCCATTTTGCTTCCCCTGTTCCCCTCTCCTTTCTACAAGAGTTCAGCAGCTCCTGCAACTATTCCCTACCTCCAACTACTCTCTTGTGAATAAAGAAAAGCATAAAGTTCCCTGAGCTGCTTGCGTCTCCCATTCTCCATCCTGTTAAGCAGCAGTACTCAGAAACCTCTGTTGCTTTCTTCTCCCTTCCAGGAGGAGTCATCAATAACCTAGTCCAGGGGTGGCCAGCCTGAGAAGGAGCCAGAATTTACCAATGTACGTTGCCAAAGAGCCACAGTAATATGTCAGCAGATCCCCGTCTCCCCGCACACCTGATCAGCTGTTCCGGGGCATGCAGGAGGCTGTGGGGGGGGGGGGTTGAAATCGAGGGCAAGGCAGGCTCAGGGGAGGGCTGGGAAGGGGTGGAGTGGGGGCAGGGCCTGTGGCAGAGCCAGGGGTTGAGCAGTGAGCACCCCCCGGCACATTGGAAAGTTGGCGCCTGTAGCTCCAGCCCCGGAGTCGGTGCCTATCTAAGGAGCCGCATATTAACTTCTGAAGAGCCGCATGTGGCTCTGGAGCCACAGGTTGGCCACTCCATACCTAATCCCTCTCTGTCCATTTATTTGAGCAAAGTTCCTATTCTCCTATGCAGGTTTGTCAACTCCTGCCAAAATACATGTTAAATACACCTCTACTTTGATATAACGCGACCCGATATAACGCGGGAAAGCAGTGCGGGGGGGCGGGGGGGGCTGCACTCTGGTGGATCAAAGCAAGTTCAATATAACGCTGTTTCACCTACAACGCGGTAAAAAATTTTGGCTCCCGAGGACAGCATTATATCGAGGTAGAGGTGTCTATAAATTCAATGTTGAGTGTAGCATTGTATTAAGCATTTTGCTTCTCTGGAATTTTGTTTGTAAACAGTATAGTAAGAATAGACTGATATAAGGACATTCATTAGTAACAGGAGTGAGTTAATTTATTAGCATTTGCATTCCACAGCTGGGGCTCGTTCGTGCTAAGCACTGTGTGGCTATCTATCAAAACAATTCCTTGCCCAAACAGCTTGCAATATTGAAAGCCAAGCAACCTACACAGGGTGAGGGATCAGAGTCTCAATAAACACAGAGTTGTGGTTGAACGGCCTGACAGCTGCTCAAAATTACCCACTGTCACTTGCCTAATGCTTTGGGGGCATTACTGTTAATACTTTCATAGACTCCAAGGCCAGAAAGGACTCTTGTGATCTAGTCTGACCTGTATATTATAGGCCATAGAATTTCCCCACAATAGTTCCTAGATCATATATTTTAGAAAAACATCCAATCTTGATTTTAAAATGGCCAGTGACGGAAAAAAGTCACCACAAACCTTGGCAAATTGTTCCGCTGGTTAATTACTCTAACCGTTAAAAATGTACATCTTTCAATCTGAATTTATCTAGTTTCAATTTCCAGCCATTGGATCATTTTATATCTTTCACTGCTAACCTGAGGAGCCCATTATTAAATATTTGTTCTCCATGTAGGTACTTTTAGATTGTAATCAACTCACTCCTTCACTTTCTCTTTGTTAAGCTAAAAAGACTGAGCTCTTTCAATCTACCACTATAAGGCACGTTTTTCTAATCCTTTAATCCTTCTCGTGGCTCTTCTGTCAACCCTCTCCAATCTGTCAACATCCTTCTTGATTTATGGACACCAGAATCGGGCACAGGATTCCAGTGGCGGTCACGCCAGAGCCAAATACAGCGCTACAATAACCTCACTGCTCCTACTCAAGTCTCCCCTATTGATGCATCCCAGGATTACAGTAGCTCTTTTGGTCACAGCATCGCCCTGGGAGCTCCTGTTCATCTGCTTATCCACCCCAAGGCACAACTGTTTTCAGTCACCGCTCAGGCAACAGGGGCCGCGAGCCCAGGGCAGGGTAAAACCGGCAGGTGAAAAGGGGAGATTCGCTCCAGCCCCAGCCCTGCAGCCGGCTCGGCCCCGCCCAGCCCCTTCCCAGGTTGCAGCTGCGGGCCCCGCCGGCAGCCTCCAGGGCGGCCACGCGCGAACCCGCCGTGGAGCAGGGACGGGGGGGGTAATGGGGGAGAAGCTGCCCCCGAGCCCGTATCTCGCGGCCGGAGCCCCCCGCCCCCCACTAGTCCGAGGAGGAGGGGCACCGCGGACACGACAGGCCCCGCCCCCCTCAGCGCGTGGAGCCGCAGGGTCCAGCCCGAACTGCGCTTCTAGAAGCTTCTCCGGCCCGGACCCGGGGGCGCGCGGGAACCCCAGGCCCGGTCCCGCTCTCACCTTGGCGCCTTCTTTCAGCATCTGGGCAAAGCCCGGGGCCTTGGGCACGTGCATCGCCATGTCCGCTCGGAGCAGTGAGGCCGGCCACGCGCCGTGATGCACGAGCTGAACCACGGGAAACGGGAGAATGGAGGGAGCTTGCGCGCGCAACTCACAAGCCCCTCCCCTGGCACGCAGGCGCAGAAGGAAACAGCCGCGCCAGGCTGCGGCGGGCTCCCTCTTTCTTCCCAGGGAGAAGCGAATGATTCCTAGAGAACATCGATCGGAGGGTGGTTCGTGGACGCGCCGGAGGAGGAGGCGGAGTCCCTGTGACAGCGGAGGGGACGAGTTGCGCGCGCCCACAGCAGCCGCCTTGCGCCTTCTCCCAGCGGCCGGACTGCGCTGCCGCGCCTCGTTCTGCCGCCGCGAGCCGGGCTTCGTCCCTGTGCCTGCGCAGCCAGCCTGTGCTGCGTATAAAACCGGGTCCCTCTACACGCCCTGGTGAGCCCCGTGTGGCCGCACACACGTCAGGCTGAGTGGGGGCAGCAGGCACTCAGGGCCCAGCGCGGGGCGGGGGTAGCTCAGCAGACCCGAGGTGACTCAGGCCCCAAGCCCTGTCATTTTGCAGTGTGGACAGGGGTCAAGTCGGAGTTCCCAGCCAGAAGCTCTGTATCGGGCACTTCTGCTGCCATAGCACGGCTGTGGGAGCTGGGCCAGAAATTGTAAACCCAGGTTTGCAATGTAATGTGGATGCTCAAGTGTGGGTTTGGAAACTCCCAAGTCCAGGTCCCACAGGCCCAGGTTTACAACACAGTGTAGGGATGCCTACTGTGCCCAGGGCTTTAGTTACTTGGCTCAGTGTTTCCAGAGAAGGGCTCCCTGTCCCCTTCTCCCATGTGGGAGATGATGTGGGAGGAAGAGCAGGGTGTTTGCAGCCCAGCTGTTTGTGACACCCTTTCCCCCAGGCTGAAACCCCAGAGCATGCACAGTGGGTGTCGACTATGGTGATGCATCATCAGTAAGACTAAGTTTTAGTCCCGGGTATTAGTAAAAGTCACGGGCAGTAAACAAAAATTCACGGCCCATGACCTGTCCATGACTTTTACTAAAAATACCAGTGAATAAAATTGGGTGGGGGATGCCCGGGACTCCCACTGGTGTGTGGGGGGTGGTGGGGCCAGCAGGCTTCCTACCTGGCTTCACACTTTCCCCCCCCCAGCAGAAGCAGAGTTTGGGTGTGGGAGGTGGCAGGGGGTTGGGGCCCAGCCAATGGAAGCTGCAAAGCCAGCATTCTGGGCGGAGGCAGCGCACAGACCTACCTAGCCATACTTCCGCCTAGCAGCTTACGAGGGGGATGTCACTGCTTCTAGGGAGCCCCCAGGTAAGCGCTGCCCAGAGCCCGCCTCACCCCCTCCTGTGCCCCAACCCCCTGCCCCTTCCCACACCCAAACTTTGCTGTGGGGGACGGGCATGGTAACCTGGGACTGCCACAGCAGCAACCGGTGCGCCTGGCGCAGGGGCTGCCTGAGCTGCCCCTGAGCCAGGCACACCAGCTGCTGCAGAAGTCACGGAAACTCATGGAATCTGTGATCTCCATGACAAACCTCAGCCTTAATCATCAGCATCAAAGCAAAAGGGACATAGCTTGCTTGCAGATCCAGTACCACCCAGATCAATCTTGAAATTGCATGGCTTACTAGAAGGCCATTTGGACTTGATGATCTGGCAGGGTGTTCAGTGGTCTACACTTCAGATGTAGGTGGACATGGTGTTATGGTGCTCAGTGGTGTGAAAAAGACACACCCCTCAGCGATTTAGTTATGTTGATCCAGTGTTGATTCAGCTAGGTCAGTGGAAGAATGCTTCCATTGACCTAGCCACTGTCACTCAGGTTCCTACAGCAACAGAAAAGCCCCTTCTGACGCTGTAAGCTGCATCTAGCTATGGGGCTATGCCATTATAGCTATGCCTGTATCTGTCATCTCACCACTGAAGCTTTTGGTGACCATGTGATCGCTAACTGTGTAGAGGCCTTCCTTGATAAATGTTCTTCATAATACACAAAAGCTGTGCAGAGAAAAAGGAAGATGCATTCAAATAATAACAATAATCAGTCTAGATTCAGGGGTTAGGAAGCCTTTACAGATTGTAAGCCTTAACTTCTTAGTCCTTTGCTTCTCTAAATTAATTTGTTAGTGGTTATATAAATGAGCTAAGCTTCATTCTGTAACCAAATTCTTTCTGCACAGCTTTTGTAAAAGACATACTATCCTTGTTATTTTAATAACTGAATTAAACTAAACTGCTTTACGCCCTACTACTGGTGTGTAACTAAATCTGTTTATTCTAATCTTACGTTTATTTAGCTCCAGCAGTACAAATTTTCTTAATGTAGACAAGCTCTAAGTAAGGGTTGTCACTTAAATAACCTCAAGAGGGTGCACTTAACTTAATTTTATGTCTTGCATAATTTAACAGACTTGTGTGTTTTTATAACACCATGTAACACAGTAGAAAAGAGAAGTAAGAACTACTGTAGAAAGTGAAACTGACAACAAACCACCTTTTTAATTAATGTTTTTTTTAAATGTAGGCCTTTCCTCCATAAGTCTACAAATCAGAGTTAGGAAAATTTGTCAGCGAGCAAGCTTTGTTATATTTATAGACAAGGTGTCCAGGAGTATGAAGCCTCATGAACAACTATGTATTCTGTATACAGTACCAATTCTAATAACACAATGCATGGACTAGCTTCATGTTAGAGGAGAAGGATGAGCTAGTGTTAGTTACTTGGCTCAGTGTTTCCAGAGAAGGGCTCCCTATCCCCCTCTCCCATGTGGGAGATGTGTGTTTGGTAGCTTGGTACTTGGAAGAAGTGGGCTCAGTTACCTGCCCCATTACAGACTTCCTGTGTGAGCTACAGCAAGTCACTAGTATACACTGAAAAGTTTTGCAGCTTTTTTAGTTAAGGTGACCAACTCTCCCTCTCCAGCATGGTTGCAGTTATACCGGTATAAAAGTGCTTATGCCAGTATAGCTTATTCTAAAGAGGCATGTGAGTTTCCATTATATAAAGCTCTTTGTAGCATATTTGTAGTTTGCTTTACTGGATATCAGATAATTTAGTAGTAGTTAATTAATTATATGTAGGGCTGCATGTCTATCATGGAGGTCACCGATTCTGTGACTTTCTGCGACCTCCGTGACTTCTGAAGGGGGCCAGTGTGACTGACCCTAGGGCAGCCCAAGCAGCTGGCTCCAGGCCAGCCACACCAGCTGCTGCTGGAACGGCCTTGGGGACAGCCACACCAGCCACTGCTCTGGCGGCCCCCAGTAGTGGTCCTGGGTGGTCAGAGCAGATGTGCCCTAGGCAGTGGTCCCTGGGCGGTTGGCCAGAGCAGCTGCGGCTCTAGGCAGTGGTCCCCAGGCGGCTGGCTGGAGCAGCTGCAGTCCGTGGCCCTGGGCAATGGTCCCTGTCCGGCCGGAGCAGCCACGGGCAGTGGTCCCTGGCCAGAGCAGCTGCAGCCCCAGCCTACCATAGCAGCCACGGCTCTGGGCAGTGGTCCCTCGACGGCGCAGCTGCAGTCTGGGGCCCCAGGCAGCGGTCCCTGGAGCAGCCATGGTCCGCAGCCCCAGGTAGTGGTCCCCTGGCAGCCGGCCGGAGCCACTGCAGTCCACTGGCCCCTGGCAGCTGGTGTTGCTGGCCCCGGGCCCCCTCCCCAGCAGCGCCTCCCTCCCCATTTCTCCCTCCAGCAGCACTCTCCCCCTCTCCTTCCGGACGCCACCACAGGTCATGGCAGTGAATTTTTGTTTATTGCCCATGACCTGTTCATGACTTTTACTAAAATTACCCGTGACTAAATCGTAGCCTTAATTATATGAGCTTCAGTGATGGTATCTGCAGCCCTTCTCTTCCTGAGTTCCCATTTCATAGCTGCGCTGGATACTTAGGTTTATTGGTAGCACCTGAATTCAGGCATAATGCAGCCAATGTGTTTTTGTATTACAAAATAAAGACCCTGAGCCTGATCTCAGTTATACTGGTTTTGGTCTGTTGTAATTCCTTTCACTTCAGTAGATTCATTCCTGATTTTCACTCATATGAATGAGAGCAGAATCAGGCCTATTTAAGAAAAGAAACCTTTAACTTTCCATTAAAAGTACAAAAACCCCTCTCTCTCAATGGAGGACTTCTACTCACTCCTCCCTCAAGTCACCCATCATGATAACCTTTGGCCAACGAGGGCTGGATGTTACCATTTCAGAGCCCATGAATGCAGCTCTCAGCTTTTTCAGGTAACAGTGTCTCTGAAGCACTCCCAGTGCCTGTAACAAGCAAAAGTCTTTGCTGAGGGACTGAACTAAGGATTTTTGTATGGCATTATGGAGTGGTAACCTTGCAAGCATTGGGCCAGTCAGAATGTGACATTCCCTCATTAAATCTACAGTAATTAAAATGTCATTAGTTAATTAATTAGTCAAATGATTACAAATACACCTCTACCTCGATATAACGCTGTCCTCGGGAGCCAAAAAATCTTACCGTGTTATAGGTGAAATCGTGTTATATTGAACTTGCTTTGATCCACCGGAGTGCGCAGCCCCCCCCCCCCCCCCCCCCCCCCCGGAGCACTGCTTTACCGTGTTCTATCAGAATTCGGTTTATATCGGGTCGCATTATATTGGGGTAGAGGTGTCCTGAATGTAATTTGTGGAATGTTGAAACTGGACTAAGAATCAAACTCAAGTCATGTAGGCCGCCAGTAACCATCGGATGGTAACTTTAGATCATCACTGACTTGAATCAGCAACCTAGGACAAAGGCTGTGTATCCTCTACCTTATCCCTTGAACAATCTGATTTGTCCTAATTCAGATGTCTTATTAAATGCAGGTTTTATTTGGAGAGGTAAAATTACCAAGTGTTTGTATTCATTCACAATGCTTTAGATAAGTAAATAATGTGAGTGGTGTTTTAGAGTATTAGTCAAATGCTTCCAAAAAATTTGTTCTAAGCACAAATTTAAAAAAAAAGGTTTTAAAATGGCTTTGAAGCTAGAACACTTTAAAATCATATAAAATATTAGTAAAAAGACCTTTGTTCCTATTCAGTCAAGAATGGGTATTAAATATTTGTTCAGGGCTGGATGTCTAATCATGACTTTGACTTGGCCTTGATCTTTATTTAGCTACTCAGCTACTCAGTTTATATTCTGCAGGGACATTGGCCATACTAGAGGACCATCCAAAGGTCAGAGAGTTGGCTCTTGGCAGTTGACTGCTCCTTCACCAGCCAAAATCTATTACTGCACAAATGGAAATCCCCAGTTCATCTGCAGACACATGTTTCATCAAATTTCAGGATGGTAAAATTTTAACAAAGATGCAAAGAATAGTATGTAAACAAGTAGCTTCATTTCCAGTTGCCTGTACAGTACAAGGAGTCTTCAGCTGGAAAATGGAAAGTTAAAAAAAAAATCTGATGAAATTATAAATATAAAATTGAAACTCTATTTAGCCAAGGGACCTCCAACTTTGGCCAATGAAGGGCTCCAGTGGCAACTTGCCAGGAGCCTGAGGGCTATACCTCATTTTTGTAAAGATATGCAGAGTTCATCCTCCCCCATGTAAAACACAGAGGTGTTAGACCACAAAGAGTACAGGACTGAGTATGGAATGAGAACTATAATCTCAATTATTATTAGTCGTATGTACGTTAAAGTAGTTTCTGGAGGTCCCAGCCAAGTTCAGGTCACATTGTGCGAAATTCCACATATACACATAGTAAGACAGTCCCTGACCTAAAAAAGTTACACTGACTAGACAAGACAGACAAAGTATGGAAGGGGAAACAGAGGCACAGAGAGGCAGTGACTCCATGTGCGGCACTTTTGTCTTGTAGATCAAGCCACAAGATCACTCTGTGATCCTCTCTTTAGCCTTTTCAAAATACTGTCCTAGGAAGACCACTTCTTCATAGAAAATAAAATGTTTACTACAGTTTTTGTAATTTTCTAGCGCCATGAGTAGGAAGACTCACCTGGAAAAGAATGACATCATCTCCTCCAGGTCTTGCAAACTGGTGGGCTGCATTTTGCCTGAGAAAGAGTTCCAGAACCAGATAAGACCCAGAGAACCAACATGAGACATGGTACGAGCAGCCATGGTAAGTGCATTCTCTGATGGAGAGAACACTCGTGTAGAAATTAAAGCTTCCAGTCTGCTGTTTTGACATACCACTCCTTTTTGGAGATAGGAAGGTTTTTTCAGGATCCGTGGGATGTCTTGATAACCAGAGGGTCGAAACTGTGAAAAGATTTTAATGAACTTCAGGCTGTATTTATCACAGAACTGAAGTGCTAGAACAGGACAACAGTCTGGGAAATGAATGACTGAGACTCTTGGAGCTAACTGTACTAGATCCCAGTTATGGAGATAAAAATAATAAAAATAATTGCAATTCTCAATTTCCGGAAAGAAGCTACTACTCCTGACATGAGTTTCTCTTGGCGGTGATGATGCTGAAGGGAAGAACTTTAGTGGGGGTGCAGATCCTAAGAGAAGACCACCGATTCTGTTGGTGGGCACGTGGGACATGCAGGTATGTAATCTTGTAAATCTAGATAGTTCCCCAGCATGTTGGCCAGGATGCCCATGCAGCCAGATGCAATTTGGAACTTCCAAGGAAGACATAAGTCTTATCGGTTCAGAGTGAGGATAGAAGAGTTTCCTAGTGTTTATTTTTTATATATATATATTGCCACTCCTTAACTTGAAAGAGTTTGGCCAAGCATCTTCCTACTTGTGTTCTTCTTGTATTGTCCTCTTTCCTGTTGTGTGATAGTTGGGAGGGTTAACTTTGGAGTTCTTAATTATGTGTGATCTGAACCTGTGGTATGAAGATTCCACAGAGGTCCTGATCCAAAGCCCACTGAATGGGAATCTGTTGACTTCAGTAGTCTTTGGATTAGGCCCAAAGTCTGTAAAGTCTTCACCTCCCTGGTGCCATTGTGGCTGAGGAACATTGGTGTGGCCAGGGGAATTTCCTTGTATTTCACTTATCCCTGGTTGCCATATCAGCCCCTTAGGGCTGCCAGCAGTAAGCAGACTGGCCCAACATAGAGTTGGCAGTGGATCAGAGGAATGTAAAGGCCACCTTTTCACCTCCCATTTCTGAACTGTTGTGCACTCCTTGGCTGGAACTGAGGATCTTGACCTCTGCATTTATATAGTGTCTTTCATATAAGATTCTCAAAACATTTAAAAAATATTAATGAATGGAGTCTCACAACACTTCAGTACAGTGGGAAGAATTCTTACTCCATTTTACAATGTGTAAATTGAGGCACACATATCTAAAGTGTCTCACTGAAAGTCACAGAATGAGCCTGTGGCAAAGCCAGGACTAGAACCCAAGGCTTAGTCCTAGTGCTGTGTTCTGACCAGGAGACTATGCTCCCTCCCTCAGCCTGGTTCATAGAGCACATTACTTACTATTCTCTCTCAAAAAAGCTCGGTATCTAAAGCTGTAGTGTTGTTACATATTGTATTCTTAGTGGCTTCGTTTTAATCACTCGTGTGTACATATTCATTTAAACATAAAATGGTAGGCAGAGAAAAATAATGTACTACCGTATATATTTATATAGAATGACAACTGCTATGGATAGCTGCTGAAGTTACACTTAAGCAAGGCAAAAACAATACATGTGCATATATAAAAGGACTAGGCAGAAACCATTTTATAAGAAAAACTATTTTAAAAAAGTAAAATGTCACATTACTGTTTAAAGCCAATAAGACAGTAATAGATTAGGAAATCAGTGATCTAATATGTATTTATGTATACTTAACAGTAAAAAATTATTTTTATAATGCCCATAGAATCAGTATTTATTCCTTAATGTTTGTACTGTGCTGTGAAAATGCAGAGAGCTATATAAGTACTGCATTATATTTATTACATTCAGATGTGAAATAATTGACTAAGTCTTTTCTTAGTAACAGTTTTACATTCAGCAGAATGAAAGGGTTAAATAAAATTTAACAGGATTAATAAAGAAAAATGTACTGTATGTAGAATTTTCAAGGTACCATTTCACTTGCAATAGACAGGAACTGAAGGTGACAACCTTGTTTCAGAAAACAAGTAGTCAGCACCAACTCAGCAGTGTTAGCAGTTCTCCATGTTGGATATGAGCCATTTTTAATTTGGACCCTGTGTATAAATGTTAGGTGCCTGAAACAGCATCCAACCGGGGAAGATGTCTCTGTCTTTTTGCTTATAAAGGGATACTAGGCACAGCTTCTCTTTGTCATCAATATTATTTATCTTATCAACTCTGAGTACCAGCTGCTTCTCATCTTTTATGGAAGAATAGATTTCAGATCTGGCCACGCTGAGTCTCCTCTCTTCTGCTTTTTTTTGAAACCACAGTAAGAAACAATACATGTCTGAATACTGATTGCATACTTAATGATCCTGATCCTGAGTCATCCTGTTGACTATATTTGGAACAGGATTAGGCCCCGAATAGTATTCACAACAGATTTTCCATTAGTAAGCTTCCAGTGTGTGGAAACTGTCAGTTTGATCATATCAAAACTGCATATGATTTACTTCTGATAGCCTAAGCTCTGTTACTGTCTGTACCTGTTGTGTCTGCTAGCTTGTCACCAGACAGTGGAATGGGTTTGACCAATTAGCACATTTGGTGTTTAGACTTGTTTTGTGCTAAGACCCAAAGAGCAATTGTAGAACCAAATGTTAGTACTTTTGAGGTCAATTGACTTAATCAGGACCAGTGTTTGACCCACTGTGCATGGCCAGGAAGTCTGTCAGGTGAGCCAAATGAAAGACCTTCTCTGACCAAGTCAGTAGGAGCTGTGCGGGCTCTGTCTCAGCTGGAAGTTGCTCTTTATATATCGTACAGAACTTTATTATTCTTTGCAACTGTTGAAACTCCCATGCTGTCAGGTGGTGGGGTCAAGGTACACAATGGAGGGCATAGTTTCTCAACCAGGGGGTCATGACCATATGGCTAGATCAGTGGTTCCCAAACTTTAACAACCTGTGAACCCCTTTCGTTAAAATGTCAAGTCTCGTGAACCTCCTCCTAAAAATGAATATTTCCAGGGATTTTCTCCTTTACCTGAGTATAAATTATAAAAGCAGTGATCTTGGAAATATAAAATTTGTTTTTATGACATGCTTATTACACACTATTTATTATTAATTATTTATCATTACAGTATTTTTATTACATTATGAAAATGGCAACACTCTTCCAAGATCTCACTTTTGTAGCTTGTAACACTTTGAATAAGCCTGTTATAAGACAAGGATCCTATGTTTCATCAAGGAGTATCAGATGTGAAACAGCATGAAGGTATTTAAGAAGCCAACTCAAAGAGTTCCTCCTACACAAGCATTCAGGTCTTGAGCAGTCCAGGCAAACAACACACGTTACAACAAAGCTTAAATTTGTTCTTCATAATACTTTTAAAAACAACACTAGCTGCCTATTTAATTTTAATAACAGCAAAAAATATCCACCTCCCCTTTCCATTTCTTATAAGGAGTCTTGAAGTTTAAATCTCCTCAGTGTGATAGATATGCTTGCTTTGATGTGCTTAGCTCTTGGAAGTCTAGGGGCTCCGGGCTGCTGGGCCTCTGCTGCCCGGGGTCCCTAGGGACAGCTCTGGCCGCCATTAGGGAATTTTTTCTCAAGAACCCCCTGTGACAGCGTACCCCATAAGGCTTTATGGGGAGGGGGTGCTTATAAATGTATGTATGACATAACTGGAATATGTTTTGTGCTGCCTGTGCCAGGTAACATATCTCCGTAAAGGTTATGGTCTACTATATCTATTCATCCTATTTGTACATATATATATAATTTTCTACTTGAGGTTAAGAATATGGGCTGTATGCTTGCTTGGTTTCTAAGTAAGCTTTGGGAGGCATTTGGTCAGCTTCTTTAGGAAGGAATTCGCCAGGTTAAGTACCTGATCAGGAAACACTTGGGGAACAATGCATCTTGGAATGCTCCAATCCACATAAGAAGTCTTCCTGGAGACATGCAAGATACCATGTGGACAATGGCTTCAGCCTGTGTAAAGACTGAGTCATGCAGGGACATGTGACTTGTCCAGGTGACTCCAGAACTCCATCTTGGAGCTGGACTTTGCATAGGAGGGAGGAGGGGGGTCTCCTCCCACAAGAGAGAGTCTATTTAAACCTGGGGGAGACCCCTCCATCTTGTCTTCAGCTGGCTAAAGAAGGAACTTCTCCACCCCCCCCCCCCCCCCAGGATACTTGAAGGAGACTAAAACAAAAGACAGTAACTACAGGGGGTGTGAGTGATTGCTGGACCCAGGCTAAAAGGAGATTAGCCTGTAAAAGGGAGTGCTCTGGAACTGGTGAGGAAATCATCTGTATTTAGTTTGATTAGACATAGATTTGCGCATTTTATTTTACTTTGCTTGGTGACTTACTTTGTTCTGTCTGTTACTACTTTGAACCACTTAAATCCTACTGTCTGTATTTAATAAAATCACTTTTTATTTAGTAATTTACTCAGAGTATGTATTAATACCTGGGGGAGCAAACAACTGTGCATATCTCTCTATCAGTGTTATAGAGGGCGAACAATTTATGAGTTTGCCCTGCATAAGCTTTCTGCAGGGTAAAACTGATTTATCTGGGTTTAGACCCCATTGGGAGTTGGGCATCTGAGTGCTAAAGACAAGCACACTTCTATGAGCTGTTTTCAGGTAAACTTGCAGCTTTGGGACAAGTGATTCAGACCCTGGGTCTGTGTTGAAGTGGACTGGAGTGTCTAATTCAGCAAGACAGGGTGCTGGAGTCCTGAGCTGGCAGGGAAAACAGAAGCAGGGGTAGTCTTTGCACATCGGGTGGCAGCTCCGAAGGGGGTTTCTGTGATCCAACCCGTCACACCCCCCTGTAACATTTCGTGAACCCCCAGGGGTTCACGAACCCCAGTTTGGGAACCACTAGGCTAGATGGATGAGGGGGTTCCGAAACCATGGGATGGGAATTAAAAGCCGTTTTTGTGATATAACATGGAGTCATGATTAAGGCTAAGATTTTGTCATGGATATTTTTAGTAAAAATCAGGGACAGGTCCTGGGCAATAAAGAAAAATTAACAGAAGCTGTGACCTATCCCTGACTTTTACTAAAAATATCTGTGACAAAATGGGGATCTGTGGGTCCACACGCTGCCAGTAGCTGCATGGCAGCTAGGAGCTCCGGGGTCCCCTACCGCAAGTTGAGTGTCAGGGCTCCAGGGTCCTCTGCGGCCTGCAGCAGATGGGGGTTGTGGGGTACCCCTGCTGCCCACAGCTCTGGGGATCCCCCTGTCAGGTGCAGTGTCCGGGAGCTGTGGGGGCCCCATGCCTCCTGCAACAGCTGGGAGCTGCGGAGTACCCCCGCAGCTCTGGGGGCCCATGGTGGCCAGGAGCTCGGGGGTTCCCCTGCTTCCCGTGGCGACCGGGAGCTGAAGGGTACCCCCACCACCTGCGGCGACTTGGAGCTCCGGGGTTCCCCCTCAGCTCCCTGTCCCCACGGGTGGCGGGGAACCCTGCAGCTCCCGACCGCCGCAGGCTGAAATCATGGAGGTTGCTGGAAGTCATGGATTCCGTGGCTTCCGCGACCTCCATGACTAAATCGTAACCTTAGTCATGATATGGAAAAATTTGAGAACCACTGATGTAGGGCTTATAAGAACATAAGAACATAAGAAAGGCCGTACTGGGTCAGACCAAAGGTCCATCTAGCCCAGTATCTGTCTACCGACAGTGGCCAATGCCAGGTGCCCCAGAGGGAGTGAACCTAACAGGCAATGATCAAGTGATCTCTCTCCTGCCATCCATCTCCATCCTCTGATGAACAGAGGCTAGGGACACCATTCTTACCCATCCTGGCTAATAGCCATTTATGGACTTAGCCACCATGAATTTATCCAGTCCCCTTTTAAACATTGTTATAGTCCTAGCCTTCACAACCTCCTCAGGTAAGGAGTTCCACAAGTTGACTGTGCGCTGCGTGAAGAAGAACTTCCTTTTATTTGGTTTAAACCTGCTGCCTATTAATTTCATTTGGTGACCCCTAGTTCTTGTATTATGGGAATAAGTAAATAACTTTTCCTTATCCACTTTCTCAACATCACTCATGATTTTATATACCTCTATCATGTCCGCCCTTAGTCTTCTCTTTTCCAAACTGAAGAGTCCTAGCCTCTTTAATCTTTCCTCATATGGGACCCTCTCTAAACCCTTAATCATTTTAGTTGCTCTTTTCTGAACCTTTTCTAGTGCTAGAATATCTTTTTTGAGGTGAGGAGACCACATCTGTACACAGTATTCGAGATGTGGGCGTACCATGGATTTATATAAGGGCAATAATATATTCTCAGTCTTATTCTCTATCCCCTTTTTAATGATTCCTAACATCCTGTTTGCTTTTTTGACCGCCTCTGCACACTGCGTGGACATCTTTAGAGAACTATCCACGATGACGCCAAGATCTTTTTCCTGACTCGTTGTAGCTAAATTAGTCCCCATCATGTTGTATGTATAGTTGGGGTTATTTTTTCCAATGTGCATTACTTTACATTTATCCACATTAAATTTCATTTGCCATTTTGCTGCCCAATCACTTAGTTTTGTGAGATCTTTTTGAAGTTCTTCACAATCTGCTTTGGTCTTAACTATCTTGAGTAGTTTAGTATCATCTGCAAACTTTGCCACCTCACTGTTTACCCCTTTCTCCAGATCATTTATGAATAAATTGAATAGGATTGGTCCTAGGACTGACCCTTGGGGAACACCACTAGTTACCCCTCTCCATTCTGAGAATTTACCATTAATTCCTACCCTTTGTTCCCTGTCCTTTAACCAGTTCTCAATCCATGAAAGGACCTTCCCTTTTATCCCATGACAGCTTAATTTACGTAAGAGCCTTTGGTGAGGGACCATGTCAAAGGCTTTCTGGAAATCTAAGTACACTATGTCCACCGGATCCCCCTTGTCCACATATTTGTTGACCCCTTCAAAGAACTCTAATAGACTAGTAAGACACGATTTCCCTTTACAGAAACCATGTTGACTATTGCTCAAGAGTTTATGTTTTTCTATGTGTCTGACAATTTTGTTCTTTACTATTGTTTCAACTAATTTGCCCGGTACCGACGTTAGACTTACCGGTCTGTAATTGCCGGGATCACCCCTAGAGCCCTTTTTAAATATTGGCGTTACATTAGCTAACTTCCAGTCATTGGGTAACGAAGCCGATTTAAAGGACAGGTTACAAACCTTAGTTAATAGTTCCGCAACTTCACATTTGAGTTCTTTCAGAACTCTTGGGTGAATGCCATCTGGTCCCGGTGACTTGTTAATGTTGAGTTTATCAATTAATTCCAAAACCTCCTCTAGTGATACTTCAATCTGTGACAGTTCCTCAGATTTGTCACCTACAAAAGCCAGCTCAGGTTTGGGAATCTCCCTAACATCCTCAGCCGTGAAGACTGAAGCAAAGAATCCATTTAGTTTCTCCGCAATGACTTTATCATCTTTAAGCGCTCCTTTTGTATTTTCATCGTCAAGGGGCCCCACTGGTTGTTTAGCAGGCTTCCTGCTTCTGATGTACTTAAAAAACATTTTGTTATTACCTTTGGAGTTTTTGGCTAGCCGTTCTTCAAACTCCTCTTTGGCTTTTCTTATTACACTCTTGCACTTAAGTTGGCAGTGTTTGTGCTCCTTTCTATTTGCCTCACTAGGATTTGACTTCCACTTTTTAAAGGAAGTCTTTTTATCTCTCACTGCTTCTTTTACATGGTTGTTAAGCCACGGTGGCTCTTTTTTAGTTCTTTTACTGTTTTTCTTAATTTGGGGTATACATTGAAGTTGAGCCTCTATTATGGTGTCTTTAAAAAGGGCCCACGCAACTTGCAGGGATTTCACTTTAGTCACTGTACCTTTTAACTTTTGTCTAACTAACCCCCTCATTTTTGTATAGTTCCCCCTTTTGAAATTAAAGGCCACAGTGTTGGGCAGTTGAGGTGTTCTTCCCACCACAGGGATATTGAATGCTATTGTATTATGGTCACTATTTCCAAGCGGTCCCGCTATAGTTACCTCTTGGACCAGCTCCTGCGCTCCACTCAGGATTAAATCTAGAGTCGCCTCTCCCCTTGTGGGTTCCCGTACCAGCTGCTCCATGAAGCAGTCATTTAAAGTATCGAGAAATTTTATCTCTGCATTTCGTCCTGAAGTGAAATGTTCCCAGTCAATATGGGGATAATTGAAATCCCCCACTATTATTGGGTTCTTAATTTTGATAGCCTCTCTAATTTCCCTTAGCATTTCATCATCACTATTACTGTCCTGGTCAGGTGGTCGATAATAGATCCCTAATGTTATATTTTTACTAGAGCATGAAATTTCTATCCATAGAGACTCTATGGAACCTGTGGATTCGCTTAAGATTTTTACTTCATTTGAATCTACACTTTCTTTAACATATAGTGCCACTCCTCCCCCTGCACGGCCTGTTCTGTCCTTCCGATATATTTTGTACCCTGGAATGATTGTGTCCCATTGATTGCTCTCAGTCCACCCGGTTTCTGTGATGCCTATTATATCTATATCCTCCTTTATCACAAGGCACTCTAGTTCACCCATCTTATTATTTAGACTTCTGGCATTTGTGTACAAGCACTTTAAAAACTTGTCCCTGTTTATTAGCCTGCCTTTTTCTGATGTGCCAGATTCTTTTTTATGTGACTGTTTATCATCTGATCCGGCCCTTACATTATACTTTTCAGTCCTCTGCTCCTGACTATAACCTGGAGATTCTCTATCATCAGACTCTCCCCTAAGAGAAGTCTGTGTCCGATCCACACACTCCTCTGCAGCAGTCGGCTTTCCCCCATCTCCTAGTTTAAAAACTGCTCTACAACCTTTTTAATGTTTAGTGCCAGCAGTCTGGTTCCACTTTGGTTTAGGTGGAGCCCATCTCTCCTGTATAGGCTCCTCCCATCCCAGAAGTTTCCCCAGTTCCTAATGAACGTGAACCCCTCCTCT
This sequence comes from Emys orbicularis, assembly GCF_028017835.1. Lineage (NCBI taxonomy): Eukaryota > Metazoa > Chordata > Testudines > Emydidae > Emys > Emys orbicularis. Next base: position 199,380,479 of record NC_088683.1, read on the forward strand.
CTACACCATCGTCTCATCCACGCATTGAGACTCTGAAGCTCTGCCTGCCTACCTGGCCCTGCGCGTGGAACTGGGAGCATTTCTGAAAATGCCACCATAGAGGTCCTGGATTTCAGTCTCTTCCCTAGCAGCCTAAATTTGGCTTCCAGGACATCTCTCCTACCCTTCCCTATGTCATTGGTACCTACACGTACCACGACCACCGGCTCCTCCCCAGCACTACGCATAAGTCTATCTCGATGCCTCGAGAGATCCGCAACCTTCGCACCAGGCAGGCAAGTCACCATACGGTTCTCCCGGTCATCACAGACCCAGCTATCTACATTTCTAATAATCGAATCTCCCATTACTAACACCTGCCTTTTCCTAGAAACTGGAGTTCCCTCCCCCGGAGAGGCAACCTCAGTGCGAGAGGCAACCCCAGAACCATCTGGAAGGAGGGTCCCAACTACGGGAAAGTTTCCCTCTGCTCCCATTATAGGAAAATCAATTTCAATAACCAAAAGAAGGAACTACAGAAAGTCAGCTGAATACTACTAACCAGATCCTGGGTTCAGCTGAACTGCATACAGCAAAGGTCAGGGTGAATGTATGGGCTAAACTAGCATAAAGCTCATGTTTTTACTGCTCAGATTCAGGGCTGCTGCGTGCCCTTAATGCTAGAACAGTTTGCGTTCAGTGGGGTTGCACAAGTGAAAATGATTGATTCTATAAATGAAACTTAGTAATGAAGTCTGTGGATAACGCACAAGAATATTAGACTCCAGTGCACTATTTTCATAGTTGTTTTTGCTCTGCAGTGCTAAAAGGAGTAAAAAGCAGTAAAATCTTATTTCAGTTATATCAGCAGGTTTGACTGAATCCACGTACGGATCAGATCTGTTGCCATTATTGTAGTCACTTTTCAAAATAGAACTTCACTTTAAGGAAACATCATTATATACAAGCTCACTTTTTATGCTATATTTCTTCAAGCCAGAGACACATTCTGCACAGTTTTCAGAAACTTTAAACCAGAAATAGTAATTAGAAAAACATCAAGAAATGATTTCAGAAGCTTTGAATTGAGGTCATAGTCAAACACATCATTTGTTAAAAGAGCTTGGGAGAAAGAACCTCATTAGGAAATGTTGCCAGAGACATGACAGAGAATATGTTAAAGGACACAAACTATATCATAGAACGCCAGGCATAAACTACTACAGCTCTAATTTATGCTGTGAACATATTATACAGCTCTACAATTTACAGAGTCAGCAGATTTCTCAGTAAATACACTGTAAGCCCAAAACACGCAATTTGAGAAATAAAATTTCAGTAGAGGCACTGTCTTCAGGTACAGAGTTGAGAGATATGTCTACGCATGAGGTTTGGAGCAGGACAACAGGACCTTATTTCTTTCTCTGATCTGTTACCCTGGGAAGGATCATCAAGGATGGTTACAGTGTACCATAGAGCCAGGCCCCAAGTAGTTTGGTGGTAGCACAATGTGCTGCCATGTGAGGGATCAAAGTTCAGAGCGTAGACTTATCCCTTGCTTCCAATGACCGCAGAGGCTGGGAGTGTTCTAGAAGCAACACAACTGAGCCCTCAAGGGAAGGAAAAGGTGTTTAATGTTGTTCCTGAGCAGCACTTTTATATTAATCCAGGAGCACTGTTCACAGGCTCCCTCTTTCCTGGTTCACTGTGATTCGAAGCCTTTATGAGGGACGAATTAAGAGGGGGAAAATGGAAGTGATCATAGAGGACCCATCTTCCCCAAATTAATGTATTTTAGGATCACCATTCACAAGATGACGACTGCAGTAAGGATCTGTTGCATTTCCATTATAGACTATTTTCAGTGTTGTAGTTTCTTAACAGTTCTGTCTGCGCTGCAATCTTTGCAAAAAACGAAGATCTAAGACAAGGAAGAGTAACAACAATTATTTTTTATCCATCAGAAAAAATGTAGCTTGGCAGTTCTTCAGTTGCAAATAAATAAATAGGACTCTATATTTTATACTGGTGCTTTTGAACACTATCAACCAAATTCCCTCTTTTCCACTCCCCACCATATACATTACACAATTTTAGGCTATCCTAGACTTACCAAGTGTAATTTATACCACCTTATACCTGAATTTTATTCTCTGTACTAGGTGGGGCTGGTCAAAAATGGAAATATTTTTCCATTAAAAATTTTTTTTAAAATTCTTTAAAAAAAAAAAAAATTCCTGAAATTTTCTGACTTTTTCCAATAACATTCTTCAAAATCAATAATCTTGGATTTTTCCACTGGAAAAAAGGGAGGGGGAGAAGAGAAGCTGTCAGAAAAAACAAAAGCCAAGAAGTTTTCATTTTAATTTGAATCCAACTATGTTATATTTAACTGAAAACTGGAAAATTTCAAATGATAGAAAAAATTTTGCACAAAAAAATGTATAATTTGAAAAGACATTTTTGTCAAAAATTTCAACTAGCCATAGTAATGAGAATGAATTTACAGGTTTAGAGGCTGGAATAGTGTTTGTAGCAGAAAGAGCAGCTGATGGGAGGTTGTCCTTTAAAACAGGCGGTGGCCTATTTTTCCTGCTTTTGGATACTTGGGGCTGGTCCACACTAACCCCCCACTTTGAACTAAGATACGCAACTTCAGCTACGTGAATAACGTAGCTGAAGTCGAAGTACCTTAGTTCGAACTTACCGCGGGTCCAGACGCGGCAGGCAGGCTCCCCCGTCGACTGCACATACTCCTCTCGCAGAGCAGGAGTACTGGCGTCGACGGCGAGCACTTCCGGGATCGATCCGGGATCGATTTATCGCGTCTAGACAAGACGCGATAAATAGATCCCAGAAGATCGATTGCTTACCGCCGGACCCGGAGGTAAGTATAGACGTACCCTTGGTGTGTACATCTTACTTCCTTAAACCTACTTACACCCAATTACCAACATGTAATTTACTCCACTTTACATATTACCTCAGAATTTGCCCCTTTGTTTAAAAAACAACAACACTTCTTTAAACATGAAACTTTGCAGTTGAATAGTCTGCATTGTGGCTTAATCCGAGCAGTGAGGGGATTTTGCATCATGCATGTATTTTAATAACACAATGGTGTGGAGTTAGAATTCAGGCTGCAACTCTATCCCTATCTTTCCCTGTATGTATACTTCCGTCACACATTTCTTAGTATTTTATGTGTATGTGAGAATTGTGGAGTTCAGGTTGGTTTAGGAGATCAGGTTGTGGTCAAGTTTGGCTCAGTCAGGGCACGATTAAAGATGAATGAGTGTGGGTCTGTGACTCTGCTGGAGACTGAAGTCAATACTGAAACAGGGACCTGATTTTTTCTGGGAGAATAAAAAGAGTCATAGGAATCTAAGAGGAAATTCACTGAGGGGAGATTTTGAAAAGAAAGCTTTTTTATTTTCATCTTTTGTTTCCTAGGATTATTTGTTGAGCATCATCTGTGTGCTTGGCACTGTATGGAGCAAAGAGGGGACATAGATTGTAAGGTCTTTGAGTTCAGAGCCTAAGTAGACAAACAAGCAATATAAAACAATACATACATATAGTGACCCACTTCCTCAAAGGATAGAGGCATCACAGTATGGGTCAAGGTGCTGATATATTTTACCATAGAGGGCAAGACCATCATGATATGCTGCCAAGTATCTTAAAATTGTTTCAGCCTATTAGATTTCACTATACGACATTACTAATTTGAATGAAGTAAATAGGTTGTGAAGTATTTAATATGATGGATCAAATTCATCCCTGATGTAATTCCTGTTGACTTTGGTGGAGTTATACAAGGGAGTAATCTAACCCAAGATATCAAGGGAAAAACCCTCAAAAATAGGGCTAAAATTTCTGGAAGTAATAGCTACTTTGGGGTGCTTGAGATGTTTGCATATATATCCAAAAGCAGGAACTGAAAGTATATTCACAGATAGGGAATGTCAGCATGGGATCTTGATTGAAACACGGTAGAAAAGTGAGTATTAGTAAATAATAAATAATGATTGACGATTATATAATATTTTTCATGCAAAATTTCCCAAAGCACACCTGTGAGTATTGAAAATCTCCATTTAGGGAGAAAAGTAGGGACATGTTTTTTAATTCCACTGAAATACCTTGGATACAGAGAACTTTTTGAGGAGACAGCTTGGAAAAATGGCAAATTTATTGCTTAAAAATAAATACAGACACTCTACATTTTAAGTAGGGACAGTCGGCATGAAGTGTTCTGACAGTCTGATGCATAAATTACATATGCAGCAGTCATTTTCACCCATTCATGACACTTACCTCTGGGATGGAAAATGGCAGCCATTTAATAGTGCAGAGCTATAACTTAGAACAGCATAATTTAGGACAGGAAGTGAAGAGTATTTTAATCAACTAAAATGCAAGGGACATTTTGGAAGGCAGAATGTAACCGTCTGATTGAAATTTAGCCAAGTCATGATGATAACCAGTCATTTTGAGGAACTGAAGTGTAAAAAGAGGAACAGATATTCATGTGCTTTATACTACAAAAGGAGCGATCATAATAAAGGAAAAAAGCAATACAATTCAGAATAAACTAGATAGTTTAAGAACCTGCAGTTCAGTATAGAGAAAATATGAAATAAAAATGAAGGATTGGGGAATGTCATCTGTGGAAAATATTGTCAAACAGTGCATGGTGCTTAAGAGCAATAAGACCAAAACCTATTCAGGGATACATAAATGAAGTTATTAAATTGGAGGTAATTTGGAAGATTATAGCATGGATGCTAGAAAGCTATTAAGCCATTGTGAAATGTAAGGACAAGCAGATATCCGTACAAGCTGGAGAAGGGCTCTGCATATGCGAAATGATATCCAGACTTCTTGCTACTGAGAGTAGTTACTATGCTGGATAAACAAAACAGATTAGCCATGAGAATAATTGGTGTATGTAGGGTTTGTTTGTTTGTTGTTTTTTTTAAAGAAGTACTTTATTGGAAGCAAAACTGCTAACTGAGATGGGGTGGCTTTCCTTCTGTTTTGCATTTTTCTTGTGTTATTGTGTTGAACTAAAGGCATGTCTTCACTAAGAACGTTAAAGCGTGGGCTGTGGCAGCACTGCCGCGGTGGAACTTTAACATGGCTGTGTAGTCGCGGCATAACACTGGGAGAGAGCTATAAAAAAACAGCGCTGTAAAAAAACCACCTCCATGGGAGGAGTGGCTCCCAGCACTGGTGCACTGTCTACACTGGCACTTTACAGTGCTGAAACTTGCAGCGTTCAGGGTGGTGTTTTTTCACACCCCTGAGTGAGAAGGTTGCAGCGCTGTAAAGTGCCAGTGTAGACAAGCCTTAAGTGAACTCTCTATTTTGCTGATCCTGGTAGTTCTAAGATAATACAGGATAATGATGATGCATAATTGGAGTCATACCAACTCTGAAACAATGAAACGTGGAGCACATGTTCTAAGCATGTCATATATGTTTTTTATTGCAAAAAACCCTTAGAGATTATACAAAATTATTGGTAAGGTTTATTCAGCCATTCTACAACCAAGCCAATTAGAACAAGGACCACCATCAGAGTGAAAACAAAGGTACTCTTAGGACACCCAAATTTGAAGTTTTTGGTCATTTTACAGATACACCGCTACCTCGATATAACATGACCCGATATAACACGAATTCGGATATAACGCGGGAAAGCAGTGCTCTGGGGGGACAGGGCTGCGCACTCCGGTGGATCAAAGCAAGTTCGATATAATGCGGTTTCACCTATAACGCGGTCAGATTTTTTGGCTCCCGTTATATCGAGGTAGAGGTGTATTTTACAGACATCTGTGTTCATTTACAGACATTCTGAGTGACATTTGTGTATTTTAAATGTGTAGGATTTATGTAAAGAAAGTGTAACAATGTTTTTGGGCATTAGGTCAACTTTACTCCACTTTACTGACTCATACATTCAACCTTTGTAAACATTTTTTGTTTGCAAATTATGACCTGCAAAGTTTAGTTTTTAGCAAATGAATATTTAAAATAGATCATTTCCCCCATTTTATAACTCAAAAACAGTGTAGCATGTATTTTGTATATAGGCTGGGATTTTGTGCACCACATTGTGTTAGTTTGTAACTCCTGAAAATAGTGATTTATAATTGAAATGCCAATACTTAGCCATGATGACACAAACAATCTTAATATAATAAGCAACACTACATTATGAGGTTCACAGGCTCAGGAATGATGGGCCTTATTCACTGCTGCATTACTCTATTTTTATGCAGTTGTCACTCCATTGGTTGCTGTAAAACTGGAGAAAATGGAATAATGCAATGAGGAATCAATCCCATGTATGTAGCTTAATTGTTACTTTCTACATTTAGCTGAGTTTGAAGAATTTTAGTGCTAGCATAATAGAGAAGTTAATAATATAAACTGTAACTGGGCACAATGTGGATACTCTTCCCTGTTCCCTCCCTGGACAGATCTGGTCGTGAACCTCATCCCTCGCATACAATGCACCCCTCTTTTAATGCAGTCCTGGGCCTCTCCTGAGTACAAACGTATGCTTTATTGCATAGTGCTTCTTCTGAAATGGACAAACGTGTAGACAGTGAGGGCTAAGTAAAGGGTACAGTAACTCCTCACTTAACATTGTAGTTATGTTCCTGAAAAATGCGATTTTAAGCGAAACGATGTTAAGCGAATCCAATTTCCCCATAAGAATTAATGTAAATGAGGGGATTAGGTTCCAGGGAAATTTTTTTTTACCAGACAAAAGACTATATTATATTTTATATATATATATATCACACACACACACACACACACACACACACACACACACACACACACACACACACACACACACACACACACACAGTATACGTTTTAAACAAAAAAATTAATACTGGTACACAGTGATGATGATTGTGAAGCTTGGTTGAGGTGGAGGAGTCAGAGGGTGGGATATTTCCCTTACTGCTAAATGATGAATTAGCAATTGGCTGAGCCCTCAAGGGTTAACTCTCTCAGTCTGCAAGGCAGCAGGAATGGAGGGAGATATGCGCATTTCCCTTAAGTACACTGCCTTGTTAATTAGATCAGCTTGCTGAGACCGCAGCTGCTGCAAGCTCCCTCAGTGCTGAACCCTGCTCTATGGAAGATGGGGTAAGCGGGTTGCAGGAGCAGGGGGGAGGGGGACACTCTGACATTAGCCCCCTCTCCCTTCCCTCCCCCCCGGCACAGCAAGCAGGAGTCTCGGGGAGCAGCTCCAAGGCAGAGGGCAGGAGCAGCACATGGCAGTGGGGGGAGGGACACAGTTGAACTGCAGACAGCTGCTGCACAGGGAACTTAGGGGAGCGGGGAGCTGATGGGGGCTGCCAGTCCACCCTGGTTCCAAGCCCCCACCAGCTAGCTGCAATGGGCTGCTCTTCCTGCAAGCAGTAGACAAAACAGGCGGCTGCCAAACGACGTTCGAAGGGAGCATTACACAACTTTAAACGAGCATGTTCCCTAATTGATCAGCAACGTAACAACGAAACAACGTTAACCGGGATGACTTTAAGTGAGGAGTTACTGTATTTGCACTTGAAATAATGGAACACAAATGCAATTCCATAGCAAAAGGAGTATTATCCCTAATTACACTGCTTATAGTGTCAGAAAGCATGAATTTTGTCTTTAATATACAGTACTGGAAGTTGATTTGGGGACATAAGGTTTTCTTCTTTCCAGAATTGTTGAACCTTTGTACAAAATTAAAGCTTCAAGAATTCAAAATTGTTTCATTATAAGTTTATCAGGATCTGTTCCCCTGTCAGTGCTTGCATGCAAATGTGTACGCCCTGATGCTGCAAAACAGCCCAATTGCATAGAGTTCTGTTGAGTTCAGTGGGGCTCTGCACAGGCATGGAGATCCACCTACACAGAGCTCCTTGCAGAATCAGGGCATTACACATTATTAATGGGTACTTTCCTACCCATTTCAGGTACTAGAGGCAAATCTTGCTTTCCATCTCCATACGGGCATAGAAGACCCCAGTTGCACCAGCACTGCTGTGATACCATTATAATCCCCCACCCAAGAGAGAGAGGATTTGGGGAGCATACACAGAGGCTGTACATAGGGTGACCAGACAGCAAGTGTGAAAAATCGGGACAGGGGGTGGAGGGTAATAGGAGCCTATATAAGAAAAAGACCCCAAAATCGGGACTGTCCCTATAAAATCGGGACATCTGGTCACCCTAGCTGTACAACACCGGCATGCTACAGAACATGGTTTATAACCAAGTTTATTTTGAAAGATTTAGCAACTCTTAAAAAATTATTACATAGGTTTAGCTCAGAAATCTTATTGTGTTGCTATAAAACTTGCTTAATGAGCACAGGAACAAAATCACATGTAAGTCAAAAACTGGACATTCATTAAAAAGTGTAAGTCAAAAGTGGGAAGGGAAATCAAGTTGATGAACTAACCCCTAGGCAGAAATTAAGCAAAGGAAACTTGTTTTTTTTAAAAAAAGAAGTGCTCCTACACATATTTGTGAACTGTTCCTTTCAAAATGGGCCCAAACCTATGTTGTGCTGAGAAACTTCAGCTCTTGTGGTCTTCAAGGGTCTGGGTTTGCATCTTTGATATAATGAACTTCTAAAATGTGTCCTCTAAGGGGCAGCATTGGGGAGCAGATATATTTGGATAAATATTATTTATATACATGGTTCAGTGTGGTGTGTTTAAAGAACCTATTGTAAGTAATGGACTATGAGCGCTCAAAAGAAGGATGTTTTGTGCCAAATCATGAGTTTTCTAAGTGTAATTGTATGTATATTTGAGGATCATAATTGCTGAGCTGTAGTCAACGTTATTAGAAATTGTTCAGCTAAAACTCTAAAACCATTGAATCCTGTGAATGTGGGGTGTCTGAAAGCACATAGGAAAACTGCTTTTTGTTGGCCTACCTAACTGGGAAACTGAGGGCACTGTCACCTTGCATTACTTGTCTCCAAGAAGCATCAAGTTAAGTTATTTCTAGGAATAACATTACATCTTATACTAACACTAATTAACTAATGCAGAGAAGTCATTCCTGGAAATACCATTTTTTATGCCATGTCTACACTAGCAATCTCACAGCGGCACAGTTGTACCAATGGAGCTGTGCTGCTGTAAGATCGCTCGTGTAGCCGCTCTGTGCCAACTGAAGAGAGCTCTTCCGTCAGCATAATTAAACCACCTCCAATGAGTGGTGGGAGCTATGTTGGCGGAAGAGCCTCTCCTGCTTACATAGCGCTTCTGTTGGTATAACTCAGTGGTCGGCAACATTTGGCACGCGGCTCGCCAGGGTAAGCACCCTGGCGGGCCGGGCCAGTTTTATTTACCTGCTGACGCGGCAGGTTCGGCTGATCGCGGCCCCCACTGGCTGCGGTTCGCCGTCCCAGGCCAATGGGGGTGGCGAGAAGCCACGGCCAGCACATCGCTCGCCCGCGCCACTTCCCGCCACCCCCATTGGCCCGTGACGGCAAACCGCGGCCAGTGGGGGCCGCAATCGGCCGAACCTGCTGCGTCAGCAGGTAAATAAAACTGGCCCAGCCCGCCAGGGTGCTTACCCTGGCGAGCCGCGTGCCAAACGTTGCCGACCCCTGGTATAACTTATGTTGCTTAGCGGGATGGTTTTTTCACAACACTGAGCAACATTAGCACTTTTGTCAGTATAACTTTTGTAGACATCGCGTAGAAACATTGCTGCCTATCGTGACATAATATGGCATCACTCTTGGGTTCTGTGTACTTGCCGGTTAGTCTTGTGTATTGATTTCTATATATATAGCTATGTACCTTCTAGTATTTTGTTAATGCTGTTCTGTTAACTATTGACTTCACAACTTTAATAATGTTTTTTAATATTTTTTAAATGTAACAAATATATACCTATCTCTAATGTACCAATCATTTTGTGGTATCTAGGTGCCAAATACAAGAACTTTAAGCTGCTGTATTCTTGGGCTGTCTTTCCTGTTCTGCCCATGACGGGTTATATAGTCCATATGTTGTCTTTTCCTGGGGGCAGGGAGAGGGTGGATATTTATAGAAAAGGGAAAGGGATGGCTGGACTGATATAAACTGCATTTTTTGAGAACAAACTTCTGCAAATAGATGAGTCTTGCATTTGCCTACCCTACACTTTCCCCTCTACAGTTCTGACTGGTGCCACTGCAGATGCAGCTCCAGTAGCGGTAACAAGAGTGGCAGTTCTAATGAAAGGCAAGACACTGGCTGCTGCTGCTGGGCTTTTTACCTTTGTGTCCTAGGGATGCTTATTTCTTCCTGACAGCAGGGAAGCTTCGTGACAACATTTTCTGTTTAAGATTTTGAGTGTTTATTTGTGTGTACACACTTGCTTGTTATCAGCATAATGTTGACAATTGAGTCTGTAATATCCAATGAAATCAATGCAGTTACTCCAGGTGTCACCTGAGAACAGAAATTATTTCCCTGAGTTTGTTTAGATGAATACCAAGATTTATTGACCCAATGGTGAGAGTTAAATATTGTGAAGCTGAGATCCATATTTAGCTAAGGGATACTAAGGGACAGATGATCCTTAACTATGCTGAGCTTGTGGTCAGTACGGCTGTGGAGAGGGAGGAAACGTGGCTGTAAACCACCTTTCTTCATCATGCTGAGGTCCACTGATACTTTTCAGTGGATCCTTCAGCCTGCTTGCAGCTTGGGGACAGAACTAGACAAGTTAGTCACTGGCAGCAGGGCAGCACCTTGTCCCCTGAAGTTCCCTCTGGTTTTCTCTGTCTCCCCATTGGCTGGTGGCTCTGCTTCTGCAGAGCTCTTCTGAGGAAATTCCAAACTTGATTTCAAATTTCTGACTAAAAATTCATCTCACTAATGTGTTTATCTGAGTCCCAGTCATGGCCCAGGGCTGCCTTTTTGACAAGATTGTCTCCTCAGCTGCACCTCCCCTTCTGAGGCATTTGCAGCTACTACTGCCGCTGAAGGCTTCAGGAGGGATCTAGGCTGAGAAAGCCAGAGGCAAAAGGGAAGGTCTGTGTCTCATGCTTCCCTCCTTAACCAAGGGTCTTGGTGGAAAATGCAGTTTCTCCCTCAATCCAGTCTGGATGGGTTCATCTCAGTCCCCCTTTCCCTTAATTGCAGAGAAGCCAGACAGCATTGAACAGGTCAGCTTTGCTGGCAAGTTGCAGGCATTGTTTTAGTAGCTCAGGTTGGAGGGGCTCACCTCAGCCCCGCCCCCAGGCAGGAAGGGAGCCAGGCAGGTTTGGAAATGAACTGATGCCATAGCCAAGCAGTCCCCTTCCCCCATCTCTGATGGGAGCAATCCCAGAAGGACAGTGCACTGAATGGAAAATCCCTATAGTCCACACCAGCAGCCACCCCTCTGACTGTGGCGCTCAGCTGCCCCCTCCCCCTCTGCTTCCCCATGGGTCACGGCCGAAGGGCACTGGACACAGTATGGACACTGCCAATACCAGAGCACGCAGTAAGGGTCCTTTGGGCTGAGCTTCCTTTGTGATCCAGGGACCTCTTGATGCTAACTGGCAGAGGACATTTTACTGATCTATACGTATATTCATTTCACACTGAGCACTGACACCATGTGCAACACCTTAAAAGTCAATGAAGTTGTACAGGTTGTAAGCAGAAAACTTAGGCCTGGTCTACACTAACCCCCCAATTCGAACTAAGGTACGCAACTTCAGCTACGTGAATAACGTAGCTGAAGTCGACGTACCTTTGTTCGAACTTACCGCGGTCCACACGCGGCAGGCAGGCTCCCGTCGACTCCGCGTACTCCTCTCGCCGAGCAGGATTACCGGAGTCGACGGCGAGCACTTCTGGGTTTGATTTATCGTGTCCAGACAAGACGCGATAAATCGATCCCAGAAGATCGATTGCTTGCTGCCGAACCAGCGGGTAAGTGTAGACATACCCTTAGTTCTGAATGTTTTTATCAGAAGTATCTGGAACACTTTTCATTATAGCCATACATTTCTTAAAGTTAAATTGCAAAGCTAAAATAAAAAATGATGTAAGCACTAAAGTATGTGCTAAATGCCCAGCTAAGGTGTTGAGGGCATTCAGCACAGAAATAATTAGTTTAACTTGCTTATAATGGATTGCATGGGACTAATTGTATCAGTGAGATCACAGAATGATGCATTCTGGGATTTCTTTAGTGAACTAGAAAAGGATTAACTGATGGCAAAACAATGGATTTCTAAAATAGCAAGCTTAAATGTATTCAGTGTTTGTCGCCACTTGTTGGGGAATGGGGGGATGTAGGAAGAGGGGAGGGAGATTTGTGCCAAATTTCTGGGTATAACTCAGTTTTCCTATACATGTGGTTGGTATTTTACGTCTATAGAAATTTCCACTAAGTTTTTTTCCCCTACAAATGCAACTACGTTTTTTTTAAATCTGAAAGAGAAAAATATCAACAAAAAATGTTTTACATGCACAAAACACCACCTCCTACTGCACATTCCCTTGCAGTGCAATATTTTAGACCTTGTATTTTATATATTCAGAGGAACTCCCCAATAGAACATTTGTCTGAGAATGGAGTGCAGGTTCAGGCAAAAAATGCACTCATGAAATATTTTTATTTGGCCAAATTCTGTGCCAACTCACACCCGGGCAATCCCTTTGGCTTCAGTGATTCAGCATGTAATGTGTAGTTAAAGAATCTGTCTTGTTGCCATTTGCTCCTCCTTCAGAACTCAGTCCTGTGAGGTGTAGAGCATCCTTAACTTCCATCAACCTCTGTGTGTGTCAAGGGTGCTCTGCAACTTTGCAAGATTGGACCCTTAAACAGTTTTTGCTATAAAAAAAACAAGTTAATTTCTGTTTGTATTCTGTCTTGTGTTCTTTTCAGATGAAACAGTGAAATGAAAATTTCCCTTCATTCACTGTTAGGAAAAGCATGTTTTTCAACATCTCCTTTGAACTTCATCCATGTGTTAGAATATTTTTAAGTGTATTTTTAAATAGTGACTAGCAACCTCTGAAACACCATTTCAGTTTGAATGAGGTCATATGCTACCAAAATACTATTCATATTAGGAAACTCACATGAATTGAAAGTAGCACAGCTATAAAAGGGAAGGGAACAGGTGTTTTGTTAGATAGCAAATACTGATCATTTTACTGCTCTTTATACATGTGTAAAATAATTGATACTTCATATTTTAAAAAATTACAAACTTGTACCAGATATCAATAAGCTGCAGTGTTTCTAATTTAAAGTATGATTACTTTTAAATCTTTTGATGACTAAAACATGATATCCTGTGTGTCACTCTTCTAGAGGAGTTCAGGTTTCATAATGTGATATGGGATCAAAAGAATTTTGCTTGGGTACCAAACATCTGATGACTAAGAGCAGGCTGGCAGGAAAACAGGGTACAGCACCACTACTGTGCTTCTACAGGAAAAACCAGAGGGATTATCAGCATTCTGAACTTTTCATAGAGTTTACTGTAAAGTGTATATTCAGCCTGTTATCAACAAGTATTTACTGTGCTGCACCAAATCGTGGAGTAGTTTTCTTGGGTGCAATGGGACTGCTCACATGAATAAGAGCTATGGGATTGGGCCACTAGAGTCTGTTCCCAAGTTTTACAGTGCCTTAATAGGAATTTGAGCATGTAACCTAATTTCACTAAGACTCAGTTTTCCTTTTTTGTAAAGTGATTTTGAGAACTTCATATGAAAGGTGCTATATGAGTGCATGTTATTGCTTGATTTCAGCTTTAATTGAATGTTTTGTAATGTTATATTCCCAATAGCAAACAGGTTATAAAAATAATTACAGAATGATAGTAATTATTCAACCTAATATTTCAGATACAGTGCTGTATATGTAAAATGTCTTAATGTTAAGGTTTGATGGATAGGGTCTCCGAGGAATCAGGGAAAACTCCTCCAAAAATGTAAACTCAAACATGTGAAAATAAGTCTAAAAATCTAGTTTGTTTATGAGCTCTTTAGATGGACAACCACATGACCACCAAATCAGGATCAATGCAGTCACAGAAGTCCATGTCATTGTGTGCTTGGTTTCAGTGGGACTACTCACATGAGTAAGGGCTGCAAGATAAAGCCCTGGATTCTTGACTCCCACTGTTGTACTGAAAATGTCAGACTACACTGTCATCCACATAGTACATACAGCAGTAGTTCCAGAGGACTAATCAATGTATAAAGCACTGAAATTTAAATGTGATACAAGGTTTTTTTGGTTTATATAGTTTCTGTGTCCCAAAGGGTGACTTGCAGCCCTGCATGGTACTAAACTGACTGAAAGAGATGCGTGAGAATTGTTTTACGTTTTTGGAGTTAAGCACTGTTAAGACTGTCTTCTTTTGAAATGTGTGAAGAGTAATATGGGATTTCATCAGAAACACTGATATATAATAAATGGAGAATATGATATAACATGCTTACAATAGATAGAAAATACCAAAATATTATGTATTGAATTTGCAAATACATGCACTATATACACTGTGATCTCATAGCTGTGCACTGTCAATCAACTGTTTTGAAAAGTCATCCATGTGTCATTCATGTGTCAGTGTTTCTGCCTCATCTTGGGCATGCCAGATAGATTGCATGTGTATGACCTATGTTAGTGAGTGATTAGTAATCTTGCTGTCTTGGTTAGTGAAGGTAAGTCTTGTTGGTGCTTAAATACCAAGGTTGTATGCATCTTAGAAATACCTTATATAGGACCTGTTCTTCACTGCATTGCACCTTGTGCGTTCATTCAGACCTCTGCCAACTAGATGTAAATGCTATCTATCTGATTTATTTTACATCCACTTTCAACAGGTGTAAGTAACTACACACGATGCAAAACAGGAGAGAGTCAGGCCCTATGAAAGAAATCCTGGCCTTGAAGTCCATGGGAGTTTCAATATAGATTTCAGTGGGGCCAGAATTTCACCCTATGTCTGTAAACCAAATACATCCTTTAAAAATAATTAGTCCTCTAGTTGGAGAAAGAATCCCTCATTGAGATCAGTATTAAGCTGCAGTGCTATTTTATTGTGAAATTTCAGTAGCAATAGTGGTTGTGAACAAAGCGAAATCTTCCTCCAAAATGAGATAAATAGAGATTATTATAAATCTCTTTTCAGAAGTATATTTACAGCTGAGAAGGAAAGAAAGATGAGCTCCCTCATGAGTGTAGAAGTCAGGGCATGCTGAGGCTTTGAAATCATGGAATGGATTCTCTTGGCCAGATTCCTGTTCCTGCTCTGGTGGCACAGTGAAGCTAGAAAGCCGATTTAATCAGCTACCAGGGGAATCCCTAGGTAATGTAGAGCCTGGGTGGTGCTTCCACACCACATCCTCCAAGCCCCCAGCACGGGGGTCTTTCCTGGAGAAAGGGGAGTGTAAGCAGGGTGGCTCTGTGCTCCAGCTATCTCCAGGTGTGGACCAGCCCCTTGGATCACAGGGAGCTAGGTGTAAATTAGAGCAGCCAAAGGGTAGCTCTTATTTATGCTGGGACTGGATCAGTTCCTGACCAATGCCAGGATGTGGGGGGAGACAGAAAGTTGATTTAATGCCACCTTTGTGGCTCCCCCTGCTTCTGCATCTAGTATGCCTCAGATGAACCAGAGAATCTGGCCCCAGATGTGCTGTACTTGAGACATTCCAGAATACGAGCATTTGGGATAACCTGTCAAATTAAATGTATTGTTTTTTTAAAAATATTTTGAAGGTAGGGAAACTAACTTTTTTTAAAAGTGTTGTTGTAACTGTGTTGGTGCGTAGGTCCCAGGATGTCAGAGAGACAAGGTGAGGTAATATCTTTTATTGGACCAACTGCTGTTGGTGAAAGAGACAAGCTTTTCTTAATGAAAAAACCACAGTATAATGATAGGTGCAGCAGATATATTGTCAGTCAATCTCCTGTCCTATAGTATCCTTTGCACTTTCAGGGATCGCAGTTATCCAGAAGAATACATACAGCCAGCAGGGTATTTAAGCTTTGCTTTTTGTAATTGCATCAGTCTGGACAACTGCTTCTTTTTTTCACAGCATTTCCATATTCAGTTACTAATTACCTTGCTTGTAGTTACAAAACTGACTGGCAGTATCAGAAATAGCAGCAGAATCTACAAGCTGTTAGTTTTAAGTCAATTGCAATTTCAATTCCTGTCCAAAATATTTGTAAATAAATCTGCCTTCAGAATGTACTTATAATGAAGACTATACAAGACTCTAATATACTACTAAAATTAATCCATTGTCTCTTTAATATAATAATTCTATCATCTGTTGTTAGTCTGTTATTAGACACTTTACCAAAGCCATTACAAACCTAGCCTAAAACACCAAGCCTCATCCTCATTGTTAGCTTTGATAGTTGCCTCTATCATTTAATAGTTTGCGTGTAGCCAGTCCAAGTTGGCAATGTCACCCCAAGCTGATTCGAGCCACAGACATTTTTGCTGACTGGAGTCATGCTATCTTTGCCAGTTTGCTGGAATAGACACAGACACTGATTGGGTCATGCTGAAAACATTCCTGTCCTGTGAAGCAAGTCTGTTTGTATTTTAGGTTTGCCAGGACTAATGAATTAAAAATCTTTAACTCTCCACAGTTTGCTGCTTATTAATGCCTCTGTCAGAAGGATTTTTTTTCCCTCTGAAGCATGATAACATCATAAATCTCATTGTTGGAAAGGAAAGGAAGGGAGAGTGGAATTGCGAAGAAAAGCGGAAAAGGGTGGTCTTGTGGGATAGCAAAGCCTTTGGGAAGTGCAGGTAGCAGCATGTTGCCTTAACAGCTGTCTCAGCTTCTCAGACTCTGTCAGTTTGTTGCTATGTAGCAGGTGCAGCCTTTTCTTTTATTGAATCTTTACTCCATAAAGGCAACGACAAGCCAAGGCAGTGGCTAGCCCTGGATTATACAAGTGCAGACTCTCCACTAAGTGAGGTAAGGCAACAGGTGTGAAAACTGAACTAAACTGATAGAGCTGTAACACACTTAATCTGAGTTCTGCTACAGATTTTTATAAAGAAACAACAGCCTGTTCCACAGACAGTCCTCATGAATATGGAACTGCTTTCTGGGATCCTTTTAAAGACCTCATTATACTCAAAGTTGCCCACTCCCATATCCTTCTGTCTAGGGAATGATTATCCTTTTTTGTGTGTGAGGAAAATAAGTGGGAAGTTTGTACGCAGTTGGTCTGTTTCATTTCCCTGAGCCGATGGGACATTCATCATCCTATTTACACACACAGCACTGAAATGAAGGTTTCCCTGCCTTCTTGTTTTCTTTATTTTCTTTTTGATGATGGAGACCATTGAGGATTCTGCAGAAAATCTGGTGAAGAAATAATCTTAATTCATAAAATGAGATAACTGGCTCATGTACAGTGTGTATATATAGATAGGATTTTCTTTCCGTAAATTAAAACAAAATGAAAAAGTCTCTTGTGTAATATTAAAAACATTAGTTATTGAAGGGAGTATTTATTTTTGCCCCCAGATCGGTGACTAAATACTGGTAATTTGTAAACATTGTAGACCACACAGTGTGTGAATGGGACAAGACCACTGATTTACTTAGGACAGTGCTCAGTTATGGTAAGCTTAAGGATTCCAACAAAAGACATCCTATCATGTTTGTTGTTAAAATGGTATTAACTTCCATGAATGTTTTTTCTCATTTCTTAATCTGTGATATTAAACATGAAGCATCTTATTGTGTAGAAAACCTGTCTGATGATGGTTAACAGATGTGGTGCATGTGTGATACAATATGTAATGATGAACAGTCTTGTTTCCAAAGTTGTGCGAATTTGTATCTCTCTTTTGTTCTAGGTTTGTTTGAGAGTCATGTGGGAAGGGTATGTTATATCTTGGTTTTGCAATTGTTCTGTTTATTTAAAAAAAAAAAAACATGCAAGGTCTCAAATACTTTTCACAAAGAGACCATGGAAGAGGGAGATCGTTACTCTAGAAAAAGTTGCTACATAAACAGACCCCCCCAAAATGCATTTTGTCTGTTTAAATGACTTTGTGGTCTCTCTTCCAATTGATGCTGGTTGGGGGTGTGTGTGTTCTTTTGATTAGTAATAATAGGGAAGATGGGGTTATTCATGAGAATCCTCCAAATATTAATATGAAAAGAGGCTGCCAGCTCCAAAGTAAGGATTTTAGAATAATTGTTCTTTTTTTTAAAGAAAATCTAAGCACTGTAAAACATCCACTATTTGATCAGAGTTCACGTCAGTGGCTTATTGTGTAACATTGCCACAGAGGAACAGTCTCCCTCTGCTGGCTAAATGCTCAGACAGACAAAACAAAAAATAAATGTTTAAGTCAGTGGGCCAAACTCATGCTTGCTGCTACTCTACTGCCTGCAAAGGATTGATGCTAGGGATGAATTTTGTGCATCATCCAGCAAGACCTTTATCTTGTAATGATGTTCTGTTGTACTGACTTTATGTGATGCTCTAATAATTAAACATGACATCAAATGGGGTGATGCAATTTTAGTACAGAAAAACAACCATTGCTTTCGAAAGTGTTACGGAAAAGCTGCAATGTGATTGGCTAAGAGAACTGTCTTTTCCCTTTCCATCAATTAAACGCCACATTGTCTACAGAAGTATAGCGCAGCTTTTAGCAATTTTGCTATACTTTATTGAATAATTTGATTTCCAATTTTCTGTGGGTGTTTTACACTTGTGTTTATTTCTTTAAATGTTATTCATGTAGCAATCCACCTAGGTGATATAGGTGCAGTGCACTGCTGGGTAATGTTTGAAGTTTGCTTAGTTCTCTTACCGCCCAGTGTTACAATGATTTCTGCCTGGGCAGATCTTTCACCAATGTAAGTTCCATTAACTTCATTTAGGCTCCATACAAGGACCTGGCTCATTGCAGGATTAGGGCCTCAGTGTATACTGTTTGTGAATGTTAATTACAGCAGCTTTATATGAGATATATAGGAGTTTAAGTTGGACATCAAATACTTAATAGACTTCGTTTGGGAAAAAACTTTTATACGAAAGTCTAAATACACATAATATAACTATAAGTGCATAAGCCTGGACATGCTTTAAGCTTATCCTGTCTAAGTTGATAGCAACTGAAGACCATTAATATTTGATGGCTATTTGGTGTTCTGTGTGAAATAAATTGGGAGTTTGGGGCTGTTTCTTAGTGAAGAGTTATCCACCTCATTAAAACCGCCATTTGGCGCTGGCAGACTCCGAAGAAAGGCCACAGGCTAAATTAGGCCCTGATCCTGCAATTGACTTCTTCTAGGCAGACCCGTAACATCTGCAAGGAATCCCACTGAAGGATCAGTACCAAGGTTTGGAGAATTAGCAGTCTTCTGACCCTTAAATGTGTGACTGTCCAGGTCAAGGCTGAGATATGCTGACAGGACAAAGTGGGAAAATTTTCTTCGTCATTGCCTTTACCTGAACTGTGGATAAATCAAGGAATTTAGTCTCTATCACTGAATTTCACTTTAAAATTTTTTTTAAAGAAAAATCAAATGTAGCCCTGTGCATGTCACCTTAAATTTGCTTTATTGGAATAAAAAATGCAAAAAGTGCAGCTATAAATGTGTGCAAATCACTAAGCTGAGGACGTAATGGCTTCATATGATCAGTAATGTATGCAATATTTATATAATTGCAGCTGGAACACACAGATAAACGCGTAGACTCAAGTGCCCACATGATCACCACAGCAAGAGTACCTGCTGATAAGCCAGTCCGAATTGCCTTCAGTCTAAATGACTCCCCAGGTACAGTTCAATTTTATGGAATAAATGCAAATGAAATGTTTCTAGATTTTATATGTTCTTGATCATATTTATATTACCAAATGAAGTCGAATGTCATGGATGGACTTTTTCCATGTGTGTGAATGATCAGTTTTCCTGTCTGGTAACTACAATGTTGTTAGAGGAAACTAACAATAGATTAAAATCACTTGTCCAACAGCCTAGATACTGTAAAAGTGAGATTTATTTCAAGAGAATGTGGAATAAACATAAAACTATGACTGAATTACCAATATATTTGCATATAAACTGAAAAAGTGTGCTAAAACTCCTGGGCAACATTTTTTTTATTTTGTTATTTTATTTTGATGGGGAGGGCAAAGCTGGCATCTAAGCAAAGGGATAACGTGATTTTAGTCAATAGGTCAATAACGTGCCATCGCTGGTAATTAGTAACTATGGTCAATGATGGGATATTAAAAGTTACTACAGAGAACTTTTTCCGGAGGGTCTGGCTGGAGAATCTTGCCCGCATGCTCGGAGTTCAGCTGATCGCCATATTTGGGATCGGGAAGGAATTTTCCTCCAGGGTAGATTGGCAGAGGCCCTGGAGGTTTTTCGCCTTCCTCCGCAGCATGGGGCAGGGGTCGCTTGCTGGAGGATTCTCTGTGACTTGAAGTCTTTAAATCACGATTTGGGGACTTCAACAGCTGAGTCAAGGGAGAGAATTATTCCAGGAGTGGGTGGGTCAGCTTTTGTGGCCTGCATCATGCGGGAGGTCAGACTAGATGATCATAATGGTCCCTTCTGACCTTAAAGTCTATGAGTCTATGAGACAGAACAAAAAGACACTTTCCCATAGGCAAAAAGGTTGAAGAATACCAACAGAATGCCCAGCTTGAGGGAAGGGTTCAGGAAACAGCCGCTCAACCTGGCATGTTCCCCGATACAGTAGTACAAATTCCATTACCGTTTGTCCTGTAAACTAATGTTGATGGAGCGTTAACTTCCCCAACGTAACCTGTGCACATGTGAACCCTTGGATTAGGTTCACATTATTGAGTGTATCTTAATTTTTGAAAATGCCTAGAGAGCTGTTGATAGGCACTTTGTGAAAATCAGAATGAAATAAAGAAACCAGAAACAGGGAAGCAATGGCAGCATCACAAAGAAGGAAACTAGCTCTGCTGCCAGTGCTAGGGGAGAGCCTGGAGGCAAGGCGGAGGTGTATACAGAGCTTGAAACTCACAGGGTTTCAGTTATCATTACTTGTGAACCCACTTGCCATGCATGTTTGTAGACTACCCGTGCTACAATACTATCTGTCTCCCTTTCACAATATGGATGGTGTAGTTCAGCTTCTGCTCTCAGAAGTCACAGATCTTTTCAGGTAAGTTATTCCATTCTGTGCATTCTTACACAAGAGAGTAACATATATATATATATATATATATTCACACAGCATTCAGGAAACGGAGCATTATTATTCCTACAACAGCCTTAACTCTGCTCCGCGATTTTGTTTTTCATTCTTTGTATCCTTATTTTCTCTGTACACTCTTTAGTATCAAACTGCTTTTGTGTATGCTTTTTACACACAGGACCACTTTCAAACCTGGTATAAGTAGATATAAGTCCACAGACTTAAGTGGAATAGCATCCACTTATGCTGCATTTGAATTGTATCACGGAGCAGAGTATAGGCTGTTATAGGAATAATAATGCTCCGTTTTCTGAATGCTGTGTGAATACAATCTCAACTCCAATGTTACATCCATGAAATTTTTGTCACCTTTCTTTTTTCTTTTATAATATTTTAAAAAATATTTTTAAATAAACTTCCTGTATTTATTACTACTTAATATTACAGTAGCCCACAAAGCCCAATCCACATCACAGCTCTGAAGGGACGTATAATTATGTATGGTAACATAGTCCATATGCTAAAAACTTTACAAAGACAAGTGACATATAAAAGTTGGGAGAAGGATACAATCTGGGGTGGGGGTGGGGAAAGGGTGCAAGCTTATATATGCCTTGCTTTGTAAATTATAATTACCAGTATATTATAATATATAAAGAAAGTACCAACTATCCCCATCTGCCCATCAAGCCATCCTTAACAATCTGATTTCTTGTAAGCATCACTGCAAAGGTAGGTCTTGAAGAGAGATTTTAAGGAGAGGAGGGGAGTGTCCTTATGAATCATGGAAGAATCAGCTGCTTGTGTGAAGAGCTGAAAATCAAGCAAAGGAGGCTTGCACAATGGGCAGAGCAGAGGAGATGGAAGGGCAATGTGATAAGGGATAAGAGAAGACAGTAGCGAGGGACAAGGTTGTGAAGAGCATGAAAGGTCAAAATTCAGTAATGTCGCAAGCTGTTCCCTTCTCTCACCCTGTCTCCTCTGCTCTGGCAATAATTCCAGACTCTATTAAAATTTGTAAGAAGATTCAGAACTATGGAAAGGTGATCATTCTCTATTAAATTCCTTAGGACTTCCTCATTGCCCACATTATCTGGCTCTCAGCATACATGTGTTATTGCAGCAAGTGATCCAGGCCATCTGTGAAGATAGGAGAGAGTAAATAGGAACCAGTAGATTAAGGACCATATTTCACACTGAATTGCAACCCCCGGAGGGCTACTCAGAGGTATAAATCAGCATAGTATTTGACCTCATCAGGAGAATTCAGCACCTGATGTTAACGGAAAGCCTGAATGGAGATATCAATATCAAACGTATTTAAACAAGGCAAAAGAAAAATCACTCCAAGTCTGAGGTTTTACAGAAAGCCACATTCAAATGATCCTAGTTCAAACAAGCAACTGAAATGTCTTTTTTTTAAAGAGACACTGCAAAGAAACAAATAAATCTGCTGACACAGCGTCTCACTGCCACCTTTATCCATTTTAAATTTAGAATCTTTTTTCTTCTTTTCACCTTTTTATATTCCTCTAATCCTTTTTTCATGGGAGGAGAGTTGCTTTTCTCAATTCAGGAAGGAGTTCTGTGTTTCAACTCTGACAGCATCTTGAGAGATTTAGTATTGTGATGGTACACCTCTATCCCGATATAACGCTGTCCTCGGGAGCCAAAAAATCGTACCGCGTTATAGGTGAAACCGCGTTATATTGAACTTGCTTTGATCCTCCGGAGTGCGCAGCCCCGCCCCCCTGGAGTGCAGGGCTGCCCATAAGATTCAGGGGGCCTGGGGCAAAGCAGGGGAGCTGCGGCGCTTGTACTCACCCGGCGGCGGTCCAGGTCTTTGGCGGCATTTCAGCGGCGGGGGGCCCTTCAGTCCCTCCACGTCTTTGGCAGCACTGAAGGACCCGCCGCCGAAATGCCGGCGAAGACCCGGAGCGACTGAAGGGCCCCCTACTGGCGAAATGCCGCCGAAAACCCGGAGCGACTGAAGGGCCCCCCGCCGCCGAAATGCCGCCGAAGACCCGGAGCGCCGCCGGGCCAGGGCTCGCGGGGCATTTCGGTGGCGGGGGGCCCTTCAGTTGCTCCGCATCTTCGGCAGCACTGAAGGATCCACCGCCGCCGAAATGCCGCCGAAGACCCGGACCGCCGCCGGGCCAGGGCTCGAGGGGCCCGGGCCCTGCAGCAAATTGCCCCACTTGCCTTCCCCCCCCCCGGGCGGCCCTGCTGGAGCGCTGCTTTACTGCGTTATATCCGAATTCATGTTATATTGGGTCGCATTGTATCGGGGTAGAGGTATATGTAAAAACCTCACCCAGAATGAGGAGGTGAGTGAATTGAACTCATTTAATTTTTTTTCTTAGATGTTGTCTTGTTTGCCAATCATGGTAGCAGGTGTGATGCCCCGTAAGGCTGAATTATTCTACCACAGTAGTACAGGGAGGAATTTACAACATAACCAGATAGAAAAGGGGAAAAGGTGTGTTTCTTCTGGATGGTGATTATCTCACTGGTTAGAACTGCAACAAAGTACTGGGTCTGAAAGCAGAGACTGTTATCAACTCAAGAAAAGCAAGTTATTTAGTGTTATTTATCTACAAGAAGGGATATGGCTTATGTTATCCATACCAAAAATTGTTTTACTGTGTTCAAAAGTTGGCTCTTTTAGGGCCTGACAATGACCACAAAAACAATTAAAACCGGGCCAGTTTTGTGCTGTATTTTTATTATGATTGTGGGGTGACCAGGTCCTTAAAAGTCTTGAGGGAACTCTGACCAACTGCTAACAGTGATGCTATATAAAAATACAATTTTACTGTGTATCACTTAATCCTGTAGATATAGATATCTATATTTGATGCTTTTACTCAAGTTCACTAAACTGGCATAAATTCTCTCATGGCTTGTCAGATTTGTAGCAGTTTAGCTTAAGGTGTGATTTAAAACTGATTGAATTAAACCAACACAAAAGGCTGAGTGGACAAGCTTATTTCAATTTTGCTTAAATTGATGTAGGAATAGATTTAAACTAAACCAAATAAGCTGCCCTTAAGCCAAAATAAGGGCACGTCCACATTTAAAACAATGCAGCGGCGCAGCTACACTGATGCAACTATGCAAATATAGCGCTTTAATGAAGACGCTCTAAGCTGAGGGGAGAGAGCTGTCCCATCAATTTAGTTAATCCACCTCCCTGAGAGGCAGTAGCTATGTTGGCAGGAGCTCTCCTGCTGACATAACATTGTCTAAAAGCGGGGGATGTTAGGTCGGTATAACTATGTTGCTCAAGGGTGTGGATTTTTCACACCCCTGAGTAACATGTTATTCCGATATAGGTCTGTAATGTAGATCAGACCTAAGAGTGTCTACGCAGGGCTTTGCACCAGTTAAACTAAACCAATTTAATTAAACTAATTAAAGTTTGTGTGTAGACGAGGCCTCAATCAAAACCAGAATCAGAGTCCATGCTTAATTTTGTTTTTTATAGGTGTTAGGGCTAAGTGGTTAGAAGTAGGGGCTTTATTCTGATAGGACATGATGGGCATGCCTGTAGTTTGTAGGTGTACCTAATCTTGTTTTGTAGGTAAAATACACAGCTTCACATGCCTAAGGAGAGTTTGAATCCAGCTATAAAATACTGGCAGTGGAATTGGGTTTTACCTAATTGTTGAATACATGCATTTTTTTCTAATTGTCAGTCATTTATTTCACTTGAAGTCAGTCTGCTGCTAATAATCACTTCCCCTGAAAATTTACTGGTAAAAATGTATGTGCTTTCTTTTAATGACATTGTTGGGGAGGGGAATAATACAATATTTGGATGTACATGAAATTACTTCTTTTGACAACTTTCTTTATATTCCCAACCATTTTAATCCAATCCTCCTAATGTGATCATGGGGAACCCTTGCTTTTTGTTGTATATAGCCACATAAACCAATAACTGTGTTTTACAGTAGATGCTTCTTCAGCAGCTCCTTCAAATCCCTCCTCCAGTCTCACTTTTATCATAATGCCTGCAGCTGAAAATGGATAGGTAAAGGACCAGTGGGGATTGTTAATGTATAAAATATATCCCCAAAGTTTACAAACCATGGTACCTACAAGTTAGGCTCTGTCAAGGCTGTATCCCCACTTTGAACTTTAGGGTACAAGTGTGGGGGCCTGCATGAAGACTTCTAAGCTTAACTACCAGCTTAGATTTGGTCCGCTGCCACCATTCCCACAAGCTAATTCCCTTCCCTGGGAAGCTTTGAGAAACCTTTCACCAATTCCCTGGTGAATACAGATCCAAACCCCTTGGATCTTAAAACAAGGAGAAATTGACCCTTCCCCCCTCCTTCCTTTCACCAACTCCTGGTGAATACAGATCCAAACCCCTTAGATCTTAAACAAGGAGAAATTGACCCTTCCCCCCTCCTTCCTTTCACCAACTCCTGGTGAATACAGATCCAACTTCCTTGGATCTAAAAACAAGGAAAAATCAATCAGGTTCTTAAAAAGAAGGCTTTTAATTAAAGAAAAAGGTAAAAATTATCTTTGTAAAATCAGTATGGAAAATAACTTTACAGGGTAATCAAACTTAAAGAGCTTAGAGGACCCCCCTCTAGTCTCAGGTTCAAAGTACAGCAAACAAAGATAAACACTCTAGTAAAAGGTACATTTACAAGTTGAGAAAATAAAGTAATACTAAGACGCCTTGCCTGGCTTTTTACTTACAAGTTTGAAATATGAGAGACTTGTTTAGAAAGATGGGGAGAACCTGGATTGATGTCTGGTCCCTCTCAGTCCCAAGAGCGAATGACCCCTTAAACAAAGAGCACAAACAAAAGCCTTTCCCCCCCCAAGATTTGAAAGTATTTTGTCCCCTTATTGGTCCTTTGGGTCAGGTGTCAGCCAGGTTACCCAAGCTTCTTAACCCTTTACAGGTAAAAGGATTTTGGAGTCTCTGGCCAGGAGGGATTTTATAGTACTGTACACAGGAGAGCTGTTACCCTTCCCTTTATAGTTATGACACGCCCCCCAAATTACAGATAGTGTTGGACGTTCGGTTCCACACTGGCTGTGATTTCTTCCTGGAGCTTTAGGAGAAAACAGAGTTAATAAGACACATGTACCTTTAGACATACTACTGATTATATAAAACTAACAATATGTTTCAGTCCAAGAACAATTTTTAACCAGTTGACTTTGGGAAACTTTCCCAGGAGAGTGCATTAGCCACTTTGTTAGAAGCTCCTGAAATGTGTTGTATTTCAAAATCAAAATTTTGGAGAGCTAAACTCCACCGAAGAAGTTTTTTGTTATTCCCCTTGGCGGTATGAAGCCACTGTAGCGCAGCATGGTCTGTTTGTAGTTGGAAACGCCGTCCCCAAACGTATGGGCGTAGCTTTTCCAGCGCGTACACAATGGCGTAGCATTCCTTTTCGCTGATTGACCAGTGGCTTTCCCTCTCAGACAGTTTCTTGCTGAGAAACACGACAGGATGGAATTCTTGATCCGGTCCTTCCTGCATTAAAACTGCTCCCACGCCTCGCTCGGACGCATCTGTGGTTACTAGGAACGGTTTGTCAAAGTCTGGGGCCCTTAGCACAGGGTCAGACATGAGTGTTGCCTTAAGCTGGTTAAAGGGCTTTTGACACTCATCAGTCCACTGAACTGCATTTGGCTGTTTCTTTTTGGTTAGGTCTGTCAGCGGGGCGGCGATTTGGCTGTAGTGTGGTACAAATCGCCTATAATATCCGGCCAAGCCTAAGAAGGATTGGACCTGTTTCTTTGACTTTGGAACCGGCCACTTTTGGATAGCATCCACTTTGGCCTGTAGGGGATTTATAGTTCCTTGACCCACCTGGTGCCCCAGGTACGTCACTTTGTTTTGGCCTATTTGACACTTTTTAGCCTTAACAGTTAGTCCTGTCTGCCGGATGCGCTCGAAGACTTTTTCCAGGTGCTCCAGGTGTTCTGTCCATGAATCAGAAAAAATGGCCACATCATCGAGGTAGGCAACTGCAGATTCTCCCAATCCCGCTAGGAGACCATCTACAAGTCTTTGGAAGGTGGCGGGTGCATTTCGCAACCCGAAAGGGAGTACATTGAATTCATATACCCCTGCCTGGGTGACGAAGGCAGACCTTTCCTTAGCGGGTTCATCTAGTGGTACTTGCCAGTACCCTTTTGTTAAGTTTAAAGTAGAGATGAATTGGGCATGTCCCAATTTTTCCAATAGCTCATCTGTGCGTGGCATTGGATAGTTGTCAGGACAAGTTACAGCATTTAGCTTACGGTAGTCCACGCAAAAGCGTATTTCCCCATCTGGTTTGGGAACTAGAACCACTGGAGATGCCCATGCACTATTAGAGGGGCGGATTATACCCATCTGTAGCATGTCCTGGATCTCCCTTTGTATAGCAGTTTGGGCATGAGGTGACTCCCGGTAGGGTGGGGTTCTAATTGGGTGAGCATTACCTGTGTCAATGGAGTGGTATGCCCATTCGGTCCGTCCTGGAGTGGCTGAGAAAATTGGTGCAAAGCTTGTGCACAGCTCCTTGATCTGCTGTCGCTGCAGACGTTCAAGGGTCGTGGAGAGGTTCACCTCTTCCACGCCACCATCCTTTTTTCCTTCGTAGTAGACACCTTCAGGCCACTCCGCGTCATCTGTTTTCTGGGCTGTAAACTGGCAAACGTTTAATTCTCTGGAATAAAAGGGCTTAAGAGAATTAACATGGTATACCTTAGGCTTTATGTTGGAGGTGGGGGAGGCTATGAGATAGTTAACAGCTCCTAGGTGCTCCTGGACCGTGAATGGTCCTTCCCACAACGCTTCCATTTTATGGGCCTGGAGCGCCTTTAAGACCATGACTTGGTCTCCTACTTTGAAGGACCGTTTTCTGGAATGTTTATCATACCAGGCCTTTTGCTCTTCCTGAGCATCCTTTAGGTTTTCTTTAGCAAGGGCTAAAGAGTGTCGGAGGGTGCTTTGTAGGTTGCTTACAAAGTCTAGAATGTTAGTTCCTGGAGAAGGCGTAAACCCCTCCCATTGC
The DNA here is from genome assembly GCF_028017835.1 of Emys orbicularis. Lineage (NCBI taxonomy): Eukaryota > Metazoa > Chordata > Testudines > Emydidae > Emys > Emys orbicularis. The sequence goes on from NC_088683.1 coordinate 199,408,723, forward strand.
TGCTTCACCAACTGTAATGGCCCCTTAACCTCGCGGCCATACACAAGTTCAAATGGTGAAAACCCTAAACTGGGATGTGGTACAGCCCTGTAGGCAAAAAGCAACTGCTGCAACACTAGGTCCCAATTATTGGAGTGTTCATTTACAAATTTATGTATCATGGCCCCCAAAGTTCCATTAAACCTCTCCACCAGACCATTGGTTTGATGGTGATGAGGGGTGGCAACCAAGTGATTCACCCCATGAGCTTCCCACAGGTTTTTCATGGTCCCTGCCAGGAAATTAGTTCCCGAATCTGCAAGGATGTCGGAGGGCCACCCTACCCTGGCAAAAATGTCTGCTAATGCCTGGCACACACTTTTAGCCCTGGTGTTGCTTAAGGGTACAGCTTCCGGCCATCGGGTAGCAAAATCCATGAAAGTCAGTACGTACTGCTTTCCTCTGGGTGTCTTCTTTGGGAAAGGACCCAGAATATCCACAGCTACTCGCTGAAATGGGACCTTAATTATGGGTAGTGGCTGGAGAGGGGCTTTAACCTGGTCTTGGGGCTTTCCCACTCGTTGGCACACCTCACAAGACCAGACATAATTAGCAATGTCCTTGCCCATTCCCTCCCAGTGGAAGGACTTCCCCAACCGGTCTTTGGTTCTGTTCACCCCAGAATGGCCACTGGGATGATCATGGGCTAAGCTCAAGAGCTTTACCCGATACTTAGTGGGAACTACCAACTGTCTTTGAGGATGCCAGTCTTCCTGGTGCCCACCAGAAAGAGTCTCCTTGTATAAAAGTCCTTGTTCTACAACAAACCGGGATCGGTTAGAAGAGCTGAGAGGCCGTGGGGTGCTCCGTGCCGCCGCCCAAGCTTTCTGAAGGCTGTCATCTGCTTCCTGCTCGGCCTGGAACTGTTCCCTTGATGCTGGAGACATCAGTTCCTCCTTGGACTGTGGACTGGGGCTTGGCCCCTCTGGAAGCGATGCAGGTGCTGGGGCTGTTTCCATTGACTGTGAACCGCTGTCCGCTGGTGCACTATGTGGTATTTCAGGCTCTGGCTGAGCCTCTTGGGTAGGGTTATCTGCTGCTTCCGCCAGTTCAGGCTCGCTGGTGCCCTCTGGCGTTGGAGTTGTAGACGGGTTTGCAAGCGCTGGACTCAGTGCTGGCAATGGTTCTGGTGCTGGCTGTGTTGCCAGTTCCGGTTCTGGGACTGGCTTTGGCTGGGTCTCTAGGATTGGATCCACTACGGCTGTTGCAGTCGTTGGCAGGGGATCCGGTTCCACCACCTTTGTTTGGGCCTCTGGTAACACAGACGGGGCCCTGGTGGACGGCTCAGGAACAGGGATGGGGGTGAAAGCTTGCTTAGCCTGGCTGCGGGTGACTGTTCCCACCCTCTTGGCTAGCTTCACATGGTTGGCCAAGTCTTCCCCCAGCAGCATGGGGATGGGATAATTGTCATAGACTGCAAAAGTCCACATTCCTGACCAGCCCTTGTACTGGACATGCAACTTGGCTGTAGGCAAGGTTACAGACTGTGACACGAAGGGTTGAATGGTCACTGGAGCCTCCGGGTTGATGAGTTTGGGGTCCACTAGGGATTGGTGGATAGTTGACACTTGTGCCCCAGTGTCCCTCCAAGCGATAACCTTCTTTCCGCCCACTCTCAAGGTTTCCTTTCGCTCCGAGGGTATGAGAGAGGCATCTGGGTCTGGGGATCTTTGGTGTGATTGGGGTGTAATGAACTGTAATCGGTTGGGGTTCTTGGGGCAGTGAGCCTTTATATGCCCCAGTTCATTACATTTAAAACATCGCCCTGCTAAGGTATCACCGGGGCGATGTTGGTTGATGGAGACTGGTGTGGTGGGGTGAGAAGGCGTCTGGGGTTTCCCTTGGGATGTGGGTGGGGCCTTGGGTTGTCCCCGGTGGTAAGGTTTTGTTTCGGCTTGCCCTTTTTGATATTCGCTCCAACTGCTACTAGTTTTTTTTCTTTTCTGCCACCTCCACCCATTTGGCTCCAATCTCCCCCGCCTCGGTTACAGTTTTGGGCTTCCTATCTAGGATGTACCTTTCTATTTCCTCAGGAACACCCTCTAAAAACTGCTCCATTTTTACTAGGGAAACCAGATCTTCCAGAGATTTAACATTTGCTCCTGATACCCAGGCATCACAATTTTTGTCAATGTGGTAGGCATGCCGGGTAAATGACACGTCTGGTTTCCACCTTAGGGCTCTGAACCGCCGACGGGCATGCTCGGGTGTTAGCCCCATTCTGAGTCTGGCCTTGTTTTTAAAAAGTTCATAACTGTTCATGTGTTCCTTAGGCATTTCAGCCGCCACCTCTGCTAAGGGTCCACTGAGCTGCGGCCTCAGCTCTACCATGTACTGGTCTGGAGTGTATCCAAGGCAGGCCCTTTTAAAATTTTCTAAGAAGGCCTCAGTATCATCGCCTGCCTTGTAGGTGGGGAATTTTCTGGGATGGGAAGTGGTACCTGGAGAGGAGTTGCTAGGATGGGCTGGTGCATCCTGCCTAGCCCTTGCTACTTCCAGTTCATGCTTCCTTTCTTTTTCTCTCTCCTCCATCTCTTTTTCTCTCGCCTCCTCTTTGGCTTTTTCCAGCTCCATAGTTCTCTTGTGAGCCTCCTCTTTGGCTTTTTCCAGCTCCATCTTTCTCTTGTGGGCCTCCTCTTTGGCTTTCTCTTCTTTTTTTTTCTGCTCTGTCTCGAGTTTTTTTAATTGAAGCAGTCTCTGATGTTTTCTTTCATTTTCTTCTGCTTCTAGTTTGGCCAGTTCTATTTTGTTAGCTACTTCTTTGGTAGTCATTTTCCTGTTTTCTTGTGCTGGGTCACACCCCTCTGCAGTTGACTGAAACTGGGATGCACTCAGCTCAGGCTGCTGCTGAGTTAACAGAGACTTTCTAACTAGCTACTCCCGAGGATGTAAAAATAAAAAAAAACAATTCAGCTTGTAAATTCCTTTTACCAGTCGTTTGCTCATTAATTGAACCCTTCTCTTAACAAAGGCTCTTGTTAAAAAAACTTAACACCTCTGCCTTCAGGCAAGGAGAGATAAGATATGCATCTACCTTCAGCTCTGCTTTCCAAGCAGCTAGAAGGGGAAAAAAATCTCTTACTGGCTTTTGGGTTTAAAATGATCTCCACCGCTGTGCCACCATGTCAAGGCTGTATCCCCACTTTGAACTTTAGGGTACAAGTGTGGGGGCCTGCATGAAGACTTCTAAGCTTAACTACCAGCTTAGATTTGGTCCGCTGCCACCATTCCCACAAGCTAATTCCCTTCCCTGGGAAGCTTTGAGAAACCTTTCACCAATTCCCTGGTGAATACAGATCCAAACCCCTTGGATCTTAAAACAAGGAGAAATTGACCCTTCCCCCCTCCTTCCTTTCACCAACTCCTAGTGAATACAGATCCAAACCCCTTGGATCTTAAACAAGGAGAAATTGACCCTTCCCCCCTCCTTCCTTTCACCAACTCCTGGTGAATACAGATCCAACTCCCTTGGATCTTAAACAAGGAGAAATTGACCCTTCCCCCCTCCTTCCTTTCACCAACTCCTGGTGAATACAGATCCAACTCCCTTGGATCTAAAAACAAGGAAAAATCAATCAGGTTCTTAAAAAGAAGGCTTTTAATTAAAGAAAAAGGTAAAAATCATCTCTGTAAAATCAGTATGGAAAATAACTTTACAGGGTAATCAAACTTAAAGAGCTCAGAGGACCCCCCTCTAGTCTCAGGTTCAAAGTACAGCAAACAAAGATAAACACTCTAGTAAAAGGTACATTTACAAGTTGAGAAAACAAAGTAATACTAAGACGCCTTGCCTGGCTTTTTACTTACAAGTTTGAAATATGAGAGACTTGTTTAGAAAGATGGGGAGAACCTGGATTGATGTCTGGTCCCTCTCAGTCCCAAGAGCGAACGACCCCTTAAACAAAGAGCACAAACAAAAGCCTCCCCCCCCCCAAGATTTGAAAGTATCTTGTCCCCTTATTGGTCCTTTGGGTCAGGTGTCAGCCAGGTTACCCGAGCTTCTTAACCCATTACAGGTAAAAGGATTTTGGAGTCTCTGGCCAGGAGGGATTTTATAGTACTGTACACAGGAGAGCTGTTACCCTTCCCTTTATAGTTATGACAGGCTCCTAAAGCCACACTTAGGGTTATCGACACTTAAGACGTGATAGCCCCACAACTGTGCTGTTGCAGCAGTGCTGCTGTAGAGCTTCAGTGTGGATACCCGAGAGGTGGTAGCTAGGTCAATGGAAGAATTATATCGACTTAATCGATGGGGAATTAGATCTACTTAACTATGCTGCTCAGAGGTGTGGATTTTTCACAACTCTGACCAACAAAGTTAAACCAACCTAAGTTTCCTTAGGCTCAACAGAAGTGGCCTGCTTTTTCAGAGATAATGAGCATCTTCAGCGCCCAGTTACTTCAGTGACAACTGTGGTGCTCTATCCCTCTGAAAATCAGGACTCCCTTATCTTAGGGCCTAGGTATGGATCTATGAGCCTAATCGTGGGCTCTCATACTTAAAAATGTTGGCCTATACTTTAAAATAATTTGGAACCATCAAGTTGTGCAATCAGCTAGTTTAACCATGTAAAATCATAATAAATGGCTCCTGCACTGTGCTTGTCATCCATAGGTTTTAAAGTGCATTGTAATCTTATTTTCACAGTGTTATTATTATTATTAATTTGTATTGTGGTAGCACCTAGGAGCCCTAGTCATTGACAGGACCCCTTTGTGGTAGGTGCTGTACAAACACAGAACAAAATGACAGTCCCTGCCCTAAAGAGCTTATAACTGAAGAATGAGACAACAGGCTACATGTGGATACAGCAAATAGAAGGGAATAAGGAAACAATAACACAATACTGATTATTATTTGTACCCTCACCTCTGTCCTTCCTATTGTTTGCCATGCTCACTTGTTGAGTTTTGTCTTTAGTTAGGATATTTCTACACAGCAACTAGACTCCGCATATAGGATTACAGCATCCCTGCCCCAAGGAGCTAACAATCTAAAGATATGTCTACACAGCAAAGAAAAACCCGCAGCTGACCCATGCCAACCAACTCAGACTTGAGAGGTTCAAGCTGCAGGGTTGTTATATTGTTGTGTAGGCCTCTGGGCTCAGGTTGGCGCCTGGGCTCTCGGACTCTGTGAGGTGGGAGGGTCCTAGAGTTTCGGTGCCAGCCCAAGCCCGGAAGTCTACACAGCAGTGAAACAGCCCTGAAGCCTGAGCCCCGCGAGCCTGAGTCAGCTGGCACACGCCTGACATGGATTTTTCTTTGCTGTGTAGACATATCCTTAGATTGTTAGCTCCTTGGGGGCAGGGATGCTGTAATCCTATATGTTTGTACAGTGCCTACCAGGATGGGTCCCTGATCCTAACTGGGATCTTTGGAAACTACTGTAGTACAAATAATAAATTCATTATTTTAACACAATGTGTGGGCTTCAAAGTGCATATATTTTCTATTTAGAGGCTCATATAAAAATAATAATAATAATAATAATAATATCCCTGATTAATCCTTAAAACCATGTTCTGTTTTTGGTAGACAGTAATGACATTTTTCTGAGGATTTCACAGGAATTTATGAGAAATGCCCTTAAAGGGCATGAGACTGAGAGTCCCCCACGGAACATCCTTTAGCTTAGGAGAAAGTATGAGCAGGAAGCTCATGGGTGCTGTTAATATTTTTGTGAAGTCCATAACACTTATTATTAAACAAGGCCCTCATATTCCTATCCTAAGGGCAGGCAATTATTTTTCCCTACCCTTTTACAAATAAGGTAACTGAGAGGCTGCACAAGGTCATTTCAGGCATAACTGGGAATAGAACCCAGGGCTCTTATATGATAGAGCCAAGTCTCATTCATTTAGCCACCGTGCCTTTTAGCAAGCAATGTCTGTACTTGTCTGTCTGTAAACACTGCTCTGGCCTCTAGACACTGACCTCTCAGAGCCAGGATTAGAAACCAGGAATCCTGAGGCATAACATTCCACTGCTGTCTTACGAATAGTTGTGTAGCGCACTGGCAAAGTATGTGTTGTGGATCAGCCCTTAAAGAAGGATACAAAACACACTTTGCCAGTGTGCTAAACAACTATTTGTAAGACAGCAGTGGAATGTTTTGTCTTCCACTCCCAGTCAATGGTAAGAAGACTCCCATCGACTTTAGTGGGAGTTGGACTGGGAACTTAAACTGGGATTTTCAAAGGAATCTAAGGGCTTCAATTGAAATTCACTAGGAGTTGGGTGCCTAACTCCCTTTAGGCTCCTTTGAAAATCCCTTCTACTGTGTGTGTGAGTGGGGGTGGCACTGTGTTTTTTACCTTGCTTTAGTCTATAAGTATGTGTATGCATTTCTAAATTCAAGAAAATTCCTGCCACTGAAGTTCTTAGTTTATCTGGTGTATAACAGCACAAAGAAGTTGATTTAAAGAAGTCTTAAACTAGTGTGACTAAAAAAAACCCCTTGCAGCTGTTGAGTAGATGCTAAAGCAGGCCCATTATAAAATGTACTATGGTATGCTATAATGGTTAAGATACCAATAAGTTCTATTTTTAGTACCATTGACTCAGTCACTTTGTGTTCAGAAAATAAGCAGTGAACATTTGCTTATTGAAAGGATTTCCTCTGAAATTATTTCTTTTTAGAGTTCATCCTTTTAAAATTTATTTAGGGAATTTGTTTTATTTTTTATTTGCTGCTTCTACTAACTACACTGCGGTTAGTAGTGTAACATTTCTAATAGTTTGAAACAGTCAAAAATTCAAAAAAGATATTTTTAAAATCTTGTGCATGTGAAAAATAACAGCAATTCCTGCTTTACGTGTTCTTGATTTCTTTTGAAAATTAAAATCACGAGGGGGTCTTCCTTACTGCTACTGGTACAGTATGTTGTACTGCTGGAATTGTCAAATGTCAGTTTAACGGCTCTCCACAACTCTGATCCAATATTGCTGTCAAAATGTTTTACAACTATTCATCCAAATGTTGTAGAGCAGCTGTACTACTGGTCTGACTGAGTCATATTCCTTCTTTCCATTTGGCTATGCAGCATTATTCGTCTTTCTTCTTTTAGAATATTTGTCTATTTTTAAAATTTGCGCAAGAAGGCAACAGCAACTTAAAAGTAAACATTTGCACGTTGATGTAAAGTAACTTTATGCAATTCAAAAACTTAAATATCTTGCAGGAGAAACCTTGTGGGTAGGTGGTGGGGAGATGTTTTTAATAATACTGCAAACTGAGCTCTCAGAATATTAATACTAGATTTTGGTATCTATAGACTATTTGTTTTACTTGTGTTGTTGCCCTCTTCTCCACTTCATTTTTCCTTGCTATGGCCCTCACTTTTGTTTGTTTGTTAGCAGAGGGACCAGGGACTCAATGGCATGCAGATAGAATGCCCATATGTGGAGGTATATCCAGTGTGCAATACAGTATGATTCATGGTAAGACCAGCTCATTGCCCTGGATGCCAACTCTCTATTAGTTAAAGCAAGGTTTTGACTGTATACTAGCCAATATATACTCTGTATACTCTGCCTGGAACAAGGTTGCTTATTTTCCCTATTCCCCACCACAATCACTTCACTCCATGACCACTGATAGTAGGATACAGAGGTGCAAAATATCTGGCAAGATACTCTGTGTGAGCAGACATCTGCATCCCCACAAAGCCCTATTGATTCAGGGCACGTCTTCACTACCTGCCGGATCGGTGGGTAGCAAACGATCTATTGGGGATCGACTTATCGCGTCTAGTGAAGACGCGATAAAATCGATCCCCGATGGCTCTGCCGTCGACTCCGGAAATCCACCGCGGCAAGAGGTGGAAGCGGAGTCGACAGCGGCGCGGCAGCGGTCGACTCGCCGCCGTCCTCACAGCCAGGTAAGTCGACCTAAAATACGCAACTTCAGCTACGCTATTCACGTAGCTGAAGTTGCGTATCTTAGGTCGACCCCCCCCGTAGTGTAGACCTAGCCTCAGTGAGGCTCTGTGGGAGCACAGAGGTCTGTCAGCACAGAGCAGCTTACAAGATCCTGCCTCAGCAGTTTTCTACTGTGTAAACAACCGTGGTTTAATTGTGACAATGCATACAACAGCTTCTGAAAGTGAGCTAGTAATGAAGATCTGTAACCTGCAGCAAGATACATAAACAACAGTGAAATCCAATGCAAAACTGTTAGTGTGACTATGAGTAATGAATATTGCCACAGGAGTATGATTCACATTTCTATTCTCAATCCAGTTCCTAGTGAAAACCCCAAAACGGGCACTGAGGCTAGGTCTACACTACAGCGGGGGGTCGACCTAAGATACGCAAGTTCAGCTACGTGAATAGCGTAGCTGAAGTGGCGTATTTTAGGTCGACTTACCTGGCTGTGAGGACGGCGGCAAGTCGACCGCTGCCGCGCCGCCGTCGACTCCGCTACCGCCTCTTGCCGCAGTGGATTTCCGGAGTCGACGGCAGAGCCATCAGGAATCGATTTTATCGCGTCTTCACTAGACGCGATAAGTCGATCCCCGATAGACCGATTGCTACCCGCCGATCCGGCGGGTAGTGAAGACGTGCCCTCAGTCACACCTGGTTGGCAGCCTATGTTAAAAAGCCCTTGATTTGATTGAGCATATGAATGAATTAACTTCATCCCTGCAGGTGGGTCCTTCAGAGTAAAAACACATAAGTAATGTGATATGGAGAAGCTTGCACTGGCACAATCAAGGAACTATGGTGTGATTGGAATAACAGAAACTTGGTGGGACAGTTCACATGACTGGAGCACTGTCATGGATGGGTATAAACTGTTCAGGAAGGACAGGTATGGGAGGAAAGGTGGAGGAGTTGCATTGTATGTAAGGGAGCTGTATGATTGCTCAGAGCTCCAGTTTGAAACTGGAGAAAAGCCTGTTGAGAGTCTTTGGGTTAAGTTTAGAGGCGAGAGCAACAAGGGTGATGTCGTGGTGGGCGTGTGCTATAGACCTCTGGATCAGAAGGATGAGGTAGACGAAGCTTTCTTTAGAAAACTAACTGAAGTCTCCAGATCACAGGCTCTGGTTCTAATGGGGGACTTCAATCACCCTGACATCTGCTGGGAGAGCAATACAGCAGTGCACAGACAATCCAGGAAGTTTTTGGAGAGTGTTGGGGACAACTTCCTGGTACAAGTGCTGGAGGAACCGACTAGGGACTGTGCTCCTCTTGACCTGCTGCTTACAAACAGGGATGAATTGGTAGGGGAAGTAGAAGTGGGTGGCAGCCTAGGCAGCAGAGACCATGAGGTGGTTGAGTTCAGGATCCTGAAAAAAGGAAGAAAGGAGAGTAGCAAAATATGGACCCTGGACTTCAGAAAAGCAGACTTGGACTCCCGTAGGGAACTGATGGACAGGATCCCCTGGGAGGCTAATACGAGGGGGGCAAGGAGTCCAGGAGAGCTGGCTGTATTTTAAAGAAGCCTTATTGAGGGTGCAGGAACAAACCATCCCAAAGTGCAGAAAGAAGAGCAAATATGGCAGACGACCAACTTGGCTTAACAGCGAAACCTTTGGTGAGCTTAAACTCAGAAAGGAAGCTTACAAGAAGTGGAAATTTGGACAGATGACTAGGGAGGAGTATAAAAATATTGCTAGAGCATGCAGGGGTGTAATCAGGAAGGCCAAGGTACAATTGGAGTTGCAGCTAGCAAGGGATGTGAAGTGTAACAGGAAGGGTTTCTACAGGTATGTTAGCAACAAGAAGAAGGTAAAGGGAAAGTGTAGGACCCTTACTGAATGGGGGAGGCAACATAGTGACAGATGACGTGGAAAAAGCTGAAGGAGGCAAAAAAAAGCATTGAGTACATCTTCCCAGACAAGGTCAGCTCCCAGACTGCTGCACTGGGCAACACAGCATGGGGAGTAAGTGAGCAGCTCTCAGTGGTGAAAGAACAGGTTAAGGACTATTTAGAAAAGCTGGACGTGCACAAGTCCCTGGGTCCAGATCTAATGCATCTCAGGGTGCTGAGGGAGTTGGCTGATGTGATTGCAGAGCTATTGGCCATTATCTTTGAAAATTCGTGGTGATCGAGGGAGGTCTCGGACGATTGGAAAAGGGCAAATATAGTGCCCATCTTTTAAAAAGGGAAGAAAGAGAACCCAGGGAACTACAGACCAGTCAGCCTCACTTCTGTCCCCGGCAAAATCATGGAGCAGGTCCTCAAGGAATCCATTTTGAAGCACTTGGAGGAGAGGAAGGTGATCAGGAACAGTCAACATGGATTCACCAAGGGCAAGTCATGCCTGACCAACCTGATTGCCTTCTATGATGAGATAACTGGCTCTGTCAATATGGGGAAAGCGGTGGATGTGATATATCTTGACTTTAGCAAAGCTTTTGATACAGTCTCCCACAGTATTCTTGCCAGCAAGTTAAAAAAGTATGGATTGGATGAATGGACTATAAGGTGGATAGAAAGATGGCTAGATTTTTGGGCTCAACAGGTAGTGATCAACGACTCGATGTCTAATTGGCAGCCGGTATCAAGCGCCCCGGGGTCGGTCCTAGGGACGGTTTTGATCAACATCTTTATTAATGATCTGGATGATGGGATTAATTGCACCCTCAGCAAATTCACAGATGACACTAAACTGGGGGGAGAGGTAGATATGCTGGAGGGTAGGAATAGGGTCCAGAGTGACCTAGACAAATTGGAGGATTGGGCAAAAAGAAATCTGATGAGGTTCAACAAGGACAAGTGCAGAGTCCTGTACTTGGGACGGAAAAATTCCATGCACCGCTACAGGCTGGGGACCGATGGCTAAGCAGCAGTTCTGCAGAAAAGGACCTCGGGATTACAGTGGACGAGAAGCTGGATATGAGTCAGCAGTGTGCCCTGGTTGCCAAGAAGGTCAATGGCATATTGGCCTGTATTAGTAGGAGCATTGCCAGCAGATCGAGGGAAGTGATTATTCCCCTCTATTCAGCACTGGTGAGACCACACCTGGAGTATTGCGTCCAGTTTTGGTCCCCCCACTACAGAAGGGATGTGGACAAATTGGAGAGAGTCCAGCGGAGGGCAACAAAAATGATTAGGGGGCTGGGGCACATGACTTACGAGGCGAGGCTGAGGGAACTGAGGTTATTTAATCTGCAGAAGAGAAGAGCGAGGGGGGATTTGATAGCAGCCTTCACTGCTCTACAGCCAAAATGCTTCTGAAATAAATGTAGTCAAACTTTACTACTTCTGGGTCACTGAGAACGAAAATGATGCTTAAAATTGTTGATTGGCTCTAGTTTTCAAGATATGCTATTGGGTCAGTATATACGACCCTTGATTTGGGAATGGCGGAGGATAAGTGAGTTATAAAGGGAAGGGATCTCAATTTAAACCAGAAATGACTAAAATACATCTTTGACTGGATCTATGAATAAATCTATGACTGGGTTTGGACAGTACTTGCTTTTTAGGCAAAACAATGAATGATGCAATCTGAAGCTGGTATTGCGTCATACATGATATGAATTGCATCATGTTATTCCTAGAAGTCATGGATGATGCAATCATAACGAAGCTTACATCACTCTGCTGAACAAATTGCCCTATATCAGCTCTAGAAATCATACAGTGTCGTGCTCTCTTATTTGTCAGTGTTTGATTTTGCAAAGGGACACATTTCTGTTTAGCCAAAGTGAGCAGAGATGCCTCGTACTTGTGTGAACAGTGCTGATAACTTCTGCTATGTTTGTGGTGAAGTGACTTTTGCGTCACAAAAGCGCAGTATAACCACTATGGTTAAGAAAGCCTATCACTTTTATTTTGGCTGCAAAATTGGAGATCAGGACAAGAGGTGGGCCCCACACATATGCTGCAACACTTGTGCAACAAATCTTCGCCAGTGGTTGAACAGGAAAAGGAAATCTATGCCTTTTGCAGTGCCAATGATTTGGAGAGAGCCAACAGATCATACCAGCAATTGTTACTTCCGCATGGTGCCTCCAGTTGGGAAAGGTGTGTCAAAGAAGAAAAAGTGGACTGTGCATTATCCAAACATTCCATCAGCTATACGCCCAGTACCCCACGGAGAAGGACTGCCGGTTCCTGATGCACCAGAATCATTCTCACTTGAGTCAGACGAGGAAGAGGAAGAGGATGAAACTTCTGGTCCTGAACCATCAGTGTCACAGGACCCACATTTTCTCGCATCCTCCTCCTCTGAACCACACCTCATAACACAAGGTGAACTGAATGACCTTGTCAAGGATTTGGAACTACCCAAGAGTAAGGCAGAGCTGTTGGGCTCCAGACTACAGCAGTGGAATCTCCTGGCACGTGATGTTAGGGTTTCCATGTTCCGTGACCGTCAAAAGGATCTTGTCCCATTCTTCTTCATGGAAGGTGATCTTGTAGCCTGCAACAACATCGATGGTGTAATGGCAGCCCTCAACATCGTTCACGATCCAGATGAGTGGAGACTGTTCATTGATTCATCGAAGACGAGTCTTAAAGCTGTTTTACTGCATAATGGCAATGTTTTGCCATCAATTCCAGTCGGTCATGCAGTCCATAGGAAGGAAACCTATGACAACATGAAACAACTTTTGAGGTGCATAAACTATGACCAACATCAGTGGCAGCTTTGTGGCAATTTGAAGGTTGTTGCTCTCTTGCTTGGTCTGCAGACTGGATACACAAAGTACTGCTGTTTTCTCTGCGAATGGGATAGTCGTGCAAGAGATTCCCACTACATCAAGAAAGATTGGCCACTCCAACAGTCATTGGAGCCTGGGAGGAAAAGTGTTCGGCATCCACTACTTGTTGAATCAAGGAAGATTTTATTACCACCCTTACACATCAAGCTGGGTCTGATGAAGAACTTGGTCAAGGCCATTGACAAAACACAAGCAGCTTTCAAGTACCTCCGTGGAAAATTTCCAAGGTTAAGTGAAGCTAAGATAAAGGAAGGTGTCTTTGTTGGTCCTCAGATTTGTGAACTTCTTCGAGATGATGCATTTGACCATGCACTGCGTGGCAAGGAAAAGACGGCATGGAAAGCCTTCCAGTTAGTGGCAATAAATTTTCTCTGAAACAACAAGGCAGACAACTACAGGTTGTTGGTGGAAAACCTCCTCAAGGCATACAAAAGCCTTGGTTGCAACATGTCACTAAAGATCCATTTTTTGCACTCTCATCTAGATTTTTTCCCACCGAACTGCGGAGCAGTGAGCGACGAGCACGGCGAGCGATTTCACCAGGACATTGCAACAATGGAGAAACGCTATCAGGGCAAATGGAGCCCATCAATGCTTGCAGACTATTGCTGGACAGTGACAAGCGATGCTCCATTTAATGAATACAAGAGACAAGCCAAGAAGCGCCGAGTAGACACTGAATAGGACTAAACTATGTACAGAATAGTTTTTTGCCTTTTGTTTCATAATAAATTTTATTTATATAACCCTTTTGCTGATTTTAAAGTGTTACATAAACAGGACAGGTGAGATATTATCATGTAAAGCAACCATAAACACATGAAAAGACCTAGGTTTACAATTTATGATTAAAACTCTACTATCTACACAATATACATAGACATCAAATGTAAAAACTTAAATATCTTAGAAACAGTAGCCAATCAGTTGTTTTAATTGTCATATTTGAATTCAGCACATCAAAATACATAATAAATAGCACATTTTATCTCTGAAGCAGACGACTTCTCAAAAATTGTAGACCAGTGTTATCTGAAGGGAGGTTCCAAAGAGGATGGAGCTAGGCTGTTCTCAATGGTGGCAGATGACAGAACAAGAAGCAATGGTCTCAAGGTGCAGTGGGGGGAGGTCTAGGTTGGATATTAGGAAACACTGTTTCACTAGGAGGGTGGTGAAGCACTGGAATGGGTTACCTAGGGAGGTCGTGGAATCTCCATCCTCAGAGGTTTTAAGGCCCAGCTTGACAAAGCCCTGGCTGGAATGATTTAGTTGGTGTTGGTCCTGCTTTGAACAGGGGATTGGACTAGATGACCTCCTGAGATCTCTTCCAACCCTAATATTCTATGATTCTGTGCTGCTGTATGTGTTGTCATTCCTCTGTAACTACACAAAGAATCTGTGGTGTGTTCCATGGGCATTACATTTACTACAGGGGGAAAACTGTTTCTCATATTGTTATTTTAGCCCTACTAAACCATAGCAGAAAAGTCACTTTCAAGACTGTTTAGAAGTCATACTTATAATTGGGCCCAACCCTGCGATATGCTGACTACCTTCTAGCAGGTGATGAACTCTCTTTAGGGTATGTCTATATTGGCAGAGTTACAGTGCCGGCAGTTACATCACCGCTCAGAGAGCGCTGAAGGGAAACCGCTGTTGTGTGTTCATACTGTCAGCTGCCTGCGCAATAGCGTGTTCACACATGCAGCGGTATTTGGAGTGGTGCACTCTGGACAGCTGTCCCACAGAGCATCTCTTCCTCTTCTGCCACTAAGAGTTGTGGGAAGGCGAAGGGGGTCACGGGGCATCCTGGGTCCTGTCCCAGTGCCCCATGATGCATTGCTTGGCATCCCAGAAATCTCTGTGTTTCCGTCTGCATTAGACGCCATCTTTCAACGGTTTGTGTACTGTGCGCTCTGCCTCTTCAGTCTGCAGGAATGGATCCCGCACTGTTGACCAATACGCTGCTCGCAATCACTAACACGTCACAAGTGGCAGTGGAGTTATTCCTTAAACTACAAAGGCAAGAGGAGTTCAAGATTGATCTCGCCCCGCATAGTAGCTATGACATGAGATTGCTTGTGGCATTCACGGAGGTGTTGGCCACAGTGGAACGCCGCTTTTGGGTTCGGGAAACAAACACTGAATGGTGGGATCACATCGTCGTGCATGTCTGGGATGACGAGCAGTGGCTGCAGAACTTTCGGATGAGGAAAGCCACATTCGTGGGACTGTGTGATGCGCTCACCCCAGCTTTGCGGCGCAAGGACATGAGAATGAGAGCTGCCCTGTCGTTGGAGAAGCGTGTGGCAATTGCACTGTGGAAGCTGGCTACTCCAGACTGCTACCAATCGGTCGCTAACCAGTTCGGAGTGGGAAAGTTGACCGTTGGACTCGTGTTGACGGAAGTGTGCAGGGCCGGATGAATTACATTCTGCTCCGAAAGACCGTGACTCTTGGCAACATGTGTGACATTGTGGATGGCTTTGCACAAATTGGCTTCCCTAACTGCAGAGGGGCGATAGATGACATACATATTCCAATTTTGGCACCAGACCACCTAGCCACTGAGTATATTAATCGGAAGGGGTATTTCTCTATGGTTCTCCAGGCGCTTGTGGATCACCGTGGGTGTTTCACAGACATTAATGCAGGCTGGTCCGGAAAGGTGCATGACGCACGCATCTTTCAGAACACTGGCCTGTTCAGGAAGCTGCAAGCAGGGACTTTCTTCCTGGACCAGAAGATCACCGTACGGGAAGTCAAATGCCCATTGTGATCCTGGGAGACCCTGCCTACCCCTTAATGCTGTGGCTTATGAAGCCATACACAAGGAACCTTGACAGCAGCAAGGAGCGGTTCAACAACAGGCTGAGCAAGTGCAGAATGACTGTTAAGTGTGCTTTTGGCCGTTTAAAGGCCCACTGGCGCTGCCTATATGGGAGGCTGGACCTGGCTGATGACAATATTCCTATGCTTATAGCCGTGTGCTGTACACTCCATAATATTTGTGACGGGAAGAGTGAAAGCATCACTCAAGGCTGGACCGCTGAGGCTCAGTGCCTGGAGGCTGAATTTGAACAGCCAGAGACCAGGGCTATTAGAGGGGCGCAGCATGGGGCCATAAGGATCAGGGATGCCTTGAGGCAGCAATTTGAAGCTGAAAGCCACTAATATTTGTTGCTAGGAGGTGATTGTGATTGGTGCAGACGATGCCCAATGAAGGTTTAAGAAAATTGCCTGTTGATTTGCAGGGCTCTGTTTGCTTTCAATTAATGGAATAAAGATTGCTTTCAAACCAAAACAATTATTTTATTTAAAAAAAAAACAATGGAGGACAGGATCAAACAAAAAAACACATCAGCACTGTGAGGGATGGAGGAAGGGAAGGTCCGAGGGGGAGGTGGGGTCCCGGGACAGTTAAAGATTTGTGTATGTACAGGTATCATATGCAACCTTGTCCTTTGGAGTACAGTGCAGTGGGTACTGTACTTGAGCAGGGCTAAATTGCAGAGGGATGGATGTTGAGTGCAGTGGGTACTGGGAGTCCGCAGGGCTTGGCTGTGACAGGGCAGGAGTGGAATGCAACAGGTACAGACTGGAGCCAGGAGGTTGATAAGCGGTGTCTGGGGGGCGCATGGGAAAGAGTTTTGCGACAGGGAGGGCGGACACGGAGCTGTTTGGTTTGCAGTGCTAGTAGCGCCTGGATAGTGTCTGCTTGGCGCTCCATAACATTTAAGAACTGCTCCGTGGCTTCATTCTGGCGCGCTGCGTTCTCTTTTCGGTCCCTCTTCTTGCTGTCCTGCCACTCCTTCAATTCTTGGTTTTTGGCCATGGAGTGCACCGTGACATCACGCAGAAAGTCCTCTTTAGTTCTTTGTCGCCGCTTTCTAATTCTGAGCAGCTGTTCAGCTGGCGATAACAAAGAAGGAGGCTGCGCTCCCAAGGTCATATCTGTGAAGCCAAAATGCAACAATTTACAGAAGCAGTATTGTTTGCAACACACAGGCCACTGATTTAAAACACAGCTACTATTCACATACCTGTCACTAACTGGCTGACCCCAGGCAAACACACATGAGCCACAAGACCCCCCCAAAATGGTTAGTAACCGCAGGGGCAGTGGAAATCAGTGTTCCAGGACCATACTGTACACTGGGCACTTGGCTCTTAGGGAGAGCCAGCACTGTAGGGGGGACCTTATAATCATTACTGTCCCCACACTTTCCACAGGCTGTGTTCATTATGGAAGATATCTCGCTGCAGAGGGTGAGCAGGGAATTAAGGGAGGGTCGTCTCCAAGACTGCGGCTTCCATCCTGGCCCTTATGCAGCTCTCCTATGTGTGGCTGTGGTCCCCCCGTCCCCCAGTGACAGCAGAGTGGCACAGGAAAGTTACCCTTAATGAGGCAAGAAACAAAGCAGCTCTGCCAAAGAACCTGTGGCAGTGGATTGCCCAGTATCTCCATGACAGTTTCCTGGAGATCTCTGAGGCAGATTCCTGTGAGGTGAGGGAGTCAATCAACACCCTGTTCCGCCGCTCAGACTAGGCATGTGGTGGTACGCGCATCATACAGACACAAGCCTGCTTTCTGCAACCCTCCTGCCCCCAGCAACTCGCTTCAGCGATTCCCAAAATCAAAGCCACTTACCAGGGGCCTCCTCTCCTGTTTGCGCTTCGCCAAGATCCGACAGCTGTGACTGGCTACCCTCCTCCGGGGTAGAGAAGAGCTCCTGGCTGAATGCATCTCTGATCTCCGAGTCGTCCTCTGCCTCTGGGTCCCCCTGCCCCTCCACATCCTCGTCCAAGATTTCCTCCTCCTGGCTCAGTTCACTCTCAACTGGCACATAAGCCACCGAAGTATCGACAGTGGCCTTTGCAGTGGAGGTGGGTTCACCACCGATTATCACGTCCAGCTCTTTGTAGAACCAGCAGCTTGTGGGCGCAGCACTGGATTGGCAGTTTGCCTCCTGCGCCTTGTGGTAGGCTTTCCACAGCTCCTTCACTTTGACCCTGCACTGCAGTGTGTCTCAGTCATGGCCCCTTTCTATCATGCATCGTGAAATCTGTCCGTAGGTATCATACTAAATAAATAAAATAAAATAAAAATTAAATTAATGGAGATATCCCATCTCCTAGAACTGGAAGGGACCTTGAAAGGTCATCGAGTCCAGCCCCCTGCCTTCACTAGCAGGACCAAGTACTGATTTTGCCCCAGATCCCTAAGTGGCCCCCTCAAGGATTGAACTCACAACCCTGGGTTTAGCAGGCCAATGCTCAAACCACTGAGCTATCCCTCCCCCCATACTCCTACGGCTGGAGCGCAGCTGGGACTGGACAGCCTGCTTTCCCCAAATGCTGATGAGGTCCAGCAGCTCGGCATTGCTCCAAGTGGGGGATTGCCTGGTGCATGGAGCAGGCATGGTCACCTGGAAAGATGCGCTGAGACCACTGCATGCGTCACCGAGCAAACAGGAAGGGGACTTTCAGAATTCCCAAGGAATTTAAGGGGTGGGGCTCACAATTGGTCACCTGAGGGCAAGGCAGTAGTGTTCAAACTGATGACCAGAAAGGTGAGAACAGGCATTGTGGGATACTTCCTGGAGGCCAGTTGCAGCGCTGTAATCAACCAGGGTGTCTACACTGGCACTGTGGCACTGTAGCCCAGGCGCAGAAAGCTGTACGCCTCGTCAGGGTGATTTTTTTACCGCGCTGCAACTGTACAGTTTCTGCACACTAGGTTGCTTGGCAGTGTGTACGCTTCGGGAGTTACACCACAGAAAGCTGCTTTACTGCGCAGAAACTTGCCAGTGTAGACAAGGCCTTACTCTTTACTTAAGTCATGAGCTCATTGAAGGCATGGGTGTGTATGGCAGAAACCTGAATTATTTGTACTTTAATTGGGAAGCAGGAGATAGAAATTGTCTGGACTGTGCTATAATACATTCTATAAGTGTGACTCTGTTTCAGAATTATTGTAACACAAAGCAAGGCTCCAATCCTGCAAAGACTTAACTTTACATCCCTAAGTAGTTCTACTGAGTTCAGTAGGACTACGCACATGTATGAAGTTAAGTATGTGTGTAAGTCTTTGCAGGATCAGGACAGAAGGGACAACATACATGCCATACTATATCAATCGAGCATGTGAAATGCCTTTATAGTAAGTGTTATCTTTCAAAATGTCTGTTTACATTTTAGATGATGCTCCTCCTGAAAACACCTTTCCTTTGGCTTTTTCAGAACTAGAACAGCAACTTCAGGTAAACTTTGATTTTTATTTTTAACTGATTCTATACCATGTATAATAGATTTTTAAAAAAACAAACAAACTTGAAACAATATATTTGTGCTGCCATAGTTAAGTTGCTGTGAGTGTTTCAGTGGTGCACATCTGAGCTCTAAAAATTTATGGGACTGCACATTTGCATAGAGAGAGAAACTATATCAACAAGGAGATTGGTTTGAATTTTCAACCCAGTGCAGGGAAATTTGGCCATTGTGGCAGTTTCAATTTTTTTTTTTATTTACAAATTATTTGTGTGCAAACCTTAACAGGGCCCATCCTGCTGCCATTGGACTGAATAGGAGTTTCACTGCTGATTTCAATGGGAGAAGGATTGCGCCGATACTTTGTAAAATGGTTTAAAGCCCATATCCAGTCCAAGATCGGCTCCAGGCAAGATACTTCACTGAGGCTACAAAGCATTCAGTGAAGGTGGGGCAAGAAAGGACTGGTATACAAAGGTTTTTCTTGCATTTCACTCCTAAACTTAATCTTAGGCCATCCTGGTACCAGGTCAGTCTCCAGCATAAATTAGAGCAGGGGTTCTCAACCTTTTTCTTTCTGAGGCCCCTCCCAACATGCTATTAAAAACTCCATGGCCCACCAGTGCCACAACAACTGTTTTTCTGCATATAAAAGCCAGGGCCAGCGTTAGGACGTAGCAAGCAAGGCAGTTGCCCAGGTCCCATGATACAGGGGGCCCCACAAAGCTAATTTGCTCAGACTTTGGCTTCCGTCCTGGGTGGCGGGGCTCTGGGGCTCGGCCTTCAGCCCCATGCAGTGGGGCTTCAGCGTTCTGCCCTGAGCCCCAGCAAGTCTAATGCCGGTCCTGCTTGGCAGACCCCCCTGAAACCTACTTGCGGCCCCCTAGGGGGCCCTGGACTCCTGGTTGAGAACTGCTGAATTAGAGTATCCTGAAGGTTACCCTAATTTATGCTGTTTGGTCAACAGCCCCCACTACAACAGTCAGTGATCATAAGGATGTAAACACCTCAGCCATGTTCCCTTTGCCTCAGCCACACTTTCAACATAGGAGCTGCTATAGTGATGGGGGAATCCTCCTGCCGCCTGCTAAGATGGCTTTAGTGCTGTAGTTTGTGATGCAAGGATAACACAAAGCAGCCCAACTCACCACAGAATCGGACCATTTCTGTGGGTCCATGGAAACTCAGAGGTTTAGGAGGCAAAGAGCTGGCTCCCTGTTCCTAGGGTCAGTGCCCCTCCGTAGTAGCAGCAGAATGACGACAGTTTCATTTTTGATGGCTGCTTCAGATCATATCTTTCCCAGGAACACTCAGGCTCATGTAAATGACAGCAGGCATCCTCTGACATTTAAATGCAAAGGCAGGTGCTTTCCTTACGTAAACTGGGAAATATTTTCAAAGGAGCTATGTGGTCCAATGATGTTTCCTTAGCTGTCTTTTGTCAACTAAGGAGATGATGCCAGGGAGCCACTGGTCTGGAGAAACCTCATTTTCTGTCCTTCCCACTACTCACCAGAAAGTTGACAGGGGAAGGGCTGGAGGATAACGGAGGCTGTCCTCACCCTCCCCATCAGAATACAGAGAACAGGGGTGGGCCTGTGGGATTTGTAGGGAAGGTAAGAGGAATGGGCCCAGAATACAGAATTCTGGTGTAAAGCTTGGTATGTTAGCCTTTCTTCAGTCTGCCGATCTTCCTGCTGGCTCAGAAGGCTGTGGATATTTTCTGCAGCATATAGCCCTAATTTGATTGAGCCAGTAGTTTTTAATGGCTAGACCACTGCATGGGAGTCAGGAAACCTGGGTGCTATTCCCAGCTCTGCAGTGACTTCCTGTGTGACCTTGGACAAGTCACTTCACCTCTCTGTGCATCTGTTTTTCCTGTGTAAAATGGAAATAGTGATGTTTACTTTTCTATGTAAAACACATTGAGATCTCTGGATGAAGAGTGCTATGTATGACTATCTTCGCTGCTTGTGATATTTAAAAACAAAGTTACCCAGATAATCTGTTATTGCTACTTTACATCCAAAGTGACTATTTTTTAAATTTTTTAATTTTTAAAAAATTGTTTGCGGTGTTGGTCCCAGGATGTTAGAGAGACAAGATGGGTGAGGTCATATTTTTTATTGGACCAAATTCTGCAGGTGAAAGAGACAAAACCCAGGGGTGAACACTTTTCACAAAATGATCTTATCTGACCTCTCAGTCCTCATCTACAAAGGAAACCTGCACAATACCTTCAAAAGATGAGCTTGGAAACTTAAATTCATAAGACTGTGTCACCAGATCCCCTCACCACAGGTGGCACCTCCCCCTGGCCACTCTGGGAATTAGCTCTTTCCCAGTCCAAGGCCCCCTTTGGCTACTCGCTGCACACCCTGCTGCCACTCTCTCGCGCTTTCTGCGACTCAAGGTGCTCCTTCTTCATGACTTGGCCCTCCAGCCAGGTCCCTATGCATGTTTCCCCCTTCTGAGGTATCAAACGCAGTTCCTTACCAGCAGTCTTAGTCAGCCTTTTCATTCACTGCCCCGATGATGCCACTTTCACAGTGGCTGGTAGACCACCCTCTACTCTAGATTCCAGCTCAGGACCCTCTAGTCAGCAGCCAAGGTTTGCACCATCCTGAACCTTGCTTCCTTTTTGCCTGAGCCTTTCGTACTCCTTCTGGCTCTGATACCCACCCCAATCCCCCAGGTTTGCCAGCCCAATCTTTCTCCTCTCAGGGAGTAACTGAAGGCTAATTTCTATAGCCCCAAACACACACCCCTTCTCCTAGGGAGTGACTACAGACTACTTCCCTGCAGCCTCTCTCTGCTATCAGCTCTCTGGCTTTGTAGAACCCCATTCCTGTTCCTACACAGATGATCTTCCCTTAATTAGGGCTTTCCTCTCAGCCTTAGTTCCCCCAGTTTGCAGCCTAATTAATTGGCCCCTCTGGTCTACATTAACCCCTTCAGGGCAAGTGTGAAGAACACACCCTATCACACTCTGCTAGACACTAAAAATCTCTCTGCACTAAAAACCTCTTCCAGTCCTGAAGAACAGCTCTGTGTAAGCTCACAAACTTGTCTTTCACCAACAGAAATTGGTTCAATAAAAGATATTACCTCGCCCACCTTGTCTCTCTTTTTTTTTTATTAAGACTTTTACAACCTACTTTTAGTACATATAATACACTCTCTAAATGTATACTTTCACAATAGACTGAAACTGCTCCTCTGGAAGCATTTAAGTCTGTTGGATAAATAATAGCCTTTTACAAAATATTCTAAATACACAGTGGAAAAATTCTACAAGGAGCCCTCTTGGTCTGTTGAGTCCATAACATTTTTTTTTTTTTTAAGAACTGCCTAAATATTTCCTTCTCCCTAAAGAACTCAAGATGCCACAGCCAATCCGAAGAAACCATCAAAGGCTTTGGGTCAGATAGTGTTCTTTTTATTATCTTTCAGGAACATTTTTGTAATATCAGGGAAGTATACATTATGATGAGTGTCTGGCTGATTCTACCAGATTAATTAATGTTGGTGCTTCATTCTTAGGCCACAGTCCTTCTAACACTTACACACATGCTTACATTTATACACGTAAGTAATTACATTGAGTTAATGTGCAAGTGCTCAAGTGATAGCCAGATTGGGCCTTAAGCTCAGACTTTTGTGCTGTGTTTAAATTTAACAGTGAATTCAGCTCAGCCTTGAGTTTCCTTCCTTCCTTGAGTTTGTTTCACAACTATAGTGTAAATGAAATGGATTTTATATTTAATATCTTAAACTTTATTTGTATCTACTGTAAACTAGCTAGGCAATTTTATTTTGATTTTTCTCTGAATCCAAAATGCTAAGTCAATTGTAGCACAACAATGAGAAATCCTTTGACTTAAGTATGCTTGTGTGTATCTTCACAATAAAAATACCAATATTTCAGGCTACAAGGCTTTCCTCACGGTGTCAGGTTTATAGGCAGAGACACTGATATTTTATTAAGAGAAACAAAGTATACATGTAAGTGCAAGGTAAATGGATATACAGTGGTTGATACTCAGTTTTTCTTAAAAAGTAACTTGCCAATTGCGAGCTCCCAAACTCCTAAAGGAGGATTTTGAAACTTGTAATATCAAAGACCACAAATTACTGGAACCCTTGTGGTGAGATTTTCAAAGCCACATAACTAATTTGGGTATTCAATAAGTGACTGACAATCTCAGCCTTATAGTTTAGTGCTTTTAAGCCAGAATCCTGGGCAGCAGTCTACAGACCAGATATCAGGCAGTGTGCTACTCTCTTCTCTGTTGGATGTGTGGCCTTTCTCCCTAGATGTCAGAGCCCCGAAGAGATACTGACAGCCTTGAAATGGATCATCCCACTGCCATTCATCACTATCCGGATCCACCCACCCTTTGTGCACTTGCTTGTGGGAGAACTCTGCAGAACTGATCTTGGTACTCCACAGAATGTGTGCACTTCCCATTGAGCTGTGGAGCTTTGTCAGTCCGCTATAAGCAGAGATTCTGCAGAGGTGAAGATCCAGATCCAGAATAAATATTTCTAGATGACTAATTGCAAATATTTAGTGCTTTATAGCCATTTTTACAACAGAGCACTTTTGATAATCGAAAGTTAACTGCTTTTTCTGAAAAATGGAAATTTTCATTCCAGTATTCTGATCTACTTAGTGAAGTCACAGCAAGAACTTTGTTCTAAAAATACATTTCTGAAAGTTCCATTTTCCATTACTCTGCAATGGAAAAATTCCAAGGAGTATTACTTGCTTTGTATTAAACAAAACAAACTGCGGCACAGCTCTGATGGGCTGCATCAAGAAGACATTATAGGTGGGCCTCTAGGGCCCACTAGCCTCAGAAAGTTCAGCGTGTACTAACTACACAGCAGGCTAAACTATCTAAGTAGAAAAGTTGAATCATTCTGACATATTACAATTAATAAAATAAATCCGTATGCAGAAATTACCAGGCTGCTCAACTAAAGCAGAGCTGATATAAATAAAGCTCCCTGTTCTTCCACTTTCTTCAGCATGTTGTCCTTAGCCCCAATTCAGCAAAACACTTAAACGTGTGCTAAGTACCACTGAAGTCCGATGCTTCCTGAATAAGGATGAACTTAAGTACATGCTTATGTGTTTTTTCTGAATCGGAGTCTTGGGTCCAGTCCTGTTTCCCTCACATTGGACTCATGCAGTCTATGGGAGAGGGGACATGCTTTCTGCATTTGGGAGATTACTGTGAGGAAGTAAAAACCTCTGTCCCTCCCCCCAAAGACTGGTTCTTCTGAGGGGGCTTTCTTGATTAATAGTGTTATGAGAGGTGACTGCACTGCCTGAAATCCCATTTTTTGAACTAAAAGATATGCACCATATTTAGACATCTACTTAACACCTAATGCCTGAAATGGATATTTAGATTGCTGACTACAGATGAACGTGTCCAACTTTAGACACCCAAGTTATTGGGCCCTGTACTATGTCTCTCCAGTCTCTGCTCCCGATATGTTTTGCTCCATCTGTCTCCTCCTCTCTCAGTTATGCTTTCCACTCTCTTTGGGTGTTCCTGTTTTCCCCTGAATAGGGAAGAATGTAGTCATGGAAAATTGTTCTTATAAAAAATAATGAAACTCCCTTCCATGGCCTTACATGAAATCATGAACTTGATTCTCAGCAGCACTGGTTTTATGCAGTATAACTCTGTTAAAATCAATAGAGTTAGATTAGCATAAAATTGATGTAACAGAAAGACTTGCCTCATTTATGAAGTCACAGGTAAATTTAAGTCAGATTTTATTGGGAAAGTAATGAGAATGTTCAGTGCTATAAAAAGAGAAGTTTGTTATGTGAGAACAGAAGAATGGCCATACTGGGTCCATAATGGTCCATTTAGCCCAGTGTACTGTCTTCTGACAGTGGCCAGTGCCAGAGGCATCAGAGGGAACAAACAGAACAGCACAATTATCAAATGATCCATCCCCTGTTGTCCAGTCCCAGCTTCTGGCACTTAGATGTATAGGGATACCCAGAGCATGGGGTTGCATCCTGACCATCTTGGCTAATAGCCATTGATGGACCTATCCTCTGGGAACTTATCTAATTCTTTTTTGAACTCAGTTATTCTGTTGGCCTTCACAACATCCGCTGGCAACAAGTTCCACGGGTTGACTGTGTGTTGTGTGAAGAAATACTTCCTTATGTTTGTTTTAAACCTGCTGCCTATTAATTTCATATGTTATGTGGAGGGGTAAATAACAGTTCCCTATTCACTTTCTCCACACCATTCATGATTTTATAGACCTGTATCATATCCCCCCTTAGTTGTCTCTTTTCTAAGATGAACAGTCCCAGTCTTTTTAAACTCTCCTCATATGGAAGCTGTTCCATACCCCTAATCATTTTTGTTGCCCTTCTCTGTACCTTTTTCAATTTCTAATATATATTTTTGAGATAGAGTAACCAGAAATGCATGCAGTATTTCAGGTGGGGATGTACCACGGATTTATGTAGTGGCATTATGATATTTTCTGTCTTGTTATCCATCCCTTTCCTAATGGTTCCTAACATTGTTAGCTTTTTTGACAGCTGCTGCACATTAAACAGATGTTTTCAGAGAATTGTCCACAATTACTCCAATATCTCTTTTTTGAGTAGTAACAACTAATTTAGAACCCATCATTTTGTATATATATTTAGGATTATGTTTTCCAATGTGCATTACTTTGCACTTATCAACATTGAATTTCATGTGTCATTTTGTTGCCCAGTCATCCAGGTTTTGTGAGATTCCTTGGTATGTAACAGACAAAATTAGTAGCCAGTCCTGTCTGTTCTCAGCCTTTATAATGACACTTAAAATTGTAGTGACCATGAATAAAGATGTACAAATTATTTTGCAAAGGTGTAAAAAGTACATTATAATTTTAAATATTCACTTAATTCTAAAAGTGCCTTAATATCCTATATTTGCACTTAATAGTCCATGAACTTATCCATTTGTTCTGTAGTAATAACATTATAATGTTAGCATTTATAAGACATCCATACCAACAGTATTGGGGCACCGTACTAGGACTAGAAAATAACCAACTCTCTCCAGAGTAGATCCAAAGTCTCTCCACTTCCTCCTGAGCATGGTAGTACAGTTTCTAGACCAATCATCTGACCCATCCTATTACTTTAGAGGAAAATTAATTGATGGATTATGGTTGCACAGTGGAAGCTAGTTACCGCTTACCTGGTCATCAGTTTGGTACATAGTGGTTGCTATTGTTACGGAGGTATGTTGCAGGGCATTGTGATCAACATGGCAAATGCACAAGAGGTCATTACTGGGCTTCCCAAACTATGCAGGATGTGTAGAGGGAACCCAAATATCCATTCTGTCCCTCCACATCAAGCCCAGAGGTACATCTGACAAAAAGGGCTATCATGGTGATGCCAGCTTAATGGATCATAGAGTATGTCTATACTGGAGCTGGTAGTCTAATTTCCAGCTGAGGTAGACATACTTGCACTAGCTCTGATTGAGCTAGTGCACTAAAAATAGTAGACGCTACAGTGGTGAGGGCGGCAGGACAGCTAGCCACCGCAAGTATGATCCCATTCAACACCCTATGTATTTAGCCCATCCCGCTGCAGCTACACTTCTATTTTTAGCATACTAGCTTGAACAGAGGTATATCTATCCAAGCTGGAACTACACCTCCAGCTCCAGTGTAGTCATATCCAGGTTAGCTGATATCTATATGTGTACACAGGCAGGCCAGACACAGTGTATGATGCAAACATTTTTATAAACTCCAGGCTTTTCAGGAGCGGACACATCTGTGTTGCTGCTATCCAACAAAATTTATATTAATGGAATCTTCGTCCCCACATTTATTCTCGGTGAGCCTGTGTATCCACTGCTTCCCTGAATTAAGAAACTATATCCCAACTCACTGTTGTCAACTCTCGTGATTTTATCATGAGTCTCACAATATTTGGTGTTTTTCTTTAAGACCCAGCTCCTGGAGTTATGAGAAGCTCAGCATTTTTTTTTAATGAAAGTTTCTAGCCCTCATGGTTGCAGAGAAAAGCTTGAAAACATGACCTGAGTGCACCCTAAAGGCCCTCAAACAGAAGGTAAATAAAAAGAATCCAAAATGTTTTGTTTTATTATTATTATTAATCTCATGTTTTAAAGCCAATCTCATGATTTTTGAACACTTGGGTTTGGCAGTGCGACCAACTACCCAAACTAGGACAATTCAACTACAAACTTGGTGGGTGTAGGATGGTGATGTATTATGGATTTGAAAGGTTAAGTGCAAAGGGGCAGGTGACAATGGCAAAGAATCACGGAAAGTTGCTTTCTTCAAACAATGAACATCTTCATTAGAATAAGAAAAACAGCATAATCCCAAAAGATTCTCTCTTCTTTGCTATGGAGCTTCTTCCTAGACTCTTCCTCCAAGCCGTCCTGCCTGGCTTCCTGCTACACTGAAAGAAACAGTGCACGTATCCTCACACAGAAGGACTGATGACATGCAGTTACAGTACAGGATCTCTGAATGTCTGCCTGTTGCATTCTGTACAAAGTTTGTGCAAGCCTGACCGAGTGTTCAATAAACTATGGAGGCTTTAGGCCTTGCCGCAAATTAGGCACAGCTGGACAGACAACATCACCTGAACCTGTGACTTTAGTCAGTGCTGCTTGTATTAGCTCGGTGAACCAAATGAGAGTTGCTGTGGGCACATATTTTGCCAGTGCAAGGGAATGAGGTTGGATGACGCTAAAATAAGAAGGATTAAATGTTGGCAACTGCTGCTATTAAATATAACAATGTTTCCTTTGTGGCTGCGTGTGGTTTTTTTAAAATCTTTTGTTGCAGATATGCTTTTATATATTAACTGTATGGCATAGTGAAATGATACTATATTGAGAATAAACTAAAGTATGCCTGTTGGACTCAACACAAATCCTGTAAATCAAATTGATTAAGTATTCTAATATGCAGGCCAGACACAACCAGTGGCCAGTGCAACCTAACAAAACATTACCAAAAAAATGCACAGACTTTAAGGACAAGAAATGCATGTTCTGGGAATTCCCATTCTCTTTTTCCCTGCTCTTTAGTAGGTTGGATTGCTGTGAAAATGCATTGTTGGGAGCCAACAGGACACTAATAATTACGTGTCATTGTTCTGTGAAGGTGAGATGATGATATTTGCTGAACCACTACAATAGCTTCTTTGAGATAATGGTGCTTGAGGCCTTTGCCCTTGCATTTGTTCTTTCAGGACTTGCCTCTGTAGACTCATTTCTTGGTGGTAACAGATTTATTCCCTCATTAATTCTCTGTCCTCTTGCCTAAATCAAAAATACTTTCTCCTTTCTGCAAGTAAACATTTTAGCAGAATCTCCTTGCCATGCTCCTCTGCAGGTCAAAAAAGAGAACTTTGCTTGTTTTCCCATTTCCTTCCCCAGAGATGGCACTTGTGATGCCAGATGCCCAGCACCTCTCCTGCCCTGTAATGAATTTGGTGCAGTAGTGGCCGGTAAGCCAGTGGGCTAACTAATCAGCCTGTGCACTAAAGTACACTCTGCAGTTACAGGATTCCAGTCCTCCTTTCTTCAGAGGTTCTCTTTTATTTCTTCAAAATAACACAAGTTCTGTATACCAAACTATCCTTTCCTCCCCTTGACTCAGGTTCCTCCAGAAGATTTTATTTACTCCCCCTGCAGGATCACACTCCACAGGCCCTCTGTCTGGGAGTTAAGGCGAGTCTCCCTGCTTCTGCCTGAGAGTCATACATAAACCCGTTTCTTTCCCCTGACCTAGGGACTCCTGCAAGAGCCTACCCACTCTGTGTAGCTTTCTGGTTCAACTGAGCTACTTGTAGTTTTTTTGTGAGGACCAAGTGATCAAGTTTTCACCTCATCTGTAGCCTCACAGCATCAGCTGTGAGGCAGCTGATTTATCTCAGGGGGGCTGGATCTAACTCTCTTTAAGTAGCCAGCTAGCCTACGACATGATCACTGAAATGAGAAAGTTAGCACATTAAGTAGTGGCACATCCAATCCTCAAAATAGCAAGAAATATGATAGTGTTGGTTTCAAATTCCAATTTCTTCTTACAAAGCACTTTGTTTTGGTGATTCTAAGGGTACGTCTATACTTACCTCCGGGTCCGGCGATAAGCAATTGATCTTCTGGGATCGATTTATCGCGTCTTGTCTAGACGCGATAAATCGATCCCGGAAGTGCTCGCCATCGACACCGGTACTCCTGCTCCGCGAGAGGAGTACACAGAGTCGATGGGGGAGCCTGCCTGCCGCGTCTGGACCCGCGGTAAGTTCGAACTAAGGTACTTCGACTTCAGCTACGTTATTAACGTAGCTGAAGTTGCGTATCTTAGTTCGAAGTGGGGGGTTAGTATGGACCAGGCCTAAATTGTAAAGACACAAGACAACACCGTCCCAAAAAGAAAGTAGGAAACAAAGTTTGGGCTGGGGGACAAATGGTGGAATGTCATTCAAGAAGACTAACAAAGATTACTTATTGCAGACAAACAGGAGCCTTGACAGACCCTGAGGGCCCACTAAGGGAAAGGAAGGCCCTGTTCAAGAAAGTTTTAGGCAAAAGTGATAAGTTTGCTTATTCTCAGTCATGGATGATAGCTGAGAACACACTGTGATGCTAGAGAGGCATAGTGAACATCTATGGGAATACCTGGAAATTAACATTTCCACCAAATTTGATTGCCGAGCTAGAGCACTTAGAGATTATTCCAGAGCAAATTATGGCTCATATAAACTCTCTCTGCTAAATTGAACATTCTGGTTGGCAGCCAGGGAGTTGGACAAAGCATTATACCTCCCATTTTACCTGTGATTGATAGAGAGCAGTTTGCTATCAAATAATAAGTCTGCCTGTATTTCATATAGAGCTGGTAGAATTATTTTTCATGAACAATGTAGAAACTTTTTGCAAATACCTTTCCCTGAAATTTCAAGTTCTCAAAAAATTTCAGTTACTCAGTAAGCTTGTCAAAAATAGAAAAAATAAAATAAAAAGGTTTTGATGGAATTTCAAAAATTCTCAACCAGCTTTAGTTGCATGCCAGTTTAGTTTCATTAAATAAAAAAGGCAGAATGAAATGTGACTGCCCCGGATAACAGAAGATTGCTAAATAGGTCCCCTAGCCCAGCATGTGTATGAGCAGATATGATGTAATGTACATGCTGTCCAACGTGCAGCTTATTGCAATAAAATTCTCTTGGTTTGACATTGTCCATATTTCAGTGTACAGTGGCTAGATGCAAAGTATGGAAAACAAATAAAATAAAAAGTCAAGCAGAAAAGGTACTCTTGGGAATAATGTTGTGTTGGAAGGGAGATGGAGGTGATAACAAGCCTTCTCTATCTTCTGTGGAACCTCAGATTAAAAAATTTAATATTCTCTCTCAAATGCAGCTTTAAAAATAAATCAAGCATTATTAGTAACGGCTTTTCTTAAGTCCTCAGATGGTCACAAAACGAGATCAAACTAGCTAGAGACATAAAGGGTAGCAAGAAAACATTCTACAAATACATTAGAAGCAAGAGGAAGACCATGGACAGGGTAGGCCCGTTACTCACTGAGGTGGGGAAAATAACAGAAAATGTGGAAATGGCGGAGGTGCTTAATGACTTCTGTATAAGATGTAGGAATTTAATGTGAGGAATTCTAAGAGTGTTAGTTCATCCCAATTTGCAGCAGTTGTGTCAGATAAGAGATATGGGATTTCACTGGTGGAACCCAGGTCTATGGAATAAGGAATACCTGAAGTCGTTGCAGACCGGGGTACCTCTTTGGTACCTTCTGTCCCCTTCATACTGTGGAAGTGTAGGGGATTCAGCAGAGCAAGGTGAATCCTTGGGGTAGGCAGTGGAGAGTCTACCCTGAGTTATGAGCTCTATGATAGATGCCCTGTAAACACCGCGATGGACCCTCCTGAAATGCCTTGTGTGAGATAGGGCAGATAGTGCCTCTCTCCAGTGTTAAATTTTCATCTAAGTTGTGGCCTGCCATTTAAAATCCGTCCCTGTGTCTGTCCTCATTCCCTTGGATGTCCTGAGGAATGAGGAACTCTCTCTCTGGGGCTCTGACCTCACCTGAACTCAAAGCTGTTTCTTAAAAACAACTTGTTCACAGCAGTATTGTTATAAATGTCTTAATTTAAACTGTCAGAACTCATGTTGTATTGAAAATGAATGTTTGTACATCCACATTTCTTAAAAACTACATACCACTTACAATTAATTCAAATGGCCTGCATCACATCAACCATTTTTCTTCATTAAGGCACATCTGAAAGAGACTCATTATTAAGTAAAAACCCTTTTGTTCTTTCTCTGTAAGTAGATTTAATCAAAACTATGCTTTGTAACTTTAGCTACAGCAAAAGATTTCAGAGTCAGGAATAGGAATAACCGAAGTACCAGTGCGCTGCCATTCCTGCCATAGTCACTGAAAGCATATTCCTCCCTAAATAGAAGAGTCCAAATAGAGCAATGAGGGGTAGAAATAGATTCACTTTTATTCCAGAGGGCAATTGGATGCTCCTTAGCAGGACAGTAGAAGAATTATTTTTAAGTGTTTCCTTTTGATTTAAACAGGTGGCATGATCATGTTATGTGGCATTCATGTGCAGTTGATTAATTCATGGCTACCAATTGAAAAATATTAAATTTCCTACAAGTATTATGGACAAAGTGTGAAGCTCATCTCTGATGTCTGAATTAAGTTGCATTTTTTTAGAAGGAGCAATACCCATCAACCTCCACTTCCCCAAATTGTACTTTCAACACGTTCGTTTTAATTCTTGAGAGGAGTCTCAGGGTGGGATATTTTTATTTGCTGTATTTACAATAGTGGATTTCCAAAGTTTGCATTCTTCTTTTAAAAACAACTTGCTGTACTAATATAGGGACTGCATAGAGTGAAGTCAGTGGCAAAACTCCCATTACTTTCAATGGTGGACAATTGGGTCCCTATTATCTGAATACTCTTAAAGAAATGTTTTCATTGTCCTCATAGTTTTGCACTTCAACAGCACCTTCCATCACTGGAACTCAAAAGACTTCACAAATATTAGTGAATTAAGCCTCACCTCAGCCCTTAGGTAAGTACTGTCTGTTTCCTTTTGCAGTTGTGAAAACTGAGACACAGAGAGAGAAACTTGCCCAAGGTCACATCAAAGGCTGTGGCAGAGATGGGATAGAGGCTAGGGTTGAAATTCTGGCTCCCTGGAAGTAAATTGCAAAACTCGGTCCCAGATCTTCTGGCTGACAGTGGTGTTCTTTAACTATAAGACCATGTTCCATAAAGTGGGGGGGGGGGGGGAGGGAAGCATGTATATGAAAACAAAACTAGTTAGCCAATGGTTCCTCGGTGTACCCTTTTCTAATCTTATAGGTGTTTATGTTTGAATTAGAGCTCTTCCCACCCTCAACTCAAATTAATTTTCTGCTTGATTCTGCAGTGAAATTATAAATACCATATTTTATATTGTGGTGTGGATATAACTGGTGCCCCAGATTTAGCATTATTACTTCACTGTATCTGACGAAGATGTTGTATAGGGAGAATATCCTTCTTCTAATCCAAATTTCACTGATGGCTTGCAAAGGTGGCAAGGAAAATTATGAAAATACTTGAAAGGTTAAAAGGTTTATGTTTACATGTGACAGATGGGAAATAACAGTAATAACATTTGGTCTGGTCCTGCAGTCCTTGTAGTAAATAGATGTTTTCCCTAAATAAGGACTACAGGATTGGACCCAAATCATATCTTGGTTTTTAAATAGGCAAGATTTCATTTCTAATGTTTGTCACATGCAGAAGCATTAGATTATTTTTTTCCTTCTGTTTATGAAGCCTCTGCCTCCTTGCCATGACTCTACGGAATCTATGGAGGTGTTCAAACAGCACTGCCAAATAGCAGAAGAATATCATGAGGTCAAAAAGGAAATTGCACTGCTGGAAGAAAGAAAGTAAGTAACTTTTCTCCAAAGAAACCTCAGTATTTACTTATACGTTCAAAGGAAAAGAAGTGTAATTTGCATGAAGAAAAACTTTCATAATTATTTTAAAATTACTACAGAACCATTCACATGGAATATGATTTCTAGGTTAGTGAAGGAAAAGTGGAAAATGCTGCCAGAAGTAGGTATTAAAGAAAAATGGTATTTTTGTTTGAGTAAAGAGACTAAAAGAGTAAAAGTTTGAGTAAGGAAGCTAACATTCAAGATCTTGATCTATAGAAATCCTTCGTAATCTAAGCCAGAAGGTCTTTGTGACCCTATTCCCCTGCCTGGGACATCTGCAATTGGACAGAGCAGGCCGTCTCTCTGTCCTAAGGTTCGGCCATGACCAGGACGAGAGCAGAACTTTAACTGTCCAGGGCTCTCAATTATGCAACTGTCCACTGAAGGACATCCACCAGAATCCCTTTATTGGCTGCTTTTAGGACACTGTATGGCCTTATTCACACATACTTGCACCAGTCTAAACTAGTGCAATCCCCTGCGTAGACACCCTTATTTCAGTTTTAAGAATGATTTAGTTCTGTATAGCTTAAATTTGTTTTTAATTAACTTTAGTTAAACCTGTGCAAAGACAGTGTGGACCCTGTGATTTGTAGTTTAATTTAAGGTGTGATTTTAAACTATTGCAACCTTGCATGTAGACAAGCCTTCTGGAAGACCCATTTATTATGGCATATCTACCTTTGACCATTTTTTCGGTCCCTCTCTGTCCAGTTGTTTTGTGTTTCATTTCCTGACTACTCCTTTTCTTTTTCTGTTTTCCTTTTGCCTGGCAGGGTGGTTTGCCTGAGTTACATTAAGTTTATTCTCTTGCCTGACCTTTCTGATCCATTTGATGGTTTATTCTCACTGGCTCCATCCTGTTTATAGTAATGGTTTGCATTGACTTTATGGCATGGTGCTCAGTTGTTGATCACCACAATTATATAAACAGATTAAACAAAAATTTTTGACGCTAATTGGATTCTTCCAAGGTGTAGTTAATGTTAAATCAAATGCCAGACATTGACAACCAGAATGATTCGGCATTTTCAGTGAAGAGCAAAAGAGTGAGAATAATTCAGTTGAAAATAATACTCTAAGTAGATCCTTAATCTACTGTACTTTCCATTTCTGTTGTATGGTATTTGGATTTTATTTTAACAAAAGGTCAGCCATCCCACAGAAAAAGCCCTTTTTGTTGTAGCTGTGTTTCACCAAGCCTTGGATTGGGGTGGAGTCAGAGGTAAAAAGCTAATTCAAGAGATACATCCTTCTTTAACAAACCATTAATTCTGATGCTATGGGACTTTGGATTTTCCTCAGGGCAACAAAAGCATAATTTTCTGCCTCAATTACCCCAACTCAGGAGATTCCTTTTGAAGTCATGTAAGAAGGTGAGGTATGATCAGAGACCCAACTGTAAAAAATGTTAAGATTTTAAGCCCCAGACCTGCAAGTGGGTCCAGATGAGTGAACACCTGCCCTTCTTGCAGAATCCCCTGTAAGGATGCAGGTATCTGCCATCAAAGGGCAATCATAGGACTGGGGTCTCAGTTATTACCTGAACAAACTTCCTACTAGCAGGGATTTTTCTACTAATTCCAATGATTTTTGCAGCAATTTCTTATTTTTTTCCTCCTGCATTAAGCCATACAGGTATTTTATTGCCTGACAGATATGATTGCTAGCTGAGGCCAGCTGAGAGAGCTATGATATTAAGGATACATTCCAGAATGTGGTCCTTTATGCACTGTTAGAGCCCATAGTTTGATCTTTAAGAATTGTTTTCAGAACAAATTATAATTTCTGTTTTGAGACAAATTGGTTTTTGTGCATAGGTGAGGTAGAGACTGTTTGGCATTAGTAGTTGGTCAGGATGTACCACCAATGTCAGTATATTTAAAGTATATGTAGGGTAGGAAAAGCCATATTCTTTGTACTAAAGGTGGAGGATGGACCAAATGGCATGAAAAAATCCAACAAATCTTTCCATGATTTAAAAGATTATTGAATTTGGGATCCTAAAACTGACAGATTTTCAAAACTGTCCACCTAAGTTGCACAAGCATAACCTGCCTCTGGATGAGCAAATACAAATATGCATGTGTAAAATAAATGTCTGCATGTCCAAGTGTATGGTTGTGTGTGCAAATTTCGATATATGCATTTATTGTGATTTGGGCCACAAGTGGTGAAGGTTTGGTCCAGAAGTTGAATGGAACTGATTTATTGTGAGTAGATCTAAAACAAGGAAAAGAATTCAAAATTAAAATTAATAACATAATATGTAAGTGCTAACAATGTATTTTTGTAACTTTAGATGGGAAGAAATTGAGACTATTTATCTGTTCCACCGCCGATATTAGTCCAAAATTTTCAAACTTGTCTAAACTTGGTTGTTGAAACTTGTCTAAACTTGGTTGTCTAAAGTCAGTTACATATTTATAATCCATATTTAGCACCCAAATTATTTCAGTGGGAGCCATTGATGCTTGGCACCTCTGAAAATCCAAGTCTGATACTTATATATCAAATTATGGATTTAAGTACCTTTAGGTACCCAGGCTTAAAAAGGCGGTCTTATTTTTTTATTTTTTCAGAAAGCTGATATAAATGTTTTATTACAAGTGATACATACCTGAATGAACTACACACGTTTTCAAGCAAAACACACTTGAGACTTTGAGGTTTTTCTTTAATAAAAATCTTTTAAAAATAGTTTATTGCATATGATAGAATGAAATTTGTCTTTTGGGAACAGAGTTATATATATACAGATACTATGACAATAGGCACATAAGAAATGTTTAATGCTGGAGATTTCCAAATATATATACAAAAATATATCCAAGCAAGAGTGGCTATGTAATTTCTTTCTGGACTATTGTTATATGCCTCCTAATAATATACATGATACCTAGATACCATGGTGGTGGGTGCATTAGAAATGCCTAGACAGATAAGGATGTCAGTCCAGCACCTTTTACTAGCTCTCAATTCATTTAATCTAAAAAAGGAGGAGGAGAAAATGATTTTTGGCCTGTTGACTAGTTTTTTGGATAGTACAATACTGTTCTAGACAAAAACAGTTTGAAAGTTACAGGGAACAAGATATAAGTGGGGGTATTTGCTGAAATTTAATAGACTAGAGTGGATCACACTGGCTGGGATGAAATGGGATATTAAATATTCCATAAATTAAAAGAAAGGGATGTTTTGTCTCTTCTAAAAAGAAGTGGGCTGGAGTGAAAAGTCTGTCTGAATGACAGAAGTTCAAAAATGGAGTCTTTTCTGAGCTTTCTGAAACTTCACCAGTTTAGGGACTACAGCAGATGTCCCAACTTTACTACAAAATATTATCAAATTTTAACCTTCCTTTTGTGGAAATGTGGATTCATAATAGTGTAATATGCCAGGTAAATATAATCCTTGCTTGTAAATATTGAATACAATAAACTGATAAATACACACATGATTTCTCCCTTTTATTTTGAACAAATAGTAACTTGTGCAATATTCTTCTTCCACTCAGTTCACATTTTTACTGAGGCCAAGAGATCTTATGTTAGATGGCTACCCTGCCAGCATTCTTAACTTCCTCTCCACAGATTAGTTTATCTGTGGAATGCAAAGGTCAAACACTACCTGGCAACGCATACTGCCAGGAAGCCTGATGATACAAAACTCTGTGTTCAAAATATTGAACAAGATGATAGTCTGCTCTAAACAGAATACTCCACATTGTTACTTCTAAAAAAATATTTGCAGACCAGTAAAGATCACATGGTAAATTAGCGCTATTGCACAGATCAGAATTTATCAAGGAGGGAACTTAATCATATCATGATGATATCAAAACAATCATAAGCATAAATAGATGTCAGTGCCACAAGCACATTTGAATAACTACAGCTGAAAAGGGTTATTTTATAAAATGCTTTCTTTATAACTTTGTTTACATACCAAAGTGACAGATGCCTTAGAAATATGGTAGATAAATAATGTGTAATTTCTCTCTTGCCTTCTCTTCTTTCCAGGGACCTAGAGCAAATGCAGGGCAGTTAACAATCTTGGTTTGCACTTTTGTCCTGCATGCTAGCCCACCAGCCAGTGCTAAGAAGTTAGCACCAGCTGGCGTGTCTCTTTTGGCCTCCTGTTGCTTAGGGGCCCTCTCCTGGCTGCCTTCTCTTCCTGCCCTCAGACCCTCTTCCTTTGCAATGTGCTTTTCACTACAGAATGCAGGGGGAGGCAGGAGCACAAAGCTATAAAGGGAGGTGGTGAATTGGACTAACACTGACTGCTGCACTCCACAGCAGGAGTCTTTTTGCCCCATTTTCTTTGTGGGAGAGGCAGATAGTAAGAGCACAATCCATGGTAGGTGTGGGAGCAATGAACGCAGTTACCTCATGAGGAAGAGGGAGTGAGAGAGAGGGATAGGATGAGGGGATCAAAAAATGAGAATTATAGGGTAGAACAAAGGGCAAGACTGGTGGGAGAACATGCTGTAAATGGGCACAGCTCTGACTTCATTTGAATTCTGCCCATTTACACCAGCAGAGAATTTGTTCTGATATGTAGGGCAAGGGACAAACTCAACCTGAAATGGAAGAAGAGATAGAAAAGGAAGAAAGGGGTGTGGAGGCAAGAATACACCACACTTAGATCAGTGAATGTAATTTAATTTATGTTCCTGTAACTTCTTATATTTCCATGACAGATGTGTTAGATCTCTAATTTTGGGTGAAAGGGATAGGATGGCTGGTTATTTTGGGCACTTATTACATTACTATTACTAGCTAATGACCCTGGATTATGCAGTTAAATATTAGAGTTGTCTTGGTTGCTAGCTATATTTTGTATTATTAGCTCTGGCCAGTTTTATCTTTTTCCTCCCCCAAACAATTCTAACACATGCCTGGAGTAAATGTGGTCTAGGATTGTCCCTTTTCTGTGCCATGGATACCTTTTCACTTCCTTTCTTCTATGTGTATTGTAGTAGACC
Source organism: Emys orbicularis (assembly GCF_028017835.1). Lineage (NCBI taxonomy): Eukaryota > Metazoa > Chordata > Testudines > Emydidae > Emys > Emys orbicularis. The sequence continues at coordinate 199,446,778 of NC_088683.1, forward strand.
CCTAGTTGAGGGTATGCTTATGCCCTGACTTACACGTTAGTTCACTCTCTCTTTTTCTACCACCTCACCCCCGTCCCCACCAAAAAAAAAGAAAAAAGGCTGCCTGCTTACACAAACCTTTTATGTGGTATAAACATTCAGGTGAACTGAAGATGGGGGATTTCCATGCTTTTATTAGTGTTCATCCTCATCGCTGGATACTGCTAAACCACCCTTGACACAGATGATTACTGGCACATTAAGAGAGTTCAGAGAAGCAACACTTAGCAACTATTTTCAAAAACAGTTTGCCCGGGGAACATAGGAATTCCTATATTGGATCAGTTTAGTAGTCCATGTAATCCATTTTTCTGGCTCCAATAATGGCCAGTACCAGCTACTTCAGAGGAAGAAACTCTGCAAGGACATATTTATGGGATAATCTGTCCTTAGGGAAAGTTTCCTTCTAATTTCCCATAGTTAGAGGAAGGTGTATGTGCCAAAGCATCTGGGTTTATATCCCTCCCACAGACCTTGATTATTTTTTTTAAAAAATTGCTGTTATAAGTTCTGGATATTCTTAGTAGCCATTTGAGGCTTAGCCATTGCCTACTCTGCAATAAAACACCTGCACCTGGCCCTTGTCAGCTGACTCAGGCTTGGGCTTCAGGGCTCTGAAATTGCAGTGTAGTCATTTGGGCTGGATTCCAAATTCAGGGACCCACCCCCTGATGTGGGGTCCTGGAGTTTGGACCAACCTGAACATCTACACTGCAATTTTATAGTCCTGCAGCCTGAGCCTGAGGCCTGGTCTACACTACGAGTTTAGGTCGACTTTAGCCGCGTTAAATCGAATTAAGCCTGGACACGTTTACACGACGAAGCCCTTTCTTTCGACTTAAAGGGCCCTTTAAACCGGTTTCTTTACACCACCTCCGACGAGGGGATTAGCGATAAAATCGGCCTTAGGGGGTCGGAATTGGGTTAGTGTGGACGGAATTCGACGTTATTGGCCTCCGGGAGCTATCCCACAGTGCTTCATTGTGACCGCTCTGGACAGCACTCTCAACTCAGATGCACTGGCCAGGTAGACAGGAAAAGCCCCGCGAACGTTTGAATTTCATTTCCTGTTTGCCCAGCGTGGAGAGCACAGGTGACCATGCAGAGCTCATCAGCACAGGTAACCGTGATGGAGTCCCAGGATCGCAAAAGAGCTCCAGCCTGGACTGAACGGGAGGTACGGGATCTGCTCACCATCTGGGGAGATGAATCAGTGCTGGCCGAACTCCGAAGCAGTAAAAGAAATGGCAAAATATTAGAAAAGGTCTCCAAGGCCATGAAGGACAGAGGCCATAACAGGGACGCACAGCAGTGCCGCGTGAAAATTAAGGAGCTAAGGCAAGCCTACCACAAATCCAGAGAAGCAAACGGAAGGTCCGGGGCTGAGCCGCAAACATGCCGCTTCTACGCGGAGCTGCATGCCATTCTAGGGGGTGCAGCCACCACTACCCCAACCGTGTGCTATGAGTCCCTCACTGGAGAAAGACACAGGGAAGCGGGTTCGGCGGACGAGGAAGATGAGGATGGAGAGAACATAGATAGCTCACAGCAGCAAGGAAGCGGAGAAACCGGTTTCCCCAACAGCCAGGATATGTTTATCACCCTGGACCTGGAACCAGTAACCCCCGACCTCACCCAAGACCCTGTGGGCACACAGGGGACCTCTGGTGAGTGTACCTTTGTAAATATTACACATGGTTTAAAAGCAAGTGTGTTTAATGATTAATGATTAATTTGCCCTGGCAATCGCGGCCAGTACAGCTACTGGAAAAGTCTGTTAATGTGTATGGGGATGGAGTGGAAATCCTCCAGGGACATCTCCAGAAAGCTCTCCTTCATGTACTCCCAAAGCCTTTGCAAAAGGTTTCTGGGGAGGGCTGCCTTATCCCGTCCGCCATGGTAGGACACTTTACCACGCCAGGCCAGTAGCACGTAGTCTGGAATCATTGCATAACAAAGCATGGCAGCGTATGGTCCCGGTGTTTGCTGGCATGCAGACAACATCCATTCCTTATCGCTCTTTGTTATCCTCAGGAGAGTGATATCATTCACGGTCACCTGGTTGAAATGGGGCGATTTTATTAAGGGGACATTCAGAGGTGCCCCTTCCTGCTCTGCTGAACAGAAATATTCCCCGCTGTTAACCACGCGGTGGGGGGGAGGGGTGAAGTGACCATCCCAGAGAATTGGGTGTGTGTGGGAGGGGAGTTAGTTGGGTTTGTGCTGCATGTTAAACCTGAAACCACAGCCCCTCCTTTTACATTGCAAACCCATTTTAAATGGCCAACCCAACGGGTGCTTGGTATGGTTAATGAGAGCAGTACTGTTTTAAACCATCCCCACTTGTTAACAAGGTTAAAAAAGCCAAAAGACTGTGTCTTACCATGGCTGCCTGCAAGCTGAAATCTGTGGCCTGGCACTGCGTGAGTGATCTCTCACACCAAACCTGCAGGCTCTCAATATAAGAGGAAAAATGCGACCTTGTAACGAAAGCACATGTGCTGTGTGATGTGAACAGCAAAATCTAACGTGAAAGACTGTACCCATTGTTCTCTAAAATGTATCTTTTTTAACCACCTCTCCCTTCTCCTCCACCAGCTGCAAATGTTTCACCTTCACAGAGGCTAGTGAATATTCGAAAACGGAAGCGAAGGACGCGTGACGAAATGTTCACTGAACTACAGACTGCCTCCCACGCTGACAGAGCACAGCAGAATGCGTGGAGGCAGTCAATGACTGATTTTAGAAAAGCCCAATATGAGCGAGAGGAGAGGTGGCAGGCTGAAGAGCAGAGGTTGCGTGCTGAAACGCGGGCTGAAGAGGAGAAGTGGCGTCAGCTTGTAAACAGAAAGCAAGAGTCGATGCTCCGGCTGCTGGAGCATCAAACTGATATGCTCCTGCGTATGGTTGAGCTGCAGGAAAGGCAGCAGGAGCAGAGACCGCCGCTACAGCCCCTCTGTAACCAACAGCCCTCCTCCCCAAGTCCCATTGCCTCCTCACCCAGACGCCCAAGAACACGGTGGGGGGGCCTCCGGCCACCCAGTCACTCCAGCCTAGATGATTTCCAGAGCAATAAGTTTTAAAGTTTTAAAGTGCAGTGTGTCCTTTTCCTTCCCTCCTCCCCCACCCATCCCGGGCTACCTTGGCAATTATCCCCCTAGTTGTGGGATGAATTAATAAAGAATGCATGAATGTGAAGTAATAATGACTTTATTGCCTCTGCAAGTGGTGCTTGAAGAGGGGAGGGTAGGGGAGGGTGGGGTGCTTGGTTTACAGGGAAGTAGAGTTAACCGGGTGGGTGGGGGTGCGGAGATTTCATCAAGGAGAAACAAACAGAAGTTTCACACCGTAGCCTGGCCAGTCACAAAACTAGTTTTCAAAGCTTCTCTGATGCGCACCGCGCCCTGCTGTGCTGCTCTAACCGACCTGGTGTCTGGCTGCGCGTAATCAGCGGCCAGGCGATTTGCCTCTACCTCCCACCCCGCCATAAATGTCTCCCCCTTACTCTCACAGATATTGTGGAGCGCACAGCAAGCAGCAATAACAATGGGGATATTCTTTTCGCTGAGGTCTGAGCGAGTCAGTAAGCTGCGCCAGCGCGCTTTTAAACGCCCAAATGCACATTCCACCACCATTCAGCACTTGCTCAGCCTGTAGTTGAACAGGTCCTGACTCCTGTCCAGGCTGCCTGTGTACGGCTTCATGAGCCATGGCATTAAGGGGTAGGCTGGGTCCCCAAGGATCACGATAGGCATTTCAACATCCCCAACGGTTATTTTCTGGTCCGGGAAGAAAGTCCCTTCCTCCAGCTTTCGAAACAGAACAGAGTGCCTGAAGACGCGAGCATCATGTACCCTTCCCGGCCAGCCCACGTTGATGTCAGTGAAACATCCCTTGTGATCCACCAGGGCTTGCAGCAGCATTGAAAAGTACCCCTTGCGGTTTATGTACTCGGTGGCTTGGTGCGCCGGTGCCAAGATAGCGATATGGGTTCCGTCTATCGCCCCACCACAGTTTGGGAATCCCATTGCAGCAAAGCCATCCACTATGTCCTGCACGTTTCCCAGAGTCACTACCCTTGATATCACCAGGTCTCTCATTGCCCTGGCAACTTGGCTCACAGCAGCCCCCACAGTAGATTTGCCCACTCCAAATTGATTCCCGACTGACCGGTAGCTGTCTGGCGTTGCAAGCTTCCACAGGGCTATCGCCACTCGCTTCTCAACTGTGAGGGCTGCTCTCATCCTGGTATTCTGGCGCTTCAGGGCAGGGGAAAGCAAGTCACAAAGTTCCATGAAAGTGCCCTTACGCATGCGAAAGTTTCGCAGCCACTGGGCATCGTCCCAGACCTGCAACACGATGCGGTCCCACCAGTCTGTGCTTGTTTCCCGGGCCCAGAATCGGCGTTCCACGGCATGAACCTGCCCCAGTAACACCATGATTTCCACATTGCTGGGGCCTGTGCCTTGTGAGAGGTCTATGTCCATGTCAATTTCCTCATCACTGTCGTCGCTGCGCTGCAATCGCCTCCTCCTCGGCTGGTCCCGGTTTTGCTTTGGCATGTCCAGGCTCTGCATATACTCCAGGACAATGCGCGTGGTGTTCATAGTGCTCATAATTGCCGCGGTGATCTGAGCGGGATCCATGATCCCAGTGATAGCTATGGCGTCTGGTCTGAAAAAAGGTGCGAAACTAGTATCTAAAGACCAGGGGAAGGAGGGAGGGAGGGAGGGAGGGGCGAGTGACGACATGGCGTACAGGTACAGGGAATTAAAATCAAGAAAGGTGGCTGTGCATCAGGGAGAAATACAAACAACTGTCACACAGAATGCACCCCCCCCCCCCAGAGATTGAACTCCTAAGCCTGGGTTTAGCGGGCCGTTGATTTGACGGAGGGAGGGGGGAAGGAAATGAATACAGAACAAATCTATTTTTTACATCTTAAGACGACAGAGCAGCATGACTGATAGCCCTCGGCATTTTCTGGGTGCTTGGCAGCAAATACTGGGCGCTTACCAGTATGACGATGACGGATACCAATCATAATATACTATTTATTGCCAAAAGGCAAGGGGTTGCTGCTGTGTAGCAATGTAGCCCTACGTGTGCCAGCCACATGTCTGCCAGCACCCAGATCGCCCTCGGCCTTTTCTGGGTGCTTAGCAGACAATACTTGGCAGAAAATAGTATACTACGACTGATAGCCATCATTGTCCGACGAGGACGGTTAAAGGCAAGGGGTTGCTGCTGTGTAGCAATGTAGCCCCACGTGTGCCAGCCATATGTCTGCCAGCACCCAGATCGCCCTCGGCCTCTTCTGGGTGCTCAGCAGCCAATACTTGGCAGAAAATAATATACTATGACTGATATCCATGATTGTCCGACGAGGACGGTTACCAGTCGTAATAAACCATCTACTGCCAAAAGGCAAGGGGCTGGTGCAATGCAGCCCTACGGCTGCCAGCCCCACAGCTACCAGCATCCCGATCACCGATGAAGGCTACCACTCATGCTGCACCGTCTACCGCCAAAAGGCAGTTAGCTGCTGCTGCTGTGTAGCAATGCAGTCCTACGTCTGCCGGCACCCGGAAGACATATGGTGACGGTGAGCTGAGCTGAGCGGGCTCCATGCTTGGCGTGGTATGTTGTCTGCACAGGTAACCCAGGTAAAAAGGCGCGAATCTATTGTCTGCCGTTGCTGTGACGGAGGGGGAGGGGCCTGACGCAATGTACCCAGAACCCCCCGCGGCACTGTTTTGCATCATTCGGGCATTGCGATCTCAACCCATAATTCCAATGGGCGCCGGAGACTGCGGGAACTGTGGGATAGGTACCCATAGTGCAATGCGCCGGAAGTCGACGCTAGCCTCGGTACTGTGGACGCGGTCCGCCGACTTCATGCACTTAGAGCATTTTATGTGGGGACACACACAATCGGCTGCATACAACCGGTTTCTATAAAACCGGCTTCTATAAATTCGACCTAATTTTGTAGTGTAGACATAGCCTGAGTCAGCTGACACAGGTCAGCTGCAGGTGTTATATTGCAGTGTGGACATACTCTAAATGTCTGATCCTCTTAGTCTCAGTGATGACAATGTGTTACACAGACTAACTGTGTTGTGTGGTTTTGTTTTTTTTAATCTATTTCCTTTGATTAGTTTTGCATGTCACCTTTCAATTTCATGGAACGTTTTCTTAGTCTTGTAATACAAGAGGGGGAGAATAGAAGCCCTTAAATTACCTTCTCTATGCTGTTCTTTATTTTATATGCTTTTATCATGGTCCCACTTATTCATCTCCTTTAAGATAGTCCCAAACTTTTCAATCTTTCTTCATAAGAGAGTTTCCCTGCTCCTAATCATTCCTGTCACTTATCTCTGAACCCCCTCGTACTTCAGTTTCCTTTTTAAAATGTGACCATTACTGCAGTGTTTCAGATGAGGCCACATTATTGAGTTATAGAATGGCAATATAATTTCTATATTAATTTCCATCCTATTCCTTATGCATCCTAACATCTTGTTTGCTTTCTTTGACTGCTGTTGTACATTGAGCAGAGGATTTCATTGATACCTGTGGATGTTCCTAAAAATGCTGTGTAGCCCAAACCCACCAACCTCCTATTCTGACGATTGCTCAGTTTACCCAGTTTAGGCCTTATTCTCCACTCACTTGCACCTTGTGTAGTTATTTGCACTTGTGCAAAAAGGTTGTAAAACACTACCAAATCAGAGTGGTATGCTGGCTTCATTTAATCCCAAAAGACTCTTCAGCTTGTCCTGCCATGCTGGTCAGTGCTCAGATGTGCTAGGACTACACAGCTGAAGCATGCTGTAAGTGGCATGACCACAGGCTCTGCCTTTATAGCTTAAAAACCAGATTGTTACTGGTCCTTGTTCGAATATCCTTCCCAAGCAGGAGCCAGCTCATTGCAATCCCTGCACTCTGTTAGTTCCCCCTGAGATGAGAACATGGGCAATGTCCCCACCTTCCCCCCAAACTGTAAGCCTCAGGCGGGTGCAGAATTTTCCCCTCACGTGTGGCCCCCTTGGCCTGACTGGAGCTGCCCCCCGCCCCAAATATAGAAGTCAAACTACGCCTATGGGTCAAAGCAGCCCCAAAATGTTGAATGAGGAGGTAGGACTGTGGTCCTGCCACCAGCCAGCAGACGTGCATGCTACATCTTCCTAAGGGGTGGCACATGCCCCTGTAAGTCACATATCCAGAGGCATAATCCTTCCTCATCCTCACACAGGAGAGGGTGGGGGGGAGCGACTGTGCACCACTCCCATGAAGGGGCAATGCCTACAAGGTACATTCCACCCCAATATCTGATGTTTTTTTATTTGTTAGAAATAAGCTAGCAGAATTTGCTTGTATTTATTATTTATTCAGAATGAATTAAATAAAAAGGCACCTGTGCTCGCCACAAAAAGAGCCTTTACTGTGCAACACTGGGGGGGGGGGGGGGGGGGGGGGGTGAAAATAATTTCATTAAGGCTCTGCCAGTTTCTTTAATTTGTCTTTTTGCTACTGAAAGACATGCATTTCATTACATTTTTACCATGTAAATCATGCTTTTCATAGAAAAAACAAAGTGGACATTGAAAAAGGAAACTATAGATTCCCTCATAGCCTCAAGTGTCTTAGCAACGGCATTAGAAAATGCTTTATCAATTATGTTAATTTTTAACCACAGTGTAGCTGCTAAAAGAAAACACAGATTTAAAAAATGCTAGAGCTATTTATTAAGCATCCATAACTAAGGCTAGATGGTGCAAGAGCTTATTGTGGTATCCTTCAAACTCTGAAAGCTTAGTTCAAATCCAGGGTTAGGTCACAAGCAAAAATTAGTAGGTGGTCTCAGCCTTTTGTGGGCATTGTAAACCACACCATTCATAACATTTAGCAGTTCCCTGGTATTCTAATCTTAGGCCTTTGTAACAGGCTGATAGTGTTTGCCTGAAACATTACCCCACTCTAACAGGTGTTGATACTGACAATAAAAGAATAAGTTCTGCTGACTCAGAGGCAGGCGATTCTTTATACTACTTGAATATAAGAGAGGTGCAATTGGCTTTCTAGGAAAGAGGATCTAAGGTGTGGGCTGAGCAGTGAGGGAAGGAGCATTAGACACAAACTGTTTGTGGAGAAGGTTTGAGGTGATCTTGATTATCTGGTTTTTTTATTACTTATTATTTAATAAAGCCAAACCCAGGAAGGGGTTATAGTCTCTTGGCTCTGTTTGTAGAGCAAGTTGGAAAAAGTGCTTGCTCAGAGTCTCTTTTGATCCAGGTTTTGCAATTCAGGATTGATATTGATTTACAGATTTGTGCAAGTTTGTATAGTGTCTGCCTGCACGTCCCCTGGTTTGAGGCCAGCTAAGTATTGTTGGTGTCTGACTTTCATAAGTACTAACATTTTTTTCTCTAAAATTTGTCATGGATTTCAAATCCTTTACCTGCTGGTGCTGAAAAGCAGTGAAATTAGATTCTGGTTACTGATTGCTTACTTTATTCTATCTCTGTTTAGTGTAACTGCATAAGTATAAGAAAAGTAATGAAGAATAAATCTGAAGTAATTTACCTGGAATATTCATAAATTAGGAAGTGGTAGCTTGAAAAAGCTCAAGCCTTCAGTCCAGCATTGCACCCAATGGAATAAGTCGGAAGACATTCTGAGGAAGACCTCAGCTGGCCCCAAGTGACGAAAATCATGGAAAGGAAGTTTCATGTCACTAAATTATTAATACAGTTAAATTAATACAAACTGATTCCTCTTAAATTTTTTTAGCTATTACTCATTTGCACTTGATCCTTAGGCAGGCAAAATTCCTGTTGATAGCAGCCTAGTAAGAAATATTCTCTTCAACTCAACTTTGGCATTTAAAAAAATAGTTGTTCCAGTACAGGATAAGAAAAGAGGAATGAATTAATCAATAACATTCTGCTTTTTAACAAAGAATATGATCTGGTTAGCAAGGGGAAGTTATTCCATATTATGCTATAAGATTTTCCTGTATGAATAAATTGAGGTACCTTAAAAGGATGCTGAGGGAAGAACAAAGAGAAAGAAGACAATGGCCCCAGATAAGGACACCGAGTACAGACTTGTCCCCCCCAAGTTGCTAGCATTGTTTTGCCCAGACTGGGAGCTAACTGCTCACAGGGCTATAAATGCTTAAAAAGTTACTTAATCTGTGAGAAGCAGGATGATGAAAAGGACAAGGCAACTTTCAAAGGAAACTCTTCCTGAAGCAAGGGGTTGAACTGGTTGGTGAGTTAAGGGAACAGACTATGCCAGCCAGCCCCTAGTTGGACTTGGAACGTGTCTTAGACCATGTTTGCACTACAGAGTTAAGTCGATTTAAGTTTCATCGACGATCATAAACTCCTGTAATTACATCGCTTGTGCATGTTCACACAACGTTCTTTCTGTCGGCAGAGAACATCCACAGTTGGTGCTCTGGCACTGAGAGAGAGAGAGCAGTGCACCGTGGGTAGCTAGCCCACTGTGCAAATCGCCAACTTCTCCCACTAGGAGTTCTGGGAATGGATCACAGTGCATCATAGGGGTGGGATCACCGCCCCATGATGCAGTTTTCTCTGTTCCATGATTCCAAGGACTTCTGACTGTGTTTCACGCCGTTTTTCAACTGCATCTGTAAACTTTGCATCCGCCATTTCTGCCTGAAAGCATGGATCCTGCACTGATCACCTGACTTGTGATGAGCTTTGTGAACACAAAGAGGCTGATCCTGCAGTATTTCATGAGCTGTGAATCTGAACAGGAATCCGTGGTGCCTGCCCTGCTATGTACCATGGAAAGAAACAATTCAAAATTGATGTTGGCATTCATCGAGCAGCTGCATCCGGTGGACTATCACTATTGGGCTCGGGAAACAAGCACCGAGTGGTGGGATTGGATTGTGATGCAGATATGGGATGATGAGCAGTGGCTGCATAACTTTCATATGCGCAAAGCCACCTTCCTTGAACTCTGTGTGGAGCTTTCAAGGATGTGAAAATGAGAGCTGCCCTAACGGTGGAAAAGCATGTGCTGATCACTGTGTTGAAGCTGACAACTCCAGACTGCTACCAGTCAGTTGCCAATCAGTTTGGAGCTGGGAAGTGTGCAGAGCCATTAATCACCTTCTGCTATGAAGGACTGTGACTCTGAGCAATGTGTAGGAAATAGTGGGTGGCTTTGCGGCAATGGGATTCCCTGACTGCGGTGGGGCGATTGATGGCACACATATCCCTGTTTTGGCCCTAGACCATCTTGCGATGGAGTGCATCAACAGAAACGGCTATTTCTCTATGGTATTGCAAGTGTTGGTGGATCACCAGGGTCGTTTCACTGACATGAGTGCAGGGCGGTCAGGGAAGGTGTGTGACGCAAGCATCTTCAGGAACACTGGCCTGTATAGAAAGCTGCATGCAGAGACTTTCTTTCAAGACAAAAAGATTCCAATAGGGAATGTGAAAATGCCCATAGTGATCCTGGGAGACCCAGCCTACCCCTTACTCTCATGGCTCATGAAACCATACACCACAGCCATTAGGAGCGCTTCAACAACTAACTCAGCAAGTGCAGAATAACCAAGAATGTCCGTTTGGCAGATGAAAGGGTCACTGGCGCTGCCTTTTTGGCAGGTTAGACCTCAACGAGGAAACTATTTCCAGAGTCATAGCAGCCTGCTGTGCTCTGCATAATATTTGTGAAACCATGGGGGAAAAGTTTGCCCAGGGGTGGAGCTCTGAGGTGGATCACCTGGTGGCTGATTTTGAGGAGTCAGACACCAGGACTATTAGAGGGGCTCAGTGGGGGGCTATTCGAATCAGGGAGACTTTGAAGCAGCATTTTGACAATGAGCCCCAGCAATGTGTCTTTCAGTAATGAATTGAGCCAAGCATTGTTTACTTGCCACATTGAATGATCCCTGTAATGATTCCTGCCTGAGCATTAATTGTAGTCTGCAAATGTGGCGATTACCACTGTGTATGAATTTCTGTTGCAACCACCTTGCACAAAGAAACACTGAATTTGTAAGACTACATTTTTATTAAACAGCAATGCCCAGATTAACATTTCTTACAAGGGACATGACAGTGAGCAGCACTCTCTGAAGTGAGGATCTCACAGCTGGGTGTAAGTCCAGATTTCATTATGGGAGATGTCCCTGCGGGTGGAGTGCCAGGGGTACCGTGGCAGGCCAGGAAGTGCAAGGAATGTATGGGGGGAGTTTGGGAAGAGCATGGAAGGCAGGGAATTGAGCACTACAGTGCAGTCAGGGACCCAAGCATCTCTGTTTGGTCTTCCGTAAGCTTTATTATCTGCTCCTGACCCTGTATTGTCTGCTCCTGGCCCTGTCCCCTCTCCTGGCTATTCATTTCTAGCTTTTTGTTTGTCTCTCGCCATGCTCTGTGCTCACTATCAGCCTGATCTGACAATTGCAGCACTTCATGAAACATGTCCTCCTTACTCCTCCTCATTTGCTTCCTTATCTGATGGAGGTGTTCCGCTGGTGTGTAGGAGCTGGCCCTCAAGCACACATCTGCAGAAGCAAAAGAAACAGTACACAAAGTCAGTATTGTGTGTGCACTCACTGTCTTTGAGAAAGAGGTGTATGTAACTTTCATTATTAATTTTCCTTGACAAGCACGCACTAAACAGAGCACTAAACATGGTGAGTTTGGCCGGGGGGATGTGGGGAGGGGATGGTGGAGAGGGTCTGGGTGGTTTCAGAAGGGGATCAGTACAAGCGCCTAAGGACACTATTTTGAATACTGGCACCGTTTTCCACAGGCGGGGGGCAACTGAAGCTGAAATCACACTACTGAGGGTAACCAAAGATGCAGGGGTGCATTTCCTGCATGCGTGCGGCTTCCAACAGGTTCCATATGCTGCTACCTGTGTGCTGCTTTGGTGCCTCCAGAAGTAATTGCCAATTGGTGCAGCAAAGTTTCCTACAACAGGGGAAGAAACAAAGCAGTTCTGCCAAGGAACCTTCGGCAAAGGATTGTAGCGTATCTGCAGGAAAGTTTCCTAGAGATCACTATGGAGGATTCCCAGGAGATGTTGGTGTGCATTAACAAACTTTTCCGCAGCGCCCCCACTGCGTAGCTGCACAGGGGAGCAAGAAGCAGATGAAACAATACCAAGTGTTGTTAATTTTAATCTCTTCTCCCATGTGCACCATGTAACAAAATAAAGGACACCTCTAGCTCATATAACCATGCACTATCAAAGCAGAATGAGTACTTACCGGAGCTCCCCTCTCTTGCTTCAGGCACACTAGAGCCGGACCGCTGTGACTGGGTAGATCCCTCTGGAGTCAAAAAGAGGTCTTGGCTCACCTCGCCATGCCACAGGACAAGCCTGTTGCTTGTTCCACATCATCCTCCAACTTGACCTCCTCATCCACCACTTAGTCTTTGGGAATGACTCCACTGGCCGCAGCCTCCAGTCCCCTCAAAGTATCCATGGGGCTCTTGGCGGTGAAGGTGGGGTTGCTGCCGAGGATGGCGAGCAACTCCTTGTAGAAGTGGCATGTTTTTGGCACCGCACCAGAGTGACGGTCGACCTCCCTTGCTTTCTGGTACGTCTGCCTCAGCTCCTTGATCTTAGCACGGCACTGCTGCATACCCCTTTCGTGCCCCTTCCCATCCATGCCACAGGCAATCTGCTCGTAGGTGTCAAAGTTCCTATGTCTGGATCGGAGCTGCAACTGCACAGCCTCCTCTCCTCACAGACCCAACCAATCCAGCAACTCCTGTGTACTCCAGATGGGAGCATGTTTGCTGCGGAAAGCTGGCATGGTTGGCTGGGAAGATGTGATGTGAGCTGTCCAGGCCAAGCAAACAGGAAGTGGAATTTCAAAAATTCCCAGGGCTTTAAAGGGGGAGGAGTGCAGGCCTCTGTACCTGGCTGTAGGGCAGCAGAGTAGAAACTGCTTACCAAAGCGGTCATGATGGGCATTGTGGGACACCACCTGGAGTCCCCTTAGGGTGACATAAACAAGCACAGTGTCTACACTGACAATGTGTCACTCTAACTTTGTCTCAAAAAGCTCTGTGCCGCTCATCAAGGTGGTTTTATTATGTCGGTGTAGCAGGAGAATTAAATTGGTGGAAGGAGAATTGTGTGTACACCTCCACTGTTTTGTCAATGAAGCCTGACTTTTGTTGACAAAACTGTGTAGTGTAGACAAGGCCTTAGTAGTGTTATACAGTAGAATCTTATAACTTTACATACAATGTTCCCATACGTATTTTACCAGTACAATAATGATCAGCAAATTATGAGTTTTCAAATGATGCCTCTTCAAAGGCATACTTGTTGTACAAACTTTATCATAGTCCTGTAAAAGGGGTGAACATTGGGGTACAGACCGTCACACCTCCCCCTTACAAAGCTGTGGCTAACCCAGAGGCAGTTGGTCAGGGCCCTCTTTCCTGGACAGGGCATAGACTCATAGACTCATAGACTTTAAGGTCAGAAGGGACCAATATGGTCATCTAGTCTGACCTCCCGCATGATGCAGGCCACAAAAGCTGACTCACCCACAACAGAATCTTCCAGCCTGCGACCCCTGCCCTATGCTGCGGAGGAAGGCGAAAAACCTCCAGGGCCTCTGCCAATCTACCCTGGAGGAAAATTCCTTCCCGACCCCAAATATGGCGATCAGCAGAACCCCGAGCATACAGGCAAGATTCTACAGCCGGACTCTCATTTTACCCGCGATGGCCCGTTAATGCCTATTTGACTAAAATCACATTATCCCATCAAACCATTCCCTCCATAAACTTATCAAGCCTAATCTTGAAGCCAGAGAGGTCCTTTGCCCCCACCGTTTCCCTCGGAAGGCTGTTCCAAAATTTTACCCCTCTGACGGTTAGAAACCTTCGTCTAATTTCAAGCCTAAACTTCCCCACGGCCAGTTTATATCCATTCGTTCTCGTATCCACATTACTACTAAGCTGAAATAATTCCTCTCCCTCCTTGGTATTAATCCCTTTGATATATTTAAAGAGAGCAATCATATCCCCCCTCAGCCTTCTTTTGGTTAGGCTAAACAAACCGAGCTCCTCGAGTCTCCTTTCATAGGAAAGGTTTTCCATTCCTCGGATCATCCTAGTGGCCCTTCTCTGTACCCGTTCCAGTTTGAGTTCATCCTTTTTAAACATAGGAGACCAGAACTGCACACAGTACTCCAAATGAGGTCTCACCAGCGCCTTGTATAACGGAAGCAGCACCTCCCTGTCCCTACTAGAAATACCTCACCTAACGCATCCCAAGATCGCATTAGCTTTTTTCACAGCCACGTCACATTGCCGACTCATAGTCATCCTGCGATCAACCAGGACTCCGAGGTCCTCCGAGGTCCTTCTCCTCCGTCACTTCCAACCTATGCGTCCCTAACTTATAACTAAAATTCTTGTTAGTCATCCCTAAATGCATCACCTTACACTTCCCACTATTAAATCTCATCCTATTATTGTTACTCCAATTTACAAGGTCATCCAAGTCTCCCTGCAAAATATCCCGATCCTTCTCCGAATTGGCAATACCTCCCAACTTTGTGTCATCCGCAAACTTTATCAGCCCACTCCTACATTCGGTTCCGAGGTCAGTAACGAATAGATTAAATAAAATCGGACCCAAAACCGAACCTTGAGGAACCCCACTGGTGACCTCCCTCCAACCCGACAGTTCCCCTTTCAGTACTACCCGCTGCAGTCTCCCCTTTAACCAGTTCTTTATCCACCTCTGGATTTTCATATCGATCCCCATCTTTTCTAATTTAACCAGTAATTCCTCGTGCGGCACAGTATCAAACGCTTTACATCTGCTGCCATGTTGTCTTTTCCCTTTATGTGCACAATTTCCATATCAAAATCCTGAAGAGGCTCCAGTGTAGAAGCTTGGAATTTGAGCCTTTAGGTTTGTTTAGCCTAATCAATGACTAATGATCTGTTAAGACCCTGAATTTTCTATTGAACAGGTAGGGCCTGTTCTTTTGAACAGGATAGTTGCTTAACTGCCCACACTATAGCATAGCATTCCTTTTCTATGACAGACTAATTCTATTCAGTTGATGTAAATGTTTTGCTTAAGAAAGCAATTGCGTATTTCATGTTATTCTCCCCTGTTTGCATCAGCACAGCACCCAGACCAATGTCTGATGCATCTTTACACAGTTTAAACATTTTGTCAAAATCAGGGCTAGCTAGAACAGACTTTTCAGACAAAATGTTCTTTACCTTATCAAATCCTTCCTGGCATGCTTTCATCCAACCGACTTTGTTTAGCTTGGTCTTTTTACATAAATCTGTGATGGCAGAGACAATGTCACCAGACCCACACACAAACCGCCTGTAATAGTTTACCAGACCTAGAAAGACTGGATTTATTTTTTGTTTTGGAATATATGCCAATTTACAATAGCTTCAACTTTCAAAGCATAGGGATGTTTGACCTTCCCCTACCCAGTGTCCCAAATAAGGAACTCTGGCTACTTCAGTTTTACAGAGGCTTTTATAGAGGCTTTTATAGTTAGGCCGGCCTCTTTGAGTTTTGACAGCACAGTTCCCAAGTGTTCTTTGTGATCAGCCCAAGTGTTACTAAATACTGTAGTGTCATCCACACATGCTCTTGCAAAGGTCTGTAAACCATTTAACGCTTGGTTTACCAGCCTCTGGAAGGTGGCTCCAGCATTAATTAAATCAAATGGTAACACTGTGAACTCCTAGAGTCCTATATCGGTGATGAAAGCAGATTTTTTTCTGTGCATCCTCATCCAAAGGGATCTGCCAGTAACCTTGAGTTAAATCAAAATAATTGAGATATTTAGCTTTGCTTAAAATGTCCAGTATATCATCAGTTCTACGCATGGGATATACATCTGGTACTGTAACAGCATTAAATTTTCTATAATCAACACAAAACCTTATAGTGTTGTCTTTCCTAGGGACCAAGACCATAGGTTGATGTCCAAAAGCGTATCCTGGGTAATGGCACTTACATACTTCAACTTTTATCTTCCTGTTTTCTTAATCCTCAGAAAGGAGCTGATTGCCAGACTGGAACAGGCAGAAAAGGAGAGCATGGATGCTGCTCAGCTGACTAAGGAATATGCAGAACTGACAGAGGAGAATCGGACATTGAAACTGGCTCAGACGCAGTGTGCAGAGCAACTGGAAAAGCTTAGAATACAATACCAAAAGAGACAGGGCTCTTCATAACTCTCAACTAACCAATAAGAGGCAGTCAAATCCAGTCTTTGTTTTGTGCTGGCCAAGAGGTTTTAAAAAAAGGTTCTGTTGTAACACTTCACTAGAAATACAGAATATATAAAAGTCTATATTTGATTTAATGCTTGCCAGCCGGTAGCTTAATATAATGGATATTTTATTTCAAGTAACATAATTGAAGCTAATCTAGCCCCATTGTATGTTCTAGTAGATCAGATTTCTTTTCTAAAGATATTTCTTCCAATTTAAGAAGATATGGACACACTAGAAACTGATATAAATAGTCTCTATGTTGGGAGTTGGACCATACTAAGACATACAGCAGGGGCAGTTTTAATATATGGAACACTGGAACACACTCATGTGTTTCTATTTTAGTTTAGTTTTCTTTTTTGTTTTTATTTTTTTCATGCCTAAAATGTTTGGACATTGTCCTAAATCTAATCTGGCTATGGCTCAAGATTATGCTCCAGGTATCTGGCATGTTGATAATGTCAACTTTAGGTTGTTTTATAAATTCTAAAAGGTTGCACATTTTTTAAAAAAGTACTTTCATTAAAATAGCACTAACCGATCATTTTAATCAAAGAATTATATTGCCAGTAATCATTTTCAAGTTATTAAATTGTGAAGAAACAGATAAGAAAGTTTTCTTTCCACTGCCATATACTTGGCTAGAAATTCTTTTCTTTTAAAAATTCATTTGTACTTTTTGGCATGCAAGAAATGGAAAAGTAATGTTTGGACACTACAGTGGTGAATAAATAAGACTTTATGGTTGCTAATGGAGAATACTTCAGTAAAAGTACCATATATTTTGTTTTTATTTTGTAGGCTGTTTTGGAACAGAAATGACTGAGGGTAGGTACTAAGCAGTTCAGTGATATATGAATAACTGAGAGTTAAAATGTCTGTTTTTCCTTGCTCTACTTATCACTGTATTTTCCTAAATCAATTGAAAATCCTTTGTTATACTTCCATTTCTATTCATACAGTATTTTTTTCATTAAAAGTGGATATACAAAAAAAACCTATTTTGTGCCCTTCACTTCCTTAATCTTCCCCATATTTTAAACTCTGCTCAACTGGAAGTATGTTACACTTTTGTGAGGTTAGAATTAAATACACAAATTTGATGATGAGGTTACACTTTTAAAATTAAAAATGTTAGGAATTGCAAAAGGTAAGATATTCACTGTAACCTTTAACTTTGACCCCATGCTTCTTGTAGGACCCAAGATTTATACTAAATTAACCTAGGCAACTCTCACTGAAGTTATTTAGCACCAAATTTTACCCCAGCTAGTGCAGCACAGAGGCCTAAAGGAGCCCAAGGTGCCCCCTTACATCTCTCTGCTGGCTAACAACATCAGGTAGCAGCACAGACATGAAAGTAGGTTCCATAGGGCTGCTGCTTACTTCCTCATGGAGTATGGGGACAGGACAGGGTGGGGAACAGGCAGAATCTCAGCTCCAATCTCCCCAGCACACGGGGCAGCATACCTTGTACTGGGTCTATACCTGGGGCAGTTTACTCTCTTCCCAGAACAGTAGGAAAACAAGAAGGGGAATTGTGTTTGAGTCACAATCTTTTTTCCTGGGATGCTTAACGGGCATGTAATAATGTGCTGCCCCTTATTTAGGGCAGATCATTATCTCACAGTGTAGTCCTTGTGTGTACAAATTTGAAAGCAAAACTGGATCCATACATTAAACAGCATAATGAATAATATAAAATACTTAAGATATGGAATGCGGGCAAGGTAAGAACTTTGAGACAAATTCTATGCTGACATACACTGTGTGTAATCTTGTTGTCTTCAGTGGGATTGCACTGAATGCATGACAAATATTGTAAATTCTCGGTTTCCTCCTCCCTGTGGTATTGGAGTACTGTGGTCTCGCCACCTGCAATAAATCTGGAATTCTTTAGATAAGGTTCTTATTCAAAGCCCATTGACATCAATGGAAACTCCCTTCGACTTCAATTAATTTGGGATCTTGTATTCCACTGATCCGGTCTTTTTCCATTTAGCCAAACGCTGTTTTTCCCCCTCCTTTATATTGTTAATTAGAATGTACAATCAAAAATAGCTCACTTTAATTTACATATATGTACTAACATGAACGCACATGTTTTTGAGAATAGCAGCTCAAAGACATTTCATCACCAGCAAAATGAGTAAAACCAAAATGGAGGTAGCTGAAAAAGAAAAAAATAATCAAGAAAATACCAAATAAGAAAAGAAAAACTAAAGGATCTGACAAATGAACAAAATTAGTTCCACTGAACTTTGCAAATCCATTTGTAGGAAAATGAAACTGTAGAAAACTGAGGATAACCAAGAGGCTACTCACAGTGTGTAAAGTATGGTTCAGTCAGATTAGCCTTCTGAAGAGAAACTATGTTTGTTTGTTTTTCTACCAATGGGTATTTTAAAAAAATATTAAAGCATGAAATAATAAACTTTTACATAATCAGAGTAACTATTGTGACAGGGTCAGGCCAGATGGTTACAGGAGAGTGATCCTGTTGGTATCCAGGAAGTGGGCGGGCAAAGCCCCCCCACTGCAAAAGGACCTCCCCCCAGCCTAAGGGGAGGATCCACAAGTCTGTGATTACAGGAGAGTGATCCTATTGGGATCCAGGAAGTGGGCAGGCAAAGCCCGCCCACTGCTAAAGGATCCCTCCCCCCAGCCTAAGTGGGGGGGCAGGTCCACAGGACCTGGAGACCAAAAAATTACAGGGGACAACTAATAAAAGAACAGGGAGAGGAGTGAGGTCAAAGGGTCAAACGAAGCGAACCAGACGGGGACACCGAGCAGAGAACCTCGGACAGCGCCCACTGCTCCTCGAAGGCGTCAAGGGAGCCAGCAGATGCCGCCCAGAGGAAACCTGCCCGGATACGTGAATGAACGGAGGACCTGAAATAGGCCCCACAGTCACAGGAGACTCCATCGGCCAACCTCCTCACCCTGGTTTTATAGATGGCTACTACAGGAGAGTGATCCTATTGGGATCCAGGAAGTGGGCCTAAGGGGGGTCCACAGGACCTGGAGATTACAGGAGAGTGATAGAAGACAGATATATTAGCCCCAGGTTAAGTAGGTCCCTTTTCCCTGGGTAAGGTAACAGGGAAGGTTCCAGAACAATCAGGAACTTTCTGGAAACAATTTTAAAGCAGACAGGCTGATTAGAACACCTGCAGCCAATCAAGAAGCTGCTAGAATCAATTAAGGCAGGCTAATCGGGGCACCTGGGTTTAAAAAGGAGCTCACTTCAGTTTGTGGTGCGTGTGTGAAGAGCTGGGAGCAAGAGGCGCAAGGAGCTGAGAGGGTGTGCTATGCTGATGGAGGACTGAGGAGTACAAGCGTTATCAGACACCAGGAGGAAGGTCCTATGGTGAGGATAAAGAAGGTGTTTGGAGGAGGCCATGGGGAAGTAACCCAGGGAGTTGTAGCTGTCATGCAGCTGTTACAGGAGGCACTATAGACAGCTGCAATCCACAGGGACCTGGGCTGGAACCCGGAGTAGAGGGCGGGCCCGGGTTCACCCCAAACCTCCCAACTCCTGATCAGACACAGGAGGAGTTGACCCGGACTGTGGGTTCCACCAGAGGGGAAGATCTCTGAGGCGAGCAAATCCGCCAATAAGCGCAGGACCCACCAAAATAGAGGAGGAACTTTGTCACACTATGTAGCCTTGACACCCTGGGTTTTTCTTAAAGCAACAACACTGCTAAATGATTTAATACCAATTACATTTTATATGAAAAGATTTGCTCATGATTTGTGCTCTTTTCCTCTACTATTTAGAGGTTTATGACTGAACTATTCTGCTAAAAAAAAAATCCATTCTAAATGTAATACTATATACAAAAGAAGATTTTAGGCAATTATGTTAAAGGTGATTTTATATTGTATTTCATCTCAGAAATTTTGAATGCCAAGTTCTGTCTCTCTGAGTGTACATACCCAACTGCCAGTGAGACCTTAAACTTTACATACCTCTAACAATTGCAGTTTTCATATGGAAAGAGGTTAGAGTGATCTAATTTTGGCACCAATGCAGCAGGGGTCTTTTTTAGTGGATCCCAATAGGTTATTCAGTCTGAAGATATTAAACATATCAGTGCAGTAACATAAATGCAGTTATTTCAGGTCAGGTCACTAGAGAATGGTGGGAGAAGAAAAATGTTCTAAAAAAATCTAAGTTTTTCATTTCCAATTACTATTTACTCACTTCTTTACAAACATACCTAATGCTGAACAAGCTTACTTAAGTATTCCAGTTAGCAAGGATATGATTCATGCAGTCCTGAAACTGCCAAATGCTAGGGTGATTTTATAGATTAAAAAAAAAAAAAAGCTGGAAAAGAAGAAGCTGCAATTTTTCAGAATTGTTTCCTTTTCCTGGAACATGTTACTATTCCAGCTCTCTTGTGAATTTATGATCTTTGGAAAATTCCTAGAATTGATGCTTTTAAAAATGTGGCTTATTACAGGCTAGTTCTTAATGAAAGATGGAGATTGTTACAAACAGGCATAGTTTAAGACAGATAAGTTCTTTCCCATACAGTTGTGCTGCGGTTCCGTGGCATGAACCTTTATGTTAATATCACATCAGCCATGGAACCCAGTCTGAGCATGGAGCTGACCTATCTGAGGTTCTGGTGTAAGGTAAGTGCATTTTTAAAAAATCATATATACTACATGTTTTTCAAATAAAACATTTTTATACATTAACAAGATGTCAATGTTCTTTGTTGCTGAAGCTGTGCAATAGTTAAAATAGCATAATTACTAGATCCTACATATTAGAGAGACAAAGTGGGTGAGCACAGGTGCCAACTTCCTAATGTGCCGTTAAACACGGTTTAGTTAAACCTCTATATCCTTCATGGATGAGGTTTAGGATTTCGCCTCTCCTTTTGTTTGGAATTACGATGCCATTGCCTCTAATCATGAGTCTGTTTGACTCATTTAATTGTCCATTCACTGCAAAATAGTCTCTTGTCACTTTCTTAGTGTCCTTTAGATACTTGGTCCATAGGTAGCGAGTTATATGGGCCCGTGATGCCCATGCTCCACCACTATTTAGGAATGTGGGCCCGGCTCCGCCAATGTTTGGGCTTACCGCGCTTTGGGGATCCCCACGCTTGAGGGGAATGCAGGGTCCAGGACGGCCTGGGAGGCTAGCAGGGGGGACCTGGCATCAGCATCAGCAAGCAACCTGGCTCCAGCCGGCTCCTCCCAGCCGGCTCTCAGCGTCACTTGGGGGAGGGGGTGGAAACCAGAATGAGGCGGGGTGGAGGCTTGGGGGAAGGGGTAGAATGGGGGCGGAGCAGGGGCGGGCTGGGACCGAGTTGCTCGCTGTTGCCAGTGCCAGGCCCCCCACTAATTCCCCAGGCCGCCTTGGACTCCGCATCCCCCTGAAGCACGGGGCCCCCAAAGTGTGGGGCCCTAGGCAATTGTCCCGGTCCATCCTATGAATGGGATGGCTCTGCCTGGACCCCACGTCCCTCTGAAGCGCGGGGCCCCTCAAAGCTTGGGGCCCGGAGCGGTTGCCGCAGTCCGTCCTATGGATGGGATGGCTCCGTTCTGGGCACCACCAAAAACTATATAAACCTGGCGCCCATGCTTGGGTCAGCCACCTCTAATGTAACTTAGAACTTCCTGAAGCTGCGAGTCTGTCAAAGGTGCTTTTTGTAGCTGGAGTAGTCTCTTTTCTGTCTCAGATTTGTGTGCATCCACAGCATCCATGTACACCTTTATGTCCTCTTTGAGCTCATAGGTAATTGAGTGTGATGCTGGGTTCCGTGACAGAGTGTCTGCTATGACTAGATTTTTCTGAGGAACACATTTAATAATTGGGCTAAATCGCATTAACCCTTGCAATAGACATTGCTATCCCAGTGGTGCTTGGTCCAAGTCTTTTCCACTGATGACGTTTGCAAGCAGTTTATGGCCTTTTATCAGTACAAATTAATCCAGTCCACACAGATATCTGTAAAAGTTCCGACATGCCCATGTGCTTGCCAGGCACACCTTTTCAATCTGTGCTTATTGCTTTTTTGCTTCTATGAATGTGCGAGAGCAAAATGCAACTGGCTTCCACTCAGAGCTACGTTGTTTACCTAGGCCATAGCTGCGTGCATTCGCACCGACCACTGTGGGTTTGTTCATAGCATAGTACTTGAGAACTGGAGCTGTTGATATAATTTCTTTTACCTTTTTGAAGGCAATTTCTTGATTTGGCCCCTGTAGCCAAGATGTGTTTAACTTTAACAGTTCATTCAGTGGTTTTGTCGCCGTAGAAAGGTCTTGTACGTATCCATCAAGGTAATTTTAATAGTATGTTCTTTAGATAAATGTTACATACAAAACCCTCTCAAGATTTCATAGTCATCTTCGTGACTGTCTTCAGTAAAATCAAAGGATCTAAAGATATGCTCTACCTGCTCTCCCATAGCATAAATTAAAAAAAGATACCTGTATATCTCCAGTTTCTTAGTAGAACTTGGTAGCAATGTGATATCTTGTAATATATTGTTTACACTCTATCCATTCTGAAGGTTTGTCAAAGCTGAAGTTCTCTGGGGCATTGAAGAGTGGCATGTTGATGGGATCCTGCAACTTTTATTGCTTTGTTCCTTCTGTTTGCAACCTTTGTTGCTTTTCCTTCTGTGTCTGATTTAAGTTTACACCTGACACCATGTCACATACTTCTGTACCAGATATGGACTGGTCACAGAGCTTCCTTTTCAGCAAGATATATATCAGATGTATTCATCATAAGATCCTTTAATGCTCTGCCAGGTATGGCTAAGGTTTGTTTAAATAAGGTATTGGGTGTGGCTGAGGTTTGTTTAAATAAGGCATTTAGCACACAGTGCCACCTAGTGGCTGAACAGGCAAATACAGTTTAGCATTCCATTACACTACTCACACGCCCATTTGACTCTTATGCCACCCCTCTATTTGGAACCCAGATAGCCCTCCTGTTCCCCCACCCCACAGACTTGCTTCTCTAGGGCTCCACTCTGCAACGTCCCAGTCCTGCCCCCTATCCATACCATCTTTATATAGTTTGAATGATCGCTCAGCTTTTTAAAGTGCATAATCAGAGGTGAGCAAATAACCCAAAACATTTCAACTATTATTGGCTCAAACAAAACACTCCATTTGTATTCACTTTCTGCAGATATTACAGTGAATAAATCTACTGACTGGAATGCTAGAGGAAACCCTGAATTTTAAGCAAATATTAAAGAATTTTTATGGAAAGCAAGATTTGCACTCAAAAATAAACGTACGCAGTGTGTAAACATTAGGCTCAAGCCATCAGGAAATGTAATATGTTATGCATCTGATCAAATCTAAGCAACAAAGTTTGAATTTCACATATCAAATAGTCCCAGCAAGCAGCCTGTGAACCATTTACAGAATAAGAATCATTTGCAAAATTATTTGTCAAATAATTTCAAATAAGGAATAGTCAGAAAAAAAAATTCGTAAACTGCCCTCAAACAATTCGCAACCAGACAGTTTACATTCATTTAATAAGCTATTTTCTAACAATACCCTTCCATCTATCTATAATCCTTTAAAAAAAAAAAGAAAAAAAAACCTTTCATTAGTTTATCTTAGGAAAAAGTATATTTCTCTTACATTTATTAGACTGTATAGGCTCCCTCTGGTGGTTAATTAAATACCTACCACTGCTAGAAATATTTAACAACCCATGTCGTGTACGTTTGTCCAGAAAATTAGAAGTACAAAAGCAAATGGGGTTCTGATTTTCTTTAAAATTTATATCTAACAAATATTTATGGAATAGCAGACTAAATTGTTTCCACCTAAGTATTTCTGTATGCAACTAATGGTCTTAACATATTAAAGATAATTGTAGAAAAGCATTATTTACAGCAGTGTTGAAAATGGCCAACCATTTGAACATCCAAGTTAAATAAGGCATACTATAGCTAAACAGGCATCCAAGAGAAGCTACAAAGAATGAATAATACTTACTGGCCTCTGATACCCTTACTCATGATGAGTAGTCCCTTCCTCCATGAGTAGTTTTATTGACTTCAGTGGGGATTATTTGTGGAATTCAACTGAGTAAATGTATCAAAATCTGAGCTATAGTGGTTTACATTTTCAAAGTATTGTACAAACATTAACTAAGAAGTGATTGTCACCTCCAGAAACTTTAACTAAATTTGACATTTAAAATAATGCTGTAAGAACTAAAAATCATTGGTAGTCTGTTTGTACATAACAGCAGAGCCTGGATTCTGGTCTATTATTTTTGCTAGCAAATTTCAGTCCACATCATGACTCAGTGTTTTCATGAGTTACATTCTTATATTCATAAAAGGAAAGTAAATGAGGTCTTTCTACTTCTCTCTGCACATGCTATCCTATGCTTAACGTTAAGTAATTGCAGACTCTAAAGTACTAGAATTCAAGAGTATTCTAAAATATAGACAACATTCCAGCTACAGTACAAGTTTTTAAATTTTCAAGCTATCTAAAATGCTGACGCTTAGTTAGAACCTTTCTTAAACCAAACAAATTGTGTAGATTTTGTACATGCACATGATCTGAAATCCTTGTGTAAGGTTAATTTAGACAGGATTATCCTTGCAAAATTCTGAAATACTTTTCAGCTGTATGACCAGAACACTGTTGCAAGAACAAGTGTGGGAGTGGGAAGTGCCTATAAATTCTCTCAAACTTTTGTTTCAGTCTGGAATTCCCCTTTAAATATC
Organism: Emys orbicularis; assembly: GCF_028017835.1. Lineage (NCBI taxonomy): Eukaryota > Metazoa > Chordata > Testudines > Emydidae > Emys > Emys orbicularis. The sequence continues at coordinate 199,471,853 of NC_088683.1, forward strand.
TGTGACTGGTTTTTTGTTTGCTCTCCACAATTGAAACCTGGATAATAGCCAGAACATTATATACATAGTACTTAAATGAGAAGTATGAAAAGGAAGAAGACATAATCAGGATTTTACCAAATGCAATAAAATGTTTTTATTAGCTAGTAGTGACACTTGTAGGTCTGCTGACTTGTACTCTGCATTCATTAACTGTTTTTAAATGTGTGTGGTGTTCTTATCATCCTTCAATCTGTATTGCAGACATTTCATTTGAAGTTTGATTGACAGTGCTATGAAGTAAGGCCCATCCAAAGCAGAATTGTCACTGACATTTTTATCACAACAGGATGATATTTAAATCTGTCTAAAATATATTCTGAAATCGGTATGACTATCGAAGTTAGTGAGGCTTGACTGGTCTGCAAGGGCAAGAATTGCAAACCCCAGTGAAACTGATTTAGGCCCTGAATCAACACAGCATTTAAGGATTCAATCCTGAAATGTGCTGAGACCTCTGTTCCTGATATAACAAAGCACTTAAGCACATGCTTAACTTTGTCTGTGAGTGGTCCCATTAAATTCCCAATAGGACTACTCAGAGCCCTAGAGTGATATCTATGTGCTTGTTGGATCAAGGCCAGAATGCTCAACATCTTAACTTTAAAAAAGGGAAGAAGGCGAATCCGGGGAAGAACAGACCAGACAGCCTCACCTCAGACCCTGTAAAAATCATGGAACAGGTCCTCAAGGAATCCATTTTTAAGCATTTGGAGGAGAGGAAGGTGATCAGGAACTGTCAACATGGATTCATGAAGGGCAAGTCATGCCTGACCAACCTGATTGCCTTCTATGATGAGATAACTGGCTCTGTGGATATGGGGAAAGCAGTGGAAGTGATATACCTTGATTTTAGCAAAGTTTTTGATACAGTCTCCCACAGTATCCTTGCCAGCAAGTTAAAAAAGTATGGATTGGATGAATGGACTATAAGGTGGCTAGAAAGCTGGCTAGATCGCCAGGCTCAACGGATAGTGATCAACAGCTCAATGTTTAGTTGGCAGCCGGTATCAAGCGGAGTGCCCCAGGGGTCTGTCCTGGGGCCGGTTTTGTTCAACATCTTCATTAATGATCTGGATGATGGGCTGGATTGCACCCTCAACAAGTTCGCGGATGACACTAAGTCGGGTGGGTGGGGGGTAGATATGCTCGAGGGTAGGGATAGGAACCAAAGTGACCTGGACAAATTGGAGGATTGGGCTAAAAGAAATCCGATGAGGTTCAACAAGGACAAGTGCAGAGTCCTGGACTTAGGACAGAAGAATCCCATGCACTGCTATAGGCTGGGGACCGACTGGCTAAGGGGCAGTTCTGCAGAAAAGGACCTGGGGATTACAGTGGATGAGAAGCTGGATGAGAGTCAACAGTGTGCCCTTGTTGTCAAGAAGGCTAACGGCATATTGGGCTGCATTAGTAGGAGCATTGCCAGCAGATCGAGGGAAGTGATTATTCCCCTCTATTCGGCACTGGTGAGGCCACATCTGAGTATTGCGTCCAGTTTTGGGACCCCCACTACAGAAAGGATATGGACAAATTGGAGAGAGTCCAGCGGAGGGCAACGAAAATGATCAGGGGGCTGGGGCACATGACTTGTGAGGAGAGGCTGAGGGAACTGAGGTTATTTAGTCTGCAGAAGAGAAGAGTGAGGGGGGATTTGATAGGAGTCTTCAACTACCTGAAGGGGGGTTCCAAAGAGGATGGAGTTCGGCTGTTCAAAGTGGTGACAGATGACAGAACAAGGAGCAATGGTCTCAGGTTGCAGTGGGGGAGCTTTAGGTTGGATATTAGGAAAAACTATTTCACTGGGAGGGTGGTGAAGCACCTAGGGAGGTAGTGGAATCTCCATCCTTAGAGGTTTTTAAGGCCCGGCTTGACAAAGCCCTGGCTGGGATGCTTTAGTTGGGGTTGGCCCTGCTTTGAGCAGGGGGTTGGACTAGATGAGCTCCTGAGTTCTCTTCCAACCCTAATCTTCTATGATTCTTCTATGATTCTATGAAGTCAGTTTGATTTAAGCATGTGCTTGGAATGCTTAATCAGGGCCTTCCATCTGAATTATCAGTAAATCAACAAAGCAGATAACAGACTATCTTGGTATGAATGGCACTCTGGTTTTGGGAAGGCTCTTCATATTATGAAGGACACTGAGATGTTTTATCCTGAGGTGGGCCCGAACCACAAAATTCAACAATCTGGCTCTGGTGTTTTGAGTTGAGCTCAGTTCCAGTTTTAACTGCAAAAGAGCTCATGTAGATGATAGGTCTCTTCTTCCCCACTCTAAATAACTAAGAAAACATTCTCTCTGCTTGTTCTTCCAACAGTCATGTTGACTTTCCTATTAACTGTACTTGTCCATACCCACATGATGACCAACAGCCTATCAGCTTTTAACACAGTGGCTCTGAAAAGTTCTGGAAATTGGGGTTAAAATAATAAGTAAACAGAGAAAAAATGTCAAATATTTACAAAACCCTTAAAATGTATCTTTAAATTGATCTTGGAGTGATAGCTAAAGGATCAGCAGCAAAATACCTTGCAAGTAGTTTGTAAATACTGGGCTTGATTCCCCTTTCCACAGAAAAAGGTAATGGAGGGGGTGGAGGCTGGGTGGAGGGGGGAGGAAAATTCCATGAGCAGTTCCCTGGCCAAATTTCCTTCCAGTTCATCCAGTGAGGGCAGGGTTTGTTTCTTTTGAATCCCAAAATAAAAGAAGTAGGGACACCAAGCTCCATGTGGATCTTGGAGAGTCTGCTGAAGGCACAGGACCATCTGTGTGGAAGCCCTGTTTGTCCTCTGCACTGGCTGCAGGTGCCCTATCTCTGTTCCAGCTCCCTGCAAGTGATGTACTGCTCAGGCTTTCTGCACCCATGGCTGCCCAATCTCCCACAACAGAGGGTTCCCTGGCAACAAAGGCTTATGCTAAGGAACTAATACAGTTTTAGGCTTTGCCAATTGAAACTTTAGAAGGAAGATTTTTAAAGGGATGTCAGGAAGGCTGAAGGTCTCACATAATAAATGCTGTTTAAGGACTTCATCCTCTAAGATACTAAGCAGAAGGAAGAAGAGGAAGAGGGAAGAATCCTTTTGCAGAGGACACGCTGGTTATCTATCACTGCCTTCCTCTAGAGCACCAGCCAGCCAGATTAGGGCCGTCAGTGAGACACAGGCTTTATACATTCTAATTACTAAACAAGGTAAGTATGGAACATCTTTGCTGGTCTGGTATGAAAGTTGTCTCCCCATACTTAGTAATTTCCAGGTCCCTTGACACCAATCAAGACATGATGAAATATAACCTCATGCAGCATTGCAATCATATTAAAAATAACAATACTTAGGGTACGTCTACACTACCCGCCGGATTGGCAGGTAGTGATCGATCTATCGGGGATCGATTTATCACGTGTAGTGTAGACGCAATAAATCGATCCCCGATTGCTCTCCTGTCGACTGCTGAACTCCAGCTCGGCGAGAGGCTGAAGCAAAGTCGACGGGGGGAGCCGCGGCAATCGACCCCGCGCCGTGAGGACGCGAGGTAAGTCGAACTAAGATGCATCGACTTCAGCTATGCTATTCTCGTAGCTGAAGTTGCGTATCTTAGGTCAACACCCCCCCAGCCCCTCAGTGTAGACCAGGCTTTAGGGTAACATTTTCAAAAGGGCCTAAGCAATTTAGAATCCTAAATCCCATTTTCAAATCTGATTTAGGCCTGGTTTACACATAACATTTAGCTATGTTGGCTACGAGTGTGTGTGTGTGGGGGGGAAATCATACCTCGAGCCAACATAGGTATGCTGGCAAACCCCCCAGCTTAGACACAACTATGCTGACAAGAATACTTCTATCTGCTTAGTTATTGTTGTTTGGGAATTGGTGTAATGCTGGCAAAACTGCTTCTGCTGGCGTACACTGCAACTATACTAGGGGGCTCTCTGCTGACACAGCTATACTGGCCAAGGCGCTCTAGTACAGACAAAACTTTAGATACTTAGGGGCCTAAGTCCCATTGACTTGCAATGAGACTTACAATAAGTGCTTATGTCACTTTTGAAAATGGGACTTAGGCTTCTAAGTCATTTAGGCACTTTTGAAATTTTTACCATTGGTTTTCACATAGTGCTTTTTATCCATAGATCTCAATGCACTTTACAAAGGAAGGTATGTATCATTATCCCCATTTACAGATGGGAAACTGAGGTATAAATCGGTGATGTTACCTGCCCAAGCACACACAGCAGGTCAGTAGCAGAGGCATGAATAGAATATAGGTCTCCTGGCCCATCCACTTGATTCCCTGCATACTACTTCTCTTTTTATTAGAAGTGAGATTGGTAATACCACATGTTATTAAGGTTGCCTGACAATTCTGATTATAAGACCCTTTCTCAGTTGCTTATAACTTTGCCAAACTTAAACTTTTGGGGGTAAAATTTTCCATCCTGGTTGTCTGCCTCAAGCTAAATTGATTAGGATAGATTCTGTTAAATCTAGTTTCTGAGAATGAGGCTACAGAAAAAAATACATTGTTTGGCAATGTTTAAAAAAAATCTATGGCAACCTTTTCTTTGAGAAGCTGTAGCACTCCTAGTTTGGAGTAGGGACTTGAAATTTGGCAGTAATGTGGATTGTGTGTCAAGGATGTGCTTTTTGCCATCCTAATGAAAATCTGACCAATTTTGGCCAAGTTATAAGCCTTTGAAAAATGTCACTTGACACATGTTCAGTAAAGAGTTTAGCAACTAAAATCTCTGAAAATTCCATCCTCACTGAGCATGCACCATTGCCTCACAGCTCCTGCGTGTGATGTGCTATTCCCATACAGCAGTTGAACATGCTCCATCCCCTCCTAGCTCCTACATGTGACTGGCCTGCATGCGTGCCATCCCTCTCAGAGTGACTGAGCACGCTGCATTCCTGGGTTAGAGTGGCAAAGCTGGCTTTTCCCATAATTTGCAGCTTCCAGCTGCTCAGGGCCAGATGCTGGAACTGGGAGCAGGGAACCTCCATCTTCTGTGCTCTCAGTGCCTCCCTGATGGCACCCAAGCAGTGTGGAGGAGGAAGCTGTCCGATTCAAATGCAAAGGAAACAAGAGCCATACTGAGGGGAGAGAAAGAAGTAGGTTGGGACAGGGAGTCTGGTGAGACAAGGACTTTGGTAGGGGGCAGAAAAAGAGAAACTGTGACTGGAAGTTGTGGGGAGACAGACTGGGGCTGATTGGAAAAGGAGACTGGGACTGAGATCTGAGGTGGGGAAAGGAGACTGAGTGGACAAGGAGACTGGGAGTTGGGGAAGGGGAAGGAAGTTGGTACCGGTTCAGCAAGGAGACTGGGAGCTGGTGAGGGGAAATGGGAGCCAGTTTGTAGGGGGAGGAGGGGAAGACAACATTTAAATTGGACAAGGAGCTGGAGGAAGAAGGGGAGACTGGGACTGCCTGGCTAAGGAGACTGGGACTGGAAACCCATGGCAAGGAAATAGGGCTAGTGGGAGAGGGGAGACGGATCTAATGAGGAGCTGGGGTGAAAGGGGAGAACTGTGAATGGCTGGAAAAAGACTGCAACAGGGCACCGGGGGTGGATGGGGCAGGAAATAGGAGCATGGGCGGCAGGTGAATCGCAGGCTTGAGGATGGCTGGCCCATCCCTTCTGCCCAGGACCCCACTCCTCCAACCCCCCTTCCCCCGCCAGAGCTCAGAACCCCTCCCCACCGCCCCCGCTGCCAGTTCCAGGCTGCCCGGGCACCCAGTCCCCCCCAGCCCCAGAGCATCAGGTGGGCGGGCAGCGCAAGCACTGGCTCCGGCAGCCCAGAGTCCTTGGCTGCAGGCCGGCCCCCAGTAGCGCCAGCCCGGGGCAAGGGTGCCGGAGCCTTCCCAAAAGTGTGGGGGGTGCCCTGCCTGAGGTGAAAGCAGCCCCCTGTCTATGTCCCAGGCCCCCCCCGCCCAGGGCAGGTGAAGGGACCCAGGCAACCAACAGCTGCCCACGCAGTTCTCCCCAACCCAGCTCCAGCCAGGGGTGGGAGGGGGAGCCTCAGGGCCACAACCCGGCCATGAGCCGGGCGGGCAGCTGTGAGGAGCCACGGCAGACCCTCTACCTACCCTGGGCAGGGGGCCTGAGCAGTCCCCAGCCTGTGTCCCCACCTCCTGGGCTCCCTGCCCACCCAGGGTAGGAGGAGGGTCTGCGACTCTGTGGCTCCTCAGAGCTCCAGGCGGCCGGGGAGCCCAGGGGGCAGGGACACGGGCCAGGGGCTGCTCTCAGCTCCCCCGCACTGTGGACAGGTGGAGGGTCCACCGCAGCTGCCTGGGCTCCACGCTGGCCCGGCCAAGGGTGGGGCCTCGGGAAGAGGAGGGGAAGGGGGCGGAATCTGCCCTGGCGAAAAGTGGATGAGCCAGGCCCCGGTTCTGGCGCCACTCTCCTGGGGCCCTGGTCACATGGGAAGGAAGAGCTGCACCCGCAGCAGAGTGTGGTGGGAAGCAGGAGGGGGTTTGGGGGTGAAGTGTGAGCGGGGCCACGCTGGCTGTTTGGGTAGGCTTAGCCTTCTGCCTTTGATACCCACCGCTCATGAGCATGAGGGGAGACAACTGGAGGCTGGAGAGAGGGTAGAGGCAGATCATATGAGGACCTGGGAGGGGAAAACTGACTGGGGGCTTGGAGGGGAGGGGGGCAGGGACTGGCTGAGCAAGGAGACAGGTAGTGGAGAGAGACTGGACCTTGGATGGAGAGCCTGGAAGGGGAGACTAGGACTGTTTGGGCAAGTAAACTGGGACTGTGACGAGTAAAAACAGTATGTAATCATGTAATTAAAGACTGTATCATAATGCAAATGCAGAAGGGAATTGAATTAAGGTTGCACTAACCTTTGCATGCTTGATGATGCAATTTTAATGTGCTCTCAAGTAGGGTTTTTTTGTTTGTTTCTAACTATGAATAGAAATTACCATGAAAACTGAAATATGGCCCAGATCCTATGTGGTGCAAAGTGATCTCAACTCCCAGTGACTTTAATAGGAGATGAGAATAACTGACCTAAATTGTTTATCTGTGAACACAGAGTTTTTTTTTTTTACCAATGTACAGACAAATTTGGAAAATATTGAACTAATGAACACTTAGTTCATCAGATCGCTAATAGAAATTCTTATGACATTGTTCTTTTTAAAAGCAAATAAATAAACAAACACAAAAACCAGCCTTTAAATCTCAGAAGAACATGCGGAACTTTCCCCTGAGTTGATTTATTGTCCCCTCACTAGTCATTGAATGCTGAGCAAAACTGAACTATTTTTAGCTTTAAAAGAATGTTCTTTATTCAGGAATATTAAAACACACGCTAAGGAAAGAGAATCAATGTAAGTGGAGTGGTTTTATAAATACACTAGATATGCAGTGAGCTTAGACCTACAGTGATATGTGCAGCTGAACAAACAAAATGACTATTTTAGTATGATCTTAAGCATTTGGAGCTTTTTGTCTAATGACACGTATTCTTTAAATAGGAAAGCATATTACTTAATATATGTCTGAAGTAAGAAAAGGTTTAAAATAGTGCTCAAGTATAGCTGCAATTGTGAGACACTTTTTATTTATTTATTTAAGGAAAACTTCCAGAAAATACCACATTAATTAAAGTAGCAAAGCTAACCAAGGGGAAGGGAGAAAAGAAGAGAAAAACACTCTCTGCACTATGTAGGCATTGTGGCTATGATTCATTGAAGTAGAATTTAGGCTGAAATTTTCAAAAGCACCTAGCGATTTTGGGTGCCCAGCTTGAGGGAGCTTACTGGGGCCTGATAATCGAGGCTGAGTGCTCAACACTTTGTAAAGTTAGGCTTCTTTAAGAACTACAAATTAGTACTCAGTAGGGTCGCGAACTTTCTGACTGCAGAAAACTGAACATCCTGAAGGCCCCACCCCTGCCCCACTTCTTCTGAGGCCCCACCCCTGCTCACTCCATCCCACCCCCCCGGTCACTTGCTTATTTTCACCGGGATGGGGCAGGGGTTTGGGGTTTGGGGTGTGGGAAGGGGAGAGGGCTCTGGCTGGGGGTGCGGGCTCTGGTGTGGGGCCAGGGATGAGGGGTTTGGGGTGCAGGAAGGGGCTCTGGATTGGGGCAGGGGTGTGGGAGGGGGGTATGGGCTCTGGGCTGGGGGGTGCAATTTCCAGGCTGGGGCCAGAAATGAGGGGTTCAGGGTGTGGGAGGGGACTCTGAGATGGGGCAGGCGGTTGGGATGGGGGAGTGAGGGTTCCAGCTAGGATTGCGGGCACCTGGGGTGGGGATGAGGGGTTTGCGGTACAGGAGGGGGCTCTGGGCTGGGGTGTGAGGTTGAGGGGTTCGAAGTGTGGGAGGAGGCTCTGGGCTTGGGCAGGGGGTTGGGGAGTGGGAGGGGGTGTGGGCGCTGGGAGGGAGTTTGGGTGCAGGAGGGAACTCCAGGCTGGGGCTCAGGGGGCGGAGTGAGGCTCAGGACTGGGGCAGGGAGTTTGGGTGTGGGAGGGGGCTCAGGGCTGGGGCAAGGGGTTGGGGTGCGGGCTCTGGACGGCGCTTACCTTAGGTGGCTCCCAGGAAGCAGTGACATCCCTCTGGGTCCTAGGTGCAGAGATGGCCAGGGCTGGGGGCTCTGCACGCTGCCCCAGGATGCCTGGCAACCCTAGTACTCAGTTTTGAAAATGTAGACCTTAGAATTTATATTGCAGTAGACCCCAAAGTCCCCAATGTTGCCCCCCTGGACTAAGTGTTGTACAAACACATAGACCTAGACCTTTCGCTGAGGAACTTGGAACCTTGAAATACAAAAAACCAGACAAAGTCTGGGGAAAGGATACCACCTACAAACAAAGGGATCAGAGAGATTATGCACACAGAAAAAGAACTGGACATACAAGCTATTTCTTATGAAGGTAGGGGGGTGGTTGAGAAGTAGTGGGAGCAGAAGTGAATATATAGGAGCAAGGGAGTGGTGGAAAAGGAAGGAGGGGAATGGAGGGGAGGGAAGTGGGATGGAGAGAAGGGGAGATAAGAAGAGGGGGGAGGAAAAGAAGGATGGAAAAGTGAGGCTGCCAGCCGAAGAATTGTAAGCGACAGAGGTGGGAGGAGACACAGGCAACAAACCAGTCAGCAAACAGAAAATGTCCAGAGTTTAAACTGTAAAAAGTAGTCTGCTGCTGACCCTGCCATCCAGCAATATCCTTTGGATGAGCTTGCTGCTGCCCTGCTGCTGCTCGGGCAGTCCTTATTCTTTCCAAAGGCTGGCTTCACCCAAGAGGAGGTCCTGCTTTGTGTTCTCCATCTCTTGTGGCTGAAGGGCAGGGAAGTGATTTACTGCCCTGGAGTGGGCGGGTGTCTTTAGAGGGGTTTCCCTGCCACTGGAATCTAGGGCCAGGAGAGCAGGGAGCTCTGTTTGTCTTCCCTGCCCCAGAGCGGCTGCTCTCAGCTGTTGCTAAGGAAAGTTACTGGTGCGCATAGGGTCTTGCAACCCAGAGGTCCTGCTCTGTTTCCTTCATTCCATGTGCTTGGGGAGAAGTAGTGAGGGCACTGGGGTGCAGTCTTCTAGCTAGTCACAGAAGGAAGTGAGCACCCCTTGCAGGGCCGGCTCCAGCATTTCTGCCGCCCCAAGCAAAAAAAAAAAAAAAAAAAAAGCCGCAATCGCAATTGCGATCGGCGGCAGCAATTGGGGAAAAAATAAAAATAAAATAAAGCCGCGATTGGCGGCGGCAGTTCAGCGATAGGTCCTTCGCTCCTAGAGGGAGTGAGGGACCTGCCGTCCCCGAATTGCCGCAGGTGCCGCCCCTCTCCCTTGGCCGCCCCAAGCACCTGCTTGTTAAGCTGGTGCCTGGAGCCGGCCCTGTCCCCTTGTCATCATGGCTTTTGAGCATCAACAGAAATAAGGAGTCCAAAACAAACCCAAGTCTACAGACCAACCTAACATTCTGAGGACTCAACAGTGGGAGGTCCTAGAGCAGGCAAATTCTTTGAAGTGCTTCTCTCTTCCTATTAGTATCACCTTTCTTGCCTTGGGTTCAGCTTCAGCCAGTTGCTTTTCATGCAGGTGCTGATCTCAGCTAGGCAAGGAGAAAGCTGTTAGATGATGCTATTTACATTCAGTGTAGAGGAGATGCAGAACTGGGTATAATCTGTATATGGCTGGCACTTCAGTCTGTGTTGTCTCACTAACTCTCCCGATGGCTTCATGTAGATGTTGAATGATATGAGGAAAGAGGATTGAGATTTGTAGGATTCTGATGGTGAGATTTAAGAGAGAGAACAGTTGCCCATAACATCCTCTGGGTTTGGGTTTGGTCTGACACAGGAAGGCCATGAGCCATTTCAGGGTATTTCTGTTCACCCTGCAGCTTCTCAGAGGCAGGATGGGAGTATTTGGTGAACAGTAGTATCAAATGCCAGAGACAGGTCCAAAGGAATGCATAAGTATTTACTTTGTCTGTAGACAGTAGGGAGATCATCCACCAATGCAACAACTGCTGTCCTTGTACTGCTCCCTGGCCTGAAGTCTGACAGATAGGCGTCCAGGACTCTGGCAACTAACAGGTGGTTAGAAACTGTTTTGTGCTTGTTTGGAAGGACTTGGATATTATTCAGTATTTTTCCTAGCTAACAATTCTTACACAGATAATATGGCCCAATCCTGCAAACAAATCATTTTTTAGTCATTCATAGGTCCCCACTGACTTTCAGGTATGGGCCCTTAACTTAGACAGAAGATAGTTTACATTTTACAAGATTTTGGGAAGAACTTATATAAAAAGATAACTAAATATTAATCCCGTATGACAGTCCTTGTGCCCTCTAGTGGGGAGCTCTCTTTGGCCAGTTCTACCGGGATAGGGAGGGTGTATGTGTGGGTGGGTAAATAATCTCTGTTGTCATGGAAGAATTGTTGCGTCATGTGGAGCCACTATAGTAACTCCCCAACACACACACAGCCCTCCCACAATGTAGGGCATGTGGCCAGGGCCCCTCTGTTTCTGGTTGATCACAGCTTCTGAAATAATTCCTGGGGTCTATTGGAAGCCTATTGCCCGCACTTTGGACTTTCCCTCAGAACAGTTCAGTTGGCCTGGATAATCTAGCCAGTTTACCATTAGTTACCACTTAGTTTAGTGACTCCATCTAATTTTTCCCGGATGCTGTTGCTCATTTTTATTGGCATTATATTAAATATTCTGTGGATTTATTTCCAATTTTATCTGTCTTTATGCTTAATTATTTCTTGAAGGTTTGTGTTTGTTTCATCTGTTCATGCAATTGCTGTATGAACTGGTGATCCGTTTTGGAAAATGCAGATGCATTAAAATACAATATTGCTCATAAACTCTCTTATGATTGTTCTTGATTGCTCAGTGATTCCATTTGTTCTAACTGTGGTTATTTTGCTCTTTTCACTGTTTTCTTAATGAATTGAACCATTTCATCTGACTTTTGCTAGTAGCGCTTCAACCTTCAACTTGGTTTCCAGATTTCTTTTTGGTCTATTGATTTTTCTGATTTATTCCATTAAAGGCCAGACTTCCTCCTTCACTGTAATATTTGCTCCCAAGGTCTTGCCTGCCTATACATAGTTATCTCATTTCAGATAAATCTCAGTTCCCTAATGTCTGTAGTCTGTTATACTTTTTCATCTAAAGACAATGCTGCAGTCAGTAGGTCTGTAGTACTATGCTGGATTTGATCAAGTAAATAGTTTTATATTGTTGAGGGCTGTATATTTTTGTTTGAAATATTATGTACAGCATGTGAGTAGGTTCAATTTGATCCAGCCCAGTTCTCAAATTGGTAATTGACTGTTGTAGATGGTTTTTGCACAGTGAATTAAACCATCAATTAAAGACTTAAAGAGTTCTAGAAAGTATGCACATTGGTAAAAATAGAATCTTTGTATCTGCTGTATTCATACTGACTAGAAACGTGTGGGGTAAGCGCTGTAGCTAGAAAAAAAATGCTACTCTGCTGAGAGCTGATGAAAAGAGGAACTTCTGGATATGGGTGAGTACCGTTTTGATATCTATCATACCTCAGAAACTTCTGCAATAAACGCCTTTTATTAAGGAAATCCAGCTAAGTGCGTCAATACATAACAGGCTCTTTGGTTAGGCTTTATGCTGTTGGATTGTAATAATACTTTATTAGTCAGCTGAATTTTTGTGTGCTCTCCAATGACATAATTTGTATCTCTTCTCCTGTGTAAATGAAAAGCACTTCTAAGAGTCCAGTATAAGCTAATAAGAGTAATACAACCATACTTTTTGTCATTATTGTATCTTTCAGAGAACAGCTTCCTTAGGTCAGTGGTTAGAGCACTCTTCTGAGATGTGGGAGACCCTTGTTCAAATCCTTTCTCTCACCTGTGGCAGAGAAGGGGAGAACTGAACCTGGGTCTCCCACATTCAGGAAAGTGCGCTAATCACTGGGCTAAACGTTTTAAGGTGGGTAGCAACAGCACCACCACTTCCTCATCTGGCTGTTTTCCATGGAGTGAGGCAGTCACCTAAGTCATTCTCACAAGAAATGTCTTAGTGTATGTCTACACTACAAAATTATGTTCACCTAAGTTACGTCGACATACAGCCATTGCAGTAATTCAATCACTTTTGATGTCCATGCTGTGCTCCTTTTGTCGGTAGTGTGCACGAATTGCACCAATTTAATTGTCAGAGTGGGGCATTATAGGACAGCTTCAGAAAGCCACCAACAGTTGATGAAAGCAACACAGTGTCTACACTGACACTGCGTCGACCTAGCTACATCGACCTAAATGCTAGCCCTGGTCTACACTAAAGATGTCATAACTATAAAGGGAAGGGTAACAGCCCTCCTGTGTATAATACTATAAAATCCCTCCTGGCCAGAGACTCCAAAATCCTTTTACCTGTAAAGGGTTAAGAAGCTCAGGTAACCTGGCTGACACCTGACCCAAAGGACCAATAAGGGGACAAGATACTTTCAAATCTTGGTGGGGGGAAGGCTTTTGTTTGTGCTCTTTTTTGGGGGGGGGGAAAGTTCGCTCTTGGGACTAAGAGGGACCAGACATCAATCCAGGCTCTCCAAATCTTTCTGAACAAGTCTCTCATATTTCAAACTTGTAAGTACAGCCAGGCAAGGCGTGTTAGTTTTATCTTTGTTTTCTCAACTTGTAAATGTACTTTTTGCTAGAGTGTTTACCTCTGTTTGTTGTAACTTTGAACCTAAGGCTAGAGGGGGGTCCTCTGGGCTCTTTAAGTTTGATTACCCTGTAAAGTTATTTTTTATCCTGATTTTACAGAGATGATTTTTACCTTTTTCTTTAATTAAAAGCCTTCTTTTTAAGAACCTGATTGATTTTTCCTTGTTTTTAGATCCAAGGGGGTTGGATCTTGATCCACCAGGAGTTGGTGGGAGAAAGGAGGGGGGATGGTTAATTTCTCCTTGTTTTAAGATCCAAGGGGTTTGGATCTGTATTCACCAGGGAATTGGTGAAGAGTCTCTGAAGGCTACCCAGGGAAGGGAATTAGCACATTGGGAGTGGTGGCAGCAGACCAGATCTAAGCTGGTAGTTAAGCTTAGAAGTTTTCATGCAGGCCCCCACATCTGTACCCTAAAGTTCAGAGTGGGGAAGGAGCCTTGATAAAAGAGTTAGGTCGACTTAAGGCCGTTTACATCAACCTAACTCTGTAAGTGTCTACACTAAAATTTCACTCCTGCTGATGTAACTTATCCACTATGCCGACTTAATAACTCCACCTCCGCGAGAAGCATAGTGCTTAGGTGGACATAGTTAGGTCAATGCAGTGTCAGTGTAGACACTGCGTTGCTTACATCGACAGTGGCTGGCTTTCAGAAGCTGTCCCACAGTGCCCCACACTGACAGTTAAACTGGTGCAAGTGCAAGTCTAGAGACAATGCCGCATTTGGCTCAGCGGTTCTGCACTCAGCGATGTTTCACTCCGACCCCACTGCCTAGGTAAGGCTTGGGAGTCACCTAATTAGAATCGATATGAGCAAGCACTTGAAGAAGAAAACCGGTTACTCACCTTTGTAACTGTTGTTCTTCAAGATGTGTTGCTCATATCCATTCCAAACCCATCTTCCTTCCCCACTGTCGGAGTAGCCGGCAAGAAGGAACTGAGGGAGCGCTGGGTTGGCTGGGGTATATATCCAGCACCATGAAGGCGCCACTCCAGGGTGCTCCACAGCCGACCCACCGGGTGTTGCTAGGGTAAAAATTCTCCGACGATCGTGCACGCGGCGTGCGCACACCTAATTGGAATGGATATGAGCAACACATCTCGAAGAACAACAGTTACAAAGGTGAGTAACCGGTTTTTTTTTTCCTCCTCCAACCTGCCAACTTCCTCTCTTTGTAGATCCTGCCAAGCTCCTCCCCCAACTGGATTTCATCTGCAATTAGACCCTAGCACTCCCTAGGTTTCCTCCAGGTGCAGCCTAAGGTTAATTGGCCTCATTTACCTCTTCAGGCATTTTGTGGGATGGACACCCCATCACAGCCTTGTTAACATAGTCATCACAGTTGAGGACTACAATGGCGCGCCCCTTGTCTGCTGGTTTGATCACTGTCTGGTGGTTAGATTTCAGGGACTGTATGCCTGTCCTCCAGGTGGTGGAGAGATTATGGTGGATGAGATGGATGTTAACGATTTTGCAGACAATTTTTTTTCCTGAAGTAATCCATGTAATGATCAAGAGTGTGGTTTCGTCTGCTCTGTGGTGTCCAGTCAGATTATTCTTTTTTCTTATGATTGTTGTTGGGGATGTAGTGTCATCATTGTATAATTGTGAGTGGTGTCATCATTGTTGTGAAAGGATTCTTTAAGGCAGAGATGGTGGAAGAATTTTTCTAGTTCTCCATGTTAGTATGGTATCAGGTTCTGTGGTGGGGCAGAAATTCAGTCCCTTAGAGAATACAGATAATTCAGTTCCAGTGGGGGGCAGTTTTGATAAACTGGTGATGTTCGGGTGTCATGTAGCATCCATGTGGTGGATACTGGTGCCATGGTTTCTCCTGGAGATGGCGTTCTGTGGGTCGTGGAGTAGTCGTTGTTTTGTTTTTGTGTTGGATGCCTGTCATCAGGTTTGTTTGGGTTCTTTTTTATAGTTGTTTTGGATTTCTTGCATGATTTCCAGGTAACTTTCCTTGTTTTTTTCCTTCAGTGTGTGGGAGCATGTGATGATTTCTTGTCTGAGATGGTCCCTTCTGGAGTATATGAGGTGCAGTAAGTGGGTCCTCAGTTTCTTTGAAGTCCATCTGCAGAGTTGTTCAGCATATTTGGAGTATACCTGAGGCACTTAAACTGCCTGACTCTATGTGGCTGGTTCGTGTTCATGGATTACTAAACAGAGATAGGTGCCTCCCTACAGTCAGACTTAGGCACCTATCTCCATGAGAGGGTAAGGACTTAACACCCCCTTCCTCCATCATCAGCATCTCCCATTGTCTACCTTAGGCATCTCCCTGCCTAGCATGGCTTTTGCAAATCTCATTCTGAGTTGTTTGTCTATCCCCATTCATTGTTTAGGAACCTAGGTGCCTAACTCAGCCTTTGTGGATTGCAGTATTGTTTCTGTGATTTTCTAGGTGCCTAAAAGTTAGGTGCCAGGATGCTTAGAGTTGCAATGCCTAAGTCCCTCCATGGATCCCACTCCGAGTGTACACACAGTTTGACATCTTTACAGTCATGTTACCTGATCATCACCTCACACAGTTGTAAAACTGTTAAACCGGGTCCATGCCAGGTGCTAAGTGGTGTTTCAAAGCATATTGGTTACCTTGACTTTTAAAAAACACATTTTTCATAATCTACACAAGGTTTAAGTGTCTATTTTTATGAAAACAAAAGTTAAAGAACAATGCATGCAAACAAAATTTAAGTTTTGATTAATTTGCCAGACTACTTGGGAATAGGGCACAAGCATTTGGCGTTTAACTCCCATCATGGAGTTAATCAGAAACAACAACTTGTGTAGACAAGCCCTTAATACTAGATATGATGAAATTAAAATGGATGCTTTAACTTTTCAAAATTAAAAATTTGTGACTATCTTTGCTGTTAGGTTAGAAAGGGCATAGGTATCATTCCCATACTTAGGATGAAATTCATGTCACTGAATAAAACACAGCTAAAATAGTGGCACCCTACTCCTCTGTACCACTTGTTTAGATAGTTAAGACTACTGAATTCATTCAGAGCTTGTCCACACAGGGACAATAAGCTATTCCACAATATTAGTTGCTCTTTAAACACACTGTATCTTATTTCAGAATAACTTCCCTGTGTGGATAAACCCTTACAGACATTCTTTGGCCGCTACCATAATATGGGCCGTTCACCCCAATGTCATTCTTCACATCAGTCTATGCAGCGCCTCCTGTGGTGCACAGAGGATGTGAAGGGCCCATTGGATAGCTGGCTTGCTTGCAGGTTTTTTTATGGAGACCTAGCACAGGACTTAAGTAATGAAAAAGTTCTTATTCTGGCTCACTGGATTGTGAATTTAACCATAATTATTAATTTTTATTAAAGTAGAGTCAACAGGGCCCAAGCAGATCCCCACTGTACATTGTGCTGTACCAGCTCATTAAGGTTGAGTCCCTTTGTCAGAGTTCATAATTAAAATCATTTACTTTAATGAAGCGGTGTCAATTTACAACACCTGTGAAGTTGTTCCAGTTTGCACCAGCAAATAATGCAACCCAATATTTAGATGCTCTGCATAGATCCTTTTGGTCATTTCCCCTACTTTAGCTCACTGAATCTTATCTGTCCTCATCAGGAGATGCAGTATAGCAATATACAAATCCTTACTCTTTATTTAGGTTAAAATATACATCTATGGAGTGTGATTATGAACATAAATGAAGCATTAAAATTAAATGTAGTTTGCCATTTAGTATTTATAGATGTCTTAGTTTATTCAAAGAAAATATTTGACTTCTTAAATGTGCTATTGCTTTCCACAAAAAATGTTAGATTTAAGGTGAATTTCTCTACTCTTAAATGTATTAATAGTATCAAATCTAGGCTAGAGTTAACTGCACCACTCACAGTAACTGGACAAAGCTGATGTTTCAAAACCAGAAAGTACCTGGAAAACACAACTGACTCTCCAGTCAGCATTTTTTTGGTGCTGCATCATTTCCACTGCAATTGGCAAATAATGAAAAACCACATGCAAGTCTTTTGTGTCCTTACAAACATAAGTTTTAGTTGGTACTGGTTGAACTAAATCAGAAGCTTCCTTTTATTGTAAAAGAAATTCTATAAAAGTTTCTCCTGGTTCAAAAGTTTTAATCAGATCTGGCAGCATTTCCCACTGCATGTAATAGTAACTCTCTCTGTCAAAATGGTAAAAACTTTTAGAGCAATAGAAACATTGTAAGCAGGACCACCATACTTTCCATTTATAACCTGATTTGTTTGTGAGCACCATAAAAGTTACTGCCAGTTTCTTGTCAGTGCAAACATAGGACCCAGTCCAGTAAACACTCATATTCTTGACTTGAGTAGTCTCAACAGAGCTGCAGGCTTTAGGTCTGGGGCCAGAGCTGAATATAATTGATTGAAATTTCAAACTACATTTACGTGAAAGTTTATAGTTTGGTTGATAAGGTGAATCAAATCTGAATGATTGTTGAATATCTCATGTATGTGGCTAGAAGGAAAAAATTAATTTCTCAAAGATAATTGCTTAAAGCAGCCATAATGAAACTGATACATTTGAATAGTACTTTTAACAGGATTTTCCTCTGAAAACTGATTGCAATTTTTTGGTTTGAAAGATCAGTCAGTGTTTTTTAAACTTTTCATATGACTAGGGCCGGCTCTAGGCACCAGCAAACCAAGCATGTGCTTGGGGCGGCACATTTTCAAGGGCGGCATTCTGGCCATTTTTTTTTTTTGCTTCCCACGGCAAAAGCCTGGAGCCAGCCCTGGCAGCAGCAGCGCGTCGTGCGCAGGGGGCGCCCTGGGGCCGCTGAGGTTCATGCCGCGGGGGAGCAGCACCACACCTTGTGGCTGGGCCGGGCAGGCTCCGAGCGGGGGACACTTGGGCGGGGGGCTGCCCCGCGGGGCACATGGAGCCACCTGCAGGCGCCGCAGGGCGGCCGCCCCCCAGCGCCGCAGCTTGGGGTGGGCAAAGTGGCCCGAGCTGCCCAGGGGCTGGGGCAGGGCGGCCAGAAGCAGCAGCAGCGGGGCCATAGAGGGTGGGGTGCTGCCGTGCGGGGCCTGTGTCCCGCTCTCCGGGGCTCCGCTTCCTCTGGGGCTACCCTGCCCTGGCTCCTCAGCCCCCTGTCGGGGCGGTCCCCCGGCTCTGCCCTCCCAGGTCCCGGACGGTCCTGGAGGCGGGAGCCCAGGGCTGGGGCGGCAGAGGGTGCGGGGGGAGGAAGAGAGAGAGCCCAGCGCTGGGGTGGCAGGGGGTGCAGGTGGGGGGGGAAGAAAGAGCCCAGCTCTGAGGCGGCGGGGTGTGTGGGTGGGGTGCGGGTGGAGAGCCCAGGGCTGGGGCGGCAGGGGGTGGGTGTGGGGTGAGAGCCCAGGGCTGGGGTGGGGGGCAGCCAAAAAATTTTTTGCTTGGGGTGGCAAAAAACCTAGAGCCGGCCCTGCATATGACACATTTTGCTGTATCACTTTAGACTTCTTAGTCATACTGTGTTACTGATGAATTCACAAAGCAGTATTAAGATAACTTAAGATGGCTAAAATCCACTATATATTTTACAATATCTAACATAGTGGGACACATTATTAAACAGGTTTTTAAAGTTTGCTCATTCAAAGTTTTTAGGTAGTCCCATTAAAATCAATTTCAATGGGACTAGTCATGTTCTTAAATTTAGGAGCACGCTTTGCTGGATCAGGGCCTCATACAGATACCCATCTTACTCTTTCTATTGGGGGCATTCAGCACAACATCCCATCATTAGTTGTTATTTTAAAAATACCAGATCATCTTTAACTTTTTAAATTAATATTTAAATTCCTGCTAAGAATCCTATATAGTCAACTGAATTGTTTGCTCATTTTCATTCTTGAATCTTCTCTTTCATGTATTACTTTGCTCCAGCAAACTTTTCAAAGTTGTTCCTATGTTGTCCATTTTTTACATGTGCCTTACTATTTATTATGTTGGTCTCCACAGTAATTACTGTCCATGTAGTTTCTTATGTTGTTAATATCTGGCTTACTGAGAATCCTGATTCACTACCAAAAACTTGTTGCAGTTTGTTGTGATTACTTGATCTAATATTGTATTACTTCTTTTTTAGTACAGTTCACGGTCAGACTTCAGTAGCTGTGCACTTTTTGCTTCTTTTTTACTTATCTAAATAGGACTTCTAATGTAATATATGGTCTCATCATGCCATGTAATCCCTTGTAGAATATTGTCATGAATTACCCCATATGCTACAATATGTTCATGCACAAATTTTCTAAAGAGTTATATGACAAGTGTTAAAAGTGAATTTTGTTTTTCTTTGCAGTTATTCATAGACATTTTAACTGGGACATTAATATTTTCCTCTCTTCCTCTATCTTTTAAACGTGACAGTTAATCTCCTGAACAATACAATAACTTCTGTTATTTACAGACTGTAAATAACAGTCTCTATTATATTTGCATGTATTTTGAATTTTGTAACCACCTGCTCTTGTTTTCTAATATTTTCTTAGGAATATAGGAATTGCCATACTGATTCAGACCAGTGACTCATCTAATATCCTGTCTCCAACAATGTCCATGCCAGCTGCTTCAAGAGGCATGTGCAAGAAACAGCAGCAGGCAGTAATGGGATAACCTGCTCCCTGGGAAAGTTTCCTCCTAACGCCTCACAATTAGAAGTTAGTTTACGCTCCAAACTACAAGAGTTTATATCTCCTCCAAAGCTCCCGTTATGACTCTGGATAGTCTTATCATCTATTTAAATTTCTAATCTTTTTTGAATCCTGCAAAATTCTTGGCTTTAATGGTATCTTCTGGCAGTAAGTTCCACAGGCTAATTCCCACAGAAGACTCAAAGAAGGTATTAAGGACTGAAGTGAGTCTAAAGTGGTGCCAGTTGAACTCTGTGTGTTGGGAGGGTTACAAGAGGACAAAACCCCTTACCTGTCCATATTAAGACCAGGGATAACTAGCCTATTCAGGACAGTGCAGAGACCGCTCCTTCTGTGTGGGTGCAAAGGGGGCAGGCAGGGCTGAGAAGGAAGCAGGGCAGCAGAATAAACTATGGAGTTGCCATTATTAGCATCTTAATCAACTGTGCCCTCAATCACCCTCACCATAGACAGCAGTATAGGAACTTACACATTTACAGAAAACACCAGGACCCCTTTCCACATTTCTGCTTCTGAAAGTGATAGAGACCCTCTGTTGCTATTAGCTGCAGAGCTCCTTTCAATCAGCCTCTCTAAGAGCTCTGCCCCAATCCCTCATAGGCAGTTGTCTTTGAACTTACTGAATATAAGTCCTTCAGATTTCATCACTATGAGCCATAGATAGTATAGGATTACTTAAGAAAGCATCAAGACTACTCAGCAATGCTGTTTCCAGGATTTGACTCACAAATGTCGCAGGCTCGCAGCACAGATGTTTAGTTCATCCAACTAAAATCAGGATTCAGCTGCAAAGGAACCAGTAGTCAAGCCTACTATAGCATTCTAGCCAGCTCCTGAGAATAGGTACTCTTTTGTAATCAAGCTATCAAAACATAGCACCGTACATATTCAATTCCAGAATTTCCTATTGAACTGCATATAGTTTCAAGGTTTGTGAATGCACCTTCCTGTTATAGACCTGTAGTTTTCTTTTCATCTCTTTTTGCCCATGTGTAATACCACAAACAAGATTTGAACAGCTGATGAACCCTCTGCACACCAGCTAATTGTACATATTTGGAGCATTGTGTGTGCATTCCCCTCCAGGTCTTCCTTTTCCTACAATGGTGCTTCTAGTTCCTTCTTTAAGCATTTAATTGTTCACACACTTTTTAAAGGTCTTGGAGGTGTAACTAGGTGCAAAATTGAAATCAGCCTAATTTTGCTTTCAATGTGAGCCCGTACATTTAAATTACAATTTATTATGGTTTTCACCACACCCAAATGAGTATGAATAGCTGGCCAACCACTAAGCACAGAGGAGAATCCAAATGGAGAATTTCATCTGGACTAAGAATAGATCTGTTCACCTACTGTATGATGGCAGTGGTATCCAAGCTGAAGATATTTACACACCTAAATTCAATTTTTAGGTACCACCGCAACCCACAAAACTCCCACTCGGCTGCTGCCTAACTTTACAGAGGCTTAATTCATTTGGTGCCTAAGTTTTTGCCACAAAAGTTCCCGATGTGCCTACATTTCTGCATCTGGCATGTGCGCTGCTGTCTCACTCTAGGCATCTCCTATCTGCTGCCTAAACCTCAGAGTGATTCACAAACTGGGGAATCTTTATCCTTGGGCTAAAGTTATAAATACCATCCCCCCCCCCCTCCCATTGATGAAAAAATATTTCCATCCATAACAATCAAGATTTACAAGTAGGCAAAGTGAGAAAAAATGCTGGTTGAGAACTTATTAGTTTGATTTAAGGATATTTACTTTGTATAATTTGACATGTGATGTTGACAATTTGTGTTTTAATAGTTATAAAACTTTAACTTTTTGAATCTCAACATCGGCTGTCATTAAATAATTATTTTCACCCCCTATAATTTCTTGCAGCTGTAAAAATTTAAAATGATAAAAATAGAAAAAATGCTGAAAAATAAACATCAATATTATCTGTCAAAATTCTAAAAAATAAAAATCAAATTCTGCCAAGCCTAGTTCTAAGGGAGGCCCACCTCCCTCCTAGGTATTTTGTTTCCAGACCTGCACACAACTTAGGTAGCCATATGCCTATTTTCCCTGGCTCAACAATCACAAGCAGAGCTAGCCACCTACCTGCCTGGACTTAAGCATCCATCTCCATTAGAGAGGCAGTGCTTGGAACACTTCCCTGACCTCAGCCGCTGCCAAGTGTGCAGGTTTTTCTCTGGATCACAGTCTAACGCGCCTGTCTATCTCCATTCATTGTACAGGGAGCGTAGGCACCCAGCTCTGGCTTTGTGGACTCAGTTTTGTTCCCGTGATTTTCTAGGTGTCTAAAAGTTGCCATGACACTTACCGTTCCAACACCTAAATTCCTTTGTGAATCACCCTCACAGTTGAGAATTTGATTGGGTTAATTAGTGCCTGGACCTGAGCAGCCTCATTTATGGGGCATTCAGTTCTACATTTTGGAGGAGAGACAGACACAGAATTAATTTTTGCTGCACAAAGAAAACTAGGTACTTGTGGTTTGTATTACTGGGCTAGAGCAACAAAGAGGGGGAGAATCAAGGACTCCCTCTTTTCTAAAGTAAATGAGTGATCTCAGGAAAGGGTTATAGATACTGAAAAGGGAATAAAATAGAGTTGATGTGAGGAATAATCCAATTCTCTTTTTGGCAATTTACTTTGTGACCAATAGAGAAAAAGTAAGTTATAATAAGAACCTCTGGTTGTTAAAATTGGAGCTATGCCAAAATATTTGAAAATAATTCCTACTTGTTTACGTTGTTTGTTTTGTGTTAGCTCTACAACAAAAGTAGACTGGATATCAATTGATGGTAGCTTATACACTACAAACAAAAAATTGGGTTTATTTTTATTTAAATGTTGATTTAAATATGTCCACATGGCATAGAATCATATCTTGTTTTTTGTCATCAGGTCCACCAGCAGTGAAGTCTGCAAATGTAAAAGCAACTTGACTCTTTACCTCTGTTTCACTGATATATTTAAAATGATCTTCAAATGAGCTGTGTGTGTAAATCTTGCAAATAGTTTGCTACCCAACACCTTTAAAATTAATCCTCTCCTCAGGCATTAGACTCCAAAGCAGCACAAGCTCAAGAACCTAGTGTTGTATTTCTTAAGTGGGAGTCAAACAGTTCAGATGTGCTAGAATGTAGATTCATTTCCATGGTTTCTTTCAAAGTGCCGTAAGTGTTTGTGCTCAAATGCCAGATGACTTTATTAGTCTCTTGCATCATTTGACGCATATTTTTGTTGTTCATCTGTCTGTCTCGGTTGCATCTGACATCTGTAATGGTTATGATCAGAACACGTTCCATTCCTTTTTCCTTTCTTCATGATGACTCAACATCCTCCTCCTTTCTTGAGGGTATGACTACAATTCTTAAGTAATCATTTAAATCTATTTTATATGCTGTAAGGTTTTATTAATCTATTTCTGTGTGTGTCTGAGAAATTATTCTTATACCGCTTTCATGGCCTTTCCCCATGGCTTGTATGAGAGTAAACTCAATCTGCCACAGAAATACTGAAAATGCTATAGGTATTTATTTGGGTTTTTACAAACTACAACAAAAGCCGCCATCCAATGCTCCTGGTATCCTTGATTAATATTTTTTAAAATATACCAATAAATAAACAGATTCTTCAATTAACCCAAGAACTACAAGAACTAACTGATCTCCTCACGCTATCACAATCCACCCCTACACAATGCTCATCTCCTCATTGACAAGGGAGAAAAGGCTTTCATAGATTCCAAAGTCAGAAAGGACCATTGTGATCATCTAGTCTGATCTCCTGTATAGCACAGGCCATAGAACTCCCCTCCAAAATAATTCCTAGAGCACAGCTTTTAGAAAAATATCCAATCTTGACTTAAAAATTGTCAGTAATGGAAATCCACCAAAGCCCTTGGTAAATTGTTCCAATGGTTGGTTAATTACTGTCAAAATTTTACACCTTATTTCCAGTCTGAATTTGTCTAGCTTCAACTTCCAGTCATTGGATTGTGTTACACCTTTCTCTGATAAAAGGTGGGCCTTATAGTGTATCCTGAAGGCTAATATTTATCTTTACTGCATATGAAAGAAAATACATGTGTTGTTCTTTCACAAACACCTTCAACATAATTTCAAACAGCTTCCCCAACAATGGCTAGATTATCATGACAACCTAGGACTGGAGCTCCCTCCACTGGGAGTTTATTTTTAATAGGAAAGGGAACACCTTATATTTTGCGCCTTCAATAGCTGCCTGTTTAACATAACTAGTTGGAAAATGTCAATTGTTTTTCCTGGGGAAATTATGAAAATATTTCATCTTTTGTCAATTGAAATAGAAGAATATTTGATCAAAAACAGTTCTGAAAAGTTTTTGGTAAAAAATATTTTTGTTTTGTTTTGGGTTGGGTTTTTGAAAACCAAAGATTGTCACTAAAAAAAATTACTGAAAAATGTTGGGTTTCTGTTTCCATTTTTCACCAAACAAGTGGAAAATTAGGATCAAAATGAAAATTTTCATTTTGGTTGAAAGTTAATTTGTTTTATA
The DNA here is from genome assembly GCF_028017835.1 of Emys orbicularis. Lineage (NCBI taxonomy): Eukaryota > Metazoa > Chordata > Testudines > Emydidae > Emys > Emys orbicularis. The sequence continues at coordinate 199,496,269 of NC_088683.1, forward strand.
TATATAAATAAAATTAACTATAATTTTGACCAGCTGAACTGGTTAGTTCATGTCAATAGTGGACACTAATTGCTTTTATAACATTTTTTTTTAAGTCTTGTCTAGCAAACACAATATTGTTTTTGTTTATTTAACTGTTTATTTAACTTTTGGTTTTATAAATGTAAAATATTTATCTTGTGATTAATACTACACTTTCTGAGTATGAACAAAAGACTTTTATAATAACAAACCATAAAAAATACACATGTAGTCATGGAGGCAAATAGTACCAGACGTGTCCCCAGTGAAGGACAGCTACAGAGTAGAATTTCTTTGCAATAGTTTGTTTGTTCGTTCTTTCTTTCTTTGTGAAAGAAAGAAAAAAAAAGAATGTGGCATAAGAGAGTCCACCTGAGATTTTTAAAAAACTTCTTTTTAAGAGTTTATCACACTAAAAGACAAGGAACCAGATCCTCATCCTGTACATACTGGCATAGTGCCATTGACTTTAGTGGAACTATTCAAATTTACAGAGGTTGAGAAACTGGCCCTTTAAACATACAAAACAGTAGCAAGATTGAAAGGTACAAAGTGGGTTTTTCCAAGTCTTAAACATTTGTATATTTATATGCTGTCCATTAAATGAACTGGTGGTTGGGAATATTGGTAAACAGCATGCCTCATCAATAGATATTCCAATTTCAACTAGATCTCAGGCAAGTTAAATATTGTAGAGTCTGATTCTGCTCTCACTTACATCTTTTATACCACTGTAGATTAAATGTTATTGGAATGACTCCTGATTTACACTGATGTAAGAGACTCAGGTCTTTAGAGATTTTACTGTGGTTATTTTGAGCCTGGCTCCATGTAGGAGCACACAGTTAGAATCATGATCTGTTGTAACTTTCCTCTGGAGAATTTATTAACTAAATTTCTGTGGTTCGTTGTTCCTGTGTACAACAAAGGAAATGGGATACGTTTTAAGTGACTTTTGCAACACCCTTATTTTGGGCTGTGCCAGAAGCCTAGCACAACTAAGATCAGTCAAAGGGCTGTACATTGTAGAGTTGCAAAGGCCCTCTGTGAGCCATTACACCAGCACAGACTAAACAGAGCACAGTGTAATCCAGCCACATCTCCTCTCTCCCCAGCCTAGTCTGACACATCTGCTGCACTCGAGATAGGCAATGGGACCAGCACAGAACTGTTATGTCAGCTCTATATCAGTTGGAGAAACAAAGATATTGTGTGAGGGTCATGTAAGCCCCTTTTATGCTTCTGGATTGGCAAAAAGAACTCCATTACAAATCAGTAAATGGGTCATTCGTTTTTGTTTAGCTTTTTTCATCTGATTCTGAAAACTCTTAATGAGCATTAATTTCAGTTCATGCATTATTAAGCCTGTTGAAACCACAGCATTACTCATCTATAGGAAGGTCTGCTTCCCTATTTTCAGTTTAACTCCCAGATCTCCTTTTTGGTAGTTTCATTTCTCCTTTTTTAGGGAAAAAAATTGGACTATTATTTTTTTCCTTTCAAGCAGTGCCTAATTACAATAAAGACAGTATTAGGTTCTTCAGTGTGGTCATATATGAGAAACATGGTATTACAACATATTTTCATTCTGTTTTGAGTTGTTTAGGAAGTCAGCATTGTTAAAGGTGATGCACTGAAAACAGTAGCCAGGAATCTCTTCCTAGTTCACATGGGGCAATATTTTGTATACCAAGTCTCAATCCAGAGTAAAAGTTCTTTTTGTTTTGATTTGCCTTTTCCCTCCACCCTCCCACCAAAAAGTCATAAGGGGAAATCCATAAAACTTGTAACAGACCCTTATATTTTATGCCTTCTTTGTCTTATACTTCTGCAGTAGTTAAGTTTTCTCCTTGTCATTCTTAATTTGAAAATATGAACATTTCAGATTTTCAACCTGCTCCTGCAACAAAATTTTTCCTGTTAACAGTTCCCCTAAAGCTGTTTGCCTCATATCTGGATTTAAGCAATTTGAGAGTTATGACAACTACCAATATCCATGGAAGTAGGTGGGAACATGAGAACCATAATCATGCCATAAATGAAGAGCAGCTCTATAAATTGAGATTCAGAATAGGAAGCAGTTGCCACTAAAAGCATCAGTAACTCTCGGCCAAATTTCAAGCAAGGACACAATATTCACATGGTGATTATTTTAAATTTACATTAGCAAATTGCTGTCCTTGCGGAAAGCTTTATGCCAGCTAAACCAGAAATTACTTATGTTATTTTGCAGAAAAACTTTGATTATTCCTGTGAGATGCATTAGCCAACTAAAAAGACTGTATACTCTCATTTCATGTATACTCTCTTTTTAAAGAGCTTGAAAGCAGACACAGAGCCATCCACTGGAAGATAATGTAAACTATTCTCCATCAAAATTAAAAGTTTCAGAATTTTGTCCTCATAATCTTCATATGCATGCTAGTGATACCTGGCAACCCCTCTTCATGATGTCTGATCCTGGTTAATCCTAAATGCAATTTAAAGGTTTTTGGGTATTTCTCATGTAAAGATATAGCTGCTTTGATAACCATATAGCCCTTGATAAAATTGTACTTGATTAAAACAGAAAAGTTTTGCAATTATTAACACTTATGAAATAGGTAATTATTATCCCTATGTTACAGATGGACAAACAGAGTTTTAGTTATTTAGCAAAGTCATGGGTACAGATTCATCCCTGATTTTAGTGCTATTACACCAGGGATGAATTTGGCTGAGGAAGGAAAGACAGGAACTGAGTCCAGAGCGCTGGGCTCCATGACCTGTGATTTAACCAGAAGACAATCCTTCTTCCTAATGGAAGTGTTTTTTCTTAGCTTAAAGGCATCATAATTCCTGCTGAGAACAAATGCTTAAGAGCAAAAAATTAAAAACTAATTATGAGAAATAAAGACAATATAACTATACAAAAAATTCCACAGCCACAAACTAAGATCTAAATTTGTTGTTATTGTTGTTGATAAACGCCATTGAATCCTGCATCTCCCACCCAATCATATATTTGACACCATCCTGGTTTTCTTTGTACTTTTTCAGCACCCCCTTTGGTGATTTCATATCTTTCCTTGTTGTCTTATCTGCAGAGTTACAGAAGTGCAGCAGTTGCTTAAAATGGTTTTTTGTACAAGAGCAGCTTACAAGTATATACTTCTGCATACTGTAGGATCTTGGAAGGGAAAATGTTGCTTGACCAAATTTTATTTCGTACAACTAATATAATAAAGAATGTTTCATATATTAATCTTACCTTGATTTTGTGTTGCAAAATTGTCAGTTACAAGAGAGATGATTGCTGTTCAGAAATATTAACGCATGTTAAAGAGTATAGAACCATTAAGTTGTTTTAAGACTACTGGCTCATGTTACAAACATAGCAAACTGAAAGGAGCATTGTTTTGGGGGGGATGTTTAAAGTTTGTGTGCCAGGTCCACAGCAAGTGTTACAATGGAATGACGCTAACTTACACTAGCTGAGGATCTGGCCTAGAGTGTTAATGTCTATCTTTAATACAGCTGCTGATGGGTGGCTGGAGTTTTACAGTAATCAAATGTTTTCTTGAAGCTTTTTTTCCATGCATGTGTACAACTCTGAAATTTAATGGTGTAACTTCCCAGTTCTTGAAGAAATGGGGCCCCTGGACATGGAGTGAGCCATCTACAAATGCCATTTGGAACACACATGGGTGCTCTGTGGTAAGGCACAGCTGCAACCAGTGCTTCAACGTGCCATTTTGGACAGAACTGGAGGTGTTTGAATAAAGAGAGAACAAGAAGACTATTAATATCAAACACTTTACAAAACCAAAAACAAGAGATAGAGAAGTGATCCAAGGCAAAGTGAGGCCTAACTCTGCCTTAAACAACCAAAACAGCAATCTCAGAATAACAGTCTCCCCCTATTTCAACATGTGTGGATTTAAACTGACCAGTTAGGGGAAAAGAATAGATAAAAATCAGGAACTCCATGAGACTTTTCCCTGGGTTCTATCAGATTTAAGTTGGTATAATGACTACTGAAGAGTAGCCATCAGCTGAGGAGCTCCTTCACTTGAAAAAGGAAATGTTTTGGTGCACAAGGGGCTGCTTAGCCCGAATGTACTGATCACTGCTGTACAACCTCTTAGTTTTGGGGATTTCTGCCTGGGCTTGCACTGCAAGTAAAAGATGCAAGAGTAGGAATCCAGTTAACATGGTATCTTTAGAAAAAGAATGTTAGAACATGCATGAAAAAAACCACTTCAAAAATAGTAAAAAATATTTCTTCAAATATAGTAGTTTTTCCTTCCTCAATGTTTAGCTTCAGATATTTTTGAGTTATGCAAGTACATTCATTCTAGTCTGAACATAAGGGGAACTTCCCCCACAACTGGCATAACTAAAAAGGACTGACAGGATTTTTGCTAAAAACCTTCCCCAAAAAACTCATAGTTAGGCTGAGACTATGCATGGAAACTTTCACTGTAAAAGCAATTTGCAAAAGGTATGAGCACCTGAAAAAGCAAGAATGAAAGAAAGCTACAGTAATTTAGTCTTAACTGTGCATTCATGACCTATGAATGTATTCCTATAATACAAATTAAAACAAAATTAATGAATCTTGTTTCTAATTCCTAACAAGGGAGACCTGCAGCAATCTGCTTCTTTACACACTTGCCATTGTGCCTTTAACAACTACTATCTTTAATTTTTCACTGAGGTTCAGGAAGCAAGATACCTGGTCCATCATTTTGTGTGGAGAACTTGATGACTTGATAGAATATCAGGATTGGAAGGAACCTCAGGAGGTCATCCAGTCCACTCCCCTGCTCAAAGCAGGACTAATCCCCAGACAGATTTTTGCCCCGGATCCCTAAATGGCCCCCTCAAGGATTGAACTCACAACCCTGGGTTTAGCAGGCCAATGCGCAAACCACTAAGCTATCCCTCCCCGCACTGATAAATCTGAGGCCAGATTTTGTACCCTGCTGCAATCCCTTTACACTACTCCAGGAGCATAAAGGGGGAAGTGCAGCCTGTAAAGGGATTTCCGGTGTAACAGAATGTTCGCAGAGAGGCCCAACATCACTTTCTTGCACAGTCCTGGCTGCAAGGAGGCAGCAGATGACATCAGGGCGGGGAGCATTCTGCTCAACAGCTATTTTGGGTTGCACAGCAGACCCTGGGGCTGCTCCAAGTTGCTTTGGGAGCTGGGGACGCCTCTAGCTGAGGCCAGACTTTGGAAGCACTAAGCCACTTTTTACCTCACTCTCCATGTGGGCTCAACCTGTAAGGCACAGCATAAATCTGATCCCTGGTTCATAGATTCACAGGCAAGGTATACACTAAACAAATTTGCAAATATACCTATACTGGTAAACCCTCCTAGTGCAGATGCAGCTCATACCAGCAAAAAAGTACTGGGGTAATTTATAGCAGTTTGGTGAGCAAAATAAATCATACTGGCAAAAGCACTTTTATACCAGTGTAACTGCATCTACACTAGGGCTTTTGCTGGTATAGAAATGTTACAAAAAATCACAATCAACCAATATTACTATACTAGCAAGTTTCTAGTGTAGACCTCGACATAGACTTTAAGGCCAGAAGGACCGGGGACCCCTACAACCCTGTAGTCTGACCTCCTGCATAACACCTAAGAACCTAACTTAATAATTTCTGCAATAAGCCCATAAGTTCTGGTGTCTATAACCCTAAAATTGTTCTAGAATGTGTTGCTGGAGGGGATGGAGCAGCCACTGCAAACCCCAAGATTGAACTAGGGAGCAGGGAACAGGACCCAAAAGAAACTGGAATGGGCCTGGGAGCAGGCCAGGATCCCTGAGACTGTCCTTTCCAGCTTGGAGCCAGCTGTCTCCCCTGTTCTCCCACCAGCCAAGTTGCAGTACCTCCCCTCACTCCCTCTCCTCTCCCTTCACCCCTCCCATTCACAGGGAGCTTCTGCCTCTCCCCAGTATGGGCTGAGAAGTCTTCAGAAAGGAAATCTGGAAATAGGCAAGTTCTGGAGAGAAGGCTTGGCCTGGATTTTGTGTCATTTTGAGTTCCTTTTGTGAATAAAACCAACCCACTGGAGGTGGATAAGTTTTGACTTCATTACAACTAGAATGAACTGTTTAAAAGCAAGGTGGAAGAAATTCGTGTTGTGGTTTTGCCTTCTGTTTAGACCAGGGGTCGGCAACGTTTGGCACGCGGCTCGCCAGGGTAAAGGCCGGGCCAGTTTTATTTACCTGCTGACGCGGCAGGTTCGGCCGATCGCGGCCCCCACTGGCCGCGGTTCGCCGTCCCGGGCCAATGGGGGCGGCGGGAAGCGGCGCGGGCGAGCGATGTGCTGGCTGCGGCTTCTCGCCGCCGCCATTGGCCCTGGACGGCGAACCGCGGCCAGTGGGGGCCGCGATCGGCCGAACCTGCCGCGTCAGCAGGTAAATAAAACTGGCCCGGCCCGCCAGGGTGCTTACCCTGGCGAGCCGCGTGCCAAATGTTGCCGACCCCTAGTTTAGACCGTGAACTAATATATAGGGTGATGGCTTCCCTTCTGTTCTTCTGATGGGTATATATGGACTAGAGATCCACTTGACCTGAAATTAGACACTCGTGTGTGCCTCAACTGTACCCTTCTCCAACATTGATAAAAGTGTGGTAAACTCTTGCAGTATTTGACATTTTAGCTCCTGGAGTCATGCAATTATATGAGAATCTCAGTTTTCATTAAATAAAAATGGACGGTTCTAGCCCTCCTGATTGCAGAGAAAAGCTTGAAGAAGCGCACCCTATCAGCTCAAAAAACCTAAGGCAAATCAAAACAATTCCATTTAAATATCATGACTTCTGAATAGAGCTGGTTGGAACATTTTCAGCAAAATGTTGCACAGAGACATATGAGTTTCAAAGAAGGGGGCGCAGCAAGGGGGAGACTCAGAATATGTCTACAAGTGCTACAGTAGCATAGCTAAAGCTACACTGCTGAAGCACTGTAGTGTAGACACTTACTACAGCAACAGAAGGGATTTTTCTATCAATGTACCGTAAGTAATCTCCCTGCCCCTCCCAAGAGGCAGAAGCTATGTTGATGGAGGAATTCTGGTATAAACCAGTTCTTATTGGCTTGCTCATGTGGGGGTTAGGGCACTAGGGAGGAAGACAAAGGTTCAAATCCCAGAGTGATCTGGGATGAAACCCTCTGCCACACATCCCCACACACTTCCCTAATTGAAAAGCTCAGGTTTCAATCTGAAAAGAGACCTGGTAGTAATGGGGGACTCTTAACCACGCAGACATTTGTTGAAACAGTAATATGGCAAAACACAAATTTTCCAATAAGTTCTTGGAATGTATTGGGGACAACTTTTTGTTTTAGAAAGTGGAGGCGGTAACCAGGGGACAAGTCATTTTAGACTTGAATCTCAGCAACAGAGAAGAATTGGTTGTAAATTTTAAGGTGGTAGGCAGTTTGGGTGAAAGTGATCATGAAATGATAGTTTTCATGATTCTAAGGAAAGGAAGGAATGTGAACACAGAATAAGAACAATTGACTTAAAAAAAGCAGACTTTAACAAACTCAGAGAACTGGTATGTAAGGTCCCGTGGGAAGAAAAATCTAACAGATAAAGGAGTTAAAGAGACCTGGCAGTTTCTCAGGGAGACAACAGTAAAGGCACAACTACAAACTATCCTAATGCAAAGGAAACATAAGAATAGGAAAAGGTCAATATGGCTCTATTAGGAGCTCTTTTAAATCAAAAAGGAATCCTACAAACTGTGGAAAAATGGATAAATTGCTAAGCAGGAGTACAAAAGAATAGTACAAGCATGTAGGGACAAAATCAGAAAGGCCATAGCACAAAATGAATTACACCTAGCAAGAAACATAAAGGGCAATAAGAAGTTCTTTAAATACATTAGGAGCAAGAGAGATACAAAGAAAAGTGTATGTTCTCTACTTATCAGGGAAGGAAAGCTAATAGCTGATGATATCAAAAAGGCCGAGGTGCTTAATGCCTATTTTGCTTCAGTTTTCACTAAAAAGGTTAATGGTGACCAGATACTTAACACAATTAATAGTAACAACAAGGGGGAAGGAATGCAAGACAAAATAAGGAAAGAACAGCTAAAGAATAGTTAGATAAGGTGGATGTATTCAAGTCGGCAAGTCCTGATGAAATTCATCCTAGGGGTACTTAAGGAACTGGCTGAAGCAATCTTGGAGTCATTAACAATTATCTTTGAGAACTCCTGGAGGACAGGTCAGATCCCAGAGCACAGGAGAAGGGCAAAAATAGTACCTGTCTTTAAAAAGGGGAACAAGAAGGACTTGGGGACCAGTCAGCCTAACCTTGATATCTGGGAAGATACAGGAGCGAATTATTAAACAATCAGTTTGTAAGCACCTAGATTACACAGAATTATAAAGCATAGCCAGCACGGATTTGTCAAGAACAAATCATGTCAAACCAACCTAAATTTCTATCTTTAACTGGGTTATTGGTTTAGTGTCTTGCATGGAAGCAATAGATGTGATATATCTTAATTTAGTAAGGCTTTTGGCACAGTCTCATATGATATTCTCATGAGCAAACTAGGGAAATATGGTCTAAATGAAATTATTATAAAATGGGTGCACAACTGGTTGAAAGCCTGTACTCAAGGAGTCATTATCAATGGTCTGCTGTCAACCTGGAAGGCAACAGCTAGTGAGATACCGGAAGGGTCAGTCCTGGGTCTGGTACTATTCAATATTTTTATTAGTGATTTTGATAATGGAGTAGAGAATATGCTTATAAAAGTTGCAGAGGACACCAAGCTGGGTGGGTTGCAAGCACTTTGGCAGACAGGATTAGAATTCAAAGCAAACATTGACAAATTGGAGAATTGGTCGGAATAAAAGATTAAATTCAATAAAGACAAGTGCAAAGTACTTCACTTAGGATGGAAAAAAATCAAACACACAACTGCAAAATAGAGAATAACTAGTACCGCTGAAAAGAATCTAGGGATCATAAATTGAATACGAGTCAACAATATGTTGCAGTTGCAAAAAACGCTAACATAATTCTGGGATCTATTAACAGGAGTATTGTATGTAAGGCAAGGGAAGTAATTGTCCCACTCTATTTGGCACTAGTGAGGCTTCAGCTGGAGTAGTGTTCAGTTCTGGGCACCACACTTAAGGAAAAATGTGGACAAATTGGAGAGTCCCCAGGAGAGCAACAAAAATGATAAAAGGTTTAGAAAACCTAACCTGTGAGGAAGGGTTAAAAGAACTGGACATGTAGTCTAGAGAAAGAAGACTGAGGAGGGACCTAATCATCTTCAGATATATTTAGGGCTGTTATAAAGGGGACTATGATCAACTGTTCTCCATGTTCATTGAAGATGAGCTTAATCTGCAGCAAGGGATATTTAGGTTAGATATTAGGAAAAACTTTCTAATTATAAGAATAGTTAGGCTCTGAAATAGGCTTCCAAGGGAAGTTGTGGAAACCCAATCATTGGAGATTTTTAAGAACAGGTTGGATAATCACCTGTCAAGGAGGGTCTAGATTTACTTGCTCCTGCCTCAGTGCAGGGGGCTGGAGTTGGGGACCTCCCAAAGTCGTTTCCAGCCCTACATTTCTAGGATTTCAACACAATTTTATTTCCTCAAAAACACTTAAAGGTTTGGGGGGCTTTTGTCTGTTCCAATGTGGACCGAAACCAAATTTCAAAAGTTGCCATGCCGTGGAATCGTTGCCCTCCGCTTGGTGCCACCCTCTGAGGTACAGCAATCCTGGAATGAACCAGCCCACAAAACTGGCCAACTGGCAACGGATACTGAGCACCTTTACAGGTTTCCCAGAACAGTTACCTCAGAAAAGGCACAAGCCTGGGACAATCAGGGCAGGTGGTACTGGCAACCCCATGCTGTTGGGTGGGGGTCCACGCGTGGGTAAGCAGGGGGCTGTGCCAGCTCTCCAGGGTGATGGGCACAGAGGGCCATGAGGCCTTGGATGGGGAGAGTAGCGTGTGGCGCTGAACCCTGGGTTTAACTCTCCCCTGAGACAGCAGCCTCCCCTCCCCCAGGGCACTCTGTTCCCCCACCGTGCCCCGATCCCGGGGAGCCGGGAAGCAGAACGTTCCAAAGCCCAACGGCCACGTTCGCGCCTCCCTGGAGCCAGTCTCTAACCGCCCCTGAGCTGAAGGAAGGCGACGTTGTTGTTCCAGGCGCGCACGCGCGCTGGAGTCGACGTAGGCGTAAGAGCGTCAACCGGGACCGCTGTGTCCAATCAGCGGGCGGCGAATGGGGGGTGGAGAAGGAAAGCTGGGTAATGTTGTTGCGAGTCACCTGATTCTTATCGCCGCGGGTTAGGGCAGCCGAGCCAGGGACTCAGGGCTGGGGAGGAAGCCCCTATCCGGCTGGCCGAGGGTGACGGTGCTTGCGGGGCCGGCGACAGACGGGCCGGCGACAGACGAGCCGGGGGGTGCTGGGGTGAGCCAGCTGCGGCGCGCGGGGGTGGCAGCGGAGGGGGTTGGTGCGGCTGGGCTCGCGCAGGGGCAGTGAGCGCCGGTGTCCCGCGCGGCGGCGGGTGGGGGGAGTGGGTGTTCTCGCCCTGGGTACCGGTCTCTCGCTGGGTGCCCCCCGTGCGCGCGGGACTGGGGAGGCGGGAGCACGCGCTGTCGCTAGGGGACCCCAGGTCACGCCGCTCTGCGAAGCGCTTAGAGATCCGCTGGGGGCGGCCCCAGCCCGCTTCTCCTGCCTGCCCGGGGGCACAATCCGCGCCCCTCCTCGCTGGGGTTGCGGGTGCCTCGTCCGTGCGCCGCGGCTGGAGGGGAGCTCGGTGGGCAGAGCGGAGGCGGGAGGGGCCGTGTCTTCCCCTGGTACCCGGGCAGAGCTACGGCCAATGCGCCGGGACAGCTGCCCCGGCGCTGGCCTGCTCGGCCTGTGACTGCCCCGGTCAGGGGTTGCCCTGGACAGTTAAGCCGGGGGGAACCGTGCGGGGCCGAGCGCTGAGCTGTTGCTTGTTAGCTCGGCGGGATGAGCAGCTCTGCGCAGCCGTCGGGGCCCGTGTAGGGAAAGGTAAATAGAAGCTGTCCCCTCTCCCCGCCCGCATGGCTTTGTGTCCTCAGGTTTTTCCACTGAACTCTGGCAGATAAGAACAGCTGGCTTTGGCGCGGTCAGCACGCCGCTTGCTCTCCTGCAGAATCTGGCATCTAATTATTCATCTTTTCCCTTCTGCATGTCCACATGCCTGTGTGCTCCAGGCACATCATACGCCCCCAAACACTGGAAAATCTCCGTCCTCTTTAAAACAAAGGAGCCCCTTAATGTTACTAATTTGGGATTAACTATTTGGTTTTGATGATAAAATATCCTATACAAATCCTAAATCTGAACATTACAGTATCTGTCATCAGTTGTAGTAGCCCAGGAGGATTCATTTTAGACTTTCCTGGGGAGATGTACATTTTATCTGTACTGTGAGATGCCTAGCATGTGAAGGGCAATGTAAAATAAAATTGAAAATGAGAATTATGGAGGAATCATCACCAATTTCACTGTTAAATTAGCATTTAGAGGACATGTATTGGCATTTTTAGCACCATAATATTGTAGTAATTTCAAATTCATACAGCACTGCAGCTTTCTAAGTACTAGAGTCTTACTTTGTCATTTTTTCTTCTGTTGAAATTGGTTCCAAAACATATTACAGGATGAAAGAGAAAATAGTTTGAGACACACATTTGAGATCTGTGGATGAAAAGTAAGAGCATGGTGGTAGTGTTATACGGGAAAGTTATAGTCCATGCCGGGGAACAACCTCAAGTTATGCTTACACAACTCTCTGCAAAGAAAAACCCAGTGAAGGCACAGGTCTCAGAGCCCAGGCTCCAGCCCCAGCAGGAACACCCACATTACTATTTTTAGCCCTGCAAGGTGAGCCCTAGCAGCTGAAGTCAATTGACCCAGGCACTGCAACTCAGCACAATAGATTTCTTTGCAGCGTATGCATACCCTAAGAGTGATTATGCTCCCCTGAACTCTGAAGTAATGCTGTAGTTGTCTGTTCAAAATCATTGCCATAGTCAAAAACAAACATGGGTTTGAAATTCCTTTAGCACACTTAATTCAATATAAATTTTCATGCTTTTGTGGGTTTGTCAATCTTAATATTGTTTTAAACTGTGTGTGTTTAAATTTCTAGGCTCCAATCCTGTAAACAGTTGTGTATGTAAGTAATTTGGACTATTCATGTGTACAAGTGTTTGCAAGATTGGGGACCTAGTTGGTACATTGTTTGATGCTAAACAGTTTCAAGCACTTCATAATGGGGATTTTTAGGCTATGTTAATTTGGTTTTAGTATAAAGTATCAGAAGTTGCTTGTGACTATTGGGGTCAGCATGTGTTAGATTGTTGCCCTTATCATTTGCTGCTGTTGGAATCACCCAATGTAAAACCTGTCCTCATATTTTATTGCCCAGTCGAACATGACACCACCATTGTGGGTGTGAAAGGGGTGTTTTCATACATAAATGATAGGATCGAGTCTCAAGTAATCTTATTCCAAAATTAGTGAAATTATAATCTGCAGAAACATAAATCAAATAGGCAGAATTCTTCTTTCCTGTTACGTAAATTCAGGAAATTTATGTTCACGTGAGTCCCACACACACTTTTTGGTATATCCTGCACCAATTTTTCCCAGTGTGTGGGGCATGCTACCTAGGAGTGTGTATGGACAAGCCTCTTAGTTGTTTTCCAGAATTTTAGTTTTATTGGTTGGGGTTTTTTTTTGTTTTTTTTAAATCTGTAGCTGTTGTGATTGTGGAAAGAATCTCTTTTTGAGCCTGTATTTGCTGCAGAGTTACTGCAGGTCTTGGCCACACGTGATTACCCTTAACTCAGCTGCTGTGGTGCTTTTAACTTGAGTTGATTGGTTGAGGAGGAGAGAATAGGCTAAAACTTGAATGATGGCAACTTGTCAGCTGTTACTCTGTAGGGTGGATGCAAACTGTGTTAACCCCACTGAAGTGCTGCTAGTCCTCCAGTGCCTTCCTCATCTCCCACCCTGTGCCCAGAAAATACCAACAAGAAAGAATTCATAGAGTGGCCCAATTTACTACAGCACTAAGAACCATGGGATGTGCCCCCAGAAATCTAGTTCCACACACAAATGAGTGCACTGCCAGTGTGGATACAACTCTAATATTGTTTTACATTGTGGCCACTCTCACTCCATCTAGGCTAAGGCCTCATCTTCACTAGGAAAAGGCTTGTTCTGAACTCGCATTAGGTAACACAAGGTAGTTTTTAGTTTTCACGTGAGTTAGCAGGTCAAGGTTCCAATGGGAGAACCTAGGGTTTACTTCAACCAGCTAACTTGTGTGACTACTACAAATTGCTTTGTTTTCACTAGGATTTTACCTTGTGTTAGCTGACATGAGTTAACAATACCCCTTTTCCTACCCCTTTTGCTATGGAATACACACCCAACTTGCCATGAGTAACTTGAGCACAGATAATTCAAGTTATGTCCGCTATGAAGACATACCCTACTGGAAGCTAGGCTATTACGTGGCCTGCTAACATGTCTTCAGATGTTAGTCTGCATCTTGTTGAGCGTTGAGGTCTTTTCAGTCATGTGAAGACAACACAATTGAAAACCAGACCTGTTTTCCTTTTCCATGGGGTCGTTTCTTTATGAGCAGATCTTGGATGGTATATCAGTTGATGTGTATTTACCTATGGTAGGTACATAGGTCACAATATCTGAGAGCTTTTCAAACATTAATGACTCTCTTCCTCACAGGCCTCATATGAGGTAGGAAAGTTTCATCCATATTTTCTATGTGGAGACTGAGGTACAGAGAGACTGACTTGCCTGAGGTCGCACATGGAGTCTGGGTGACTAAGCTGCAAATTGAAGCCAGATCTCCTGAGTTTTTTATTCAGTCTACTTTCTGAAAACTTATTTCAGTTTTGCAAATGTTTATTTGAAAAGCTTTTTCAACTGAATATAAAAGTGGACAGGGTTAGATTTTTTAGATCAGGTATTTTAAAATTGTTTCTCAAATGTAACTGCTTCTGTTAAATCCTTCATGATGACTCTTGGCTCTTTCTCAGATTAGTATAAGAATTAGTATATATAAGAATTCTGCAAAGTTAGTTCCCTGTTTTATTATATATGTGTTTTATACACAAACAGCTTCTCCAATACTAATCAACTAACAAAATCCTTAGGGCTGTGTTTAAAGCCATTGCATGTCATTTTCCATACTTAAACAATGTTAAAGGATTAAGAAATGAAACGATTTAAATCTAAAATATATGAAACAATTCACATTTTTAGGAGGGATTGAGTTTGCATAGCTTCTAAGTCATGAGGGTAAAGGTGAAGGATTTTACCTTTTAAATAAAGCCAGGAGCTGACCGTAAACTGTTAAATTTTTATACAAGTTTTCTGGTTCACTATTTAAGAATATATTTTTTCTCTAACCCTGGGAGTGTTCATAAATGTGAATTTTTATTCTTGAACTTGTCTCAAATGTGAGACACTTCTTTGTGACTGTAAAGTAATGGTGTCTGAAAATGGGTAGAGGTTTAGAAGACCCAACCTTATGACCATGTGGCCTGCTTCATGGATTTAACATAAATCATGTTACAAAAATTTCACTCTTACCCTAAATCGATTTATTGTGATCCATCCCAATTCTCTTTTAGAAAGTCAAACTGTTGCAGTGCTTTTAAGTTCTTCTTGAAATGTGAGCTATGCCCACAATAGGTATCTCTATAATTGCGCTGTTTTTCACAAGAATTTCTTTTGAATGTTATCGGGGTGAGAATTTGTGGGGGATGGAAGATAGGAGTGGGGACTTCTAAATCCCATGCCCAACCTTAAAAACGTTTAAAATTGAAACTACTACCCAGAAAAGCTTAATAAAGCTGTTACTGACCCTGACCCAAACAGTTAATGTTGGGTAACAAGTGAGTCAAACATGCTCTAAGATAAGGAAGAATTAGGTTTAGTAATGGAAACGGTTTCTAGCTTTAGAATATTCTACTTTAATATAGCTTCTTTGGGGAAATAATGTGTGAACTGCATTATTCATTGTTGAAAACTTGCCTGATTTTAGTGTTTTTTCTTAAAGCTCCAGCTTCCAGAGCCTTACCACTGCATGGGAATCGCGGCTTTCATTTTTTGAAAAGGTAAATTCTTAGCTCACATAACTTCTAAGAAAACCTGGACAAGGTGAATCCTAAAAGCTTTAAAAAACCAAAACAAAACAGAAGGCAAATCGAAACAATTCTAAGTCTGTTTTCAGAATCTCATGGATTTTTAAGACAAAAAAAAAGATTTTAATTTCAATTCAGCAAAGCTCTAATACTGTGATGATAATCCTGGGTTGGCATAGGGACATACTAGATGACCTAATAAGCTCTTAATTATATAATTTATGTAACTTCTGTAATTAAAGTACAATGTTAGTATTGTGCCAGATGCTTTGACTAGTGACTCAAAGAATACAATTTTGTTCTTAATTTATGAATGGGGTAACCGCTCCTTTTGCTTTATGTTGGGAAATAAAGCAAATTAATACTCTCAATTTTTTTCTTTAAAAATCATCCTGGTTCCTTTAAAAATGTTTTCAAAGTAAAGATGAACAAAAACAGATAGAATGCTTGTTCATGCCTTGTCAGCATAACATCATGAATCAGCAACTCGTAACTACTGCAAGCATTCATCTGAAACATAACTCTGTATCCATAAAAGGAGAGAGAGTTGGGGGAAGGGGCATAGATATAAAACTGTTATTTAAAATCTATTGCTAACTTCTTGTTGAACTGCCAAGTAGCCACACTGGCTGTCTTAACGGTAGTAAATATCTTAGTTCTTTTCATCTGTAGATTTCAAAGCCTTTTTTTTTTTATTATTATTATTTTTTTTTAAAGAAAAGTATAAGTATCATCCCTATTTTGCAGATGAGGAAATGGAGGGAGGTACAGTGACTTTCTTAAGGTTGAATAGCAGCTCAATGTCTGAGTCAAGAATGGAACCCAGATTTCTTGTCTCCCAATCTATTGCCCTATCTGATGATCACATTGTCCTTTAAGTGTTCAAGAACTTAAAACTTTGTCAAGGTACAAACATTAGTTACATGCAGAGTGATGCAGGCCACCTTTGTCTGTATTAGTAGCTACTAATGGCTACAAGTCCCACACTCTGTCTATCCAAGTGATAAATGACAGCCTCACTGTCTTTGTGGCACAGTGGACAACTGAAACTGCTTCAAGACCTCTAAATCAGATCAGATTGCAGTTACTAGAGAGCAACAGAGAGTCCTGTGGCACCTTTAAGACTAACAGATGTATTGGAGCATAAGCTTTCGTGGGTGAATGCCCACTTCGTTGGATGCATCCGCCGTCCGACATGCATCCGACGAAGTGGGCATTCACCCACGGAAGCTTATGCTCCAATACATCTGTTAGTCTTAAAGGTGCCACAGGAGACTCTGTTGCTTTTTACAGATCCAGACTAACACGGCTACCCCTCTGATACTAGTTACTAGAGAGTCATTCTGTCTTAGTTATGCAGTTCATGTGGAGTTCCTGAAGAGGTTAACTGCACATAGGTGTTCAGAAAGTGAGACTTATCCTACTTATCACAAAGGATTAATATCCCAAATGTGGTACTAATTGAAATGGATAATTGTCACCATGTTCTACAGAAGAAACAGAGTCATGCTTGTTGTGTTGGAAAGTTCTGCAGGTGGGAGGGTGGGGAGTGTCTTGAGGGGGAAATGTCTGATGGCCCCAGATTTAGAAGTAAAGGAAAACATACTCACAGAGTTAGCTGATTGGTGGAAAACACATCTGTAACTGGTTCTGAGAATGGTGGATCAGATCTTCCTCCATTTGGGGACCTCAGAAGTGTATTTGTTTACCATCTGGCTAAACAAGAAGCTGCCCTTCGTGCCAAGAAAACATTGTTCTGGCAAGTTGAGCCTTCTCTATACATTGGTGAAGGAAGCTTGCATGTGCTTTCCCTGCTAGTTCCTATGAAGATAGCAAGTGTCCTGATTAGAGCTATGAAAGTTGATGAAATGTGTACAGCTATCATACTAATCCTATACTAGTAAAGACAAATGTGGTCTGTTGGAGTTGGTATCAGCTGAGGCCTCAGACTACTTGGCAACCTAGACCTAAATTCTATGGCAAGATTCCAGTGTTCTGAAACACTGGTGCAGTACATGGGAAATTTTGCAGCTGCTTCATTTAAACTATAAAAAGTAGGTTTTTAATATTTAAGTAAATGAAATAATGCAACCAATAGAGTATCTCATGTCTATTATGGTAGTATGTGAAATTGATCTTATGATTTCTCCGTACTTCCGGTGTTTGGTGTGTCAAAGCTTTTTGTATGGACAACACAAATGGAGAAGCTGGAGGTGCTGGCAGTTGAGTAGAGGGCAGTTTGGAGGTGTGGGAGGCAGTTAAGGATTGTGGGGTAAGCACACTTGTTGGATGTTTCTATTAAAATGACCCGCAGTGAAATAGTGAACAGCGGTGACATTTAAACTGTCTTTTTTTAGGTTTCAGACTTACATCATTGAGATACATGTATCATTCATACCTCTTGCCTATTGTGTTTCAGGTTGTCTGTAGACTCTAGTATTGCACCAGTTAACACTTTCAGGGTTTTCTTTGCTGCCATAAGGGCTAGAAATTTGTTTCTGAGGCACAACTCTTTACTGAGAAATGGATTTAATAGTAAATTCAGCTGTTGCAGAGTATGCAAGGCTCAGGTTCTTTTCTTTTTAACAAGATGATCAGAATTAGTCTGATCATATCACTATGATGCCACTTTTTCTATTCTAATCCAGTATATTTCTCTGACTCATGAGAAAACTGAATCATGGTGTCTCAAGTTCTGATTTCTTGGGATGCTCTGCTAGGAAGACTTGATGTAGAAAGGGTTTTTTGCTATGAAAAGACTGACTGAGATCCTTTCAAATACCTCATACAGAATACTGCTGGACTCTTGTATTTGTTTGAGGCTTGCTTTGAGACTACTTGCTTTATACTCATTTACTAGTTATCTTGCCCTATAATGAATATGGTAAGGTAGTTTCTCTGCACCTTCTTATCAGGTTCAGATGGATGTATTTCCCCCCTACCATAAAATTTACATCCTCTTTGGCACAGGATGTTAATGTGGTGCTGATGAAAGCTCCTTTTGAACCACATCATATCTTTGAGCCCAAGTTACTTACATGGACGTTTCTTTTCTTAGTTCCAATGATATCACTCAGTGTGAAACTTATACCTGCAGAAATTGGCACAAGCCTTAAAGTGGTGCAATCAATGTAATACATGAATTACAGAGGTGGTGATGGACTTTAAATGAGCCAGTCATGGCACTGTTTTTCCTTTACTCATGTCCACATCCCATAAATTCAATGACAAAAGGTCCTTATGTTTTTATCTGGAATAGACAAGGCCCCTCAGGAAGTCCACCCAAGTTTTTTATTTATATAAATTAAAGAGACATAACTATGACCAGAAGAGCCATGTCTCAGTTATGGTCTGATTTCTCATAATTATAACTTGGCAGGCCTGTGACTTGCATGTCCTTACAGCACTCAGTCCATTCTTGCATACAGTACAACTGCTAGCCTTAAATCTGTTTCAGTACAGGAGTCTTGCAGCAGCCATGTGATCATCTTTCTCTACATTTATAAAACCTTATTTCACCATTAAGAGGAAAATCTGTATTTAGGTTGTGTGTGTTGCGGAGTCTGTTCCTTAGCGGTGTGTGTGTGTGTGTGTGTCCCATATATAATCTATGCACTACTGTTACTGTCTTTCACAGTGCTGACACATTTCTGTTAAAAAAACCAAAAACAAACAAAAAAAAACAAATAAAACCCATTCAAGAATAAGAAACGATCACACAATAGTTTTAAAGAAAAGGAAATGACTTACCTGTGTACTGTGAGATGTTGCTGAACTCTCACTTGTTACCCACCTTCTTTCAGAATCTGGGAGATTTTTGAGGTTTTTTGTTTTTGTTTTGCTTATCCTGATAAATGTATACGTGCTTTTAATCTGCTTTGGGGAACACTTTCATCTTCCATTCATCAAAGAATTGGCCATGGAACGTAAAGGGTTTTTTGGTACTTAATCTTGCTCTGCATGTGAGACAAACCTACCAGTGCCTAGGAGGGTCAAAAATATGTTTGCCAGAATAATTTATTTCGCTTGGTGGGGCTGGGTAGGGAGGAGTGGCTGGAATAAGCTATATCTGCAAGAATGCACTTTTGCTGGTGCATTGTGTCTACATTAGGAGCTATATTGGCAAAGCACTTCTAATGTAGACTTGGTCTAGGACTCCAGTGGTGTGTGGGGGTGTGTGTGTGGGGGTGTGTAATATATATAATTTTTTTTTTTTTTTTTTACAACAAGAATTGCAGGTACCTGTAACTTTTGCTCTCTATTACCACTAACCTATCCTGATCTTAAAATGTAACTTTATTTAAAGCATTCCAATGCAATACAATTATAACAACACAGATGTGTAAAACTTTAAACTGATGAACTATTTGTTTTAATAAGAATAACACCAGAAACACACAATTCTTCTATAGATCTCATAGGCTTTTAATACCCTGAAAAGTGACTTGAGGTGGCTGCTGCTGTTGTTTTTTTTGGGTTTTTTTTAATCCACTTTCTTACTCAAATCTTTCCATTGTGTGTATTTGGCAATATCTGTTTACTTTAGAGAGAAATTATTTTGTGTTGCTTTTTACTTATGTTAGCAATGCAGTGCCAACACCGTTAAAATAGTGTGCATTCTTGTGTATCCTTATAGAGATGTTTACTGAGTTCAAGTTACACTTGTAGAGATCCACTGAAGGCATTGGGATTACACAGATGTCACTGAGATATAATTTGCTCTGCAGAATCTTTATACTGGTGGTGATGAACAAGAAATAAACAACCAAGCTGGACTTTGAGAACACAAGATAAGCTTGTAAGGCTGGTGGTTAAGTCGGAAAACTATTTTTACTTGTAAGCTAAATATTTTGATCTGGAAATCCATGAAAGAAAACATGGAGCGCAGATTAACATTTTGTCACTTTTCGGAGTAGAATTGCACTTAAAGGAACCAAAAATATCTCTTGTAGTGGAGTATCAAAATATGCTGGGGTGGTGAAATAAAGTATGTACATAGGACCATATTTCCCAAAAGAATGTACAACTTTAAAGTTATGTAAAATTTCTGGCCCAAGGGCCTTGACACTGTTATAGCACTGAAGACAGTGTTTCATTTTATAAGTGGGACATGATAGAAGTTTCATATTAATTTAGTAGTGCGTTCTCACACAGCATCTGTTTATTTTTATTTTTATTTGGGTGGAGGGGAAGGGCCTGTTTATCTCATAAGGAAATTTCTTGCTGACCTAACTGTAACAGTGTCGCAAGGGAATAGCTTGCATACTCTGTTTCTTCTTATCTCGTTCATTTGGCCATTTAATCTGGTATAAATTATTTTAATTGACTATGCCCTAGTCTACACTGGGGGAGGTCAACCTAACATACGCCGACTTCAGCTATGCGTATCTTAGGTTGACTTACCTGGCCGTGAGGACGGCGGCAAGTCGACCGCTGCTGCTCCCCCGTTGATTCCGCTTCCGCCTCTCGCGAGCTGGAGTTCCGGAGTCGATGGGGAGCTCATTCGGGGATCGGTTTATCCAAGATGTGATAAATCGATCCCCGATAGATTGATCCCTACCCGCCGATCCGGCAGGTAGTGAAGACCTGCCCTATGTGTTAATTTTACAGTAATATGCTGATATTTGAGGTTCTCTTACAAGTTATCAGCTGCCTAATTTATAGTGTTTCTTACTCAAGTATTAGTTTTAAAATAAGCTGCTAGCTTTTTATCCTTTGAAGGGACAATGTGATTTAGACTTTAAAAGTTCACTTTTGAAATAATGAAATAAACTGTCAGCACTGACCATTCTATTTGGCTACTGTTTATGCTTTGCTTGCTCATTTATGGATTGTTGGGGGGGACATGACTAAGACTGTCACGAAGTAGAAAAACTTAATAGCCCCATATACTTCTCTTAAGAGACAGATACACCATAAACATCAAAATAAAAAAAGCTTTTCTTTGTTTTCCCTAAAGTAGACTAAACCTAGCAACTCATATGTGCACTAATGCCTGCTGACTCATTACCTTTTAAAAGTCTACTGTGGAGCTGGTTATGCTCCTCAGATGATCCCTTTTCAAGGAAGGGCAATTCTTAAATACCCTTGGATACTAAAACAAAATATTATCCTAACATCTCTTCTGAAAACTGCCATCTTTGGGTCTAGCATATGACCGAGAATATGGTGGGTCTGCAGGTGCATGTACAGCCACAAGGACATGGTAGTACAGCTATATAGTCTCTAATCATGTGTTTGAGCCCCAACATAAGAGAAGAATAGATGATTTATTAGACAAATATTTAAAGCCTGTGCTGGGGGAAGCACCCTAATTTCTCAGTTGAAAAACCACAATAAGATAGCCATCATTTTGACCTTTGTCTTTAGTTCTCTAAACTATGCTTTATCTGTATATTGTTTAATCTTTTTCCTGTTTTTGACACAGTTTTTTTCCATGAGCATTTGTGGTCCTGTACTTTCTCTTCCTTTTGTTTTCTTATATGCCATTATTTAGACTTGACAAGGAGGACGCATTTCACTAACGAGAGCAATTTTAAAAGAAAAGAAACTGTCCTTTCCTGAAAACTTTGAAATACCAGGTGCAGTTTCCTGTGTTTTATGCATCTAAAACACTTCAAAATCTGGATTTCATGCTCAAAAATAATTAAAAAATGGAAATAAGAACTTACTTTATTTTGAGTTCTTTAAAGGAGTAGCTTGTCAGTGACAAATTAAAAAATCAGTTAGATTAAAAGTGCTGATTTAAAACTTTGATTTGAAGGCATCTGAATGGTTTAAACAAACTAATGTGAACTGAAGGGACCAAACTTAAACACCGTGATAGAAGCAGTCCTGGCAGCTCACTGCTGACTTTAAACATATAGGTGGGGAGAGATTTGAAATCATCTTGTATGCGTTTTGGTCATAGGGTGGAGACTATCCTTATCTCCGTATGCGTAATAGTCTTTTTGGTCCTCTCTAGTATGAAGGAGTGGATATTTTAACTGGACTAGATGGATCTTGGAATGGATTCATATAGAGAAAAACCTTGGTTGAGATTTCTGGTGTATATGTTGTCTCATTCTTGGTTACATTTGGTGAAGCAGGCAGAGTTAGTGCATTAGGATTTCATTTGGGAGAGTGGAAAAAGCAATTTTAAAAACTGCTTTATAACTGTATGTCATTTGTACCTACTTCACCATCTTCTATAGACACAACTAGCTTTGCGTGAGCTTTCACCCTCGCAATCAAAGCTTATCTGTTTTCAGTTTTGTATTTCCCTTTTTTTTTTTTTTTTTTTTTTAGCTTCCCATGGTATTCCTAGTTCCTTGCTGTGCCTTTGAGACCTTTGGGTACTGTATACACGCTCACCCACCATTTATCTCCCTGCACTACAATATGTAGGATCAGTGGGATGAGTTAAGAACATAGAAGCATGGAATCCTAATTTACTTGCTTTATTTGCGTTTCACACTTAATGCCGTATACATTTTTGTATGGCATGACTCCTCAGGTAGGATGGAATTTAATGCTTAACTTAAATTACATTACATTAATTAAATTATATATTTCTAAGCCCCTTCATTTTCAGTTTAAAACAATTTTTACTGAAAATTTTCTGGATTTTAGAAAAAGTATTCAGTTTTTTCCAATTTTTACCTTACGTTTGTATCATTCAAATAGATTAAAAAAAAAAAACTAGTTTTATTAGTATCTCATGTAACGTATTTTCCTATGTATTATGATAATGCATTAATCTGTGTGTATATGCAAAGCTGCCTGTTGAAGTAAGACTATGTATTAGTCTAGAAGATACACACAATAAACAAACAGGCACGCACGCAAGCGCCAAAGTGCTTGCGCATCTGAACGTACTGATGAATCTCACCCCGACCACGTACTCATTTCAAGCTGTTTGTTTAAAGATTTGACACACTAAAATGGAAAGAAAACAAAAATCTGTATCAGAATATGTTTCAGAGCACAAGAAAGTATTTGAAAGTTTCAAAGAAACAAAAATAGGAGAAAAGAATGAAATTGAGGGTGGCCCAGTTATTAAATGTAAATATTTATAGGCTAATAGTTCTGTCTATAACAGTAAGCTGTTTAATCCCCAAATAAAACTTTTTATTTGAATAGAGAGATATTGTTTTCTTAAACTCAGAGGTGGCATTGTGTTTTGAGTTCTGTATTAGTTGTGCAGCAAACCACACTGATGAACAGAATTCAAAGCATTAATCTACTGAAACTTTTCCCCCTGTATTTCCATCCACCAAAATAAACCTTGATATTTACCCAGAAAAATTAATAGTTTTTTGCACTTATTTTCACCTGTTTTGTTGTTGTTGTGGTAATGAACACTGATAAATTACTGGGAAAAAAATAAATAAAATAAAAACTGGAAACAAGGGGCCCCCTATATATTTCACAATTCCTATGTAAACTGTTGCATATAATTAGTAATTAACTTGTTTTGGTTATCTGAAATGTGTGTTTTGTTTTTAAAATCTCAAATGATGTTAGTTTGAAGTCTTTCTCACATTAAAAAAAAAAAAAAAAAAAAAAACTACTCAGGCTTTACAGCAATGGCATGGGCTGTATTCGTGGAAAACCTGACATGAAAAACTTCTCATCTTTTAATTTTTTGTTTTTTTGCAGTTCTTGCTATTTTTCACAATTGGTATACAGTAGAACCTCAGGAACACCTTAGGAATGGAAGTTTGTTCATAACTCTGAACAAAACATTATGGTTGTTCTTTCAAAAGTCTACAACTGAACCATTGACTTAATACAACTTTGAAACTTTACTATGCAGAAGAAAAGTGCGTAACAATCTTAATTTAAATAAAACAAGCACAGAAATAATTTTCTTACCTTAGCAAATCTTTTTTTAAATTTTCCCTTTATTTTGTTAGTAGTTTGTTTAACACAGCGCTGTACTGTTTGCGCTTTTTTTTTTTTTTTTGTCTCTGCTGTTGCCTGGTTGCGTACTTCCGGTTCCAAATGAGGTGTGTGGTTGACTAGTGAGTTCGTAACTCTGGTGTTCATAACTCTGAGGTTCTACTGTATTATTAAAAATCCTCACTTTCTTTGTCAAGGCAGGGTTGGTATCACAAAGTTGGTCTTCACAATGTAAAATAATAGGCTACTTGGCTGTAAAATTAGCCCTGCAGAAAATTGTTTCCAGCCAAACAACATCAGCATCAGTAGTATGAATCTATCCCTCATCCTACCCCATTTACCTCAGTGAGTAACTTCACTGTCTAAATGAGGGCCCTGCGATAGATGTTCAGTTGAGGTGATATATCCTTCCAGCTGTGGAAAAAATTTCCAGCCAACTATTCTGGTTGCTGTGCTCAACTTTACTTCCTTTTCTTCAGAAGCTGTTTGCTTCTACAAGACCTCGATAAGTTCATGGAGGATAGGTCCATCAATGGCTATTAGTCAGGATGAGAGGGATGGTGTCCCTAGCCTCTGTTTGCCAGGAGCTGGGAATGAGCGACAGGGAATGCATCACTTGATTACACTGCTCTACAGCCAAAATGCTTCTGAAATAAATGTAGTCAAACTTTACTAATTCTGGGTCACTGAGAACGAAAATGATGCTTAAAATTGTTGATTGGCTCTAGTTTTCGAGATATGCTATTGGGTCAGTATATACGACCCTTGACTTGGGAATGGCGGAGGATAAGTGAGTTATAAAGGGAAGGGATCTCAATTTAAACCAGAAATGATTAAAATACATCTTTGACTGGATCTATGAATAAATCTATGACTGGGTTTGGACAGTACTTGCTTTTTAGGCAAAACAATGAATGATGCAATCTGAAGCTGGTATTGCATCATACATGATATGAATTACATCATGTTATTCCTAGAAGTCATGGATGATGCAATCATAACGAAGCTTACATCACTCTGCTGAACAAATTGCCCTATATCAGCTCTAGAAATCATACAGTGTCGTGCTCTTATTTGTCAGTGTTTGATTTTGCAAAGGGACACATATCTGTTTAGCCAAAGTGAGCAGAGATGCCTCGTACTTGTGCGAACAGTGCAGATAACTTCTGCTATGTTTGTGGTGAAGTGACTTTTGCATCACAAAAGCGCAGTATAACCACTATAGTTAAGAAAGCCTATCACTTTTATTTTGGCTGCAAAATTGGAGATCAGAACAAGAGGTGGGCCCCACACACATGCTGCAACACTTGTGCAACAAATCTTCGCCAGTGGTTGAACAGGAAAAGGAAACCTATGCCTTTTGCAGTGCCAATGATTTGGAGAGAGCCAACAGATCATACCAGCAATTGTTACTTCCGCATGGTGCCTCCAGTTGGGAAAGGTGTGTCAAAGAAGAAAAAGTGGACTGTGCATTATCCAAACATTCCATCAGCTATACGCCCAGTACCCCACGGAGAAGGACTGCCGGTTCCTGATGCACCAGAATCATTCTCACTTGAGTCAGACGAGGAAGAGGATGAAACTTCTGGTCCTGAACCATTAATGTCACAGGACCCACATTTTCTCCCATCCTCCTCCTCTGAACCACACCTCATAACACAAGGTGAACTGAATGACCTTGTCAGGGATTTGGAACTACCCAAGAGTAAGGCAGAGCTGTTGGGCTCCAGACTACAGCAGTGGAATCTCCTGGCAGGTGATGTTAGGGTTTCCATGTTCCGTGACCGTCAAAAGGATCTTGTCCCATTCTTCTTCATGGAAGGTGATCTTGTAGCCTGCAACAACATCGATGGTGTGATGGCAGCCCTCAACGTCGTTCACGATCCAGATGAGTGGAGACTGTTCATTGATTCATCGAAGACGAGTCTTAAAGCTGTTTTACTGCATAATGGCAATGTTTTGCCATCAATTCCAGTTGGTCATGCAGTCCATATGAAGGAAACCTATGACAACATGAAACAACTTTTGAGGTGCATAAACTATGACCAACATCAGTGGCAGCTTTGTGGCGATTTGAAGGTTGGTGCTCTCTTGCTTGGTCTGCAGACTGGATACACAAAGTACTGCTGTTTTCTCTGCTAATGGGATAGTCGTGCAAGAGATTCCCACTACATCAAGAAAGATTGGCCACTCCGACGGTCATTGGAGCCTGGGAGGAAAAGTGTTCAGCATCCACCACGCGTTGAATCAAGGAAGATTTTGTTACCACCATTACACATCAAGCTGGGTCTGATGAAGAACTTGGTCAAGGCCATTGACAAAACACAAGCAGCTTTCAAGTATCTCCGTGGAAAATTTCCAAGGTTAAGTGAAGCTAAGATAAAGGAAGGTGTCTTTGTTGGTCCTCAGATTCGTGAACAACTTTGAGATGATGCATTTGACCATGCACTGCGTGGCAAGGAAAAGACGGCCTGGAAAGCCTTCCAGTTAGTGGCAATAAATTTTCTCGGAAACAACAAGGCAGACAACTACAGGTTGTTGGTGGAAAACCTCCTCAAGGCATACAAAAGCCTTGGTTGCAACATGTCACTAAAGATACATTTTTTGCACTCTCATCTAGATTTTTTTCCCCACCGAACTGTGGAGCAGTGAGCGGCGAGCGATTTCACCAGGACATTGCAACAATGGAGAAACGCTATCAAGGCAAATGGAGCCCATCAATGCTTGCAGACTATTGCTGGACAGTGACAAGAGATGCTCCATTTAATGAATACAAGGGTATGTCTACACTACAGGATTAATCCGAATTTATATAATTCGAATTTAGGAAACCGATTTTATAAATTCGAATGTATTCGGCCACACTAGGCACCATTAATTCGGTGGTGTGCGTCCAAGCTACCGTAGTAGCATCGATTTCCAGAGCGTTGCATTGTGGGTAGCCAATAACATCTAATTGCCAATAACATCGAATTGCGGCCACACTAACCTTAATTCGGATTAACAATACCAATTTTGACGCTACTCCTCTCGTCGAGGAGGAGTACAGAAATCGAATTAAAGGGCTCTTTAATTCGAATTAAATGGCTTCGTTGTGTGGACGGGTCAAGCGTTAATTCGAATTAAAGCAGCTAAATCCGAATTAAAGTCGTAGTGTAGACCAGGCCCAAGAGACAAGCCAAGAAGCGCCGAGTAGACACTGAATAGGACTAAACTATGTACAGAATAGATTTTTGCCTTTTGTTTCATAATAAATTTTATTTATATAACCCTTTTGCTGATTTTTAAAGTGTTACATAAACAGGACAGGTGAAATATCATGTAAAGCAACCATAAACACATGAAAAGACCTAGGTTTACAATTTATGATTAAAACTCTACTATCTACACAATGTACATAGACATAAAATGTAAAAACTTAAATATCTTAGAAACAGTAGCCAATCAGTTGTTTTAATTGTCATATTTGAATTTAGCACATCAAAATACATAATAAATAGCACATTTTATCTCTGAAGCAGACGACTTCTCAAAAATTGTAGACCAGTGTTATCTGTTCTTTCATTCTCTCTGAAGCACCTGGCATTGGACACTGTTGGAAAACAGGATACTAGGATAGATGAACCTTTGGTCTGACCCTGTATGGCTGTTCTTATGTTCTCAAGATCCAATTTTATGTGGGCTTGTTTTAAAGGACTTGTGGCTTTCCCTTTAATGTTAAGTGTAGTGCAGGGAACTTTCTGGTTCTAGTTATTGGTGTCATTGATATCTCACTGCTGTTGCTGACTGCTTAAAAATAGCGAGCATAATTTCTGTTTTTTTTTTTTCATTAATAGGCTGTCTGGATTACTATAACACTAACATTGTACTGAGTGCTAACAGACTAGGTTGTAGTGTTTTTACCAGTATTAGTACTATTACCCCTGCCTAACTCATCTCCCTCCTCCCCCCCAAAAAAACAAACAAACCAACCCTAGTGTTGACAAAACCATACGGACTTCTTATAGCATCCCCCAGTGGAAAAATATAACTCTGGCTGACATTAGGCTATGAAGGTAGATTAAAGTATCTTAACTTTAAGGGTGTGTCTGCACTAAGAAAATTCTCTAGCAGCGGTGCAACCAACACTGCTGCAGGGTAGACTGAATGCAGAGATTTCTACCACAGTTAAATGACAGTGACCTTGTGTACATTATAATACTCAGATGTGTTTGAACATAGTTCAAGATTAGCTTTAACTGACACTCTTGGCCATAATGCAACTGTCTGGACAAATTGTGTTCAGCCTTGTCAGCTAAATGTGACATACTCTGGTCCCAACATCTTTTAATTGCAGTTAGTTGACACTTGCTGAATACAGATTGTCATGGTCTACAAAAAATTGAGCAGCCTGGTATCAACCAACTTGTCTTCACAACTTTGTTCAACCATGACCATCTGTGTTCCATCAGGAGTCTGTCTCTGAAGAAGGTGGGGATGTACAATTATAGCATAGAGATAGGACTGGAGAATGTGAGTGAACTTGGTCTGTGCCAGATGCTGGAAGAGAGCAGATAACAAGGGGCAGAGAGGCTAGGATGTCTGCTGTCTTTGTTTTCCTTGGGTACTCTCCTCTTCTCCACACACATTCTTTCCTGAGAGTTTAGGAATTTCTGTAGGAAAATGGAATGTATCAGCTCTTCTGTGAGTCTTAAAGTTGTGTTTTAAATCTTGTATTCATGCACTCCTTTGATTTACTGATAATCTGAAGCTTTCCCACCAACCCAGAATCTCTCTCACAGCCCAGTGGGGATACTAATATTATCAGTCTAAACAAATTTTGGCATCAAGCCCATATTTTGGAAACTATCATTCTTACTCTTATAGTTCCCTCCTCTTTCTTTCCATCAGGGGTCGAGGGGTGACACTTCTACTAAATAGTGTCAGGTGACATCAATATAACAATGGGTAATGGAAGAATGTTATAGATAAACTTGAAAAGGCTTGGTGTTTTTGGGGTTTGATGAAACTGCATGTTCAAACATATGAACTTGTGCATATTGGGAGACGTGTGCTATTTTTATTGTACAGAGCCTTTGCTCATCCAACACGGAGACAGGCAAATTAGCGGAAGAGAGAATGATCATGCAATGTGGGGAAATGAAACAGCAGCGATAAATGGGTGTGGAAGAAAAGAACACATGCAAACAAAGTGAGGTGGTAAGAGGAGGGGGAAAATAAATAAAGTGGGAAGGAAAGGACAGAAGGAGAGAGAGCAACTGAGGAGCGGAAAGGAAAGTTAGTTATCTTGATTGGTTTGGTAGATGGATTAGTTGTAGAGGGAATTGGGTCCATCTTTTCTAGACAGAGGAATAGTCATTACAGTGCATTCTTGACATTTCAATTTTGAAACACCTATCTCAATCTCTAGGTATCTTACAAACCTTGCCAATGCAATGACAAAATTACAAGTAAATGAACTGTCCGTATACCAACCCCCAAGAATATAAAAACAAACAATACCTCTTACCATTGCCACTATTGCTGGGTATCCCTCAAACCACCATATAGATCAAATATTAAGCAATGTGTATTTCTGGTATTACTCCATAGCAGCATATGAAGTTAAAGATGAATTTTTCCTGTTGACTTAAAAAGAATGCTCTTTTAACGTTGGGCATTTTTGAACAATTGAATAAAAATTAGGGCTGTCGATTAATTGCAGTTAACTCATGCGATTAACTCTTTAAAAAAAAAATTAACTGCGATTTAAAAAATTAATTGCGATTAATCACACTGTTAAACAATAGAAATCCAAAAATATTTAATACATTTAAATTGGTAGTTTTTCTACATTTTCAAATATATTGATTTCTATTACAACACAGAATACAAAGTGTATAGTGCTCACTTTATATTTTTATTTTTTATTACAAATATTTGCACTGTAAAAATGATAAAAGAAATACTGTTTTTCAATTCACCTCGTACAAGTACTGTAGTGCAATCTCTTTATCGTGAAAGTGTAACTTACAAATGTAGATTTTGTTTGTTTGTTACATAACTCAAAACATGAACAAAAACAAAACAATGTAAAACTGTAGAGCCTACAAGTCCAGTCCGTCCTACTTCTTGTTCAGCCAATTACTAAAACAAGCAATGTCACCTGAAAGTGAGAACAGGCGTTCACATGTCACTTTTGTAGCTGGCGTTGCAGGTATTTATATGCCAGATATGCTAAACATTCGTATATCCCTTCATGCTTCGGCCACCATTCCAGAGGACATGCTGCCATGCTGATGATGCTTGTTTAAAAAAAAAAGCGTTAAGAACATAAGAACATAAGAAAGGCCGTACTGGGTCAGACCAAAGGTCCATCTAGCCCAGTATTTGTCTACCGACAGTGGCCAATGCCAGGTGCCCCAGAGGGAGTGAACCTAACAGGCAATGATCAAGTGATCTCTCTCCTGCCATCCATCTCCATCCTCTGATGAACAGAGGCTAGGGACACCATTCTTACCCATCCTGGCTAATAGCCATTTATGGACTTAGCCACCATGAATTTATCCAGTCCCCTTTTAAACATTGTTATAGTCCTAGCCTTCACAACCTCCTCAGGTAAGGAGTTCCACAAGTTGACTGTGCGCTGCGTGAAGAAGAACTTCCTTTTATTTGTGTTAAACCTGCTGCCTATTAATTTCATTTGGTGACCCCTAGTTCTTGTATTATGGGAATAAGTAAATAACTTTTCCTTATCCACTTTCTCAACATCACTCATCATTTTATATACCTCTATCATGTCCCCCCTTAGTCTTCTCTTTTCCAAACTGAAGAGTCCTAGCCTCTTTAATCTTTCCTCATATGGGACCCTCTCTAAACCCTTAATCATTTTAGTTGCTCTTTTCTGAACCTTTTCTAGTGCTAGAATATCTTTTTTGAGGTGAGGAGACCACATCTGTACACAGTATTCAAGATGTGGGCGTACCATGGATTTATATAAGGGCAATAATATATTCTCAGTCTTATTCTCTATCCCCTTTTTAATGATTCCTAACATCCTGTTTGCTTTTTTGACCGCCTCTGCACACTGCGTGGACATCTTTAGAGAACTATCCACGATGACGCCAAGATCTTTTTCCTGACTCGTTGTAGCTAAATTAGCCCCCATCATGTTGTATGTATAGTTGGGGTTATTTTTTCCAATGTGCATTACTTTACATTTATCCACATTAAATTTCATTTGCCATTTTGCTGCCCAATCACTTAGTTTTGTGAGATCTTTTTGAAGTTCTTCACAATCTGCTTTGGTCTTAACTATCTTGAGTAGTTTAGTATCATCTGCAAACTTTGCCACCTCACTGTTTACCCCTTTCTCCAGATCATTTATGAATAAATTGAATAGGATTGGTCCTAGGACTGACCCTTGGGGAACACCACTAGTTACCCCTCTTAATTAAGCGTTAATTAAATTTGTGACTGAACTCCTTGGGGGAGAATTGTATGTCTCCTGTTCTGTTTTACCCACATTTCGCCATGTATTTCATGTTATAGCAGTCTCGGATGATCACCCCAGCGCATGTTCATTTTATAAACACTTTCACGCAGATTTGACAAAATGCAAAGAAGGTACCAATGTGAGATTTCTCAGGATTGATACAGCACTCGACCCAAGGTTTAAGAATCTGAAGTGCCTTCCAAAATCTGAGGGGGACGAGGTGTGGAGAATGTTTTCAGATGTCTTAAAAGAACAACACTCCGATGCGGAAACTACAGAACCCGAACCACCAAAAAAATCAACCTTCTGCAGGTGGCATCTGACTCAGATGATTAAAATGAATATGCATCGGTCTGCTCTGCTTTGGATCATTATCGAGCATTATCGTGTCATCAGAATGGACACGTCTTCTGGAATGGTGGTTGAAGCATGAAAGGACATATGAATATTTAGTGCATCTGGCATGTAAATATCGTGCGATGCTTTCGCTGGCACTGTTGTAGCTGGCCTGTTCTCACTTTCAGGCGACATTGTAAACAAGAGGTGGGAAGCATTATCTCCTGCAAATTGCAACCAAACTTGTTTGTCTGAGCAATTGGCTGAAGTAGGACTGAGTGGACTTGTAGGTTCCGAAGTTTTTCATTGTTTGTTTTATTTTTGGATGCAGTTATTTTTTGTATATAATTTATAAGTTCAACTTTCATTTTAAAGAGATTGCACTACAGTACTTATAGTATTTTGCAATCAAAATAAATGAGTACTGTACACTTTGTAGTCTGTGTTCTTATTGAAATCAATATATTTGAAAATGTAGAAAACATCCAAGAATATTTAAATAAGTGGTATTCTATTATTGTTTAACAGTGTGTGATTAATCGCGATTAATTTTTTTAATCGCTTGACAGCCCTAATAAAAATGTTGCTACTTTCCAAGGCCATGTGGAAAAAAGTTGAAAAAAATCATGTTAAGTGACATCATGTCTGTAATCATAATGTATGTATACAAAAATTTTTAAGCGAATCTGCTTTGTGATTTCTAGGGGATCATCTCTGGGCATCAAATAGTAGCTCCATTTCCATGGCTGTTCAACTCATTTTCCAGGTGCCTCTTTTGAGACTGCCAATGAAGATGCTTGTTTCTACTGTCTTTATGATGCAGGCACTTGCTCCCTGAAAATGCAAGCATGTTCCACATAAGGCCACCAAGCAGCCATGCAAACCAACTAACTAGTTGCAAAATGTTCCATATCTTCTTTCCATTTTTTTTATTGTGGGATCACTTGAGGTATTGAGTCATTATTGCTGTATGTAAGTAGCATATTGTAGGATTTCTTTGAATTTGTTTGTGTACACCACATTAAACAAACAAAAGCAGCTTATGTAGTATCTTGATGAACTTTGATCTAGAGCCTCTGTAGCTTGTTCCTCTTTCAATTTCTGAAGTGCTGCAGTCAGGAAAAGGTCTTTAAATATAGATACTTATTTCATGTCATAGAGTTTTGTGGTAAATTTGTCACTTTTAATCAACATGCATCTCCAAAAACCAATGTGTGATAGTTTTTCAAATGCTGTTTTCAAACGTTTTTTCCTCCATGTGTAGTAGGAGCAGGATTTATTTGTAGCAAAATCATATAATTAAAGATGAGCTTACTAAAGAATGTATTTTGAAACTTGCTTAAAAATGAGTATCTAAACTATCTTCTTTGTTTGCATTTCATTTAGCTTAGAATCTAGATACTTAAACAGTGATCTTATTTTTTTTTAAGGGTGCAATATGTATCACGTAAATTGTCCTTTCTTATGAGTCATAGTATTCTTATTGTTGAATTCCTATCAGATACTTATGTACTGTGTAAATTTTCACGTTTCTTTGCAGGTTTGAAGAATAGAAGAATGCTTTCCACTGAGAATAGCCCTAATACTTCTGATACACAATGCCTTTAAGCGAGAAGAATAGTGTGGTTTTTGCATACGAGTCTTCGGTACACAGTACCAATGTTCTACTCAGTCTCAATGATCAGAGAAAGCAAGATCTTCTTTGTGATGTTACTATTCTAGTGGAAGATCAACGATTTCGGGCTCATCGGTCTGTGCTTGCAGCTTGTAGCAGCTATTTTCTTTCAAGAATTGTGGGACAGTTGAATGCTGATCTTCTCATCACTTTACCGGAAGAGGTGAGTGGCACTAATTGGCATACTTCTGTACATCACCATAATTATGTTTCTACACCATTACATTAAATTATGCTATACAATAGGCTGGTGTTAACTTTAAGTAACTAATCTTAAATTAAGTGGTTTAGGAACTGGGAATCTAACTGGTGAACAAACCACTGCTTCAGAATTGTCATTTATCAAGCATTCAGTGTAAGGATGTGGGGGGACACTCAAATGAGAATGTACATGAGCTATTTAACATCAAATTATCTCTTTAAAAAGCTGTAAATGAAATTAATATTGCTTGCTTGCAGGATTGTAGCTTCTGTTTGAAAAATATTTTGTGCAGCACAGATGTTAAATTCTCATGTTCCCCAAGCTGGTGTGGGCTTCAAATGCTGCTGAAGGTATTGTAGATCTCTGTGCTTCGTGTGTGAGAAGGGAATACTTTGGATTATTGTATTATTGGAATACATTGTATTATTCACCATTTCAGTTCGTATATGCAGTGTGCCTTAACACTCAACAAATCAGGTCACTAGTTAGACTTAATTACTTGCCACTACTGCATATATGTTTGGGATTTGAAGATGGGAAGGTTGACATCCTCTTTCCCCTAGTGGTTTTACAAGTGTTTGAACCTAAGTTAGTGTGCTGATTTATAAACAATGCCACATGAGTAGGTGAAAACAAATGCAAACTTTTCACAAATGCAAACTGTCGTGTACACTGCTGTTTTCAGAGCATGCTCCAAAATAGTTTAAAACTTCACAAGATGTTTCAGGATTCCTCTAAAATCTATATCACCATGTGTTTGGAACACTCTGCAGCATACCATTATGATTGTTTTAAAATAGTGATCCCAATCACATTGTTGAGTATAATAGAACCTGATTTTATTCGCTGTCAGGGTCCGTCACCTTTAAGTTGAGTAGTACTTTACTCTGCAAGTAGTCCCTTTTGATTTCAGTGAATCCCTTCATGGCATAAGTTAGGCTTTGTCTTCACTACCCGCCGATCCGGCGGGTAGCAATCGGTTTATCGGGGATCGACTTACCGCGTCTACTGAAGACGTGGTAAAATCGATCCCTGATCGCTCTGCCGTCGACTCCGGAAATCCACCTCGGCAGGAGGCGGCAGCGGAGTCGGCGGCAGCGGTCGACTTTCCCGCGTCCTCACCGCTAGGTAAGCCGACCTAAAATACGCAACTTCAGCTACGGTATTCACGTAGCTGAAGTTGCGTATCTTAGGTCGGACCCCCGCTGCAGTGTAGACCTAGCCTTAGTAACTAAAGGTGAAGGGTTGGTAGAAGGAGGCAGAATCTGTCCCTAAACCTTTAGGGAAGTAAGAGTATGAGATTGGCGTTAAAATTGAAGAGAAAAAACTTATTGGACTCTTTTGGGTGGTATTCAGTGGGTATTATATTGCTCTGTGAGAGGATTCAGATCCCTAGCAGAAATAGGGTATGTAGTAATAGGGTGTGGAGCTTTCAGAAATGGACCTGATTCCAGTGAGTCATTAAACTGAGAGTAATTTGTCAGTTTGGTATCTGTTCAAACAGAAACAAATTTCCTTTTAATGGGAGGAACAGGGGATGGAGGGTATACCCTGTACCAAAGAAGTTAAATAACCAGTCACGACCAAATTCATATTATTACTGATATCGGAATTGGTAACACATTAGACTGTGAATGAATAATCGTGGCTGCATTTTAAAAGGAGTGTGCTAGATGCCAGGAGTATAGTGACTTTGCCGGTAAATTATCCTAGAGTACCTTGCGTTTTGAAAGGAAACCTGAAAATCCAATCCTGCTTTTGCATCTGTTTACTGCTCTTCAGTGAACAGTGATACTTTTAATCTTTGAGGAATAGTAATATATTGGAATTTTATCAATTTATTTAACACTGAAGTGGAACGCTGCTATAAAAGGGTCACAATAAAATTCTGTCATATCAAAAGATGGATTTTTGATGGAGCTTGGCTAGATATAACTCTTTGTAAATTTCTTTTTAAGGAAAACTACCTTCTCTCCTCTCCTCATTTCTGCTTGCCATTTCCCCACAGGACTGGATCTGTTTGTTCATTGATTCCTGTTTGACCTGACCAAGCAGGTTCCTGTGATAGGGGGCCCCATTTGCTATCTTAAGCCCAGGCAGACCAGACACCAAAACTTTGTCAGTAAACAGTTGTAGGACCAGGATAAGTCGCTCCTATCTCAGTGGGCAGGGAAGATTTGAGTCCGTTTCATACTGACTTCTCATGTAAGAGTGACAGGACTGTGGTTTGTATCAAGTCTCAGCCTAACAAGAAATGAGCCATACTAACATGTTTGTTCTTTCTTTTTTTAAACCCAAACAGGTGACACTTAAAGGATTTGCTCCTTTGCTTCAGTTTGCATATACTGCCAAACTTATTTTAAATAAAGACAATGTGTCCGAAGTTTGCAAGTGTGCAAAGTTTTTGGGAGTACATGACATTGAGGAATCTTGCTTTCAGTTTCTCAAATTCAAGTTTTTGGACTGTAAAGCAGACCAGCAGGAATGCCCTAGAAAGAAATGTTGTACCTCACGTTGTGAGAAAGCAAACGTTAACATTGCCCTTGTGGATGATGGGGACCTAGAAATAGATGATGAAGTGGCGGAATTGTTGGAAACGGAATACACTGCGACTCCTAATTCAAAGCTCAGCAAAGGTGAAGAAAATGCAAAAGTATCTCCTCATCTCCAAGATAATACCAATCAAACATGCAATCCTGCATGTTTAGAAAAAGATAATGTTTCTGGCTTGTTTTCCCTATGCCCAAAATATAGGAAGTTCCAGAAAGCTTTTGGGAGTGACAAAGTTCAGACTGGAACCAATCTCTGCAGTATTAAAGATGATCAGGTAACATCAGCTACATCCATTCATCAGAGTGAATCATTTAATGATGCCATACAAAAAGCTCAGGAGTGCACAGCTGTGCAGCTGGTCTCACAATGTGAAGAGACTCAGGTAGAAATGGAAGAGGGGGAGAAAGAGGTGGAGAAAGAAGAGGAATTGAAGAGAGAGTCTGTGTCTCAGAGTATCTCATGTCCTATGGAGAAAACAGATGCTGCTTCTCTTCCCCAAAACTCTTCTGTTGCACCTCATGAACTTTATTCTGCGCCTTTTCTAGGCCCATATGAGCAATACAGCAACTTGAATTTAATTAGTATGCAAAACACGGTTGTAGCTGAAAAAACTGTGACAAGTACTGTCGTTAGGAATGATAAACCAATCAGTGAAAATCAAGATGATTCGCTTTTGAAGTCTGATTTGTGTGCTAGAGAAGACATAAGCATTACATCAACTAGTGACCGAAGCAGTGTGGAGAGAGAGGTAGCTGAACACCTAGCAAAAGGTTTCTGGAGTGACATTTACAATACAGAGACTGCTTGTCAAATGCGTTTGTCACCTGCAACAGCAAAAGAATGCTCAGAACCAATATATTCAGGAAAAAAATCAGAGTGCCCATGGTTAGGTATCAGTCTCAATGAGAGCTCTGAACCTTGTTCTCAAAGAACTTTTACAACTCTGAACTCTGTCAACTGCCCATTTATAAGTAACCTTGGTACTGAAGTATGCTCAAACAGCCCAGAGATAAATAGTGGAGATTATATCCAGGAACCACAACAAGAACAATGTCCATATACTTGTGTGATAAGTTTGGGAGAAGACTCTGAAACTGACACTGAGGGAGACAGTGAGTCCTGTTCAGCAAGAGAACAGGAATGTGAGGTGAGGACATTCTGGCTATATTTTTGTTTCCATACATCTGTATGCTCCTTTCTGAAATCTAATTCTAGGCCCAATTAGTTTTCTTGCTTGGTTTCAAAACTCTAGGGGGAAAGTACCATTTTATTTCTCCATCCAAAATGGTCGAAAGATCTGTTGGAATACAGTTAGTAATTTTAAAATAATTAGGTTGTTAAAGGAGGTTTATTGAAATTCATAATGTCTATGAAGTGTGTGGAAATGTGCAAGTTGAGAGGAGACATGTCGGTATTAAAGCTAATTGCATAATTTTCTAAGGAAAATTTTTCTATCAAATATGCAGTTTAGTTAAAATTGAATATTTTGCGTGAATGTGTTTTGTTTTGACAAAATTTTCAATGGGGAAAAAATTGAAATGACTTTTCCAGCTGTTTGATATTGAATTGTTTTGACTTAAATTAAATACATTTTAAAATATACTATAAATGTCAAAATGATTAAGTATTGCGAAAACAAAATGTTTGATATTAAAATTTTTTTGGAATTTTCATTCCACTGGAAACTTTGAAATCTTGGATTTTTGTTGCAATCTGGTGGCAAATATTATTTTGGAAGGGGGGGGGGAAAGAGAGAAATTGTGTTTTTTGACAAGCTGTACTCTGTATAATTCCAGACTACTTTTATACTGCACTTGTTTCTGCTGCTTTGGTTATATATTGTCTGTTTCTTCAACTGCAGAAATTGCTTAGTGCTTGTTTTTGTGATGAAGTGAAGCACTCCTGTTTTTCCTGTTTTCTTTTCTTTTTTTTCCCCATCCCTCTCAATGCATTGTTTTTTTGTTCATATGGTAGAACTTTTACCTTCAGCTGAATGTCGTAAATAATCAATTTCCACAGACTATGTAGAAAAATGGAAATTCTAAAGTTACAATATGATGCTGTGATGTAGAACTCTTCATTACTCTAAAGAAGTGTTTTACCTTTCAGGCTTTAAGAACAGATTCAGCCCCCAAAATAAGCAGTGCATAATTTGCACTGAAAGTAAGTGGAAAACTGCTAGCTAACTCCAGTGCTGAATTTGGCCCATTCCTTAATTTCATGGAATGGTAAATGGCATTATTGTCTGGAGCAGCATTCCATCCACTTCTTTAGTGTTAGTGATGTCTCTGGTGGTAGCAGTAGAAACCCGTTGAAAGACTCCCTTCCTGCATTCAGTTCTTTAGGTACAAGTAAGCTGATATTATTTTTGACATTTTTATTTTTTATTAAGTCTGCATATATTCTCTTAATAGCTTACTTTAAAATATAAATATTGCATTTGAAAAACAAAGATGGCGTTCAACATGAACCAAGCATTGGTGACAGGCCTTATAATGTTGGTATGTGTGCATATTTGTGGCAGCTGCTGTCCCCAAAGCTCAAGCATGCATAGTGGGGGAGGAGGCTCAATTCTATATATAATAATGGAAAGTGTTAAGCAACCTAAATACAGGAGTTGCAACCAGTTACCCGTACAATAGAAACAATTTAATACACATTTATAGATGTGTATTTGTGTAACATATATATGCAATATTATATATTGTTAACGGTTTAGGGTGAAATTCAGACTGCTGGGGGATGCCTCTAGAAGGTCTTGTACACTAACTCAGGATTTCTCAACCTGCGGTTTGGGACCCAAAACTGGGTTGCCAAAATGTTTCAAAGGGTTGCTTGGTAGCTCCTATCGCTCCTGTCCCACAGGGCTGGCTGGGCACTCAGATTTGACCTAGCCATGATGACGGAGTCTGAGTAGGCCAAATTTGAGTGAGTGGCACTGCGACCCTATGAGCCAGGTCGCAACTCCACAACTCCAGTTTGGTCCAGTCAGGTGGGTGTGGCCAAACCTGAGTGGTGCTGCAACCCTGAAGGTTTGCAACACTGAGAGCCAAGCCCAGCTAGCCCCACAGCATAGGAGCTGCCACTGTGGAATCAGTGCTGGGCAGGACCCAACTCCATTGGGGGGCAGCACTTGACTGGAAATCACCCGAGGGCCTTCATCCCCAGACTATTTACTGGTTTGTGATATGCCATAAACATTTACAAAAGGGTACTGAGCCCAAAAAGGCTGAGAACCATTGCACTAACTAATACCTGGCGTGTTATAATCCACTGCACAGAAATAGATTTTACTCTTAAGGAATATTCTTTTTTGGAAAACCTGAAATTAAATGTGCAAAGTCCTTGGATTACATCTACTGGATTCTATCAAGATATCTGCCTGAAATCCTGGGATTTTATCTATGTGACTGTGCAAATGTGATGACAGATTGCTTTTGCCTCTCTGGTTAATATTGGTGTTCTAGTTCTGCTCATGTTCTTTCAATTAAGTTGTTTTTTGTAAATTAATTTCAAGAAACCCCTCCAGTTTAGCTGATTTTTAATTTTGCTTGTATCCGTTTACTCCTTGGTTCAAAACTATATTTTATATTTTAGGTAAAACTGCCATTTAATTCACAAAGGATCACTTCACTTTCTAGAAATGACTTTCAGTCATTTCTGAAAATGCACAAATTGACTCCTGAACAGCTGGATTGTATCCATGATATCCGAAGGC
Organism: Emys orbicularis; assembly: GCF_028017835.1. Taxonomy (NCBI): domain Eukaryota; kingdom Metazoa; phylum Chordata; order Testudines; family Emydidae; genus Emys; species Emys orbicularis. Next base: position 199,536,338 of record NC_088683.1, read on the forward strand.
GAAGTAAAAATAGAATTGCCGCACAGCGCTGTCGTAAGAGAAAACTTGACTGCATACAGAATCTTGAATCTGAAATTGAAAAACTGGTATGTATAGAAAATTCCTTAACAAAGTCAGACTCATCCCACAAATTAGGTTTTGGGTTTTTTGGGTCAGACAGCTTGGTCAAATATGGAATAAGTGTGGTTTTAGCTGCCTAATGTTAGGCACTCAACGCTGAAAGTTTTGTTCGCATACAGCACTTTCCTACAGTAATTTAATGTTGCTATACTGATGTTATATAAAATAAAATAGTAGGCGTCATATAGATCAAAACAGGGTATATTGTCTTTAAAGTTAGTCTAAATAGACACTATATAGCTGGGTAGCACAAAAACCGAAAGTGGTGGTATTTAGCATAATCCTTGTTAGTACTATAATTTTTGTTCGGATTTGTAATCCATATTTTCTGTCATCTATTTTAACGTTTCTTTGGGAGGGGTAGAAACTGTTTATAGGCTTCCTTGAAGAAGCATGTTTATTTAAACGATTTTAAAAAATCAAACTACAGAGTGACTTTTTTTTTTTTTGGTCCCGTGACTCCAGAGACAAGGACATATGTATTCCCATATAGTTAGTTATTTCCCAAAACAGTGATTCACAGTCTGTGTAATGAAGTTGTTGAGAATTTTTGTATTGAATAATTCGTAAATTGTGATACTCCTTACTGTAACTAGTTTTTTTCCCCCTAGGTGTCTGCTGTCACACCACAAAGCTCAGCTAACAGCACATGTCCAAGCTCCACTGTGTCAACTGACATCCCAACCTTGAGTAGCACATAGCTTGGACATATACTGTTAGTTGAGCTTTGTGGTGTGAGAGCCGACACTTAGCTTGGGCTGGAGAGATGCTTCCTGAGTTTTCTGTGTCATAAATATGAGCTTCCCTTGTAGTAAGCAGTATTTAAGACTATTGGAGGAGCGAGAGAGGTAAGGTGGGTCTCAAAGCAGTGAGCAGCTTCTTTTCCACAGTAGTAAGTTTGCAGTGACAAGTCAGTGTTTGTTTCCTGTGAATCTACTGTAGTAATCTGATGGCCCCAGATTGGGAAGTACTGATGTAGGAGGCAACAGTGGAGCTTGGACCATGCTCAGTGCATGGCTCTGCTCCCTTCCCAGGACAAATAAACATTCTACTCTTGTCAACTTGGAAAAAACTGTGTAGGGTGATAGTCTTGTTCCTTTTCCTTTCCCTTCAGTTCTGACTTCAAATTGTAAAAGTAATAGATATTTTTCAGTTTCACTTGCCATATCTTGAAAAAGATTGACTAAAAGGAAAAGGCCATTGTAACTTTAATGTTCATATAAATTTTTAAATTAAACCATAACGTAGAATAATTTGCAACAAGCAGGCAGTGTTTGCCTGAAATATCCCCACCTTTTTAGCAGGTTGACCTTAGGCAGGTGACCTGTTTCCCAATTAAATATAAGGGAGATAGGAGAGGATCCAGAGTGTGGACTTTGAAATGTTTGAGGGAGGAACACTAGTAGCAGCCAAACCTGGAAAGAAGTTTTGAAGTGATCGTTGTAACCTAAATGATCTGTTAATCAAGCCAAATCTCAGAAAGATGCTGAACTTGTCCTACACGTTCTGCGTTTATAAGATTAATTAGGAAAGGCAGCCACTCACAAAATACTTGATATGTCTGGCGAAGCAGGCATTGAATATTTGCCATAATTTCACTGCAAGTCAGTATAGAGCTAATAGCATACAGAGCTAGTGTTTGCATTTTGTAAATGGACTTAGATATGTCCTTGAATAAGTAAAATTATTACACAATGTTTTTGTAAAATAGCACTGTATTTACTTGAAATACCTTAAGCAGAAGAAACAATTGTATATAGTTTTAGTTTATATTTAAAACTGATTGGATGCTTTCACTAACTTTCTTAAATAGCTATAATAAAATCTGAACTGAGAGCAGATGTTTGGTCTCTTTTCAGTTGCCCACATACTTTCCTCTTAAAGGGTAATGTTGATTTTTTTTTTTTTTTTTTTGTAGTAATTGCATTTAAGCATAGGAGACCTAAAGCTCTCGCAGCAAGAAAATCAATGTGAATACAACTTGTCTTCATTTCCTCATATTTCAGGTTATTTCTTTTGAATACTGTCCATATGGGTGCTCCACTTCAGGTGCAGGTGAATCCCACCTGGCCTTGATCAGAGATTTCTGGTAGCAGTACTCATTCAGACTGCATATGCACCTACATGTTATCGTGCCCTGCACCAAGGGTAGGGCTGTACAGGCAAACTACCCCCAGTTCCTTCTTAACCACCTCTGCTTGAGACGGAGTGTCAGCATGCCTGCTTCACTATTAATAAACTTATTGCTTTTTCTTCTAATTTAGTTAGTCTTTTTTAGTGTTTCATTAGTGTAGTTGTCATTTTTACTTCATTTTTATTTTATTCTGTTATTTTGAGGATTTTAGTTTATTCCTTCCACCCCTCTTGAGGGAATCCTCCTTTTCCTCCATTGTGGAATTATGCCAAGGTCATCAGGATTTAAACATTGCCTCTCATGCCAGGAAGCTATCCGAGTCAGGGACAGACATTCCCAGTGCATTTGCTGCCTGGGGAGTGTGGGGAACGCATTCCCCCAGAAATGTAATCTTTCTGCAGCCCTTAAGAGCAAGATTCTGAAGAATCAGGAGATCAGGCTTAAACTGCTCATGATGGTGCTCTCTCTTCACCCTGCCTCAGATCTGGATCTGGGGACACTCCTGCCCCGTACATCAGCTTCCCAGTGAGCATCATGCTCCGTCTACTTCAGCACCGTCCTAACCCATGGCTTTGAAAGACAAATCATCCAAAGGGACTGGGAAAGCCTCTAAGAAGAGTTCTACTTCTCTTTGAGGCAGTAGCTTTCCCAGGAGATCTCAGTCTCTGCAAAGATTGACCATTTTGGAGCCCACAGGTGATGGTCTGGGTACTGTTGAGGCTCCAGGCTCCTCCATTACCAGTAGTGCTCCCAAAACCTGAGCTCATTGAGGAGCTACTGTTCCAAGCTGGTTTTGGTACCTAAACCATCTTCAGTACAGTCTAAGCTCAACCAGAGTAGCAGGGAAACACCTGGCTTCTGAGAAGACTGTACCGTCTGATCTTACTTTTCAATCTCTGGTGCCTAGCCACGTGACTCCCTTAGTACTGCAGAAGTCTAAGTGGCCTCATACTACTCAGTGTTCGAGACTGTCAACATCATCAGTACCGATGATTTCTATTACAAAGGACTCATTGACGCAGGCCCCACTTTTGGTTCCGACAACTCAAGTACTGCAAGAGCTTAGGTACTCCAGGGATCTGCATGTCTCCAATGAGCCAGCGTCTCCCTTCTTAATGGGTTGTGTGTGCCTGTTGGTACCAAGATTGTCATAGTCATGAGAATTACAACTTTCTCTGGTACCATCCCCTTCCTTACCAGAGCTTCCTTAAATGCTGTAACAATTAGACAGGAACAGGTTCATGACTCTAGCAAATCTAGTGGCAGAGATTCAAATAAGCCCACAGACATCCACAAGCAATTGTATCCAGTTACTGGGAGACATGGCAGCTTGTGCCTTGTGACACAGCCTGCCAGATTATATCTCCACTGCTTCCAGGGGTGAGTCAGAACAATTTATAGTCCAAACAGACCAGTCTAGACAGACTGGTGTTGGTCCCTCAAAAAGGTGGGACGCCCTCAGTTGATGGAAGGATCCTCACAACATCTGTGTAGGTGTTCCGTTCATTCAGCATCCTCCAATCATTACCATAACAGATGAGTCTTCTAGGATGGGAAGCTATTTAGGGATGCACAGCATTCAGAGCAGGTTGTCTACACAAGAAGCTCATTTACACATCAGCCTCCTGGAGCTGAAGGCGGTCAGGAATGGCTGCTTATACTTTCTGCCATTAATCAAGAGCACATCCATCAAAATCATAACAGGCATTGTAGCCTACATGTTGTATATCAACCGGCAAAGGGGGTGGGGTGGCAGAGCAGGGCAGAGATTCCCTTCTCTTTGTGCTGGAGCAGTGAGGCTATGGAACTGGTGAATTACCAGTCACATTCTAATTTCCCCATCTTACCTCCCAGGCATACAAATCACCATGGCTGATGACCTCAGCAGGCACTTCTCTCCAGAATATGAATGGGAGTTGGACTTGTGGACTCTCGATCATATTTTTTCAAACTCAGTGGTTTCTGGAGGTGGACTTTTTTACCACCGTCGCCAGCAGGAAGTGCTGACGTTATCATTCAAGGGGAGTGTTGGGCCTTCCGTTTCTGGGAGATGCTGTCTTTGTTGCATGGACAAGGGGCCTCCTTTATGTGTTTCCTCCAACATTATTATTGAAAGTGGTAAACAAGATAAGATAAAGTGAAGGTTATACTAATATCTCCAATGTGGCCCCAGCAGGCTTGATACGCTTACCTGATTCACCTTGTGGCTTGTCCAGCAATCAATCTTCTGGCCATTCCCCACCTTCTTGCTTAACATGCTGGTCAAATTCTCCATCTCAACCTGAGAATTCTTTGCCTTAAGGCTTGGTTACTCCGAGGCTCGCAGGAATGGAAACTACTTGTACTACACAAGTGTAACAGGCGTTACTAAACAACAGAAAAATATCTACATGAGTTACTTACCTCCAGAAATGGTAGAGATTCCACCATTGGTGTATCTAACCATGTTTTTGTGACTCGTCTCTCCCTGCTGTCCTTAACCCTGATCTTTTAAAACTCAATAGTTATCTATGAGTTTTATCAGTGTACACTTGGCTGCTATAATGGCTTTCCATTCCTCATTGGGAGAACTTTAAATATTTGCTCATCCCACAATGAAGAAGTTCCTTAAGAGATGGAAAGAGTTTTTCCTGCAGATTAGGGGACCTATCCCTATTTGGGATTTGAACGTTTTATGAGGACCCCCTCTTTAGCTTCCTCCGTCAGCTATCAATTAAAATGACATTCTTCGTTCGCTTGCTCATGTCTATTCCATTCCAGATGTGCGCATGCCCATGTGCCTGGTCGTCGGAGATTTTTGCCTTAGCGGTATCCGTAGGGTCGGCAGTAGCGCCCCTTGAGCGCCACGCTCATGCGTTGGTATATCAGGTGCCGCTAGCCCTACACCCTCTCAGTTCCTTCTTACCACCTGTGGTGGTTAGTCGGAGCATCTTTCCTTTCATTAGAAGGCTAGCAGTTTCATTTCTACTGACTTAGAGCCATAGGGCCTTATAAATATTTTGTTTATAGTAGTTAGTGCTAAGTAGTTAACTGTAGTTAGGAGCTAGTCTCAGCGGGGACTTCATCCCAGGTGGGACATGCCCCAGTCTCCCGGGTTAAGCTCTGCGCGGACTTTAACAGGCCTATGCCTGTAAGTGACCCCCATAGCAGCTGCCTCAAGTGCTTGGGGGAATCGCACGTGAAGGACAAGTGCCGTATTTGTAAAATCTTTCGGCTCAGGACTCAGAAGGAGCAGGATATTTGTTTGCGGTCTCTCCTCATGGAGTCTTCCCTTTGCCCGGCTTCTGAGCTGTCCCACCAAAACTCGTGTAGTACTGCAGTGGCCTTATTGGAGCACGTGGGGCATGCCGGTCATGGCAATGCCCCCTTCGCACTGCTCATCTGCCGCTCCCTCGGAACAACAATTGATGGCACCGGACTCAGTACATGAGGCGCGATTGGAGGTCGAGGCAGAGGAGCTGCATCCACACCTAAACCTCCCTCCCCACGGTGGACGATGCCCCGGGGCCTCCGCTGGTGGTAAAATCATCGTCTTCATCCCTGGATGACGCGGTCTTGGGACCCTCGAGTGTCAGCCCGCGGGGCGATTTTAAAGAACAACAGGCCCTGCCTCGACGGATGGCCAAGAACTTGGGCCTACAGGTGGAGGAGGTGGCCGAGCAGGCGGACACCTTGTTCAATGTCCTGTCAGCCTCTACCCCTGCCCGTGTCGCACTGCCAGTGCATGACGGTGTTCTCAAAATTGCCAAGGCCCTCTGGCAAACGCCGTCAGCCATCCCTCCCACCTCCAAAAAGAAGTACTTTGTCCTGGCCAAAGGGTTCAAGTATGTTTATACCCACCATCCCCCTGGCTTGCTTGTTGTCTCTGCAAAAGATGAAAAAGACAAGCAGGGGCACACCAGCTGAACTCCCAAAAACAAAGAGGTCAAAAGACTGGACTTGTTTGGGAGGAAAATTTATTCATCTGCCTGCCTGCAATTCTGGGTGGCGACCATCAGGCCCTCCTAGGCAGATACAATTTTAATGGATGGGATTTTTGCCGTAAATTCAAGGAGTTCCTCCTGCAGAGTTTGGCCCAAGAATTGAGCACCCTGGTTGAGGAGGGCACCACGGTGGCTAGGTTCTCCCTCCAAATGGCGTGGGATGCGGCTGACTCAACAGCTAGGGTGGTCGTGTTGGAGGTGGTTATGAGGCCCAGCTCCTGGCTTCAGACCACTGGCCTATGACAAGAGATGCAGACCTCAATCCAGGACCTCCCATTCAATGGGAGCTGTCTTTTTTTTTTTTTTTTTTTTTTGTTTTTTTGGAGCAGACAGATATGAGGCTGCATGGGTTAAAGGACACTTGAGCCACCCTCATCCTCAGTTGAAGAGGCTGAGAACGTCCTGCACCTGGTGGTGGTGGAGGAGGGAGGTCCCTTTGGACGTGTCTGAAAAGGGGTTCTACTCCCGTTATTTCCTAATCCCAAAAGCAAAAAGGGGCCTTAGACCCATTCTGGACTTGCGACGCCTCAACAAATCTCTCAAGAAGTTGAAGTTTTGCATGGTCTCCCTAGTCTCCATCATCCCCTCCCTGGACCCGGGAGACTGGTACACCGCCCTCAGCTTGAAGGATGCTTATTTCCATATTCCAAGGTCACGGATGTTTCCTCCATTTCATAGTGGGCGGATACCATTTCCAATTCACCGCGCTCCCCTTTGGCCTGTCATCGGCCTCATGGGTCTTCACAAAACGTATGGCGCCAGAGGCTGCTTACCTGAGATGTCGAGGGGTCCAGGTCTTCCTGTATCTTGACGATTGGCTCATCAAGGACAGGTCTCGGAAACAAGTGCAGAGATGCCTCGATCTTGTGCGTTCCACCTGCTGCAACCTGGGCCTGTTGGGGAAACCAGACAAAGTCCACCTTAAGGACAGTCCAATGAATAGAGTTCGTTGGGGCGGTTCTTGACTCCACGCGAGCCAGAACCTTCCTTCCAGAGGTGCGTTTTCAGGCCATGTCATACCTGATCTCCCATGTGAAGAACCACCGGTTCATCCTGGCTCACACCTGCCTGTGGTTGTTGGGCCACATGGCTGCCTGTCCATACATGGCCAGTCATGCCTGGCTCCATCTCCGGCCTCTGCAAGCATGGCTGGCATTGGTTTACATCCCCAACAGGCACTACCTAGACCAGGTAGTCAGGGTGCCGGATTACATCCCATTGTCCCTGGATTGGTGGATGATCCCCGGGTTGGTGTTGCAGGGAGTTCCCTTCGCGACCCCGGCCCCATTGCTGACCCTGGTCTCTGATGCTTCGGAGCCGGGCTGGGGAGCCCACCTGGGTGAGTTCAGCATGGAAGGCTGCTGGCTGCGAGACGATCTGGCCTCCATATCAATGTCAGGGAGCTCAAAGTGGTTAGTCTGGCCTGCTAGGCTTTCTTGTCCCACCTGAGGGGCAAGGTGGTGCAGGTCCTTGCGTACAATACCACCGCCATGTATTATATCAACAGGCAGGGCAGAGCCAGATGGTCTGCCCTTTGCTAAGAAGGTCTCCGCCTTTGGGACTTGTGTGTGGTAGGCCATTCATCTGGTAGCCACGCATCTGCCTGGGACCAGGAATGTGTTTGCAGATCACCTCAGCAGGACTTTCTCATCTTGCCACAAGTGAGCGCTCCATCTGGAAGCAGTCAGTATTATCTTCCGGAAGTGGGGGACTCCCCAGGTGGACTTGTTCCTGTTCCGTCCGAACAGGAAATGCCATGTGTTCTGTTCCATCCGGGGGATGGACAGGGGTTCCCTCTCAGATGCTTGCCTGCTCCCGTGGTAGGGGCCCTGATGTACACCTTGCTGCCAGTACCGTTGATCCACAGAGTCCTCATGAAGTCAAACAGGACAGGGCGATGATTATTCTGATAGCCCCAGAATGGCCTCACCAAAACTCGTTCAGCACACTGCTGGACCTTTCGATAGCCGCCCCGCTGCAGCTACCTCTCTGGCAGGACCTGCTGTCAAAAACCACGGCAGTCTTCTGTACCCCAACTTGGTGGTGTTGCACTTGGCAGCATGGCTGAATGCAGAAGAGCGTGAATGCATGGCCCCGGTTCAACAGGTCTTGTTGCGTAGCAGAAAGCCCTCCACCAGAACAACTTAACTGATCAAGTGGAAAAGGTTCACGTGCTGGGCTTCGGAATGACATACGTGGGCCGAGCAGGCCTCACTGCAGGTGATCCTGGATTATCTTCTGCACCTCAAGCTCCAGGGCTTGTCCCTGTAATCGATCAGGGTCCACCTAGCCCTCGTGCTGAATTTCATGCTGTCGAGGCTCATGGGGCCTCCCTTTGAACCTCTGGCTTTCTGCTCTCATCTCCTGGAAGGTTTTATTGTTGATTGCGGAAATGTCTGCCTGCAGGGTATTTGAGATCAGGGCGCTTATTTCAGAACTGGCCTTCTACATCGACAGGACAAAGCCGTTTCGCAAGTCAACGCAGCTGTTCATTGCAGTGGCAGACAGGATGAAAGGTCGCCCAGTATCTGCTCAAAGGATTTCATTCTGGATCACGGCCTGCATCCGCTACCACTATGAGCTAGCAAAAGTACCTCCACCAGCAATAGTCAAGGCGCACGCAACTAGAGCGCAAGTGTCATCAGCGGCCTTCCTGGCTCAGGTGCCGAGCCAAGAGATCTGTAGAGCTGCTGCCTGGTCATTTGTCCACGTGTTTACGTCCCATTATGCACTTACCCACTGCCACTGCCGACCCAAAGGATACCGCTAAGGCAAAAGTTTTTGATTGCATGTGGGCACGTGCACACCTGGAATGGAATGGAATGGACATGAGCAACAGTAGTTATGAAAAGGTAGGTAACCATTTTTTCTTGTAAGCCATTGCATTTGCCAGAAGAGTAGGGGAAATACAGATGTTAATGGGAGACACCCTCCCTTTGTTACAGTATTCTTCAAAGACAAAGTACCGTTACAACTACATGCAAAATGTTTACCTCCAAGCTATTGTCTGAATTTCATCTCAACCAAGTTATCCATCTCCTGGCTTTTTCCCCCCCAAAGCCACTTATGAAAGGCAGGGTCCTGACTAGTCTTACCTTGGATGTCAGGAGGGTGCTAGCCTTCTATTTGGACAAAACCAAATCATTCAGAAAGTATTCTAGATTGTTTGTCTCTACTGATGAAAGGTCTGTAGGGTCTGCAATGTCCAGAGGCTTTCAAGGTGGATTTCTAGTTGTATTATTTATCAATCTTCCAGTTTATACAACCTCTTCTTATGGTGTTGGCCCATTCCACAAGGCCTCTCTCTACCTCTGTCTCATTACTCAAACATGTTCCTATTCTGGAGATTTGCAAAGCTGCACCTTTGTCTTCAGTACGTTCTTCTAAATCAGATGCAGCCCTTGGAAATACAGTCTTGTCTTCAGTCATGGATTCGGCTCTGAAGCTCCCTTCTCCAGTTGTGAGCACTGCTTGGTAGTCACTTGAATTTGAGTATGTGTAGGAACACTTCTCAAAGGAATGGTTACTCAGCTTGTGCAGTAACGGCAGTTATTTGAGATGAGTCCCTATGGGTGCTCCTCTACCCACCTCCTTCCCCTTTAAGAGTTTCTTCAGTGGGACTTTGTGATGGAAAAGGAAGTTAGGGTAGCTCACCCTCAAACATAGGGTACATGCTCAGGCTAAACAGGTACTTCTACCAGAAATCTTTGATCAAGGTCGCACGGGGCACATGCACACCTGAAGTGGAGCTCCCGTGAGGGGACACATCTGGAACTCCATTACTGAACAAGATGTGTAAACTCTCCTTATGATCCTCTGTTATGATCAAACACTGTTTGAGACTACCATATGTACCTCATTACTTAAGAATAATGGATTATGGATGCAATTATATAGCCTTTACTTTGATACCTGCTTTTGTAGGTTTGGCAGACTCTTCATGTGTTCTCACTATAGTATTGATATTTTAGTTCTATAAAAATATTTAGAAAGAAATGAGACCACTGAGTCATGACCAGGTCCTGTGGATAATTGCAGAAAATTTTGAAGCCTGTGGGAAATACTAGCAGTATTTACAAGGGAACTCTTATTTTCCCCCCAAGGATTTTAACTGCATTTCTGCAGCAGAGAGAGAAGGATTTGAGTTGAATTTTAAGTTACTTTGTTATGGCCTATTTAAAATTGTACATACACATACTGAAATTACTATAGTAAATTGTCAGCTGGGAGCGTCCAGCCCACATAAGCTCCCTCCAGAGCTTTTAAACTTTGGTTAGATGGACAAACCCAGTTTGGGGCAAAGGACAACCTGCTAAACAGAGGTCAGGCACTTGACGTAGAAAACCATTACAAAGGAATTGGGTTAGAACTGCACAATCCAAGTCCATTTTCCCTCTTTAGCTAGTACCAAAATGGAAAGTAATTAGTTGTTTTTACTGTTGCTCTTGTTTTTGCAAGGCTAGGTTGAAGGCAGTCTTTTTTGTTGGTATCTACATGTTTTTTTCCCCTGCCAGTTTTGGTGATACTATCAGTGCAAGTATGAGACAAAGGTTGGATTTTATTGTTTAAGGAGGGGTGTCTTCCATTCTGTTCCCATGTGTCTGCACCCTCAAATCCTCATGTTAGGGCTTCAACATTTTAGGACCATCCTTGAATTTTTGTACTGACGTGCTGGGTGCTCAGTACTTTTGGAAATTGAGCTTCTGATTTAGGTGCCCAAGTATGGATTAACTTTAGGCACCTATTTTTGAAATTCTTGGCCAGGATAGTGCTGTTGTAAGGTAAACTTGAAAATGTGATACAGATTGACCATGTGCATTTTCCCATTCTATTTTTACCTGTACAGTTTATCTGTGCACCTACCCAAGTAACTTCTAAAGGAAATGTGCTGTAAGTGCAATCATTCTTTTCCCGTGCTCCTGCTGTTCTGTATAAAAATACTTGGATTTCCTTCCTTAAAAAGGACACCTTTGCCTTACAAAAGCCTGCTCTATAAGTTGCGACTACACATTCATACTTGTGGGATTGATGCCTCCCGGCACTAAGCTGTGGAATTTTAGAGAGAGCGGTGTTCATTGGAGCCAGTCATCTCCTCCCCACCTCTCGTGAGGGATTCAGAGAGTAGGAAAAGGGGTGTGGCCCCAGCCCCTTTTCAGAGTAATCTGATTCTAGCACTATTGACTCCATTGAACCAGAAATAGCTCTGTGCCCACTATAAGGTGCCCAGTCCATCTGGATTGACTGAATCCACTGCCTAGGATGTTCACCAGAGTCCATGATGCTGTTACTTGAAGAAGTGGTCCAGTGTCCATTATACACAGCATTAGGTGATCCACACTGTTGTCGGGTCGTTGAGTCTGGAGCCAAGGTTTTGGCACTTGACTAATGTGCTACTTGCATGAAGTGGTCCAGCAGTAGTAAAAGTGATCTCTGGATCCTTGCGGGGTGACAGTCTGGTGCCAAGGATCTTGCATAACTGACTCTAGTAAGCCACTTGCTTAAAGTCACTTGTCCCGCAGTGCAGGTGGCATTAAGGTCCCTGGTTCCAATAGTGCCAACAACTCTGGTGAACTCACAGGCTGGGCCTGGGGATCAACTTTATTTCCAATCCCCTTTTTTGTATACATTGTGGTACAGTCTTTTATTATATGATCATTTGCTATCTTTTCCACAGGACCCCCTGCCTCATTCAGTACAGTTCAGTGAATGAGACTGTTGTTTGTAGGATCCCTCTTTCGTTTGTGGCAGAAGTTGGAGGATGTGTGGTAAATGAGGTTGGGGGCTTCAGGAAGAGAAAGGGCAGTCTCGTGATTCAGGCAGTTGAATGCCACCCTGGGGAACTGATTTCTATCCCTGCCTGTGCCACAGAGTTTGTATGTGATGCTAGGCAAGTCACTTCAACCATATTTCCACAGATGATCACTAATTAGTATACCTTGTTTTCTGGATGCCCAATTTGAGACCCTAGAGTCTGATTTACATAAGTGCTGAGTACTCACAGCTGCACCTGAAGTCAACAGGACCTGTGCTTTGAACATTAAAAGTGCTGTATAATGCTAAGTTCTTGGTGGGGACAAGGAGAACTGGGTCCTATGCATCTCAAATTGGGCACCCAAAATCAATGGTTATATCCAATAATTAGTATTCACTGTAGATAGAAAAATACCTTAACTGGAAACATTTTTTGGAGATTTAGGGTTTAGTACTAAGCAACAGTCCACATCAGTTTACCAATACAATATGCAACTAAGTGCCTTAGCATACGCAAGATGTGTGTATATGTATTGACTTCAGAAAGGAAGCAGCTGCCAGCCTTGCTTCCCTCTGCTGGGCTAGCAAAGCACTGTTACTGATTAGCTGAGATGGGAAGGACTGGCAGCAACTGCTTCCCTGCAAAGTACCACTAAAGAGATCATCAGTTTTCTCAGGGAGATAGTAGTGAAGGTTGCTGTTTGAAGCTCTGTTGCAAAAGGAAAGCTTGGAGGAAAGGAGAGACTATGGAAGTAAAACTTAAAAATATGTTAAAATTGTTTATGAATGAAGGAGTCAATGTAGCATAGTGAGCTTGTGGATAAAGAGGGTATTTGTAGTCTGTGTGTGTGTTTTTTTTTTTTTTTGAGAGAGAGAGAGAGAGCGCGAAATTCATTTGTTTGAAGCTGCGTCAACCGATTATATTGCACCACTAATTCTTACGCTTGTTTAATCTACATAGCCCCCTGCCTCTAGCCTAGTCTATCTCTGCCATCTGGAGAATTCCAGGTTAATCACAACTTGATTTTACTGCCATCTGCTTCATTTAACATTGCTCTTTCCTGCCTCTACAGTCTTTCTTCTTATCCTCCTCTGTGACCTCCCCTCATCCTAATTGTCCCATCAGTCATTCCTTGCCAGCTCCATGTCAGTTTCTTGAGCCTCTCCTACCCTGATGTCCTCCACTTCTGCCATCCATCTTAAAAGCCTGTAAAACAGTCTCACAATTTAGTACAAAATGAACAAAAAATCCACAAGCATTTTTAAATTATCTGAGCCCTCCATATCATACGAATGTGCATGTAACTTGAATAACTGCATTTTCTTTGTCGAGTGCTTGCACATGTCCATTCCACTTCGTGTGTGAATACAAGTGCACTGAAGCCGGAGATATTTTTCCCACACTGGAACTTGTTGGGGTTGTGCATGTGCCCATGACTATCTGCTAGGCAAGGGTATAAAGGGGCACAGATCCCTCAACACCTGTGCCCAACCCCCTCGTTCCTTCTCACTGCCTGTGGTCAGCATTCAGAGCATGTGTGAGCTAGTCATGCTCTTTCCCACTTTCTCTTTAGAGAAAGTTTTTCTAAATGTTGTTGTTGTAATTGTAGTAGTAGTAGTAGTACATAGGTAGTTTTTAGCATAGTTCTAATTAATGGTACATTTAAAAAAAAAGTTGTTGTGTTTCCTTTGAGCTTTAAGCTCAGTACTGGGGCATACTTAAGTCCCCAGGGTTTCACTGCTATTCTTGCTGTAACAAATTTATGCCAATCAGCGGTCCCCACTCTCACAGTTTAAAGTGTTTGGGAGAAGGGCACGTGAGGCATAAGTGCCCTATCTGTAGGTGGTTTAAGACCAGAATTAAAGAGTAGAGAGCAGTTCAGCGTTGACATTTCTTGGTGGAAGCAGCTTTGCATGTGCACACACCCAGAATCCTGCTGCTCAGTACACGGAGGTTCAGACTCTACTGAGCTCAGAGTGCCCCACTACGCTTGGTGGCATCTCCTCGTTGCCATTGTCCATCTCCAGTACTGCACATGCAGCAGAAGTAGAGTACTTTGATCTCTTTTAGCCAGAAGAAGCCCTCTTCATCTTCAAGGGCTAGATGATCAACAGAATCACACAAGAAGACAACCAGTACTGAGGTTAGAGCTAAGCCAGCTCCAGCTAGGTGCTCCCTAATATTCCATTTGTAGTTTAGCTATGTAGAGCCATTGACTCCAGCATATAACGTGTTACTGTCGAGACTGCATCCATTTCCAGACCTTCTGTGACATTGACTTCACCTACGATGCATCATATGCCCTTGGTACTGATGACACCTGAAGCATACATGGCAACCAGGACCACTTTTGCCTGTCTGTGCCAGACTCACCATTGATGCAGGATGAAGTTCAGATACCAATTATTCTTGCTACACAAGCTGTGGCACTGGGATCTCCTCAACATTTACTCATTCAGCACCATTAGAGACCGGGCAATTGTTGGTGCCATAGTGACCAGATGCTCTTAATGGAGCAGATGTACAATATCTTCAGCAGGACCGCTGTCCAGTGTTGCATCACATTGGCCTTCAGATTATGCTTACTCTTAAGGTGGATTCATACCTTTGGGGATCCCATCACAGAAGGTCATATGCTTCTCCTCATTTGTGTAATAGCAGGTCCTAGGAGGGGATACTTCAGGGCTTGGCCCAAGTACCATATCATGTACAGCACTGGCCCTTTTGGAATCTGTTGGGGTTCCTCCAGACTCTATGCCGTATGTCTGTTACCATCAAGGCACTGTTCTCTACCCAGTACTGATCCAAATACCAAGCAAGCAGGTGATCTTATTCCTCTAGTGCCTGCTCCTTTTGGTATAGCACTTCAGCAGATAGCAGAACAGGTGGACTCTACAGTGCCCCCATTCAGCACTTTCTCATCATTCCCTGATGATGCCACTGTCTCTGAATCATCTTTTCCAGTTCCTGACATTCATAAGATGTACTAGGAACTTATGAAAAGCATAGCCACCTCTGTTGGGAATACACGGTCTGCTCAAGTGACTATACCTGTTAATGAGGCCATGTTGGAACCTACCAAAATCCTTTTGGCACCCCCCCCCACCCCCCGTTGTCTGACACTCATTGCCGAAAGGACTGAAGAGGTTCCAAGTTCGTTCCCAGAGATGCGTACTTTGATTTGCACCCAAATGTAGCATCTTTGGTCACCATGGCCATGAATAGAAAGGTGAGACAAGGGTGACCTAAATCTACTCCCAAAGACAAAGATTCAAAGAACCTGAATTAGTTTGGGGAAGAGGTTTTATTCATTGTCGAGATTGCAATTTAGAATTTCAACTCAAACTCTGACATCCTCAAACTGTGTTATGGAATCCCATTTAGACCTAAAGTTGCTAGATGCTGCTGCTGCTAAAGAGGAGTACAGACCTCTTGTTAGTGAGGGTAGCAAAAAAATTGTCATTACAGGCTGCAACATGAATTCAGCAGTTCAAATAATGACAATGGTAATCACTGAGCACCGTGTTTCCTGTTTGCAGTCATCTGGCATTCCTCCCCAAAGTCCAACAAACAACTGAGGATTTGCCCTTTGAAGACACATTTATTTTCAGAGAAAACAGATGAAGCTCTGCATTCTCTTAAAGATTCTAAGGCAACCCTAAAGTCTTTGGGCATTTATACTCCATGTTGTAAGAGAGAGCAATTCTAGTCTCAAGTCCAGCAGAGGTGTACCCATTTTATCCAGCAGGATAGCTGGACCAATTTAGGTGATGTCATAAGACTCAAAGGAGGAGATCTCTGCTACATCCAAACAATCTGTATTATGTAGCACTAAGCAGTCTATTTTGACTCCTTAGTCAAGGACATTGTACTGCTCTGATGTTCCCCTCCTTTTGGCTGCAAGTTGTTGCACATTCTAAGTAATTGATTGGACCCATATTACAACAGATGGATGGTTACTAAGCACTTTAAAACTATACCCACCACATCCCCAGTCTCTTTTCAGGAGCCATTCTCACTCTGATTCAAGAAGTTCAGTCTCTGTTTATAGTTAAGAGCCATAAGAGAGCTACCGCCTCAACATTGGGGGAAGGGATTCTATCATGTTTTCTCATTCCAAAGTTGAAGGGAGGCCTCACACCTATCACAGATTTGCAAAATCTCAACAGATGCATTTAAAAAAAAAAAGTTTACTCTAGCATGTATTATCCCATCCCTAGGCCCCAGTGATTGGTTTGCTGCTCTCTAGTTAAAGAATGCCTACTTCCATGTGACCATTCACCAGAGCCACAGGAGGCTTTTACGGTTCATTGTAGCAGATGTTGATTATCACTTTATGGTCCTTCCTTCCCTTCAGCCTGTTGTCAGCACCTCAAGTCTTCACAAAGTGCATGACAGTGGTTGAGGCACATTTCAGAAAAGTGGGTGTCTTGGGGTACCCATTATCTGGACAAATGGTTGGTTTGAGGTCAATCCAGACAGCAAATGGAGATAGCCATAAAAAAAAAAAAATCCAATCTTTCTTTTGTTCTGTGGTCCTGTTGATCAATAAGGACAAGTCCATTCTTCTCACTGTGCAGAGAATCAAATTCATCAAAGTGTTTCTAAACACACTCTGGCTGTGATAGAATTTACCAGGTTTCAGACAATAGTAAACTTGTGCAAGGATTTCTAGACACATCCACGTACAACAGTGAGGAATTGCCCGAGCCTTCTAGGTCAGATGGCAGCTTGTATGTATGTGACTCAGCATAACAGACTTTGCCTCAAAGTCACGCAGAGGTGGCTGAAGTCGGTCCACTGTCCTTCTAGTGAGCCGCTGGACATGCGGACTCAGACCTGCAGATGTTTGTCATCCCTTGACTGGTGGATTAACCCTGCTAATTTATGCAGGGGAGTTCCCTTTTCCCCAAGTGTGCCCTCCCTTACCCTGGTCACAGATGCTTCATCTCTTGGATGTGGGGCTCAGTGAGAGGACTTTTCAGACTCAGGGACTCTGGTCAGGATCTCTCTCTCTCTCTCTCTCTCTCTCTCTCTCTCTCTCTCCCCCTTGTAAATGTTTGAGAGCTCTGAGCTATTTACCTGGCCTGTCAGGTATTTCTTCCACACATCAGAGGATATATGGTACAAGTACTTACGGACAACAGCACTATGTTCTATTTGAAAAAGCAGGGAGGTCCATATCAGACCCCCTTTACCAAGAGGCAGTGAGCCTTTGGACTTTCTGTTCAAGAGCTCAATTATGCTCAAAAGCATCTAACCTCCTGGGGGTCCAAAACTGTATGGCAGACCACCTCATCAGAATGTTCAGCTGAGATCACGGATGGTCATTCAAACCTGACATGATATAGAATGCATTTTTCAGACTTGAGGAATGCCAGCAATAGACACCTTCGTCATCGAACAGAATAGGCAATGTCACCTTTTCTGGTCACAGCCTTTATCAGATGCCTTCCTACTGTCGGGGGGGGGGGAGAACTTCCCCCCTCGCCTGCTCCTCCATCCCCATGGTACCAAAGTATTGTGCAAAAACTGACAGGATCATGCCTTTCTAATTTTGGTAGTACCTCCTGGTCTTGACAGCATTGGTTCTTGGACCCATTGAATCTCTCAGATTCATATCACATATCTGTCCCCCAGGTCTCAGACATAGTTTCATAGAACTATGGCCAGACACTATATCCAAACCCTCTCAGCCTACACCGTGGCTACTTGGATGCTCAGTAGTTAATTCCCCAGGAAGTTGTTTGTTCCTTTGGTGTTCAAAACATTCTCTTAAATATAGCGGGAAGCCTTCCACCAGGTATACGTACCTAAGGAAATGAGAGGTTTTCTGTGTAGTCCCAACGGAGAGCCTGTAAAGGAGAAGTGCCTCCCTTACAGTTTATTCTAGTTCACCTGCTTTACCTAATGGAAAAGGTCTCTGTCAGTTGTCTGAGAGTTCACTTGGTACCTGTCTCTGTATTCCATCCTCCTGTAGAAAAGGAAGATCTGGTGTTTTCCAACCCCCTATGGCTCTTAGATACCTGAAAGAATTGGACAGGCTTTTCCCTCCTATTAAGGGGCCCCACGCCATCTTGGGATCAAAATTTGGTTATGTCAGTATTAGTGGGCCCGCCTTTTGAGCTTATAGCTGTGTTCCTTTTTTCATTTCTCAGTGAAGGTAGCATTCCTGGAGGCTGTTACTTCGGCCAGGAGAGTAACAGAACTTCAAACTTTGGTTGTTGGCCGTCCTTAAATGATGTTCAATACAGGAAAAAGTTAATTTGTATCCACACCCTAAATTTCTCACTTAAGTGGTGTTGGATATTCGTCGAATTCAGCCTACATACACTTACCAACTTTTTCCCCGAAACGTCACTCATAAAGATGAGGAAGAACTCTATACTTTGGATATCTGTAGGGCGTTAACCTTTTATCTGGACAGAACTAGATATTTTAGTCGATCTTTGCAATTATTCATCCTTGGCTGACAGAATAAAGGGACAACTGGTTTCTTTGCAGATGAACTCCTTCTGGATCTCCTTCAGTATTCATCTGTGCTATGATATTGCTAAGGGCTTGTCTATATGAACATTCAGTTTGTGGCAAGCTGCGGTGTGAATCTACCTTGCACTAGCCTGCTGTGGACTAACTGTTCTTGTGGACCCTGCTGATTTGCATTAACAGTTCATCAATGCACTTTGATCAGTCCTGTTTCAAAGAGGTTTGCTGCATAACCATGCAGAATGCGCACATGCTGCCCCAAAATGCACCACTATGGGAGAAAGATCTCCTGCTTTGCCACACTAGTGTGCACATGTGAAGTGGAATGGACATGTGCAACACACCTCAAAGAACACCAGTTACTGAACAGGTTTGTAACAATTTTATCTTCTACAATAGCCCTTGTCTTCCCTTCAGTCTCCCAGTTTTTGTAAATTCACTCTTGCATTATGTATGTATGTATGTAGTTTGTAATCTCTTCAGAGCAGGGACATTCTTCTTTGTGTCTGTCTGACAACCTAGCATGCTTATGGATGGTCAGCGAATAAATACAATAACCCAAATGTTCAACCAGTATCCTCACGTAATGTACTATTTCAGCAGTGTATTTTTTGTACTTAGGTATAGCAACAGAAATGGTACCAGTCTCCTCATGTCCATTATTACTTCACCCTCTGTTTAAGTTCTCCACAGTTGTTACACCATTCCAGACAGTATTTTGAAACTATATAAACTGACAGGTTTTCAGGGTATTTTGGTTAGGATTATAAAGTGCTCTGCTTTATCCATCTATGCTTACTACATCTTTTCCCCAGTTCCATTTACACAACAGTCACAAAGGCTATAGAAGTCACCGGCCCTGAAAAGGGAAGTGGCAAGGAAGAAGACATACGTTCCCCAATTCAGAAACATTTACTTACACAAAGCGGAAGGAAAGGTACAATACCACAGAGGTACACAATACTGTGTGAAATCTGGATTTAATCTTATCTCTTGGAATACTGGCCTCAGTGAGAGTATAGTGTCTGGTATTAAATGTTTAATTTGTTAATGTAACTACTTAGGTAGACCATTCATTTAGCAATTTTATTGATCCTGTAGTAATTGCCTAAAACATGGCATCTTAATTACAGGACCATATTGATTAATTTTGGCATGCATATGCAGTATGTTAAATAAGAATTAGTTTTTCAATTATGGGTTCTGTTTTTCAAGTAAAACCTTAATTTTTCTGCTGTCAGGTTTTGAGATCTTATAACATTTGTACAAGAATAAATTAAAATTAGTGCTGCCTCACAAACAGCATTTGAGGAATCACTAAGGTGATGGCATAAATGGTAAAAGGATGGAATTCTTCATTTGCAAGGCTTTTTTCATAGTTCAGTCTCCACATGACCACTCTTCAGGACATCTATAGAGGAATTTGATAAGTAGAATTGTGCAAAATAGTTCCAATGAATGACCTCAGAACTTCATTGTTTTGGATTTATCTAAAAGATTAGATTCCATAAGCCTGAAAAATGTTTTTCAGAAAAGTGAAATTTTTTGAGATTGGATGACTTTCATACGTTGTCCTGGCATCGCTTTTGAAATGTCAGCATTTTGTTCAGGTGAAAATAGTTTTTATTTAAATGTAAAAAGGTGGAGTTTTGCACACTTCAAATCAAAATCAGCTCTTTGCAAAAAAGTTACACTTGAGTCTGCTGCTTTATATCATCACTTTAAAAGGTTATCTTTTTCAGGGTAAACAAAATATAGATCTGTTGGATTCAATATTTGTTTCAGCTTTGAAGAGTAGAACTATACTTTGAATTTCAGAGCACTAAAATGTACAGAGTCAATAACCATGTGTCTTTTTGCAGCAAAATGAAAAGGCGAACTTGCTAAAGGAGCGAGATCACATTTTGTCAACGTTGGGAGAGACAAAGCAGAATCTGACTGGACTTTGCCAGCAAGTATGTAAGGAAGCAGCATTGAGTCCTGAGCAAATACAGATACTTGCAAAGTATTCCACCTTGGATTGTCCACTTTCACTTTTAATTTCTGAGAGAGAACGAACGGCTCCTGACAGCAAGCCTGTGATCCCATTGTGTATAGAATTACCAAGTGGGCTTTCAGGTGCTGTATCGGCCAGTGAACAGAGTTCTTGCAATCCATGTGTAAGAGGCACATCTGATACCGCTTATAATGAAGTGCAGGAACTATGTCCAGTTTCTATGAAAACATCGGAGAAAACTTTACTTGTGGAACATTGTGGACAGAGTGGTGGCATCACAGATTTCTGTCAGCAGATGACTGACAAATGCACTACAGATGAATAAATCTGTTTTGTGATTGCCAACCTCAACCTTATGAGATTTAAAGTAAGGGTTTCAGCATTATTATAAAATGCCTTAAGTGAAGGGAAGGCAAAACTTTTATATTTTGCAAGTGCATTAACTAGTATCTGTCCCTCTACATTACTCAACAGACCTTTGGGTTTGTTTTATGTAATTTTGGGGCATAATTTTTTACGTCACTCTTAAGAAGTGTGTCATCTCTAAAAGCTTGTATGAGAGCTCAGCCCTTTAGTGCAAACAAATGGGATTACTTCTAGTTGGATTAGGATACCAGCATCATGATGACTAGTGGAGTACTAGAACTACTTCCCCGATTTTGTGGCATCTCAACCCCAGATACTCTTTCAAAAATCTATTCTTGTTGTACAGTGACTTGCTAGCAGATGATCTTGTGCTTCCTTGTAAAATGTCTCATATGAGGGTCAGAAAACAAAGTATTTTGAAAGACTAAGACTACTTATAAATGTTACAATCATTGGGACCAGTGAAGATGTTTGAAAATAACTTTTAATCAGGATACCTTTATGGGTAAGCATAACTTTCAGTGCATTTTCAATGGCT
This sequence comes from Emys orbicularis, assembly GCF_028017835.1. Classification (NCBI taxonomy): domain Eukaryota; kingdom Metazoa; phylum Chordata; order Testudines; family Emydidae; genus Emys; species Emys orbicularis. Next base: position 199,557,713 of record NC_088683.1, read on the forward strand.
TGTACTTTAATTCTAACCTTGTACAAAGTATAAAAAGAAAATGAGCCAGTTGGGTTTTGTTCATTACTTATTATGTAAAGAATAAACCCAATCTTTAAAATAAGACAAATGGGGGGAGGGGCGGGGGAAATAATCCCTGCTGTAGGATTTTTTTTTTGCCTTGTGTTAGAGGCAAATTGTGTACAAATAATCCCTCATTGCTTAGCTGCTGTTCTGATACCAGACATTTTAAGTACCGAACCTCACAATAGAAAAAAATGCTTTGTTGGTTTACATAACAAAACATAGAAGAACCTTGTACAAGCCAATGGAATTCTTCATTTTCTACCTCAATGTACATTAATTTTTTTATCTTTGTGTGCATGTATGGAAGATCATCTTTTGCTCCAATTGCGACTGTAAATATTGGCTTTGCAGGTTTATCTTATTTTATGGTGAAACAGAATTTTTGCCTCCAGGATACTAAAACATAACTCTTTCTGATAAGGTGCTTGGTTTAAGCTCTCTCTATATAGGTAATTTAGCATTAATAAGATTTATATTATAAAAGTGTATTGTGAACCATTGGCCAAATATAAAAGAGTTGACAAATCTCAACAGTACTTCTAATAACCAGATGTAATACAAGTAAATACACTACCTCATATCCAAGTGATTTCAAGTTCATTCAGATCTACAGTGATATTTTTGTTTTTTCCGGACGAAGAATTTTTATTAACGTTGCATAGCATTGTGATATATGCAAGCTTAAAATAACTGAACTTTAGAAAAAAGTACTACTCCAATACAACTTGATGTGGGTTCTACTGGTTGTGGGTATCTTTTCCCTTCAGATTATTGAGAGGAGACTTTTTTAAATGACTAGCATTTATATATTGTGACTTTATAATGTATTTACTTATGAGGATCACATTATCTCTTCTCCAGCAACCCACTAGCCCTCTTATCCCAATGCCCCATGATTAGTCAGTTTTGCCACCACATTTTTCTACTTACATTAACAACTTAGGGCCCTTTATGTAACATTCTAAAGTGGGTGATATTCTAAAATGGCATAATACAATGAATTGAGACTAAATCATGGGCTTGCAACTTCATAGTCACTTTTATCAATAGGAATTATATATATTTTTAAAGCCCTCTGGTTGGGCTATGTGGGGGTGGAACATTCATAGAGAGGGGGCTGGCCAGGGTCTTGCGCATATCCAGTGGCCCAAAACACCAACTGTTGGGACTGGGGGTCAGCAGTGACTATTACTTAAGTCCTAAGGCTAGAAGAGCAGCCACAGAGGTGCTGTGCTACATTGCTGCCACCTGTTCACAGATTGGTGTCTGAATTCTATCCCACAAACCCCCAGGATTCCCAGTGCAAAACCAGCAGCTCTGGTTTTGTGTGCAGTATGGTGAAATTCATCCTGTGTGCTTAAACTTAAACATTTTCTAATACCAGCCTGGTTTGAAAAGTTTGAGGTAGTTTATTGCCTAACCAGCTGCATCTAAATACATTTTTGATTATTTAATACAATAGACCTACAGGTTGCATGTGGACTTCTATAGGCTACATCATCAACTTGCTAAAGTTAAGAATGAATGGCAATTTTATGATATAGGATTCTCAGGTAAATATTGTTTGTTTCAGTTAAGAGATACTCGATTTTGAACTTGTAAAAATACTTTAAGGCATGTTTTAAAATACCTTTTAAATCTGTTGGGCAAGATATCGTAAAGCCTTATAATTAAAATGGAATACAGAGTGTAAAAAAGTGAAATAATTACAACTGATTTTGTATCTTTCATAATCCAATATTTTCTAAAAATACAATAAAAGCCACTGTCCTTTCTAAAAAGGCTTTTCTTTTTTTATGTACATCTCTTGCAGTGTGAAACTAATATTTACTGATACATTATTCATTTATTTAGTACTACCAAAATTGATCTCTGGAAACAGTAGCAACATTATTTATACAGTTTACAAACTCCTCAATAATATTCACAATAGCAAATATTACTGAATTGGAATAAAGTTCCCAAAAGTTTTTGAAATTCATTGTGTCCTGTGTTTTGAGGGTTTCCTGTGGACTTTTTTAAATAACTTATGAATTTTGCTATTTGTTGGGGGTAGAGGGAGGAAAAAATACACTACTATCCTTAACATGTTGAAGAAATTCATTGTTTTTTCATTGTCTAAGATAAGACTTTTTTTCTTAAAGGCAATTTGGGTGTACTTAATAGTCTATTCATTAGGTCACTGGGCTAACTATGCTGTTCTTGGAAAAACCCTAATAAATTGGATGTACCTATGAAATTCCTAGTTCAACGGAGTCAGTGTTCTTTAAAATTATAATATTGAGTCCTGTTAGACATCTGAAACTGTTTGAACACAGTTGGAGGAAACAGACTTTCAGTGAGCGAGTACTTTTATCCTCACCACATCTGGAGGTTCTAAACCAATTTCAGATGACCTGAGGTTCCGCTAACTGTCAAGCCATTTACAGGAATGAGAGCCATTACTTAAACAAGTTTGAACAGTGGAATATAAGTTTACACTCACACTTCAAAATGTAAGTAAGAATTCTTCTTCGAGTGCTTGCTCATGTCTATTCCATTTTAGGTGTGAGCGCACCCAGGTGTACAGCCGTCGGAGATTTTTGCCTTAGTGATATCCATAGGGTCAGGTGTGGCACCCCCTTGAGGGCCATGCCCATGTACTGTTATATAGGTGCCACCAACCCTGCGCCCTCTCAGTTCATTCTTACTGCCCGTGATGGTTGGTTGGAGCGCCTTGTCTTACAATCGCAAGAGCATTAGCGGTTCTTAAATAGCCCATTGTCTGTTTTCTTTATATATAGTTTAGCCTTTAAGTTAAGCGTTAGGTAGGTGGTAGGTAGAGTCCTGCCTGGGCCTTCGCCCCGGAGTGGGGCATGCCTTGCTCTCCCGGTGTCAAACCATGCTTGTCCTGCAACAGGCCAATGCCTATTAGTGACCCACATGACAGTTTTCTGAAGGGCTTGGGGGAGTCCCATAGGAAGGACAAGTGCAGAAATCTACAAGAACTTCCGCCCTAAAACCCAAAAGGAGTGGGATATCCCCTTGAGGGCTTTCCTTATGGAGGCTGTGCTTCATCCTCCGTCGGAGCCATCGTGCTCAGATCCCATGCCGAGCACCTTGGCATCGATGCAGAGCACACCGCTGGCACCAGGCTCCACCTGGCACCGTTCCTCCTCACTGGTGCCAAAGAAGCAGCAAAAGAAGAGGAGTCCCCTGGTACCAGAAGGGAAAGGGGCCTCTGGCAAAGGACCTATATCAGGCCCTGTGCCCACCCTGGGCCTTCGCTGAGGTCAGACCCCCCCCAGCCCGGCCAGGGATCCGCTTCCAACTCCCGGGAACAGCAGGAGACCCCAGCTTCTCCTAGGGCCTTCATTGCCCAAAGCAGGCCAACCGACACCGCGCCAGGTGCCGGATTTGGCTAAGGCCCCAATGCCTAAGGGCAAGCTGGTCATCGGACGACCTCATAGGGCAGTGGAGCACCCTCAGTCCCTGGACCGCAGGTGTAGATCCCGGTCTCCTTGGCCTGGGACCCCGGCACCATATTCATTCCTGGTCTCGGATCAGAAGACCGAGGTCCCCGACGCTGCGCTCTCCCACCACGAGACATGGGACACTAGAGTAGAGGCACCTGTCCCCGTACCCCTGGTCTCAGCAAGCTTCTTATCAAAGACTGCCACCGTGCAAGTCACCCTCGTCCAGATGGTCTCTCAGACATCGGTCCCCACCGGGGCAGGATCGGTCCCAGACGTGGCACCGGTCTCCATCCCCCAGGTTTTTCTCGGCATGCACTGTTCCTTGCCTTGCCAGTCGCTGACCAGGGTCAGTCGGCAGACTCAGGCCTCGATGACTCCGACCTGGTCACCGGAAGGGCAATGGTTGGACTTGGACCGGGAGTTCAGCCCCTCGCCAAGGAGGGGTGATTTGCTGCTGACCTGCGAAGCTGGCGTGGCGCTTGCAGCATGGCAGCAGGGACTGTGGCTTGCTCAATGCCGTATTGGAACCCATGGGGCGAGCCTGCAATGCCGGTCCTGTATTTCCACCAGTTCTCCCTGGCCGCTTTGGACCAGCCACCACCTGCACCGGAGTTAGAACATGGTACCGAATCCGATGCTGAGCACCTAAGGAGCGGACCCTGGAGAAGGAAGGGGAACCCATCCCTCCCCTAGCGGTGAGGTCATTGTCGTCATCAGTGTCTCCGGAACGAAGCAGTGGTGGGTCCCTCCCAAATGGGCAGCTCTCCCGACAACTTCAAGGAGCACCAGACCCTCCTTACGAGGATGGCTACCAACTTGAACTTAAAAAGTGAGGAGTTTGCAATGGAATCCGATGATCTCTTTAACATTGTCTTCCTCCGGCCTGGGTCATGCTGCCCCTCCAGCAAGGGGTGCTTAAAATTGCCAAATCACTGTGGCAAACCCCTCTTTGATTCTGCCTACTACTTTTCTGCCTTCATAGAAGTATTACGTCCATGTAAAAGGGTTAGAATATCTGTATACACATCCTCCAGCAGCGTCACTGGTCGTGTCTGCTGTTCATGAAAGGGAGAGGCAGGGCCAAGTCAGTGGCACCCTGAAAAACAGACTCCAAGAGACTGGACTTGTTTGGCAGAAAGATTTATTCCCCGGCCAGCCTGCAATTTCGGGTGTCTAACCACCAGCCCCTGTTAGGCAAGTACAGTTTTAACCTGTGAGATTCCCTTAACAAATTTAAGGAAGCCTTCCCGCAGGACCGAGCTCAGGAGCTCTCCATTTTGGTGGACGAAGGCACAGAGGTGACAAGGGGGGCCCTTCAGATGGCCTGGGACGTCGCTGAGTCAGGGTGGTTGCCTCCGCAGTGGCCATGAGGCATAGCTCCTGATTGCAGTCCTTCGGGTTGTTCCAGGAGATGCGGGCCACTATTCAGGACCTCCCGTTTGAGGTGGTGAGGCTCTTCTCCAAGCTCACGGACTTGAGACTTTGTGGTCTTAAAGACTTCCACTCCTTGGACCTCCATACTCTTCAGCAGGCCAGGAAGCCATTCCGCCCCCCGCGTTCTCTGTCTCCACAGTCTGGGTCCTGGGGCAGTCCCCGGCTGGGCACCTAGCGGAGGAAGAATAGAGACGGGGTCTAAGCAGCGACACCCATCGTCTTTCCATTTGTCTGCTCAGCCCGGACTTTTCAAAAGCCAAGGAGGCCAGAGGCAGTAATTTTGAGGGTGCGCTCGAGGACGACCGCTCCAGTTACCTCCCAGGATCCACCCTCCCATTCTTTCCTCAACCACCTCCGTGCCTTCTGGTCGGCCTGGTCTCTGCTAACCTTGGACCGTTGGGTGCTCGAAGTAATATCTTCCGGTTACTCTCTGCAGTTCATGGCCAACCCTCCCTCCTAACACTCTTCCCCGTTCCTCTTCAGGGACCCTTCTCATGAGCAACTCCTCATCCAAGAGGTTGAGAACCTCCCACTCCTGGGGGTGGTGGAGGAGGTCCCTCGAGACATGAGAGGAAAGGGGTTCTACTCCCGCTACTTTCTGATCCCGAAAGCGAAAGGGGGACTCAGACCTATGTTGGACCTGCATCGTCTCAACAAATCTCTCAAGAAGTTGAAGTTTTGCATGTTCTTCCTGGCCTCCATCATCCCCTCCCTGGATCCGAGAGACTGGTACACTGCCCTTGACTTGAGGGACGCGTATTTCCACACTTCCATTTTCTTGGGGTAGAGGCACTTCCTTTGTTTTATGCTGGGCCAACCCCATTTCCAGTTCACGGCATTGTCATTCGGTCTCTCATCAGCCCCTAGAGTGTTCACTAAGTACATAGCACCAGTGGCCACTTACCTGAGGTGCCGAGGTGTTCAAATTTACACCTACTTTGACAACTGGCTAATAAAGGGTTGGTTCCAGGACCAGGTGCGGCAGCATCTCGATCTGGTTTGTTACACCTGTTGCAACCTGGGGCTGTTAATAAACGAGAAAAAGTCGACGTTAAGTCCAGTGAAACACACAGAATTCATTGGAGCAGTCCTCCATTTTAGTCAAGCCAGAGCCTTCCTCCCCCAGGTTTGGATCCAAGCCATGGCGGACCTCATCTCGTGCATGCAAGCCCACCCTCTCACCACTGCTTACATGTGCCTGCGATTGTTGGGCTACATGGCAGCTTGCACTCACATGGTCCGACGCGTGTGGCTCTGTCTCAGGCCCCTGCAGGCGTGGGTGGTGTCAGTCTACGTACCCAACAGACATAGCATGGACTGGGTGGTCAGTGTCCTGGACCACGTACTGCCATCACTCACCTGGTGGCAGAATCCTGCATCACTGTTGGGGGAAGTTCCGTTTGCAGCTTCGTCTCCCTCAGTGGCCCTAGTCTCTGATGCCTCTGACTTGGGGTGGGGAGCCCACCTGGGTGATCTCCGCACGCAAGGCTGTTGGTCAAGTCACGATTGCTCCCTACATATCAACATCAGAAAGCTCGGAGTGGTTCGCCTGGCCTGCCAAACCATCCTACCTCACATAAAAAGCAGAGTGGTCCAGGTCCTGACGGACAATACAGCGGCTGTGTTCTCTATCAATAAGCAAGGCGGAGCCAGATCGTCTGCCCTTTGCCAAGAAGCTCTCAGGCTCTGTGACTTCCTGTGTACAACACAGTATCCATCTCGTAGCCGCACATCTCACTGGGGCCAGGAACGCTTTGGCAGATCGCCTCAGCAAGACCTTCTCATCTCACCACGAGTGGTCCCTTCATCCAGAAGTAGTCAGCATCATCTTCCTGAGGTGGGGGGACTCTCCAGATGGACATGTTCAAGCAGAACAGGAAATGCCACATTTTGAGCTTGGTTCGGAGGATCGACAGAGGCTCCCTGTCGGATGCTTTTCTACTCCCGTGGTCGGGAGCTCTGTTGTACCCTTTTCCCCCAGTGCCGTTAATTCACAGAGTCCTCATGAAGATCAAGCAGGACAGGGCAAAGGTGATCCTCATAGCGCTGGCTTGGCCACGCCAGCACTGGTTCGGCACACTTCTGGACCTCTCGGTGGCTGCTCCATTACAGCTACCACTCAGGCTGGACCTGCTGTCCCAAAGCCATGGCAGTCTTCTGAATCCAAACCTGGTGGCACTGCACCTGACGGCTTTGCTGCTGCATGGTTAAATGCTGAGGAGCAGGAGTGCTCAGCCAGTGTCCAAAAGGTCCTGTTGGGCCACAGAAAGCCCTCCACCAGAGTGACCTACCTGGCCACATGGAAGCGGTTTGCTTGTTGGATATCTGATAAAGGTATTTGGCCCGAGCAGGCCTCACTTCAGTTAATCCTGGACTACCTTCTGCATCTCAAGCTCCAAGGTCTGTCCCTTTCATCTATCAAAGTCCACTTGGCCACTATCTCGGCCTTCCATCCGCCACTTGAGGGTAGGTAGGTTTTCACCCGAGACATGACTGCGTGGTTCCTCAAGGGCCTTGAGCACCTCTACCTGCACATCAGGAAACCCGTCCCTCCGTGGGACCTGAATCTTGTGCTATCGTGCCTCACCGGGGCCCCCCTTTGAGCCTCTGGCTTCCTGCTCTCTTCTCCTTTCCTGGATGGTTGTGTTCTTGGTTGCAATAACATCAGCTGCCGGGTCTCTGAGATTAGGGCACTTACCTCAGAACCACCCTATACAGGTGTGGTTTTTTTTGTTTGTTTTTTTTTGGGTTTTTTTTTACAAAGTTAAGTCCAGCTGCGGCCTCACCCGGCTTTCCTGCCCAGGGTGGTCTGTCAGTTTCATACGGATCAGGACATTTACTTACCTGTCTTTTTTCCAAAGCTGCCTAAGTCGGAGGAGGAGTGCAGGTTGCATTCCCTAGATGTCAGGAGGGCACTAGCTTTCTACACTGAAGACCAAGCCATTCTGCAAGTTGACGCAATTGTTCATCGCGGTGGCCGACAGGATCAAAGATTGTCCAGGGTCTACTCAAAGAATTTTTTCTTGGATCACTGCCTGCATTCACTGCTGCTACAATTGGGTGCAGGTGCTACCTATGGCGATTGTTACCACCCACTCAACCTGGGCGCAAGCCGCTTAAGCAGCTTTCCTAGCCCAAGTGCCTATCCAGGACATCTGTAGGGTGGCCATCTGGTTGTCTGTCCATACATTCACATCCCATTTTGCACTTACCCAGCAGGCCTGGCACAATGCTGGCTTTGGTAGAGCAGTACTGCAAGCCGCTAGACTGTGAACTCTGAGCCCACCTTCATTGATACTGCTTATGAGTCACTTAAAATGGAATCGACATGAGCAAGCACTCGAGGAAAAAAAAGTTACCTAACTTTTGTAACTGTTCGAGATGTGTTGCTCATGTCCATTCCATTACCTGCCCTCCTACCCCTCTGTCGGAGTTGCCAGCAAGAAGGAAATGAGTGGGTGTAGGGTTGGTGGTGCATATATACCAGTGAATGGGCACGGAACTTAAGGGGGCAACACAGCCGACCCTATGGACACCATGAAGGCAAAAATCTCTGTGCACATGGGCGTGCACACACCTAAAATGGAATGGACATGAGCAACACATCTTGAAGAACAGTTACAAAAGGTAGGTAACCGTTTTTTAATGCGGTCTTGGTTATCTTCAATTACATTAATTAACTTATAAACTTCAGTGGTGAAACATGTGTCCCTGTTATCTTTGGTAATGCAATTAAATTAAGATACTTCTATTGGTTTCACATTTGTGTGTTTTGTTTTGTATCCGATACAAGTGTGTACCGCTGGGGAGCCTTGGAATGCCACCTGCTCAAAATGTGAAACCAGGGTCTTAAACCATACTTTTGGCCTCCTTGGTGCCCAGACTCCCCAGCAATTCTAAAACTACATGCTCCATAAGTTTACCACTAAATTATCTAATGGTAGCTAGTGTTGAAGCCAACCATACGGTTTTGGGTGCTGAAAGCCACTGTGTTGAAGATAGCACTTTTTTTTTTTTTTAAATGAGCATTTACTTCATTTGGGATTTCCCTAGCCCCCAAGAATTTAACATCGAGGCTTGAAGTTCCTTACATCTGTATTACTTCAGTCAAAGAGCAGCCCCTTTTTAATTTAAAAATATCTGTATATTGGTAGGGGGGCAACTTCTTAATAGAAAAATAATTTTAAAAAGTCACAACTTTCAAAGTGGCTGAAGTTGGTCTACAGCAGGGGTCGGCAACCTTTCAGAAGTGGTGTGCCGAGTCTTCATTTATTCACTCTGATTTAAGGTTTCGCGTACCAGTAATACATTAACGTTTTTAGAAGGACTCTTTCTAGAAGTCTAATATATAACTAAACTATTGTATGTAAAGTAAATAAGGTTTTTAAAATGTTTAAGAAGCTTAATTTAAAATTAAATGGCCAGGACCCGGGCAGTGTGAGTGCCACTGAAAATCAGCTTGCGTGCCACAGGTTGCCTACCCCTGGTCTACAGTTTTGCTTCTAGCACTTCTTCTACCTTCTTATTAGCGGACATAAGGAGATGGATCAGAGGAAGGGGTTCTTGCACCTAAATCAATGCTTGTAACTGGTGGAATCAATGTCTACTATCTTTCTCAGTTAATCCTTTTGTCCCTCCAGCCTCCAGTTGCAGGCCTTACACTTGCAAGTTACTTTTGGATGGTGTCATTATGAAACTTCCAACTACCCTGCATTCAGTTTGCATTTTAATTACAGAATTGAGGCATATGTTTATTTCACAGAAATGAGTCTTTTCCCTGGGCAGTTTACAATTCAAGGTCTCCACCTTGAGGTCCTGAATGGGCTCAAGACATGCTGATTTCGGTGAGAAGTGACAGTAATCAGCACTTTACTTAGCAACCTTGCAGGCTCAGGGCCTAGATTAGACAAAACAGTGCATAACCAAAAAAAAAAAGCGAGAAGAGTAAGTATTACTAAAAATCATTATTATTGGATTTGCTCTGTTGCATAAATATATTCTTTTTTTGAAAAAAGATGGGTAATAAGACAATGCTGGTAAAGATGGTACTGGTACGGAGTTAGCAGTGGAAAGCTAACTGAAATTGAGTTACTAATTTTATTGCATTCTAAATGAACTTTTAAAAGACTCAAGAACACGGGGTAGTGCATTGGTCTATATGTCTTGAACATAAACAAATATGGCACTCACACTGCCCGGGTCCTGGCCATTTAAGACAAATATGGCTAATATGGAACATGCACTAAATATAGTGAGTCACTAATTCTAACATGTTATCTATAAAAGGACAAGCTCTAAGCTGACCTTAAAATGTACTATTTTGAACCTAACTCTTCTGGGGGCTGGAAGTTTTTTCCAATATTTAGGTTGGGGGGGGGGGGGGATTGACAGCTGAGAAAAGGGATCTAGTTTGTGTAATAGTCTGGATGATGGGGGTGGAGGAAGGAACTGGGAGCTAAATGTTTTGGTTTGTGGTTGTAAACTAGTGGGTGAGAGAAGGAACCCCTGACTAAGGCACGATGGGTTGGTAAGAGAAAAAGGGAGTCTTAGTATTATGCCTTATCAAAGTACAATTTTCTTGCAAATATTGAAGTTTCTAGAAACTGGTTTACTGTCTTTATGTGGATGCTTTCTGGGAGGTTCCAGAGTTGAGGCACCTTGTTACCAAGTTCCCTTAGTCTGAAGAAGCCTTGTCTGTGCTTGCCCATGGGTCACTGGCTATAGGTAACACAAGCACTCCCCTCAAGGCCTCACAGGCCCTGCAGTTACTCTAAAGTTTGGCAATAAACACACTCCAGCCGGGTGTGGGTGTGGGAGGAGTGCCCAGCCTCTGATCCACTGGGCACTCATAATATTCACAGATTTGCTGCTTCCAAAGAAACAGTACCCCTCAAGTTTACCAGTTCCACATCAGATCATCACTCTGCATAACACACCTCACTTAAATATGTTTATAGTGAAACCAAGTATGTTTATTTTAAAGGGAGAGAGAGTCAAACAGTAGCAACTAGAAGTTTTAGAAACAAATGGTTACATATAAAACTAAATCATAACATGCATGCCAGAGCCTAGACTGGGGGGGAGGGGGGGCAAACTTTTTGCCCCAAGGGCCACATCTAGGTATGGAAATTGTATGGTGGGCCATGAATGCTCATGAAATTGGGGGTTGGGTGGGAGGGCTCCAGCTGGGGGAGGGGGCTCTAAGGTGGGGCTGGAGATGAGGGGTTGGGGGTGCAGGAGGGTGCTGTAGGCTGGGACGGAGGGGTTTGGAGGGTGGGAGGGGGATCAGGGTTGGGGCATGGGAGGGGGTCAGGGCGCAGGGCACTTACCTCAAGCAGCTCCCAGAAACAGCGGCATGTCCTCCCTCCGGCTCCTACACAGAGGCGTGGTCAGACAGCTCTGCGCACTGCCCTGTCCGCAGGTGCAGCCCCTGCAGCTCCCATTGGCTGCGGTTCCCAGACAGTGGAAGCTGCGGGGGGCAGCATTTGGGGGGGGCAGCGTGCAGAGCCCCCTGGCTGCCCCTACACGTAGTAACCAGAGGGGGGACATGCAGCTGCTTCCGGGAGCCGGGCAAGATCCCAACCCCGCTCCCCAGCTGGAGCGGGGGAAGCCCCAGACCCCGCTTCCTGGTGGGAACTCAAGGGCTGGATGTCGGCCCTGGGCCATAGTTTGCCCACCTGTGGCCTAGAATTAATAAGATGCTCTCATGTCTTGCAGGATATTGCTCACCCAAAATCCTTGCAGTGCTTTACAGCCAGGCTTGGCTGGGCTACTCCTTTCATGAGACACACATTCTGTCAGCTTGCCTCCCTGGTGAAAGATTCAGTGTTTCTTTGCCCCCTAAATATATACCAGCCTTCTCCTTTGTCCTTACTCATAAACAAACAGGACAGCCCTTGCTGTTTTTCATCTTGCAGACTTCCTTTCTTGTAGATTTTGTAGTGTCTCAATCTACACCTGGCTCAGTGTGCAAATAGGCTTACAGCATGAGGCAGATAATACCTAAATGACCAGATAGAGAGAGAGAGAGAGAGAGAGGTTTATCTCTTGCCTGAAGGAACATTTGAGGTATATCACCCCATGTGACCTTCCTTTAGTTTTCAGTTTAAATACATTAAGCCTTAAATATCTGTACATATTGCAATGGTTATGACAACCAGTGGGCCATTGGCTCTCAGTGGAGACCTTTGATGCCACCTTTCAGTTAACTATTATGCATATATCTGAGCCAGATGATCTCTGTAAAACCCCTGTGTCTCCCCTTTGCCAGTTGGCGCAAAGGGATCTCTGGGTCATAGTGCTTTTTGGTTTGAATACCTTTATAGAAAGGAATTGATGGAAGGAAGGGGGGAACTTAAAGGAGCCACAAACCTTTCCACCCGGCCCAAGAAACCCCCACCCTCCACATTCAATATGTGGGGAGTGCATTTGGAAATGTTACTTTTTAAACCTCTCTTCATAAAATTACTATGGATTCGTTTTTTCTGGGCATTGGGGGAGTGAGACTTTGGGAAGGATTTAAATGGACTGGGTGCACTTGAATATTTATTATAAGCCTCTTCAGGCATATCTATATATGCTCTTCATGTCCATTACATAAACTGATACACAACACAAAAGAACAATATACAAGGCTGTATCCTGCCTTGACACAATCCACCACCTTCTGCTTCTACAAAAACCTGGAAAAAAGATAAGGTGGTCATCCTGCATTTGGGGGAGGGGGGGAAGAGAGTAGCCTTGGGGGAAAAAGACAGAGCAGGGAAGCATGTGTGAGAAACAAGTGAACAGGATGTTAAGACTACATCTCTGTGGGGAAGGAGAGGGTGTAATAAGGTCCACATTGGAAGTCCTTGCAGCTGGGAGCAGTATTGCCCCAAGCAGTCAAAAATCATCAGTCATATTCCCCCAAAATTAGGAAGTGTTTTAAAATTGTTGTTTTCATAAGCTTTCTGGTTTTGAGATTTTAGGCATCACATTTTCAAGCTGTTCTCTGCATCCATGAGGACTACACCTGCATTTCAATGAAAGCTTCGTTTCTTGCTATCCCATGACTCCATGAGGGGCTATAATTAAACACCAAATATCACAAAACTCATGGTAAAATTGTGAGAATTAGTAACAGTGAGAGAGGATCAGGTCCAATTGTATGTCTGATGTACATGGGGAAAGTTAGAGCTCCAGCAGTTTGGATTGAAGAAGGGATGTTGTAGAAAGGTCAGATTACTGAGTGGTTGTGGCCCTTGGCCAGAGTCTGGAAGAAGAATGGGATTTGATCAGAACATGTGGACAGGAATGGTCCTCCTCAGAAGTACAGCATAACTTTTTTAGAATGACTATACTTCCGTGCTGTAAAAGCTGCTTATTTGTATCATGGTGGTGGAAAAAAAGGGTTGATAGTGCTAGGCATTGTGTATATGTACGGAGACACACAATCCTGCCCTAAAGAGCTTAGTCTAAATATATGAGAGACCAGGTGCCTACAACAAATAGATTAGCAGCGTACAAGGTAACACTAAAATAATTAGAATAATAAGCAGCAGTCACGACACAGCAGTAGCCTAGCTATTAAGTGTTTTGTAGTCATTACTGCCTAAGAGAGATTTGAAGGGGGATAATGTGACCTGTAGAGGGATAAAAATGGCCTTAACTTCTGAAAAGTTTAAATGTAAATTGATTTAAATTGTTCTAAAACTCAGGGCAGTTACCATTAAGACTGAATTTATATTGTTTAACTGCAAGTCAGTCTCGAATTCAGACAATGTTCTGCTAATGTCACAAGTGGAAAGAAACTTCTGACAATGCTAGAGTTGATTACAGTAGTTATAGACCGTACACTAGCTGCATTGAGTAAAAATGGTTTAAAGCTATCAAGCTCATACATGGAGAGTAGGGTGACCAAACAGCAAGTGTGAAAAATCAGTACGGGGGTGAGGGGTAATAGGAGTCTATCTAAGAAAAAGCCCCAAATATCAGGACTGTCCCTATAAAATTGGGACATCTGGTCACCCTAATGGAGAGGAATATTATTCTCTAACAACTTGAAGAAAATCTGCATGCTGCTTCAATGGGAGAGCCACTGTCAATTTTTAAAGCAAGTCCATTTTGTTGCATTTGAATATTTTTGCAGTTTGAGTGTAATAATACTTCAGATATAGTGATGTGCAAATCAGAATTTGGACATCTGTTCTTTGACTGCAAAGCAACCCTGTTAAAGTACAGAAGGACATTTAATGATACTATCTCCAAGATTGCTTAAATGTGTCAGTCCCCAGCCTTTTTTCATGAAGTAGGATTTTTTCAATACAGTAAAAGTTCACTACACAAAATCTAACCTCTCAGTTAAAACAAGAATGCACTAAATTGACATTCTTGTAATAATTCTTTAACTCCCTGGCATTTTTTCTGAAGATAGAACATGTGGCAAATATGACACACTAGCTATGCCCGACCCCGTCAACACTTGAATGTTGTTCCCTAGAAGTTGCCCAACAAGAAAACAATGGACAATGGTAAATAACCAGAGATGGGTCCAATTTCATCCCTAGCTTATGCAGGTACAACTCCATTGAAGTAAACTGATTTGTAAGTGTTTAAAATAGTGGTGAATTTGGCCCCTGGAATTACTCTGCTAGTTCTTGATTTTAATTTTTGTCTTGCATGTTTGCCTCAAACTAAATTGTTATAAATGGCTTGAAAGGAGTGTTTAATCTGAACTGTGACAGATGACAGAATTACTTGTGTTCAAGTTCCCTTAACAAAAGAATTGAGGTGCTAATGTCAAAATAAGCTGTGGTAGGAGTAAACTAAAAACCAATATTGGATCCAGAATTTTTATGGAATTAAAGTACAATCCATTATCACTTTAGCAGTACAGACACCTACAGGCAAAGCTGAGGCCTTTGATCTACTTTGGAATCAAGTGATATTTTTTTTTTAAAAGGCTTGGTATAACAAATGGACTCTGCCTAATTCTGATGTTTATTAAAACTGTAGCAAAACATACCAATTAATGGGCAAAATAAATTAATTTCCCAGCAGGTTATCTAGTGGAATATTAAATTAGTGGTACTTCATATATTGCAAATTCTATAAAATGTCGTAACTTCTAGGTTCTTTTTTGTGACTACATCAAATATGCAACTTTTCATTTTGTATTGCATTTGTAATAACCTTTTTTCCTTCCTTAAACATTAAATGCAGTCAGTTATGAAAAATTAGATGCCCTACAGTGTGTAGATGTGACATTCACAAATCTAGTTAAAGGATCTGTGTCTCTGTGCAGTTCATAGCTATAGTTTGTATCACACCTTAATTCAGTTGTAAGTAAAGGATCTGATTCTTCCCTGCCCATCGAACCATTAAATGCAAGGGGACTTTCTTCCACTGAAGATGTGCAGGACTGGCCCACAGAGGCGTGTGCTTTGTTTAATCTGTATCATTATGACTTTATTGGGATTCTAATCCGTGGATTCTTCAAAAGAAAAAAAGACTACAGATTCTTGGAAAAAAGTTAGTTTTAAACTAAACTTATTACTTTCTCCTAGTTATTTGTCAAATTTTATTTCACTAGAAAAGCATTTAGTATAAATGTAAAAAATAAAAAGCCTTACTTTAAGCTATGTGCATAATTCTTATGTTATTTTTATACTTTAAAGCAATATTGGTGATGTGTCCATTCAGTATATTTAAATATCAATGTATTTTCAGCAATTTAAAATTTCACTGGAAAAGATGTCAGTTCATAGTCTGACAACAGTTGCACTTGTCTCTATAGGGAAATGTCTATAATGCTGCATCACCCTGTCTTGATTCCTAGAATAAGTGATGTTTATTACCTTGCTTGCATGCAGGAGGCTCCAGGGTGGAGGGGAGGAGCGAGGGCATGGCAGGCTCAAGGGAGGGGGTGGAGTGGGGGCAGGGCCTGGCGCAGAGCCAGAGGTTGAGCAGTGAGCACCCCCCAGCACATTAGAAAGTTGGCGCCTGTAGCTCCGGCCCCGGAGTCGGTGCCTATACAAGGAGCCGCATATTAACTTCTGAAGAGCCACATGTGGCTCCGGAGCCACAGGTTGGCCACCCCTGCTCTAGAGGTAGTGACTGACTGACCTCAAACTGGAGGATGAAGATGGAAAGCTTCAGCCCACCTCAACTAACTTCCTCTCTTTTCCCCAAAAAGGACAGGTATTACCACCTTTAATACCATCCAAGAGACTATCTGATAAGGGCGGTTATTTCTAAAAACTCTCTCCAGCTAAAGGGAACAAGGGCTGTTGTGAAAATGAAAAGCCTTACTTAATACTTTACATTTCAGGTGCTCTAGCTGGTTTTCCTTTTCCTGTATCTTTAATAAAAAGTTAAAAAGGATTTTTATTGATGTTTTCCATGGTACTAAGCAGCCTCAGGGGTGTGTCCATGGGATGGCGGGGGGTGGGTGGGGGAGGGAAGAGGTGTCACACCACCACCACCGTGTTGTGAATCTGCTCAGCAGTTTATTTAAGGTTGAAGTAGACTCTCCATTTTCTTTTTTAAACTATAGATGGCAGCACACTACTGCACACTGACTCATATAGATGAGCAGAGAACTCATTTATAAAATTAGCAAATAAACAGTTTTCTTTTTAAAAAGGTCATAATCACATTTATTCATATAGAGTTGAGTGATTTCAGCCTGCAGCTTCTGATTCCACAAAATTAGATTTAACACTTTTAAACATAGCTTGTTCTGTTCAGCAGATTAGTAATACATCTGAAGCATTCAGATGACTCATGTTATTGCCATTTTAGTCAGATGGCAATTTCTAAAAGCTTAGACTACCCTTTTAATTGTTTTTAGAAGCTACCTGTAATTTTTAGGACTATTAAGGGTAGAAAAAAAACGAAGTACATAATTAGGTAAAAACACAAGGGAATAACTTGCAATGTACTGCCATTTATGTATACTGCAAATCTATGCCTAAAACTGGATAGAAAGTATGTTAAAAGCTTTTCTTAGGTCCCAATCAGACTACTCACATGCTTAAAGTGAAACAGGTGCTTAAGTGCTTTGCTGGATCATAGCCTTAAAGTCTATATAAAGAATGGAAATATCACAGTTTAAAAATCAAACAAGCAACTTCCAAACAAATTCTTGGGCTTGGTCCTATTCTCATCTACACCATAGTAACATTGCTTGTAGTTTAGAAATTTGTGATCATGCTAGTGTACACATACAACACAGTGATTTGCGAGACGGGCTTTCAAAAGCCCCGTGCTAAAATTCCACCAAGAAAGGGAAGGGAGTATGACTTTACCTCCTTCCAGGATACTGGTAAATCATCTTTGCCAAAGACGACTTATCCCTGGTCTGCTGGATCTGCTTCTGAAGAACAAATATATCTTTTGGAACGTGCTAGGTTACACCATGGGGCAGGTATTTTAAAAACCAAAGTTTGGGAGGAGAGATTACCGCTTCTCCACATTTCAGATTATGTAAATTGAGCATTCTGCTATACTCTCCATATATGCCAGCAATGAAGTATAAACAAAGTGCAGATGAATAGAAACTTTGTCAGGTGATTTTTGCCTCCATCCTTAGTTATTGAAGGTCCCCTTGGTCAGGAGTGCCGCCAGCTTTTCTGCTGCCATAGGCGACGGAAGGTCCTGCCCCAAAATGCCACCCCCCACAGAGGCGGCGGAAGGTCCCGCCCCTGAAATACCGCCGCGGTCACCGCCCCTCAAATTGTAGTGCCCTAGGCGACCCTAGGTCACCTAATGGGTTGCGCCGCCCCTGCCCTTGGTTACTCCCTCCTTAGTTATGAAGACAAACCATTTTTGTTTAAACAAGAAAACAGATCTCCCTTTCCCAGGGGTGCTCAAACGGGGTCAGGGTCACGAGGTTATTATCTGGGGGGTCACGAGCTGTCAGCCTCCACCCCAAACCCCACTTCACCTCCAGCATTTATAAAAGTGTTAAATATAAAAAAAATATTTTTAATTTATAAGGTGGGGGCCCACTCAGAGGCTTGCTGTGTCAAAGAGGTCACCACTACAAAAGTTTGAGAACCACTGCCCTATCCCTCCCTGAGAGGTGCAAATGCTTGGGGAAGTTGTACATTTTCCCTATCCTCTTGCTTTTTATGTTTTTAGCTGGAGGATTAATGCATTTTTATACCCAGCATTCTTCCCAGTCACCCCCCCCCCCAACTCAATGTGATTGCACCTCTTAACAAGCACTGCAGTATGTAGGGTTGATTACAGACTTAACAGAGACCATTTAGATGGACCCTCTTGTTAAAACAGTGGCAGCACATTGCTGAAATAATGTGTATGCCTTTGAATCTGAAAGAAGTAATGAACTCAGAGTCTGGCACTACAGTCTTGCATTTACTAAATAATTCAAATGATTGTCACTAATCTATGGGTTATTTTAAACATTAGAAGCCAGAGTAAAGTTAATAATTGAGGCTTCATTAGACATAATGTGATAAATTCTGTGAAGCAGAGCTTTGGGCTCATTACAAATACTTCATTAATTGCAAATGAAATGGGAGGGGATACAAATGTTCCACTGATACCAGATGAGCCTAATTATTTGGGGCATTCAGTGATTTGAAACCAAATCCTAGATACATGGGCAATTCTTTAGCTATTAGGATATTTATCTTCAAGGGCAGATTCTACTTTTTATAGAGTAATTTCTTTGGCTACAAAATGTTTTAATGAAAATGCCACCAGACCTTAGTCCACATGAAGCAATAAGGCCCCGATTCAGGAAAACATCCTTATGCAGGAAAGCACTTAAGCTGATGCTTAACTTTAAGCATGTGCATGAGTTCCAGTGAAGTCAAGCTTAAAGTTAAATTGTGCTTAATCCTACCACCATTGAAGTCAGTGACATTGCTCCTGTTGATTTCAGTGGTGCAGGATCAAGCCCCAAGCTGCATTTTCCCTAAAAAGTGTTCTCTCTGGGTTTCTTTATTCTTAAAAAAAGAGTTTGAGCAATTTAAAAGAAATCAATTATTTCCAATCTTAAAATCAGCCCACAGAAAATGTTTAATATTAGGTTATAAAACACTGTAAATAGGGGTCTGATGGAAGTAAGCAATAAAACCAGACAGCACATTCATCAAGATATACTGCTTGTCTATTATGTTGGGTGTAAGACCTAGGGCCTGAGCCTACAAATATTCCTCACATTGGAACACAGATGACCCGTGCCTGCTGGTAATGGGGGGCAGAGTGAGGTCAGCTGGCTTCAGCAGTGTTACAAATTGGGGGGGAGGGGTACAAGACCCCACATGCCACCCCATGCATTGCCCCCGTGTTGGAATATACCATAACTTCAGGCTCCATTTCACACACACCCCAAAAAAACAAAAACAAAACCCCAAAACCAAAATAAACTCATACTTCTGGTTGTTAATCACTTGAGGCACTTCTAAATTCAGCCAGCTGGGAGGAAAGAGGACATACCGCCTTCCCCCCCATGATAGCCTCCTTTGCACCAACTTCTTCTTTCCTTTTATAACTCTGCCCAGATCAGCCATACAATAGGAATTAGGTAACCCCTTACACACTGGAGCACTTTTATACCTTGTCACAATCATGCTTACATGTTAGCAGGATCAGTGCCCGTGTTAGCCATGGATGCTGCAAAAAACACTAGAGTTTTTTCATAAAACGACCTGCTGTCATTTCACTCTAACCCACCAAATACTGAGTGAGACCCTTCAGGGAATTCTTAGGCATTTGGCTCTTTTTTTGTTTTTTGCTATCATTATCTCCTTTAAACTATTAATTGCAGCTATTAAAGGGCTGTGTACTGAGTCATGACCCCTTATGTTGTAAAATTATTACTTTAGCATCTTTTTGTTGAAAAAGCCACTTGAGGCCTAACCTAAACTGGAATGATGCAAAATATTGGTTTTAAATATATATGCTTTTATCATAGGTTTGCCAACTTTCTAATTGCACAAAACTGAACACCCCTGCCCTGCTTCTTTTCTGAGGCCCTGCCCCCTCCCTCTGTCACACTCTCCCCCCACCATCACTCACTTTCACTGGGCTGGGCAGGGAGTTTGGGTGCAGGGGGAGTGAGGGCTCCAGCTGAGGGTGTGGGCTCTGGGGTGGGGCTAGAGGTGAGGGGTTTACGGTGCAGGAGGGGGCTCCAGGCTGGGGTAGGAGGTTGGGGTGTGAGAGGGGGTGTGGGCTCTTGGAGGGGGCTCAGGGCTGGGCTAGGGGGTTGGGATGCAGGAGGGGGTTCCAACCTGGGGCAGAGTGTTCAGGGTGCAGGGTCTGGGAGGAAGTTAGTGTGCAGGAGGGGGTTCTGACCTGTGGCAGGGGTTGGGGTGCAGGTTCTGTCCAGGTGGTGCTTACCTCAGGCAGGTCCCAGTCAGCGGCACAACAGGGCTAAAGCAGGTTCCCTGGTTCCTTGCTCCTGAAAGCAGCCACCATGTCTGGCCCCTAGGCGGAGGCACAGCCAAGCACCTCTGTGTGGTGCACGCTGCCCACAAGTGCCACCCCCACAGCTCCCATTGGCCACAGTTCTTAGCCAATCGGAGCTGTGAAGCCAGGGCTGGAGGTGGGGGCAGTATGTGGAGCTTCCCTGATCGTCCCTGCACCTAGGGGCTCCAGGGATATGCTGGCCATTTCCAGGAGCTGTACAGAGCCAGGGAGCTTGCCTTAGCCCTGCTGCACCACCAACTGAACCTTTAATGGCCTGGTCAATGGTGCTGACTGGAGTCGCCAGGGTCACTTTTCAACTGGGTGTTCCGGTCAAAAACCAGACACTTGGCAACCCTATCTTATCAAGTGATAATTTTACAGCCAGCATCGTGACCAACACCAAGGATTGAATGGTGGGGGGTCACTTAAATATGTAAGGCTCTGCAGTTTGTGCTCAAGGGCCAGGTTCTGTAGCAATGGGCTTGTGATGGGATGGATTGCCCACATTAGCCCTGCAAGAACTGAATTAGGCCACGTGGGCCTAATCAGCTCATTAGGCTGCAAGCAGAGGAGCCTTAGGCTAGGTGGAGGCCACTGATTGGGAACAGGCTCACCTGTGCAGGAACAAGCAGGGCCTGTATAAAGCCAGGGAGCTGGATGCAGAAAGGAGGCTACTAGTATGAAAGGCTGTAGGGATGTAGTCACTTCTTGCATGGAGGAAGTTGGTAGCTGCTAAACCCAGAGGGAGGAGGAAACTAGGTATGCAGGAAGAAACCCAGGAAAACAGCAAGCAGTAGGTGTGTACAGGGACTGTTGCTCCTTATTATGGAGTCCCTGGGCTGGAACCCAGTGTAGAGGGTAGACCTGGGTTCCCCTAGTGGCCACTGGGAATGGCAAGGGCAGTGGAGGTGCCAGCCTGATAACATTTCTGGAAAGACTGTGAATTCCCTGGAAGGTGAGGACTTTGGTAACCTAGCCAGAGGGCCAAGTCAAAAAGAAGAAGCTGCAGACCTGGAAGTGAGTCGGGCTGCAGAGTGAGACAAGATGGGAGAAGAAAACACCACAGAAAGAGTGCAAGTTGGCAGGGCTAATCCCCAGGGTGGCCAGAAGGAGGTGCTGTTTGTGGTGAGTGGACCCCCTGATATGTGGTGGAGAATGCGGGCAAATGGTCACCCCTGACATGCGGGGAGGTCGAGAGACACTGCAAACACTGTATAAGGCCGTGATCCTGATACAAGGGGAGTAGGAAAGATTACAGGAGTGTTCCACCTGTGGGGAATGAAGATACCTGAAAAGGGAGTGCCCCTACTGGGCTCGGGGAGAGAAGCTTTACTTGGACAGCTGGAAATAAAGAGAGCCCCAAAGAATCCATCCTGTGGGGGAGAACAGGAAAAAGAGGGATGTGTTTTGCTTGTGGTCAGCAGGGGCACCTATGGAAGGGATGCCTGTCTATGAGCTGTGAGGGGAAGACTAGCTCAGGGGAAGGGGCTAGACAGGAGAAGGCCAAAAGGCAAAGCAACAACAAAGAAGAGTTTGCTTTAGGTGCTTGGAGGCTGGCTATATAAGAAGGCATTACCCTCTTAAGAGAGAGCGTAGTAGCAAAGGGGAAGGCAAGGATCCCAATAAGACAGGAAAAAAGGGCTCCAAGATAAATTGATTAGGACAGAGAGGGCCCAGCTGGAAATAGGCATGACCACAGAGCTGGAGCAGGCTACTGTGGGGACCCAAACACTGGCAGAAAAGTATAGAGATGCAATGGAGGAACAGGACAGGCTGTGGCTCATGGTCAGGGACCTAAGACAAGAAAGGGATGACCTGAGAGTCCAGGGGTGGGGTAGGTGATTTAGAGAATACCTGCTCACCCCTGGGTTGCAGTCTTGAGGGGGTGTGATGGTATGCACTGCATACAGCTCCCTGCAAGAGCTGAATTAGGCCAGGTGGGCCTAATCAGCTCATTAGGCTGCAAGCAGGGGAGCCTTAGGCTATGAGGAGGCCACTGATTGGGAACAGGGTCACCTGTGCAGGAACAAGCAGAGCCTGTATAAAGCTAGGCAGCTAGCTACAGAAAGGGGGATTCTGTTGCTGGGAAAGGCTGCAGGGAAGGAGGCTGCAGTCACTCATTGAGTGGGGGGAGTTGGAGGCTGTCAAACCTGGGGGAAGCCCGATGTGTAGGAAGAAGCCCAGGGAAACAGTAGCAAGAGGTGGGACTGTGGCTGCTTGTTACAGGGTCCCTGGGCTGGAACCAGTGTAGCGGGCATGCCTGGGTTCCCCTACCAGCCACTGGGCAGTGACAAGGGCATTGGAGGTGCTAGCCAGCAGGTCTGGAAAGACTAAATTCCCTGCAAGGTGAGGACTTTGGTCCAGAGGACCAAGCCCCATAGAGGAAGCTGCAAACCTGGAAGTGAGTGTTGCAGCAGAGCAAGACAACGCTGGAGGGAGAGCGTAAGCTGGCAAAGCTAATCCTCGGGATGGCCAGTAGGAGGTGCCACTCCCTGTGAGTGGGCCCTGTGATAGGGCTCGAACACACTTGGCCCATCTGTAGAGCTGGCATTTGAGGCTGGGGGGCCCACATGAGTAGGGCCCT
The DNA here is from genome assembly GCF_028017835.1 of Emys orbicularis. Classification (NCBI taxonomy): domain Eukaryota; kingdom Metazoa; phylum Chordata; order Testudines; family Emydidae; genus Emys; species Emys orbicularis. Next base: position 199,580,675 of record NC_088683.1, read on the forward strand.
ACCAAATTCACAGCCAATTTTAGTCAATTTCACAGTCATAGGATTTTAAAAATGATAAATTTCATTATTTCAGCTATTTAAATCTGAAATTTCATGGTGGTGTAACTGTAGGGGCCCTGCCCCAGAAGAGTTTGGGGTGTGTGTGTCAAGGTTAGTGTGTGTGTGTGTGGGGGGGGGGGGGGGGGGTGCAGTACTGCTACCCTTGCTTCTGCGCTGCTGATAGTGCTGCTCTCAGAGCTGGGTGGCTGGAGAGCGGTGGCTGCTGGCCCGGAGCTCAGCTCTGAAGACAGCTGCTGCCAGCAGCAGTGCAGAAATAAGGATGGCATGGTATGGTATTGTCACCCTTAATTCTGTGCTGCTTCTGGTGGGGCACTGCCTTCAGAACTGGGCATTTGGCCAACAGCAATTGCTCTCTGGCTGACCAGCTCTGAATGCAGTGCAGAAGTAGGGGTAAATCCTGCAAAATCAGCAGTGTCAGATCAAGGAGTTAAATAAAAACAAATAACTCATTGAGAATAAAAACAGTAAAGGTCTATGTATGAATGCTGTTATGTTCACAGCCTACAAACAAAAGTTACACTAAAAACAAAAAATACTCTTGCTGGCAGGGTGAAATGTAGCACTACTTTATTTCTCTTCATTCAGAATAAAGACTAAAACCAGAGAGAGATAAAGTAGGCTGCTCTCTAAAACAGTCACAACTCAACCTGCCTTGCTCTAGGATGGCTGCCAACTGAATTCTGCTAGGCCTAAATAATACACTTCCTATAGAGCCCCCTGTCTGCAAACAGAACTAGGACACCCTTTCTCTCTCCCCCGCCCCCTCCCTCCAGAAAATTGAAAGTAGATCATAATTTCAACACAGTCTTCAATGTACCACTCATGGAAGTAGTTTAAAAGCAAAAGCAGGTGAGCTAGAGTGCCCAGCAATGGAAGAAGAACCTTGATATAACAACAGAGAGTCCTGTGGCACCTTTAAGACTAACAGATGTATTGGAACATAAGCTTTCGTGGGTGAATGCCCACTTTGTCGGATGCATGTAATGGAATAAGCATATTCTCACCAGCAACCACACACCGCACCATAACAACTCTAACTCAGGAACCAATCCATGCAACAAACCTCGATGCCAACTTTGCCCACATATCTACACCAACACCACCATCACAGGACCTAACCAGATCAGCTACAACATCACCGGTTCATTCACCTGCACGTCCACCAATGTTATATATGCCATCATGTGCCAGCAATGCCCCTCTGCTATGTACATTGGCCAAACTGGAGAGTCACTACGTAAAAGGATAAATGGACACAAGTCAGATATCAGGAATGGCAATATACAAAAACCTGTAGGAGAACACTTCAATCTCCCTGGCCACACAATAGCAGATGTAAAGGTAGCCATCTTACAGCAAAAAAAACTTCAGGACCTGACTCCAAAGAGAAACTGCTGAGCTTCAGTTCATTTGCAAATTTGACACCATCAGATCAGGATTAAACAAAGACTGTGAATGGCTAGCCAACTACAGAAGCAGTTTCTCCTCCCTTGGTGTTCACACCTCAACTGCTAGAAGAGGGCCTCATCCTCCCTGATTGAACTAACCTCGTTATCTCCAGACTGATTCTTGCCAGCATATTTATACTTGCCCCTGGAAATTTCCATTACATGCATCCGACGAAGTGGGCATTCACCCACGAAAGCTTATGCTCCAATACATCTGTTAGTCTTAAAGGTGCCACAGGACTCTCTGTTGCTTTTTACAGATCCAGACTAACATGGCTACCCCTCTGATACTTGATATAACAGACATTACAGAAATGTGGTGGAATGATAAAAACCAATAGGATATGGCAGTGGTTTCCGACATGCGGCCCAATCAGCACACAGCTGCGGCCCATGTGATGTTCTTAGGGCCATACACTTAGGGTGACCAGACAGCAAATGTGAAAAATCGGGATGGGGGTGGAGGGTAATAAGAACCTATATAAGAAAAAGACCCAAAAATTGGGACTGTCCCTATAAAATCGGGACATTTGGTCACCCTACGTACACTTAGTGTATATATATATATTGTGTGGATATAACCCACAACACAGAGCTGCGTATGTGGCCCACAATGGTAAGTCGGTTGAGAACCATTGAGATATGGTAATACCTGTTAGACTGTACAGGAAAGACAGACTACGCTGAAAGAGTGGAGGAGCAGTGCTAGATTCTATGGAATTCTCTAGATACAAGATAAAATTGAGTGGAGAGGACCCACATGGTTGAATTTAGATTCATACAGATTTTAAACTGTAAGAACACAAATGTGTTACCAGGGTTAGGCTACCAGCCTCAAGACCAAGAAAAGAAAATCGAGCACACAGAGAGAGACATCGGGGCAGCAAAATCTAACACATGATGATACTGGGAGACTTCAGCTTTCCACATATGAACTGGCCAAACCGCACAATGGGACAAAGTTTAGAGAACCAATTTCTTGACACTTTTTAAAAATAATTGCTTCTTGGAACAGCTAGTTATAAAGCATATAGGTAGGGCCCTACTAAATTCATGGCCATGAAAAACATATCCTGGACCATGAAATCTGGTCTCCCCTGTAAAATCTGGTCTTGTGTGCTTTTTACCCTATACAATGCAGATTTAATGGGAGAGACTAGTGGTTTTTCTCAAATTAGGGGGTCCTGACGCAAAAAGGAGTTACAGGGGGTTGCAGGGTTATTTTAGGGGGGTTCATGGTATTGCCACCCTTACTTCTCCACTGCCTTCAGAGCTGGGTGGCTGTAGGGTGGTGGCTATTGGCAAGGCACCCAGCTCTGAAGGCAGTGCTCTGCCAGCAGAAGTAAGGATGGCAATACCATACTATGCCACCCTTATTTCTGTGCTGCTGCCTTCAGAGCTGGGCGGCTGGACAGTGGTGGCTGCTGTCTGAGGGCCAAGCTCTGAAGGCAGCAGTGCAGAAGTAAGAGTGGCAATACCATACCATTCCATCCTTACTTCTGTGCTGGTGGTGGCTCTGCCTTCAGAGCTGGGACCCCAGCAAGCTGCTGCCTCTATCCAGCTGCCCAGCGCTGAAGGCAGCACCGCTGCCCACAGCAGTGCAGAAGTAAGGGTAGCAGTACCGCAACCCCCCCCCTACAATAACCTTGTGACTCCCCCACAACTCCTTGTTTGGTCAGGACCCCTACAATTACCACACCATGACATTTCAGATTTAAATAGCTGAAATCATGACATTTACGATTTAAAAAATCCCATGACCGTGAAATTGACCAAAATGGACTGTGAATTTGGTAGGGCCCTACACATAGGAGAAGAGGCTATTCTCAGGTTAGTCTGAACACACATGAACTAATTTAAGAAGTGACAGTAGCTGAGCCACTAAGTAATAGTTCTTGTATTCTCATACTGCTTCCTGCCACATCAGTGCGCGTGCAGTTGCCTGATCATTGCAGTCTGCCAGGTTGCTGGAAAAGCATTTGCACTCAAGCAGCTGACCTCACAGGAAATACTTCATTTTTTTGAGGCTCTCTGGCTCAGTCACAGCTATTGGGGGGCCAGTGATGTAGCCCTATTTGATCATTTTATCTCTAGACTGGCCATTTCCAGTGCAGAGTTGATTAAGGCAATGCCATATAGTCCAGGACTGATCTGCACCTGATGGTAGGTGCTCGCTGGTAGGAGCTAGAGTGCACAGGCTACAGGGTTGTTCTGTACTCTTGTTTGCCATAACTGTCACCCATACAGACAAGGGTTCAATGTTAGGAGTTTAATGGTGTCAAGAAAACTTTGTCATGACTTTAGTTGACTCAGCGTTGATGTTATAGTGGATGTCTTGGATCAGTGCACTCTATGAGCAATTTCCAGACCTGTCAGGAGGAGCAAAACCTGCAAGGATGTAGAGGAGGTTGATGTGGGTAGGCTTAAGGCAAACTGTAGTATAGTGGCAGGCAGTGTTAAGTACAGGGTCTAGTTTCTTTGCGAGAAGGGATCATGCCCATACTGCACAGGCATATTCAGCAGAGGAGTAGCAAAATGCTAGTGCTGTTGATCAGAGTGGATGAGTCTGCACCCCACTTTGATGTAACCAGCTTGCTGAGAATGTTTGTGTGCTAACCTTGGCTTTAGTTTTCACAATGTGGGCTCTAAAGGAGAGGGTGTTTGAGATTAACACTGGGGTATACAGGATTTAAGATCACATTTGGCCTTTCTGTTTTTGACATGGGAATGCACTGACGTGTCTTTGCATTTGCATGTACTTGGTTGGCTGCATAGTACTTGTCTCAGGTATTAAGTGCATTCATCAGGGTATTCTCTAATATGCCAAACTTCTTGTGCTGTATGGTGATGCACAGATTATCTGCGTAGGTAAAGCATCTTGTGGTGAGGGCAGCTTGGCTGTAAGGTGTACCTTGTGAGAGGCTATTCTTCTATTGTCACCATCTGCTTCATTTGCCACAAAAGTTAATGAAGAATCTCCTCCTCCTCTCCATTATGGTCCTATTACCTTTGATGGTTTTTCATTAGCATTAGTACCTTGGCAAAGAGCCCACAATAATTGTTGATCTCTCAGCCATCTATGATATAGCCAAACACCGCTCCCATAATCAATCCCTTTTTGTATCCATCTTTGTGTCAAATTCAGAAGCTGCCTAGTGCATGACTGACCCAAGCAAAACCCAGCCTGTACATTGATAAGAAGTGGTCAATAACTGGTGTCAGGTGATATAACAGTAGCTGCTCAAACAATTTTAAAATCTCACACAGGAATGAGAGGTTGGCAGTGTTTTGGGTCAGATGGTTCCTTACCAGGCTTCAAAAGGGCCTTACCTCGGCTTGTTGCCAGATTTTTGGTACCTTGAGCTGGATGAGACAGGTATTTGACGTACTCAGGAGCCACTTATGTGTGTGGGCTGAAATTTTTGATATCCATTCAGATGTCCTCTAGGCCTGCTGCTTTCACCGTTTTCAAGGCATTGATACTGGTGTCTCCCTTCTCCAGGGAAGAATTGGTTGCAAGATCTAGATTACTGGATGTATCCAGGGGGTATTTGCCAAAGTGACCAATTGGTAGTGGTCCGCTTAACCTTCCCATTTGATGAGCAATCTGGTCAGCAGAGATATTGAAATGATTGCTCATCTTTGCATTGTCAGAGTCTACCTAGATTTTTTTGCTGTCATGGGTCATATCCATGGAGTCTGTCAAGCTCTGCCAGATTTTGGGCAATCTCAAGCTATTTCTGACAGATGTTCACCAGCAACTACTGTGTCATCTCCAAAGAAGTCATCTTGGAATTTTTGCTTGCATGACTCATACAGTATGGCTGACTGGAGTGTTAGCCCAGGGGTATATTATTTTTGACATCCACGAGGTGTTTCTCCTAGCAGATAGACTTACAGCATTGACAATGTGGCTGTAGTTCTCGGGTATCAGTTCAATAGGACTGACAGCTACGTCAAGATCTTTGGAGAATGCTGATCAATTTGTTCTCTTGAAGTTGAAGCGACATCAGAATGACACAGTGACAACAGCATTTACCTCCATTCTAAAAGGGTGGCGTTGCAATCTTGGAACTGGGTCTAGCACAAATGTTCTACACCTGTGATGTAGCCTAGTGCTAACAAAGGCTAGGTCAGCGTTGTACCCATGCTTCCACCAGCCACAGTTAAAAGAACTAGGTAGCTTTGGGTCATGAATCAGGCTCAGCTGCCCAGATCTCAGCCAAGTTTCCATTGTCCTTGTTCTCTGTTGAAATTGCCCATCATGATGCATGGCACATCTTGTTGTACAGGCAGGTCGGTCAAATTAAAATATCTCTGGTGGCTTGTAAATGGATGTTTTGGAGATCTTGTAGAGCTCAATGATAAGCTCTATATGATTTTCTTCCATTTTATAGGTGGATGCAATCCTGATGCCTGGCTTAGCAGGAGCCTTCACGTGGCAGACCCCTGTCAGCCTTAAAGGTTGTGAAATCTGCTAAATACCTTGAACTACCATTAAGTAATAGTGACCACAGGATAATTGGGTTCAATATCCAAGGAGCAGGTAGGGGGACCAAACAGTGACTCAGTGACACTAAACTTTAGAAGGGGAAATGTCAGTAAAATGAGAAGGTTGGTCAAAAAGTAAGTAAAGTAAAAGTAAGCCCTAAGTAATGACAGTAAAATTCTTAAAGGTAGCATGGATGCGACTTAAAGAACCCAAACTATAATAGCCTTGCTGAACATAAAGGGAAGTAGGAACAATGTGTAACAATGGCTAAATGGCAAAGCTCCAGAGGGTATTCGAGCCAAACAGATACTTCAGGTTTTTTTAAATCTGATCCTAGTGAAGCCAATAAACAGGAGCATAAATTTACAGCAGACAGAATGTAAGAAGGAAATCAGAAGGGCCAAAATGGAGCAAATAGCTAAGGGTTTTTTAAAAAAAACAAGTGATTCTTTACAGCAGAATCAGGGAGCCTGCAAAATAATGGTGACTTTAATGAAACTGAAAGGTAGGAAATTAAAACTGCTAAAAGGAAATACTTTTTCTCACAATGTGTAATTAAACTGTGGAACTCATTGAGACCAAGAATTTAACACAATTCAAAAAGGGACTGGACATTTTATATGGGTATCAAGAGCATCATTAATTATGCTAATTCTGGATGACAAAATGTTGAAGGGATATGAAATGTCACACTTCAGGGTTTAAACCTCCAACTATTAGATCAGGATGAGCTCTAATGTGAGGAGGGGGCACATTCTCCTCACCCTATCTGCCTACTGCTGGGTTCTTACAGCTCTGTGTAAATCCTCTGGTAAAGGGCACTGTCAGATTCTGGACTAGATGGGCCTCAATATGGCAATGCCTATGTATTCTATTTTAGGAAGGAAAATCTATTAATCTGAAACTTCTAGCTAAGGGACTTGAGTTAGTGTTTCACCATTGCCCTGAACCTTGAAGTCCAGGGAACAACTCATGTGCTTAAGTGGTAGCATTTTACACTATTGTAAATGACTTCACAAGATGCAGGGCAAAAATGAAATGGGCATATAGCATCTAAGAGTCTTACAATGATTAAGAGGCATGGATCGTATCCACAAAGGCCTTTATCTCATCTCCCTGCTTTTCCCTTGGATTTTGTTATCCTTCCTCCTTTCTTCTCTTCCCCCAGTTACGGATGATCTGGCACTATGCACAGGCCTGGCTGGTTTGGAGGAGGACTAGTGAGATTAATCCTTAGGATAGACCCAAAGATAAAATTAGTTATGGATAAGGGAAGAGTATTTTGGAGGGGCCCACTATCTTATTCTCCTGTTGCAGGTACAAAGAGTGCACCTACGTTTCCTGGGGGCCTGGGCATAGTTACTAGCATTTTAGAAAGTTTGGCAAAGGACAATTAGCCAAATAAACTGGGAGAGTCCTGCATTCTTTTAGAAATATGGCAGTATGGTTAGTGGCTAGAGCACTGAGCTCTAGGGACCTGGGCTCTATTCCTGTCTCTACCACTAAGATGAAGTGACCTTGGATAAAGCACTTCACTTCTGTTTCTCCCCCCACCCTATGATTTAGATGGTAGGTTCTTCAGGGCAGGGATTGTCTCTTACTACCTGTTTGTACAATGTTTCACAATAGGCCTGTCATCCGAGCTGTGGTGTCAGTGGCAGTACTGGAATAAGTATGAATTATAGCACTCAAATACACTTTACAAATATGACTAGATTTACACATCACCTCTATATGGTGGGTAAGTAGCATTAACCCAGTTTTACAATCGGGGAAACTAAGACAGATGGATTAAGTAATTTGTCTAAAACAACAAAGGGTGTTACTATGTGAGCATTAGGGTGCAGAAGTCCATTGTTATAGCCCCAAGCTTAGTCATCCAGATCATCCTGCCTCTCATGCTATTTGAGAAGCCCTCAAAGTCCCTATTTCTCCTTTACTCTTTTCCCCTCTTCCTTCTCCTCTTCCCCCTCCCCCACCCTCCATGATAAAAGTGAAGGGGAGAGGAAAAGGGGGACAGATAGTGAAGCAAACACAATGAAAGCAGTGAGTGAGAGAGCAGACAATAATGAATGTAAATACTGAAGTATGAGACAGAGGGAAGAAATGAAAAAGGAAGTGCTGAAAGGAGAGAGTGGGGGTGGGGGAAGACTATTCATGGATTTTAAACTTGAGCTCATTCCATACACCGGAAAAAGATAGAGAACATTGATCCTGCTTGGTTTGGAGAATGAGAGAGGCTGTGATTTGCAACCTGGCTTTTCTCAGAATAATCGGACCAGGGCTGGACAATTCAGCCAACCAAACATGCTGCCTTCCCATTCCTCGCTAGAACGACACTGTGTATCCTGCTCTGCAGGGCCAGCTCCAGGCACCAGCGGAGCAAGCTTGTGCTTGGGGCGGCAGATTCCAAGGGGCGGCATTCCCTTGAATCCTTTTTTTTTTTTTTTTGCGCTTCACCGCTTTGGCCACCCCTGCAGGTTTTTTCTTTTTGGTTTGCTGCTCCCGCTGCCCTGTAGGGGGCGGCGGCGTGGAGAACGGGAGCGCCCTGCAGCAAGCCCGGAGGGCAGCCCGCGTCCTTCCCTGCCTGCCGACCGGAGTGGCGCGGAGCCCTCCCAGCAGGCGGCGCGCGTGGAGTGGCCGCGTGGCAGCGCCCCACTTAAGGAAGCCCTGGGGGCCCCCCTTCTCTCTCTCCCCCGCTAGCCGGGGTGCGCACTCCGCTGCCCGGGGTCTGCAGGGCCGGGAGTCCCCCTGCACCCACGCTCCCGCTGCCCCGCAGGTATTTTGTTTTTGTTTTTTCTTTCCTTCACCGCTCCGGCCGGCCAGTTTGTTTCCCGCCCCTTCCCTGCTCCGGCCGGGGGCAGGTTTGTTTCCCGCCCCCTCTCCCCCCCGCTTCGCCGCTCCGGCCGGCCGGTTTGTCTCCCCCCCCCCCCCTTTGCTGCTCCAGCCGGCCGGTTTGTTCTCCCGCTCCCCCGCCGCTCTTGTTTTCCTCCTCCCCTCTCCCCCCCGCCCCTTTGCTGCTCCGGTCGGCCCGGCATTTTTTGCTTGGGGCGGCAAAAAAGCCAGAGCCAGCCCTGCTGCTCTGCATGTCTCCTAGAATAATCTAGACCACTGAACACCTTTTTAAGCAAGCTATCAGGTCAGACATTGGCTACTGAAACTGTTCATACCAGGAATCCTACTACCTGATGCCCCACCTCAGTGGAAGGAGGAGTGTCAAGTTTATAACTCATTGTCACCTTCTGATGTCACCTGGTGTGACCAGGGTCCTGGAGGGAGGGGGGGCATGCTGAGATTACTCAATTAAGGCAAACTGCAAAGAATTGGGCAGACAATCACCAAAACAGGTGGCTATTCTAATATTTAGATTTGCCAAGTCGGCCACAGAACAGCTTCTACAATAACTTCTTACTGGTTACCCAGAAGCCAGAAATACAGTTCCCTTAAATCAACCCAGCCTTGAGCTCTCTCCCCTCCCCCCCGACAGACAAGTCAGATATGATGAGGATTACTGAAAATCTTGTTCATCATATAAAAAGTTCTGTCAATCCCAAAGGATCGGACACATTACCTCCCAGGTCAATGAATATCTCTGATCTTTCCCAAATACACACTTACAGCCAATTCTTATTAACTAAACTAAGATTTTTTTTTTTAAGTGTATTTGTTAAAAGATCATTATACAGATATGAATAAAGTTCTTGTTAGTTTCATAGTAGAGATGGTGAGCTCTAGAGTTGCAGAGTCCTTTCTATAATCCGTTCATCAGGTTATAATCCAATATTGGGGTGATCCATAATGCAACTGGAGACCTCAATCTTGAAACTCAAACTCCCCCTGATGAAGTTGAAGCAGATCTGAAAGAACGGGATCAGGGCCTCTTGACAGCAGGCATTCCTGGGGGGAAGAATAGTGGCTTTGAAGTAACATTCTTTTCCCCAAGCACCACTGATGATTAGCTGCATGGATTAACATAAGGCAACTGCCCAGCTCCTGCCATTTACAGGTAGTTTACCACAAACTTCAAAGAGAAATAAAGTCAATGATATTACTACATTCACAGTTTATCTAAACATGAACATCTCCTTTTGATCTCTGACTTAACAGAATATAGTGACAGGAACCATCTGGTTACATTGTTAACCTCTAACGAGATAGAGGTAAACATAGACTACTACAATCATACTTTGTTCCAATTCTTTAACAATATAAGTCTACATCTCAAAGCTCTAGTTTATCTAACGTGGCTTTGCTAGCTATTTATAAGGAAGAGCTCTAATTACCATTTAAATACTTTCATAATTTATCTTTAAAGGTAGAATTTGGGTCATTTAGCCTGCAAGTTGCTTAACCCTTTCCGGATCAGTGTCACTCCTGGCCCTGGCAAACAAGCTCCTCCTCCTTTTAAAAATGGCCTCTGCCAAGCTTGTGCTCTAAGCGTAGATTCTCCAGGCCACATTTCCTGTACACGCTCAATAGAGTCCTGAGTTTCTTACAACACTATTCCTGCTATGGAGCAGCAACAAAGGTGCTCAGCATAGATCAGTTGTAGGCTAACGGCCATCACCTGTTTACCTCAGGCCACTTAATCTATTTCCTCGAGGGGCTGCCTTATCAGACACTTTAAAGTTGTATAAAGCCAAAATTGGCATAACTCATTGTGCGTGCAGTGTGAAAATAAACCATGTGATGGAGTGCTCAGATCACTGAAGAGGATTTAGAGTCCCAGTGGGTGTCTGTTAGATCAGGGGCATGCACAAGAGGGGGACAAACCGGGGCACAGGCCTTCTCAATCGGCAGGGGCACAGAACTCCTCTGGCCCCAGAGGGTCAAGGGGGTACAGAATGTGCCCCTCCAAAAGCACTGAAAATGTTATTGCTGTGCATTCCCTTGTGTTAGATAATTATCTATTAGTGGAGGGCAGTGATAGACCAGGTGCCTCTAGCATTAGGAAAGAAGGGGAGGCAGAGTGAGACCATTCTCTGGCTCAGAGAGGAGTAGCTATTCAAGGATCTACAGAAATCCAGTCTTTCTGGGGGTGGGGAGGAAAGCCTGGTAGGTCTGCATAAGGCAGCCTTTCAATTTGGAGGAAAAGAGGATGTCAGTAAGAAATAGCCCAAGAAAAATATCTTAGTAAGGGAGGGCCCACAGGGAGTTAGAGATAGCCAGATTGCTGGTAAAGCCAAGGAAGGAAGCTGCAGCCAGGAAGAGCCACTGAGGTTTGGAAATGTAGAACCTGAATTTAAAGTGATGTCCAATTTTATAAAACAGGGAAATATGGGATTCTGATTTAGCAGCTAGACTGAGTGTTATGACATGCTTATACCTATATCTGAAGGTAGATACAGTCCAATAAGTCAAAACTGCCAGTGAATGTGGGCTCTTAATGACAGCCACTTCAGAGTACCAATCAGAGAAGCATTCAGTACCATCAGTGTGCATCGTGCTGTATAGAACTTAGAGGGGGTCACAATTGGAACAGAGGTTATGGGGCACTTAAACCTCTCAGTTCCTCCTGGGATCAGAACAAAGGACTAATAATCATAACTTTTGAAAAGCCATATGGTCAATCTCAATGTATTCTGCAAACTTCCCGTTGCTGTGGCCATTTGGGTTATTAATACTACCTTGAGGATCAGTCACATTTTCTTCACCACACTCCTTGCACTGCAGATTTTCTTGTTCCTCTGTAGGTAGACAGTTGTAAGGCTGTAACAGGTAGGTGTGTGTGTGTGGTTTTTTTGGTTTTTTTTTTGGTCAGAAAAACAAATTATAACAATCTTCCGTGAAGGCAACAGGCCTCTTGCTAAGCTTGCAGATAGTTATGTGCAACTGTGTGATTCTATATTGGGGAGATCTTGCTCATATCGCACAAGATTGTTTGTTAAAAGAAAGTTTCTTAATCCTGAGCTATCTTCCTCAAGGGAGGGAGTAAGATCTCTTCTAAATCCTTGGATTACATGAATGACCTTCAAGCTTACAAATGTACTCACAATGCCGTGATGGCAGAAACTATACAAGAGAAATTCCTTTTATTTGCTAAGATTTTTTCCCCTTCCTGTTAGTTTACCAGGCTATATTTAAAATGCCTTAAATATTGAGTGGGGGTTTTAATTTCTACCCTTTTTAAAACCACTTGTTTTAAACCATCCAGTTGCTTATGTTTCTGAAAGAAACTATACAGATATTTAAGAATGCTTGGCTACTCTGTTAGTAGGGCTAAAATTAAATTTGGAAATAACATTTAAGAACTCTGCTGTAGAACTTTTTAATATGTATTATTTACCCTTGTCCCTTTTTTGCAATCTTTGAAAAGCCAGCAATTTGGGAAGTTATAAGCCCTGATAATAAAGATGTAGAATAAAATGTTTACTTAACTATGAAAGATAATGCAAGGAATTCAAAATCAATTGTGCAATCAAGACTGTTCTCCTGATTTGTCTAATGGAGTGCCTTTGTGAGGCTGCTGATTGCTAGCTGTCGATGTACTGGAGTTCCTTTGTTTCAGTTACAAAATATGAAATTTGAGTCTTGTGTCTGTCACGAACAAGGCAACATAACGTTTTAAGATTTAAATACAAGACAGGGAACACCTCTTCATATGGAGTAAATGAAGGTCACATGCTAAAGGTGGTGACCTTCACCTTTATGCTGACCTTCCCTTGGCTTTAATGAGTGCCCAATAAGTGTCTAATTTCATAAAAGTGATCCATCTGGGGATGATTTAAATACTCATACCATGGGTAAGGCTTATATGTCTTAACATCACATGAAACTTACTGGGGTGCTTTTAAAGTGGTGTGGGAGCATGCCAATGGGAGCAGGAGAAGGGTAAGATGAAGTACTGCAATAGCTGAGAAGGATGCTCTAGTGGTTTGAGTGCTAGTCTGGGACTTGGGAGACCCAGGTTCAAATCTCTACTCCACCCTAGACTTGTGTGACTATGGGCAAGTCCCTTAGTCTGTGCTTCAGTTCGCTGTATGTAAAATGGAAAGACTGAGAAAGATATCATATGCTTCCTGATCTCTTATTCAGATAATGAGAAAGCTTAAACATGCTTTTTATTGTTTTGCCTACAGACACCAACTGTGCTAAGCCAGTAAGAGTTCCTGCCCAAAACAACTTGCAATATAAATAGACAAGATAGACAAAGGAAGTTTTATCCTAGCGTGATTTCATCTTGATTTAAATTAGCAAATAGGAAACTTTTTTTATTTTTAACTGTTTTGCATTTGTACTTTGTTTTTTTTCCTCAGAGAAGTTGGTTCTCATAGGTTAGTAACCATTAAAACAGGGGTCGGCAACGTTTGGCACGCGGCTCGCCAGGGTAAGGACCCTGGCGGGCTGGGCCAGTTTATTTACCTGCTGACGCGGCAGGTTCGGCCGATCGCGGCCCCCACTGGCTGCGGTTCACTGTCCCGGGCCAATGGGGGCGACGAGAAGCAGCGCGGGCGAGAGATGTGCTGGCCGCGGCTTCCCGCCACCCCCATTGGCCTGGGACAGCGAACCGCGGCGAGTGGGGGCCGCGATCGGCCGAACCTGCCGCGTCAGCGGGTAAATAAACTGGCCCGGCCTGCCAGGGTGCTTACCCCGGCGAGCCGCATGCTAAACGTTGCCGACCCCTGCATTAAAACATATTGCTTTGCAACTAAGTATAGCCTTTACATTAAATTTGGTGCTGCTTTTTGCAAACCAGGAGGATACGCTATATCTCTACACATTTTTAAGGAATTCTATAGTTTTAATCTACCTTTATTTAGAGTCTTAATTTTTACCTTTTGTATTAGCCTAGAAAATGGGGAATAATGGATTTCTTATTTACTAGATCAGTGCTCCCAAATTGTGGAGAGTGCCTCCTGGGGGGTTATGGAGGAACATGCGGGAGGGTGCACAGCAGGGGCTGGACCAGCCCTGACAAAAGGTAGAGAGGAAGCACCACACTTCCAGTCCTGCTCTGCCTCCAGGCCTGGGCCAGTCCCCATGGGGAGTGCCACATGCCCATTCCCAGCTCCACCTTCAGCCCAAGCTCTGCTGCTGAGGAAGATTTGGCTGTGCAGTAATGGAGGGGGTGGGTGCGGACAGATTCCATTAATGGTAAGGGGAAGAGGCATGACTGGAAATGTTTGTGTACTAGATGATTGACCTTTTACTTGTAATTTATTTCAAGCTCTATTTGGATGGGAATTCAAATGCAATTAAAACGCACAAAACCCCACAGCATTTTAAAGTTTTTTTTTAATTTTTTTTTTTTTAAATCAAGTAAATAAAATTACCTTAAATGTGCTGGATACATAAACAAATCTATCAAAGCTTATCAAAAACACTTTGTATTTTAAACTAACTTATTAAACAAAGGAAGTATGATCTGTGGTTAATGAATTGAACTGATTATTTATTGTCACCATGTCCTTCAAGATTTTAGAACCAGTAGATCTCATCCTCCCACAACTAATTTTTGTTCATAGTTTGGAAGAGGACAATAAGGTTTCCTGCTAGTCCAGCTTCCTATTTTCTACCATTTAATGAACTAATCATTGAACTGCACTAGTTAAATAAACTGAAATGAAGAAAATATTCTCTGTACCTGGAGAAGAGCTGGTTGAGCACTTCAACAAACTCTGATTACAGGTGCTTACCAAGTGGCTCCCACCAGTTTAGTGATTTGGTTTTCTTCAAAACATGGGCAGTGAATATGTACTACTTAAAAATAATTTTAATAATTTTAATTTAAATGAAGTTTAGGCCTTAACATAGGTTGTCATAATTGCAAATTTAACTTTAAATATTTGTATTTGTTTAAAATACACCTGTTTTTTAATTTAAAAAAAATCATTGATTTTATCCACTCTGTATTATTCCCTCTTTACGGATGGCAGAGAGTGGTGTAGGGACATTAAGTGACTTGTCTAAGGCCACATAGGGAGTCTGTGGCTGAGCTGGGAATAAAACCCTGGTGTCCTGGCTCCTAGTCAATTGTCCTATCCACTGGACCATGTAGAATCACTAAAATATTTCTACCCTGGCAGGGAATTAATAAAAAAAAAAGCTCACTTCCTAGATCCCCCTCCCCAATAGTATTTTATTTTTTATTTCAGTGATCAAAATTTCTTTGCCAGGCACAAAGTATTTTGTTAACTAGCCTGGGTCTAGCATGCTTTGAGTCTTTAACATAAGAACATAAGAATGGCCATACTGGGTCAGACCAAGGGTCCATCCAGCCCAGTATCCTGTCTGCTGACAGTGGCCAATGCCAGGTGCCCCAGAGGGAGTGAACCTAACAGGCAATAATCAAGTGATCTCTCTCCTGCCATCCATCTCCACCCTCTGACAAACAGAGGCTAGGGACACCATTCCTTACCCATCCTGGCTAATAGCCATTAATGGACTTAACCTCCATGAATTTATCTAGTTCTCTTTTAAACCCTGTTATAGTCCTAGCCTTCACAATCTCCTCAGGCAAGGAGTTCCACAGGTTGACTCTGAGCTGTGTGAAGAAATACTTCCTTTTATTTGTTTTAAATCTGCTGCCCATTAATTTCATTTGGTGGCCCCTAGTTCTTATATTATGGGAACAAGTAAATAACTTTTCCTTATTCACTTTCTCCACACCACTCATGATTTTATATACCTCTATCATATCCCCCTTAGTCTCCTCTTTTCCAAGTTGAAAAGTCTAGCCTCTTTAATCTCTCCTCATATGGGACCCATTCCAAACCCTTAATCATTTTAGTTGCCCTTCTCTGAACCTTTTCTAATGCCAGTATATCTTTTTTGAGATAGGGGATCACATCTGTACGCAGTATTCGAGATGTGGGCGTACCATTGATTTATATAAGGGCAATAAGATTCTCCGTCTTATTCTCTATCCCTTTTTTAATGATTCCTAACATCCTGTTTGTTTTTTTTTGATTGCCGCTGTACACTGTGTGGACATCTTCAGAGAACTATCCACGATGACTCCAAGATCTCTTTCCTGATTAGTTGTAGCTAAATTAGCCCCCATCATATTGTATGTATAGTTGGGGTTATTTTTTCCAATGTGCATTACTTTACATTTATTCACATTAAATTTCATTTGCCATTTTGTTGCCCAATCACTTAGTTTTGTGAGATCTTTTTGAAGTTCTTCACAGTCTGCTTTGGTCTTAACTATCTTGAGCAGTTTAGTATCATCTGCAAACTTTGCCACCTTACTGTTTACCCCTTTCTCCAGATCATTTATGAATAAGTTGAATAGGATTGGTCCTAGGACTGACCCTTGGGGAACACCACTAGTTACCCCTCTCCATTCTGAAAATTTGCCATTTATTCCTACCCTTTGTTCCCTATCTTTTAACCAGTTCTTAATCCATGAAAGGACCTTCCCTTTTATCCCGTGACAACTTAATTTACATAAGAGCCTTTGGTGCGGGACCTTGTCAAAGGCTTTCTGGAAATCTAAGTACACTATGTCCACTGGATCCCCCTTGTCCACATGTTTGACCCCCTTCAAAGAACTCTAATAGATTAGTAAGACATGATTTCCCTTTACAGAAACCATGTTGACTTTTGCCCAACAATTTATGTTCTTCTATGTGTCTGACAATTTTATTCTTTTCTATTGTTTCAACTAATTTGTCCGGTACTGATGTTAGACTTACCGGTCTGTAATTGCCGGGATCACCTCTAGAGCGCTTTTTAAATATTGGCGTTACATTAGCTATCTTTCAGTCACTGGGTACAGAAGCTGATTTAAAGGACAGGTTACAAACCATAGTTAATAGTTCTGCAATTTCACATTTGAGTTCTTTCAGTATTCACCCAAGAGTTCTATCTGGTCCCGGTGACTTGTTACTGTTATGTTTATCAATTAATTCCCAAACCACCTCTAATGACATTTCAGTGCGTGACAATTCCTCAGATTTGTCACCTACAAAGGATGGCTCAGGTTTGGGAATCTCCCTAACATCCTCAGCAGTGAAGACTGAAGCAAAGAATTCATTTAGTTTCTCCAAAATGACTTTGTCTTTAAGTGCTCCTTTTGTATCTCGATCGTCCAGGGGCCCCACTGGTTGTTTAGCAGGCTTCCTGCTTCTGATGTACTTAAAAAACATTTTATTACCTTTTGAGTTTTTGGCTAGCTGTTCTTCAAACTCCTTTTGGCTTTTCTTATTACATTTTTACACTTAACGTTTTTAATGTCTATCCAGACTTACGCTGTGGATGTCTTTGACTTTGGGGGCAATGGAATTTGGACACAACGGTTGTTCTTTAATGTGAGGTCTTTCTAAAATGGAACTATTTTTCCCCATAAGGTTATGTGGTGTTTAGATGTTGCTTGTAATTATTAGAACTGGGAGCACTGGCTGTTGGGAGTCTGAAAGGACAGGAAACAGGAAGGAGGGGGGAGGAGTTGAGGAGGCAGAGTGAGAGTTACAGAGGGTGCAGCAGCAGCTTGGTAAAGAGGTTTCCACTTTAAAAATTTCTGTTGAAGTTTGTTAGTAGCTTGACTGGTTGTTAAAACAGGTTAGCGAACCTTTTAAAAAATTCCTTACTGAGCAGACACAGTGAGATTCTCCTACAAGAGAGAATTTGAACATTTAACATGCACTTTCACTTTTCCATAATCCCTTCCACAGTTTAAAAATGAGTCTTCCTCTTGCTAGCACTGTGCCAATGAGAAGGGAAGAAGGAAGCAAGCAGCTGTGTACCAGAGGCAGGTCAGGGGCCTCTAATCTTCTATTTTCTATATACAAGATTAAAGATCTGCTTTGAGTTTTGATTAAGAATGCAAAGTTAAAAGATTAAATACCAGCAAGCCAAATTAAAGAGGTTTAAATCCAATCTCAGAATTCATCAAAGTACCAAATTTTTAAGCTGTCATTACAACACTGGATTAGTGCAAAGCTTCCCTGAACCCTGATTTGATGTTCTCTGGTCCACAATGTTACTCTTCCTAGAGTCTATCCTCTCAGCACAAAACCAGCTATTGTCTTGTATTCAAGCTTATCTCACCTAGAACTTTTTTTAATATATACACCCATCGGCTGATTAATCTAGGAATGCTGCATATTTTTCGTGACATGCATCTTGTACACTAGAAACAACGTGCTGTTCTGTATTGTGCATTGTCACGAAATGTATTAAAGCTTAGTAAACTTGGCTATTTTAGAAAAAGGTATCCTTAGTCATTCTGGTAATTATGCACAATATTCCCGTGAGTTCCAGTTGTAAATACTTCCTTTCTGCATTCTAAGCTGCCTACTCCAAAGCTATGTTACAGGACAGTGGAAAAATGCAATAATAACTTGACCAAGGTGAGGTTAATATGGTCATCCGGCTTAAGAAAATGAACTTGCCACTTCTTTATTAAAGTCTATAACTGATATACAGACCTCCATGATGACTGAAATCTCAGTTTAAATAAATGAAAACTGGAAAAAATATGTTGAGCTTATCTTCTAGTGCAAATTCTTATTATAATAAATTATATGAAATACAACAAGCTGTTTAGTGCACATGCTGTAAAACACTGAGAAAATTTCCCCTTGCTTTGCTCTTTCCTTTAACATTTTGGGTCTGTCCACTGCAGGGTACTTCTAATATTTGGGCTGCTGCAATTACATGAGTATTAACATGATTTCCTGGATTGCAACCACAAAAGATCACTTAAATACTGTACAAATCAATATTTTAATTTGCTGTTATTGCCTCTGGCAGAACACTGAATGTTAAATGACCCATAGAAAAATGTTCGTCCAGAGGCAACCCATACCTGCTGTGTGTGTGTGGGGGGGGGGGGGGGGGGGAGGAGGGTACAGAGTGAGGGCAGTGGCTTCAGCAGATATTACTAAGCATGCTCAGTACAAGCCAAGCAGCAACTCTAGGGGGGCATGTGACCCCGCATACCCCCCAACACACGTTGGCTCTGCATAAGTCTTGGACTGGATTTTTGTAATATTAGAACTTTTCTTTTCAAAGAGACACATTTAATATTGTATTAGGCATTATTCTATGTATTTTCTCCAAATATCAGGTTAACATCAAAGACATGCTGAGGTACTGTTCAGAAATAATGCAGTTAATTCACTTTTCAGGCGCTTTATCAAATGCAAAAATATATTAAGGGTTTATTCTCTGTGGCCCATCTCCTCTTTCTGCTTGATCTTGAAGTTGTTGTCTTAAATACTGCTAAATGGCTTCACTGTGGGGCTGTATAGGAGGAGGAGATGGTCCATGCAGGAGCAAGTCCTTGTTTAAACATACAACTTGAATTAGGAAGCATGATAAAAGATATGACTAGATTCATAGTGAGACACACTGTCAAGTGCTTAATCTCTCTTCTCTGCCCTCTCACCCCCCAGCAATTTAAATTCTATCTGAGTATCTTATACTTGTTGGGGGTGTGGTAGAGGGTTTGCTTGGTTTGTGATCTGTTTCCAAATGTAGGCCCCCATCCTGCAATGCTGCACCCATATGTAACTAGAACTTCAATGGGACTCAGACATAGCAACCTGCCCGCACATCACTGGGCAGGGTGAGGGTCTAAGTTGGGCAAACCTCCTAACTTTTTAACATTAACCTGGAATTTCTCTTCTCGAGCTGAAATCCAAGAGCAGGGCTATTCTTAGCTGACTATCTTCACACATGGCTAGCTATGAGGATTTACGGGGTTAGAAACCAGGTCTACAGGTCTCTGAGCAACTAGCACATCTATGCTGCACCTCCATAGCTCTGCCAGAGCAGGTATCAGCCTTGTGGGGCCAGGCACCACTGGCTGTCCCGCCCTCAGAAGCCCTGACTGTTGGAACCTACCATGTTCCCTGATTGGCCCGGGTACACTCCCTTAGGCTTTAAATAACCACCTGGAGGCTGTCTGTGCAACAAGGCAGATCCTTGACCTGCTGCTAAGACAGACCTTGCCTTGTTCTTGCTGCTTTCATCTTTGCCTTGTTCCTGGTCCCTGTTTCTTTGCTTTGTTCCAGCCCTGACCCAGCCTTGCCCCTGCCTTTTCTGACTGTCCGTTCTGATTCTTGTTTGACCTTTGGCTCAGGCATTTGGCCTCTGACTGTGATTCTGACCCTGGCTCTAATTCCTGGCTCTGACTCTGGTTTGACCCTTAGCTCTGGTATTCAGTTTCTGATTCTGAGCCTTGGTTCCATTTCCTGGCTTCTGATGCCTGGTCTGACCATTAGTCATTGACCACCTACACCCTGGTTCCTCTCACTGGCTTTCTCAACCACGCTGGGGAGAGGTTCTGGAAACACAGGCCTTTCCTGACCTGCTACGAGGAAGGGGCCAGTCTTCTCCTGCCTATACTCTTGGTCTTCTAGGACATAGGTTACCGAACTCAAAATACCTAGATAAATATGTGACTCACCTGCATCTGTAAAATGGGGATAACTCTGTCCTAATTAGTTAGTCATAGAATCATAGAATATCAGGGTTGGAAGGGACCTCAGAAGGTCATCTAGTCCAACCCCCTGTTCAAAGCAGGACCAATCCCCAACAAAATCACCCCAGCCAGGGCTTTGTCAAGCTGGGCCTTAAAAACCTCTAAGGAAGGAGATTCCACCACCTCCCTAGGTAACCCATTCCAGTGCTCCATCACCCTCCTAGTGACAAAGTCCCTGCCCTGTATAGCTTACATTCTATCTCTTAGTATATATCTGTACAGCACCTAGCATAATGGGTTCCTGATCTCAGTTGGGCCCCTAGGTGTTGCTGTATTATAAATAACTATTAATAATAATTTAGGTTGCCTGCACCGATTGATTTACCAGGCATGCATTTCTTGCTAAGTCTCATTGTGTAAGATTGTTTGCATTTTTACAGGAGAGCAGTAAATCTGTAAACTGAAATCACATAAAACTTCAATTGAATGTATTTGGTGTGTTTTTTGCTTTAAGCTTTCTAAGGACTTTAGTGGATAAATTAATGATCATAAAGATGCATTAAGATCACATTCCTTTCCACCTGCACAAAGCCCAAGTGAATGAATGTTGCATGGAGGCTTCAGTGAGGCTACTGTAGCTTCAAGGTTACTGTCCATATATGTGCGCAGAGGGGCGGGCATGAATTGCCCCCTTGGAATCGATAAGCCTTTTAAAAAAAAGTCTAAGACCAGATGGCTCAGGAGATTGGCATTAGTATATCCCAAGATTTGTTACTTTGAATCCCACCCTCTGGTGGACTTGCAACAGTATACATGAAATAAGTTGGTCTTCAGTCTGAGTAGTGAATGTGTAATCACCAGCTGTGATAGTGGTGTGTGCACTGTTATCAGAGAGGCCAATGACCAGACATTCAGAGACTGAACTACCCTTTTGCCCTTGGATATGAACTCTCCAGAAGGGAGTTGAGGCACAATAGCCTGGCCGTGTGTAGGAGCTTGGGGCATCCTTACCGCAGAGTGTCTAGAATCTTGCTTTTTCTTCACTTTCAATTTGGCTGCTACTTAACGCCATCTGGTGTGTGTGTGTGTGGGGGGGGAGGTTCCTGTAATTTTCACTTGCCTCAAATGCCACTTTACTCCATGATTCTTCACGGGGGTTCTTGATTTGTCTTTGTATGAGATTATTAAAATGCTTCACATTAAAGACTGTCACTTCCCTTTTTGATACTATACAGTTGTCATTACTTTGTATCTTAAAGAAATATTCTTCAGAATCATGCTTCCTTCTAGGATCCTGGTCCTGGAGGATATATAATTTTTTTTCTTTTGTGATCTTTCCATAAAGTGGCTTAATATACACTCAAGGTTTTTTTTTCAAACAACAACAAAAATTCAGATTGACGAGGCTCTCTGTAAGAATGTTGTACCTGCACTTTGATTAAAGATGTAAAACATTGATTCGCATTGTTGCCATCCTGCTACTGGCAGTTTAGTAGTCATCTATCTTCTTGAAGTTCTGTTGTTCATGGCTACATTTATGGATATCTGAGTTGCAGAGACAAAAAGAAATCTCTCCTAGTGACCTGGAACCCAGGAAGAATGTGCTTGCTTAACTTGTTTATTCAATATAGATTAATGCATTGATGCCATCTTAAGGTTGAGATTTGAAACTGACAATACCCATACAATTAAAAGTGAAGGCATTCGGACTACCTTAGCTCTCTCCCCTTGTGCACACGTAAGGAAACCTGACCAAATGGGCATAGAGCTGTGGAAGTTGTGCCTATTTAAGTCACCTTGTGAATTTGGCCACATAGTCTTCCATTTCATAATCTTATCATGTGATATTGTAAATAGTCATAGATTCCAAGGCCAGAAGGAATTATTTGAGATCCTCTAGTCTACAGCCTGTGATGTAGAGGAGTTCAGAAATTCCCCAAAATAATTTCTAGAGCATCTCTTTTAGAAAAACATCCAATCTCGGTTTAAAAATCGCCAGTGATGGAGAGGCCACCATGACCCTCTTACCGGGGTGTCGGGCTGGGAGCTCATGGTCAGCTTATCATACACTTTGACCCCCAAATCTTTTTAGGAATCCCTGCTTCCCAGGATAGAATCCCCCATCCTGTAAGTTTTGCCTACATTCTTTGTTCCTAGATGTATGTTTACATTTAGCCATATTAAAACACACACTTTTTTGCTTTGTGTCCAGCTTACTAAGCAATCCTATCAATAACCTGTCCTTTTCATTATTTACCACTCCCCCAATGTTTGTGTCATCTGCAAACTTTATCAGGGATGACTTTGTTTTCTTCCAGGTCATTGATAAAAATATCAAATAGTATAGGACCAAGAACTGATCCCTGTGGGACCCAACTGGAAAGAGCCGCTCAATGATTCTCCATTTACCATTACAATGAGACCTATCAGCCCGCTAGCCTCTGATCCATTTAATGTGTGCTATGCTAATTTTATATCGTTCTGTTTTTAATCAAAATACCCTGCAGCACCAATACCTTACAGAGGTCAAGGTATATTACATCAATACTATTACCTTTAACAAAAATTGTAATTTCATTTTTTCAAAAATTGTTAGCTTGACAGGATCTATTTTCCATAAACTCTTGATGATTGCTATTAATTATATTACCCTCTGTGACTGGTTCCCCAGCATGCAATCTTGAACTGGGGTACTGCTGAGTCCTCTGGCGTACCAGCCTTGGCTCCCTCTCCTACTGATGTTGTGACAAGCTATAAATCTGTCCAGGTCCTACACTTACACAGGCAGGAACACACCCAGTTAAGTCACATGAATGCTTTTGTCAGCCACTCATGAACCAACAATAGAGAGGCTCCAGCCAATTCCTTGCAGCTCCCCGGCCTAGAAACCCAGAGCTTGTACCATCTTGCCCTTGTCAAAGCCTGGCCAGTGTAAGGTTATTACCCAGTCCGCCACTTCTACAAAGCAAGGTGGGCATGCACCAGCTCTTGCAATCTGAGCAAATTTCCCAAGCACTTCAACCAAAATGCACTGTTTTAGGTAAATTATAAATCAGATGTATTAACTACAGAAAGATAGATATTAAGTGATTATAAGTAATAAGTGTCCAGATCATAGTTGGTTACCTGAGAAATAAAAGTAAAATCGCAATCTGAGTTCTATACACTAGACAGGATTTGAACCAAGCAGTCTCAGCCTGATAGAGAATACAAGCAGGTTACATAGTCTCCATACTCGGGCTGGGACTCTGCTTCAGCCTGGGACCACCTCCCCAGTTCAGTCTCTGTTCTCCAGATGTGTTTCCAGGTGTTGAATGTGGGGGGAGAGAGGCCAAGTGATGATGTCACTTCCTCTCTTTTATAGTTTCTTCCAGGTTGCTGGAAAGATCCTTTTGCTATGATGTGAGTTAAGCAGTGTCCATTGTCTACATGCTAGCTCTGAGACGTCTCCATTGATTACAGTTCCTGGGATAGACCTGGGAAGTGTGGATTCCTTTAATGGGCCATCAGCAGTGTCTGGCTGCTCCATTGTTGTACCTGAAAGGCTGGTTGTGGGTGTTCCCAATCTCACTACATATTTCAGTAACACACACAGCAGAACTTCCCATACAATGATAGCACATACAATCCAACAGGAGATTAATGTTCAACAGATCAAGATTTTTCACTTTTTGTGAAATTGGCCCTTTTAAAGCACCAAGAATATAAATTACTGGTCTGGACTTTATTCTGTTTGCATATTATAAAATCGATCATCATGATCATTTGCACCAAAGCTACCATTAACTTTTAGTTCCATGATCAGTTCTTCTTTGTGTCAAGCTGAGGTCTAATATAGATTTCCCTCATATTGGATGTTCATCAAACAGTTACTTTAGCAAGACACTGTAGCTTCATTGTGTGAGTGTAGAAATATTTCATATGGTAACTTATAGCAAATCTAATGCTATCAGAAAACTGGTGTATGATGTAGGCAGGGCTTGGTTTTGAAGGATGGTGAGCTAAGGGTGAGGCTACTCCTTGAGTTGAACAATTTCTATGTCAACTGAAGCCCAGGCCTGAATGGCTATCAGATACTATCATGGTGAATTCTGCAGAGATGCCTATACATCTAATAGCAAAATGGGGTGGATTATAGTAGCAGCGTAATGCTAAAGGGGGGCATGGATCAGCTTTCACCTCACACTCTGCATCAGTACCTGGCTCAAGCTGGGAAGCTAATGATCCAACCAGTGGACCAAATTAGTTGATGAAGCCTGGTTACATGCCGCCTGAGGCACATTGCACATACAGTAAGAAGATGATGCTAAAAAGCAAGGCCCTGAATCAAAAAGTAGCTTCTGCAAACTGATTATCAGCTTCTCTAGGGCAGTGGTCCCCAAACCTTTTACCTCATGCCCCCCTTACACCTGTCTATGCCCCTCTACCCCCTGGAGCCAGGGCAGGAGTGAGGCCACGGCTCAAGAAGGGGGTGGATGCAGATGGGGTAAGGGGACCAAGGCTGGGGCCATAGCTGTAGGCAGGAGCAGTCCCCAGCTGTGCCCCCCAAATGTTCCTTTGTGCCCCCTTAGGGAGGCGCACCCCACAGATTGGGGACTTCTGCTCTAGGGCCTTGTACAGTCTGGACTCTTTTCTTCCTTAATTTCCAACTGATGCTACTGCTGGGTTGGGACCACTAAGAAGACATTGACCAAGAGTCTCAAATGATTAGTGATTTTGGGGTGCCCAGGTTGGCACCCTCCCCCACAACAGGTTGCCTCCTAGTCCTTAGTGGTGGAACCAAAGGACCCTTCATTTGGATCTATTTTACCACTTTAAAATGTAAAAGATACCCTATGCGGTTGTGTAACATGTCCTGTAGAGTGGTCTATGGGATCCACACACCATTCTCCCATCTTCTGAGACAAAGCACCACTCTCTCTTTAATTCCATTCACTTCACTGAAATCAGAATTTCACCCACTGTGTCTCACTGCAGAAGAAACAGCAGGGTCAGCAGGGAACCCTGCTTCCTAGATTTCTGCCATTATCTTACACACCCCAAAGATGATCGTAATAACAGGTGATGGGGAATTGAGGGAGGGGACTCAGGACCCATTGGAGACTGCTGGCCTAGCGACTGTTCCCTAAGATGTTCGTTTGTTAAAGCTTCAAATAAACATCCAGGGTTCTGGCTATTTTTCCAACGTGTGTGTGTGTGCGTGAAATCCAAATGATTAGGAGTGAAAATAAGAGGTCGATGAGCTCTTGAATGACCCCCTTTCATTTTGACTACGTCAGGTTAACCATTATTACCTAGTTAGACAATCATGATTTGGAGTGATCAGACAGTCCTGAGATGACCTACAAAGCCTTTACTGTGTCAATATAAGGCAACTGAAGTTTTCTATGGCTTCTTGTGCACGGGATGGAGGGAAGCTCAAAACTATTTTATTCTAATACTTTGTCCTTGTGTGATCAACTCTGAAAAGAATTTCAGCTGATTACAGTAAAAGAAGGCAAATAGTTAGGGGACCCAAGAGAAAACTGCAGGTAGAAGCTAATTGACACAGAATACAATAAATGGACTGGTTATTGCTGAGCTTCACTAGTGTTTCAAGGCTTTTATTCCTCCCTTTGATGAACAATGGGTATACAATGATGTAGCAAACCCTACTTTCATTATAACATCATTTCGGCTGTAAAGGTACCATATACTGTGTTAACATCATGCCAGAGTGATAAAAGGTTATTTCTCCCTCTTAACGATGTGGTTTGTTGTGAGCAACACAACATCATTAAAGGAGGCATCATCCAAAGATATCTGTAGTTGCAGGGCTTAGTCATAAGGTGTTGCAAGGCAGCTTTCACTCAGGTCAGCATCTCTCAGAATCAAGCCCTGAGTGGATAACTGAAGGTTCTATTTAGTGGTGAGACCACTTCCAACATCAATAATGCCAAGTGTAGTCAATGGGATCTTCATGGATTTTTAAGGTCACAAGGGACCATTAGGTCATCTAGGCTGACCTCCTATATAACACAAGCCATAGGACTTCATCTGGTTATTCTTGTATTGAGACCAGTGACTTGTGTTTGGTTAAAGCAGGGGTCGGCAACCTTTGGCACGTGGCTTGTCAGGGTAAGCCCCCTGGCGGGCCGGGCCAGTTTGTTTACCTGCCGCGTCTGCAAGTTCAGCCCATCGCGGCTCCCACTGGCCGCAGTTCGCCGCTCCAGGCCAATGGGGGCGGCGGGAAGCGGCGCGGGCCGAGGGTTGTGCTGGCCACCGCTTCCTTCAGCCCCCATTGCCTGGAGTGGCGAACCACGGCCAGTGGGAGCCGCGATCGGCCGAACCTGTGGATGCGGCAGGTAAACAAACTGGCCCGGCCCGCCAGGGTGTTTAACCTGGCGGGCTGCGGGTCAAAGGCTGCCGATCCCTGGGCTAAAGCATATCTTCCATAAAGGCATTTGGCCTTGATTTGAAGTCTTCAAGAGCAGGCGAATCCACCACTTCCCTTGATAATTTATTCCAATGATTAAATGATTGTATCATAGTCTGATTCGGTATGGCAAACCTGATATTTCTATTGGTCCAGAGTCCAGTGTTGGTACTTCAGAGAGGGACTGAAATCAGCATATTTCTCAATATAATCCAACTTTTTAATGTATTATAAAAACTAGTCAGTGGCAGAGATAAGAACCGAGCTCAGAACCTCCTGGCTCTGTGTTAATTTCTCAAGTCCATGGATACCTTTTTTTGGGGGGGGGGGGGGGGAAGAGGAGTGCATTTTAGAAGAAGCCTAATCACTTTTAGAACAGCCCCATTGACAGGCATTTAGATACATAGTTTGCTATCTGTGCAGTCGTGAGCAGCACATCCACGTCGAACTGTGAAGCTTCAACATGAATGGAATTTTCTACTGTGCATGCGCAGCCTTGCGTTTTCTGACTTCAGAAAGAATTCTGATTTCTCTCACAATTTTTGCCAAAGTTAGCTAAGTAAATACTGCTCAGGTCTGTTTACATGGGAAGTTTAATGTCTCAAAGGTTAGTTTTTATTAATTGAGGTATCAGCACTAAACCACAGTTGGGTTATGAATGTTTGTTTACAGTGGCTAAAATGTATAATCTACCCATTGTGTGTGTATGTCGGGGGGAGGGGGTAAAAAAAAAAAAAGTTTCCTGCGCTTCTACGCACACAACTCGAAAATGGTGGAAGAGATCCTGTTCCAACTTCCCATAAAATCACTTTTAGCAGAGATCAAATATGGAAAACTTCAGCACAAAAGGCACATGCTTGGAAAGTTCTGAGTGTCTCAAGTCAGAGTTAGAACGAAAACTCTTTTGCTACTTTGACTATAGCAGTGGTAATCATGACAGTTACAATTATAATTTAAGTGAACCCACCTGATCTGCATGTACTAAGGGCACAGGAGTGTATAATTAGTTGTATAATAAGCCATAATAGGTTTTAACCTTCAGATAAATGAAAGACCTTCAACAGAGAAATTAATATTGATTAAAATCTTCATTTTGTATTTTCTTAAAATAACTAACATTGTAAATCTCTATCCAGTGACACTAATGATTGCTCAGCAATCTGAAATGGTGCTTATGGGATGCTGATATCTTCAACTTGCCATTCATAATATGAAGTAATTTATCTTTACAGTCTTTAGGCATTTATGATTCGCTGTTTGTTTGAAACTGCATTTTGAGTCTCTTCACGTTTTTCCAGTTAAACTAAATGACTAGACTATTTCCTTCCTTCACCCCACTTTTAACTGTTGCTGTTTAATTAACCATCACCTGCTGCTGTTCAGTGGATGTTTGTTTATGGCTAGATAAATGTCAGTTATAAGCTGTGGCATAAATTCTTTTGATAGGGAATAGTCTATTTGTCAACTGCTGAACCTGTAAATAGAAGTTGCCTTAAAATCAGTTTTTCAGATGACATGTTTGGAAGAGGCAGTTTCTTAATAGATTTTTTTTTAAATTGTTCCTCTAAATCAGTGGTTCTTAACCTGGGGTGCACACACTCCCTGGGGGTCCAAATGCCCTTTCTGGTGATGCAAGACATGCCAGATTTTTTTAGAAGGTAAATCATCAAAAACACAAATTAAGCACAGGCACGTAAGTACAACTACTTTGTTTCATCAAACCTATGTATTTATTAACATTATACATTTTTTTAACGATTACTGTAATATACAAACAAAAATATATCTAGGTTTAAAGAACTGACCTACTTCAACGATTTTTGATAAGCGGTGCGAGAACATATTTCGAGAATCAAAGGGATGCAGGCTGCAGTAAAGGTTAAGAACCACTGCTCTAAATGAAGTATACAGTTTTCACTGCATGTGAAACAATTATCCCAAACTGAAACCATATGTGACAGGGAGAGGATTATATGGATTTCTTATAGTATTTTACCAAGAGGTTTAGCTCCCTGGAAATGCAGCTCACATTTGCATTTGTCAGCTTTTTATTTTTCCCTTTTTTAAGCCTACAGTAAAACTTAAGTCTAATATTGTGACCAGCAAAAGAGGAAGAATAGATAGGGATATGTGGTGCTCTCTCTTCCAGGGCCTGAATTCAACTCCTCTGTAGTCCTTTAATACCTGTAAAAGAGAGAGGCTTGATTTATTTATTTATTTATTTATTTATTGGCTGAAGTGCAGAGGGAGTTCAGCACCTTTGAAAATTGGACCATAAATGTTTA